>NC_065532.1:11713643-12919713 GCF_020184175.1 Aphis gossypii | reverse complement strand
TCACTTTGGTGATGGTCAACAAAAGTATGTGATTGGGCTGCGTTTCGGCGTTCTTGCGGCGGCCGTCTTCGTACGACGACACGGAACTGTTGGTGGTTCGCGACTCCCGGTCGTAATCGGCGGTCCTCAGCCGTTTGTTGGTCTGTTCGTTTTTCAAACTGTTATAACCGTAATGGTTAAATGACATCATTATTTTCGAGGGAAACGCGTCCCGGGTTCTAAAAAATAACGTTATTTTTCGGTCACCGGCGGAACGACGACGGACGACATGGTCCAGACAGAGTACGGATATCAAGAGAGAGAGAGACACACGCACACATAGACACGGAGTTAGAACGGAGATAAGACGAGGAAGCAGAGCGCGAACGGATTTCAAAGGACTACATGGCACTTTGGGCGGAAGAATCGACGAAACCGAGAAGAATTGATCGCGTCAAAACGGTACGGACGACAACGATGATGTCACGGTCGTCGATCGGGACCATTTTGCGGACATCGTTTCACATACCCGCAGCGGCGCCGAGCACGACAACGACGATAGTATCGTAAAAGCGAGTAACGACGTTTGAAACGTTTGAACGTATAATATTTACGATATTAAAAAACGATAATATATATATAGTGCACCTCAGACCAGCGCTATCATAAGACCGACGCCATTTTGTCTCGATATCTCTCGTGGAGGCGCGCACGCACGCAACTTTACAATACAAACCGCGAAAGTCGCCCGCACGCACTAACACGCGACAATATTGCGCGCGCACTCAAACGGTGATGTCGGTAATAATAATAATAATAATTAGTAAATTATTATTATTATTATTATTGTTGTTGTTGTTGTTGTCGAATTATATTATCGACGGATCGGAACGTAGCAACAACAACGACGACGACGACGAAAAAACAAAAACACGACCTGCCTCGGGCGATTGAACGGACCGTACTAAGCGCCGTGCCGGAAATGTTCGGACATCGAACGCGCACTGATCACGGTGATCGCCCGCGATCGGATGGTCCGTAAATAATGACGACGACGACGACGACTACGACGATAAGGCGGGCGCGCGCGAGTGGCGCGTTCGGCGTGTGTGCGTGTCGCGCGACAAGTGAGTGGAAAACTGGCGGAGGGAGACGCGGTCGTCGCCGTCGGAGAAACGATTTGAGAACCCCTCGGCGGCGGCGGCGGCGGCGTCCACACGTACGTAAGCCGCCGCTGCCCGAGAGTGCACGCCTGCCGGCCACGAGCGGCACAGCAGCAGCTGATAAACGCGGCCCATTTAGGGACGACGCGCGCCGACACTTTCGCACGGGATTCGGCCCCGTACGGACCAGAATACAAAAGACTTTAATTATGTTATCGTAATTTAGCGGCGCGAAGCCGGTCGCGGTCCGACGAGGGGGGAATTCCTTGGACGCGAGCCATCGCAGCGGCGGCGGAAACGGATAGAGCGGCTTAGCCCGCCTCGCGCGCGCGAGAGAACGTGCCGCCGCGTTATTATAATAATGTGTACGGAGGTACTGTACGGCACTTTTGGTTTCGGACGGTCGTTAGGTGAACGGTGGCCGGGGAGGTGGTTGGCAGGGCGATGGTCGGGACGAGGGACGAGACTCGCGTTTATTTATAGGACTATTACAATGCGACGCGCCGAGCTATAGTATAAAGCGCACGTCGTAAAGATTCGTTTTATTTTATTGTGTACGAACACTATTATAGAACGACGGTGATCGGTGGTCTAGGTACCTATAACGAGGAGCGTCTGTTTAGTGTCCGCGTGTACTCGAGTGCACTGCTGTTCGGTTCAGGGTGATCGTAGGAGTGGAGGACGACAGTAGTTGACCGGACCGTTCGGACCTAGCTCCCCCTCCCCGTTTAGGGATGATTTCTTGCCCCCCCCCAAAAAAAAACAAAAAATTTCAAAAGGATTCGTGTGTTTAGTCGTTTACCTACCATTTGGTAAAATCTATTTCCTTATAAAATGTCCATGAGAACATTTTGGGACAATAATTGTCATTTTTATTATTGCCAAGATACCGCGGAGTACGAAAGATAAACGATAAAAATATCAGAATTTCGACGTATAAATTCGTTATTACAATAGTGCCAAGTATCGATGGGGCATACCGAGCGTAGCGGTGTCGGTCGGTGACTACTGACTATATAACTACTAGTTTATTCGACGTCATTAAATGTTAACTATTTTCGTTATTACTTGCGTATTGTTAAGTTTTTATAGTGTCTCATAGCCAATATACGTAGACTTCAGTAACTATATAGAATGTCTACACGATGCGTTTCAATGCTCTTGGTTAGTGAAATTTTTTTTTTTTATTAAACCAAGTTATGACGATTTACGAGACCTCTAATTAATTTGCCCTTGGTACCAAAAACTTTAGGATGACTGGGTGTGTGAGTGTAGCCATTGTTGGTAGCCGAGTATCTCATGGCTCATATTATTATTGTCTTGCATTTGCATGTTGCATCTACTTTAAGTATATTTAAGATTTGAGTACATTTTCACGAAACACCCGCCCAATTAGTTCTATAGTTTATAGGTACCAGATAAATCATAATCCATAGTTAGACAGGTTGTAGATAAGAAATGTTTAAATCGAAGACAACCGTAATTCTGATGAATGGCACTGAAGTATTGAAAATTAAAAAAAAAAATGATGAAATAGTAAATTGCAGTATTGAAATTTCGAGCTTAAAAAAAACATGTTTTTTTATACGGGACCCGTATATGTATGGTAGAATAGTGGATTATTCTGAATTTAAAAATCATATTCATTTTATTATTTTATATTTTCCATTATACCTACAATAGGCAATAGCGACCATGAAAATCCGTGACCCTGATGAGGCTGCTCAGTGCTTTGTGAGATATTCAATAAATTGTATCTCATGTTATGTGCGATCCATTCGTGTACTGCAGACCACGGAACGTGTCCAGCATTACTAATTTTGTGTATCGTGTTTATTGTTATCCACATTTTAAGTTCACGTTTAAGTGCGATACACTCATTATAATTAATGTTTTACTAATTTTCATATCAAAACATCAATAGTGATGGTGTAATGGTATTAATGGGCGTTCCGCCTTCGTTATATTTATGTAGTTTCTGGATGCTCTCTCCCCGCATTTGATACAAATGAAACAATTTATTTTATTTGAACCATAATTCATAATATACTTTATAGTTTTTATACTTATATATTGAAATAGTCTTTACTGTATTGGTTGATTTCAATCGTTGAAAAGAGTTTGATTTAACTAAGTTATACATAGACTAGGTAATAGGTACTCATAAAACAAATAATTTTAATAATTTAACAGAATAGTAGAATTTATAACTTTAATTATAATTTTAAAGTACGTATTAGGAATTCCAGTAAGGTTTTAAATAAAGATGATGTATTATGTACAATGAATTGTTTTTGCAGTGTAACTTTTTAAAATAATAATTCTTAATGATATTTTTAATTATTTACAAACCATAATAGTCAAAAATGTTATAAACATTACCTACCCTTATTAATTTATGTTTTATTTTATTCTTAATAATTTATTATATTAATTTTATATTTTTTATATTAATAATAACACTTTTGGTTAGTTATTGGATTCATATAACAGTAGCACTAATAAACATAAAAATGTGTAGGTATAAGTTCATTTATGAATTATAATTTATTATACTTTTTGTATATTTTGAATTTATTAGTGGTGGTTGGAAGAATACTAATCAGTGATATAAAAGTATAGGAAAACACATTCAATTTATTGGTTGCAATCTGGGACGTATATAATATTGCAATATAAAAATTACGAGTAGGTATTGACGTATTATTCTGTACAAAACATTTAGAAGTTACGATTTCTATAACTGTTCGAGTCACTGTTTGATTCTAAAGACTATTTGTGGCCCCCTTACTTCCATCAACCATCGACGGCTGACACATAGAACGAAAAAAAATAGTTTACCGGAACCTCCTCCTCTACCATTGATCGATACAATAGTTACGCAGTCTATCCTATGTTATACAATACCCGACATTGCTTTGTTAAGGTGTGCCTCATATATAATATTATATTGTGAACAATATACACAGACAGTATGGGTGATAATTTATATTTTCACTCATTGTTTCAATATCTATTGACGTATTTGAAAATATTATTTTCCCATTGGTTATTTCTAGTCGAAATAAAACAACATTTTTTTTAAATTTTCCACTTTTTTGAACAACAACATAAATTTTAAATTCGTATTCTGAAGCAGAATATTTTTTGAGTATTTTGATACGTCAAAACCTAAATTCGGATAAGTAGTTTATGGGTTATAACTTTTCTAAGTATGTACATAAAATTTCGGTTAACGAAATATATGAGACCATCATTTTGCTGGATATCCCCGTACCACTCCACTCTGCTAACTAAAACTTTAAATAATCATAACACTTATAAAGTCATAACTCATAAACTACTCGTCCGAATTTAGATTTTTATGTATCGAAATACTCTCAAAAATATTCTACTTCAGAATATAAATTTAAAAACATATTTTATCATTTAAAAAAAAAAATAAAAAGACTTAAAAGAAATAATAATTTTATAAGGATAAAAATATAACTTTAAAAATAAAATGTTGTTTTATTTTGACAGGAAATTTTGCGTAAAAAATATTTTCAAAAACGGGTAATAGATTTTTAAATAATTAGTGTTGTTCAATAAAAAAAATCACTGTATATATCTAGTTATCATCGTATCTAGTATCTACCGTACCTATACCTATAGAATCGTATACAGCCGTCTATATTCTCAAGGACCAATTAATATGCCCTTTTTCTTGATTATCCAACATCGAGAATATTTGTTATTGTTTTAAACTAAATTACTATTTTAATATGATGAAAACAAAACCACGCTAACAATAATCTATATTCTAGTATCCTACATTTCTACTAATACATTTTATTTTATATTTACTTTGAATCACCACCGTGGAGGAGAAATCCACAAACAAAGCTTGAAGTTGACTGATATAATATATATACCTCATGAATCATGATGTAATATATTTTTGATACTTAATTAAGAGACTTATACGTTTAATATTTAAGGAATCTACACCTTTCAGTTAACTTTTAGTCATTTTGTAATTTATACATAAACGATCGTGTGGTAAACCGGATTGAAATGGATCAATGTAACAAAATTCAGAATAATACAATAAATTCCACATGTAACTGCTACCTACTGTAAGCTATTGTATAATAAATATTATAAATTTAAAGTCCGGATTTATATGTTTTTAGATATTGTTACTGAGCTTTACGAGAGTAAAAATTGTGGATGACTGATTGAACACCGAGTTTACAGGACAAAGTTATTTTTACATATTTGAGAATATTTCAAAGGTTATAGAACATTTTGCATATTTTTGATTTTTTTTTAAGAGAATATAAACAGAATATTCACAGTTTCTTTAAAGAATATGAGCATCATATTTTAGACATATTTAGAAAATATATATCCGAACCATAATTATAATAAAAAGAAAAATTAAAATGCAATAATAATTATCTTTAAACCGTGTAACGGTGTCTATATCCTTCAGTCGTCGATGCGTATTCAGCGTTCATCAACCGAGGAAGCTGTTAAAAATAACAAATATATTTATATACGATAATATCTATACAACGCAATGAGGCACAAACTGGGCAGTATTTGAACATATATTTTGTTAAATGTAGTTAAATATATAAAATACTTATGTACATGAAGCTAAGAATGCTAAACGCATATGATATAAATCTTAGAAATTTCTTACCTAGTACCTACTTAAAAATCAATTTGTGAGCAGTTAAAATTGTGTGATGATGATATATTTGTGTTTACGATGTATTATACATGGAGTTAATACTTAATAATATGTAAAGACTAAAAGACGTAGGTAACTATTATAATAATTTTGCCGTTAAATTTGTGCAATTAAAATAACTTTATCTTATAGTGGCATATTATTATACTATATAATTTATTACGAGACACCTCCCTCATATCTCAAAATATAATCGAAGCTATTTTTCTAGTAGAGAAGACGATTTTAGGTACAAAAAAATGAGAAAAAAAACACATAATTGTAAAATCAATACATTCTTCTCTTTTATTCGAATCTATAGAATAAAAATAATAATATTTAATAGGAAATGTATTTACTAAAAGTCACTTATCATTAATGTACATATGATGCAGTTGTTAAATTAATGGTATTATTTTGTTAAGATTTAAATATATTTATGAGTATGATTTACAAGTCTAAAAGCAGATCCAGTCCAAGTTATCAAGAAGGTGGAACGATTTATTATAAATCGTTATAAAGTATTATATACTTACAGTGTAGGTATAATTTATAATTGATGAAATACTGCTCTGCAGTGTATCAAATACAAAATTGTTTCATAATTTATACTAATACAAAATTAAATACATGTTTTCATAGTATGGTTTTAAATAACTATGATAATTTCATTGTAAAAATTAATTCAACATTTTTTTATTTTAAACCCGTTCGGTTGTCGTGCATAAGTATACCTAAATTATATTAAATTATTGTATAGCTTAAAAATTGATAAACGATTAACATATTTAAAATTGTTGTAAACCAATTAATAGAAATGAGAAAGAATATTTAAAAAAATAGTTAAAATATGGACTACATCCGAAATAACACGCGAATCCCCCTTCCTTCCCAAAGGTCACGAGCCTATATGATAGAACTATAATTTTTTTTTATTTATTCTCCAAGAAGATCATTACATAATTATATTGTAATAAACCATCATTAAAAATAGTAGGTATAAATGTACTACTATATTTATTATAATATAAGCTATATAAATTAAGAAAATTAATAATTGTTATATATAGATTATAGATATATTATACTCATTGTCAATTTCAATCAGTAAAATAATAATATTATAACCCTTAAGCGTAGTACAGCATTTATTAATTTAGTAGCATATTCGTATAGGTACCTACCATTATTTATATTTTCAACATCTATATTATTGCGATATATTTTTTAAAAAAAATATTGTCATATAATAGTGGTTAAATTTACAATACGCTATTGCAGCGGATGTTTGTGATTTCCCCTGAAATATTTTGAGCTCTGATAATGTATAAATCAATATGAAAATCGGAAAGCTAAAGAATTTACTGTTTTGGAATTTTTCAAGATAGGTCCCTTAAAACTTCTGGAAATGTTTTGAAGGAAATTGCGTGTCTGAAGGCGTTTCATATGATATCAAAATGTAGCAGAAAATACATTATATCAATGTATATGAGTCGTTTGACGTTTTGTTGTTGTTGTTGTTGTTGTTGTTAATATTATTATATTATTATACCCATGTATAAGCCATATAAGCTGCTCGTAACTAACGAGAGTGGGTGCCTCTCGGGAATCACGCCTCCTAAAATGTTTGAAAAAATAATTTATCGCAGGCCGCAACCCCATGAAATCATAAAAAAAAACCTTCCCACTAATCTCCACCCGCCAACCACTAGGATTAATGTCAATAGTTATATACATATAGCTGCTATTCAAGAGGAGTCTTGCAGTTCCAAAAGTTGTTGTTAATGCTATTTAAAAGAAATAAAGGTACTGAACATATTATACAAGATTATTTTTAGAGGAATTGGAAATTCAAATTTTAAAAAATTTGTTCAAACCACGAATATTTAAAAATAATATTGTATTTATGAATGTATAAAATGTTCAATTTTTATACCTAAAATTAAAATATTTAAAACAAGGTTTCTCATAAAAAATTGTACTGAAACTAGTACACGCAAATGCAAAATTTTCTACAAAAGTCTAAATATATAGAATATACGTGCTTATTATAGTTTTCCTAGAGCAAGTTTAAAGAAATATGAATCAAACATTTTTAAAATTTACTGAAACGAGCGATGACAAAAACGGTAGTTTTTAATATTATAGCGGAAACGGTTAGTATATGCCCGAGAAATCTTATCTAATTAAACAAATATTTAATGAATATCTTTTTCATAGTTTCTTGATAATTTACCAAACGATAAGATAATAATAATTCTCTGACATCAGAACTGTATGCACAATACACTTATATTTAACACGTACAGGGTGAGTCATATATTGTGTTAACTCGTTTTTTAGTGTTAGATTCACTGGAAAACATCGCGGTCCACGATATGACCCACTATATAAATAGAGGTAGTATTCGCCTGTTCTTTAATACACACTTTTAAAGTTATATGATCTACATACATAATATATATATATATATATATATATATGTATTAGATACGCTTATTTATAATATGATCTACTATCTAGTGTTATAGTAGGTATACTACTTCCATAGTTCCATCACGAGCAATATGTACGTGTGCAAATGACTTAAGAAAAGTTTTGTTTTTTATAACATTTACGAGATTGAAATATATAAAAACGTAATACATAAGACATAAAACGCATTATCATTCTGTTCTAATCTCGTTAAAAAATATAATATATTACTTATACATCTAAATGGTATATAATATATACATGTATAATACGGTTTTTAGACATCTTTACACATCTTTTCATGTTATAATTTAAAATGTACGAAACTGTAATAAATTGCATGATTTAAGTATATAGCATTAATGAATATCATATAAATTATATATATATAAATATATTTATACCTATACGACCTACCTACTTCTTTTTTGCCTGATAAACGATAAATAACAACACAAGTGTTAACGCTGTAAACATTTTTGATCTTGTTCCAAATGTTCTTTATAATTTGTTCTTTATCCAATATCATTAAAACATCATAATTGATATTTCAAAGTCACACGTGGTCAGTATATAGTTGAATATAATTATTAAATCATATACATCAAACAGCCCACATGTGAGTAATTACATTTAATTAATACAGGCTTTGAAACATTTAAATGAAATATCAAACCTACCAAACAATATTATGATATATTAGGTGTTTTATAATTTATACGTTCTACATCAGTTCTTATAATATTTTCTTTTTATTTGTTTAAAATCCGATATAATTCAAAACGCAATATTATTTCAAAGTTGTACTTAAACATTGAGTAAAGTTATAATATCATAGATAACCTTAAATAATTTAGTTACACATTAGTGTATTTTTCAGTTAATACAAATGTCGGTTTAATCTAAACTCCAAAGTCATTAAATGCAATTCCGTGTTAATTACCTATATGATACAGGTAATTTATCAATTTATCATAAAATCCGTTTCGATTCATTAAAACTATGTTTGCGATCGTTGATAACTGATTTGTATAATTATATGTAAATTTTATAAAACAATAAAATATCTCATGTAGGTATAGTCAAATAAACACAATGGTGCACGCATTTGTTATATTTTCCAATTATTCGCTTTATTCTATTCGGACGGTTTGTATATTTAAGTCATATGAACAATTAGTAATATAATCGATAAAAGTTTTATTTTGGAACATTTGAGAGTGATCTTCAAAGTTCAAATATTATTATGTCATTTAGAAGTTTTTTATATGGAGTGTTTATAATTTGCAGTAAATTCATTATTCATTTAGGTACATATTTTATAAAAACAGATTTTAAAATACAATATGTATATTATATAATGTATTAATAATATAGTGTGTGACGCCTAAAATAATATATATTAATGGCCAAAGGACTGCATACACGATACAACACAAAAATATATTACAACGTACAACTAGGTGGTTGTTATAACTATAAATACTTATTAACTTGAAAAGTACATACGTTTTGAAAATATTTTTTTTCATTAAATAAATATAATATAAATATGTGTTTTGTACTATATTTTATCTTTTTAATTTTTTTAATGAGCATATATATTTGTATTATAGTCTGGAGCAGAATACTTTTCCGAGTTTTTATATTTTAATGGAGAAATTAATTAATTCTTATATAATTACGTACTAATTAGTTGCATGTATGTTGTTTTTCAAAAAAATTAAAAACTTAAAAAAGTATAACGATTAAAATAATGAATTTTTTTTTAATGAATTTAAATATACGTTAATAGTTTTTGAGATATAAATTATACGTATTTTTCGTGGTACATAATTAATATTATACATAGTAACCTTTTAACCCGCCTATTAATATAGAAACTATTACTTCTCTTACATACCTACCCACCTTCTGCAGACTTAACTTTAAAACTTATAATAGATACTATTTTGATGCTTAATATAAGTTAATAATTTAACTTTTAAAATATTTACATTAATTTAATTAGACGAAAAAAAAATTTTTAGTTATAATAAGTAAGCAAATATTTTTAACTGATATAGGTACTTGAGTACATATAATTCTAATAATATTGTAAATATCCATTATAATATTATATAAATCAAAGATTTTAAAAATAATAACCATTTGACTACTAATTCAATAAGTAAATAAAAATAAATAATGAAAAATAGATAAAAAAAAAAAAGTACATACAGGTACGTCATATGTATAAATATAAGAAATAAGAATAGTCTCCGAAAACAACAAATAAAGTTAAAATCTAATCATTCTAAACACACTATTACATAGTTGGCATTTGGCAAACATCGTGTATAAGTAAATGTACTGAATCGATGCAATAATATGTCTAGCAAAAATACTTTATAAAATCTAGATAATGTAGTGTGACTTAAAAATACGTAGTTAGGTATTTATAAATTTATAATAATCTTAAGGAATAAGGAATGTAACACAATTTCGTTAACAATTATACTTAAAAGTATAATATTATCTATATATTTTCTATTTTTTTCGTTGATTATACTTCTATATATAACTTAATATGCATTAGTAAATAGTAGTTAATACCTATACATTTTTTATTTTAAATTATATTATAAATTGTCTCCATTGATTATAAATTATAAAGAAGTATACTTATGTGTAGATTTTGACATATTATCTTGTTATACCATGCATGCCCAAATGATGACAGACATGTTATGTCATGCGTGTATAAAATGTATAATGCCATCAAATGAACATACTTTATGTCAAGCACATGTAAGATTAAACTTAATTATTACATTTTAATATCCATGATCAACATTTTACAAAGTTAAAAATCCTACTGAGGTGAAGAGGAAACGGTTTGTTTAACAATAATTATGTTTTTCTTAAATTACATTTTTAAACTAGAGAAGAACTTACAAAAGTTTTATTATATAGGTAGCATATATTGCATTATGTTTTACATTATTTTACATTATTTATTATATTTTATTATTTATTTTTTACATTTATTTTTATGATCGTATTTAAAGTTCAATGATAAAATAATGATAAAATGTAGTACAAATTGCAGTTTAATTTCAATTCAAATAAAATTCCTTTGTTATTTTTTTCATAGATAAAAATTTTTTTCCATAGAAACTTAAAATATTACACCATTACTTAAATTATCATTTTCCATACACAATACATTTTTAAAAATATTTAGAATGATTTTAAGCTATTTTTACCACCAACCTTATTTAAAACATTATACGGCAAATTAGTATTGACTTATAAGTTATAAAGGTACTATAACACTGTATACAGTTCTACGTATATTTAAAACATTTTACAAATACACGTGTTTGTGTTCATGAGTCATAATTCACGTGGACCACGGTTGGGAACTAAAGCTGGAACATGATGGCTATATAGGTATACTGTATATGTTGCATAAAAAGATATTCTAACACTTAAAATCTGGCAAAAAGCCAGTTATAAGAGATAACTTGAAGATGTCATGCTTTCTTACCTACCACACTGCTACTTTGACAACATTTTGGAAAGATAACAAAAAAAAAAGGAAACATATAATTTTTAATTTAATTAAAGGACCTGGTGCCGATTTTTTAATTTGTCCAGAATGTCATAAAATTTTATTTTATATTTTAATTGATATCTTAATAGTTATACTTTTCCACTAATTTTTTAGTTGATACCTATTTAGAGGGATACCTACGGTGTATTGTATTAATTACAAAAAACACTTTCAAGTCTCGTCGATTGTTGGATTTTGAAAATTAAAAACACATTGAACTTCGATTTAATATTTTATTTCAAACTAGCTGGAGTTACTGGCCCAGATTGTCTTTAATAATTAAAAGTAAAATAAAGATTTTTTTTTAAATAGACTTATTTAAAATAATCATTCATTCTGAATAACAAAAATTCAATTAGTAAAAAATTTGTATGTTGATTATGTTCATAAAATACCTATTAAAATAATATAACAAAAGCAGTGATCCAGAAATGTTAACGATAGAAAATATTAAATAATAATAAAGATGAAATTGAATACTACCTATCAATCTGGAAGAAATAGTAACAAAGCAATATGGATAAGATAAGATTACGATTACAAGTGCCAAGTCGGAAAAGTGGACATTCATTTTTATTTATTTATATATATTCTTCATATCGGACGGGAAGTTTTCAAGACTGAATAAACGGAAATTCATTTTTATTTATATAGATAAATAAATAGATATAAAGAAATTAAAAAAATTTGTTTAAAATTGTCGTGTTTAAAAAGACATATATTAAATGTTTAAAATTAAAATATTAAAAATCAGAGTTCAATGAAGATTATTGAATAATTTCATCTATTCAATTAAAAAAATGTATAGAATCAAATTTGATTGACTCTACAGGAGACTGGTCAGGAATACAAGGTTATTATTCCAATAGAGTATATGTATATTTGAAGACTAAATGACATTAGTACCGAATGCCTTAATTTATATTTAATATTAGTTGTTATTTGTTAAGCCATTTTAATCTTAATTTTATGGATAGGATTCCCATAATAATGATAATTAACATAGGTATTTCAACAATCTTACTCATAAAGTCATAAACATAGTTTCTAAAAAGCAGTGGTTGAATTGAACGAAGACATGGAGCCCGTGGGGTGACAGAGAGTCCCTTTTATTTTTAAAACATATTTATGGGTAATTATATTGCAATCAATAACAATATGACATTTAAATATTTAAGTACGTAAATTTTATTATTTTTATACTTTTACTACCTTCTACTAATTTGTTCCCAAAATCGTGCGTTAGGTTATGTTATCGCATGCACAAAATCGTCAAAATCCCTATTACTTTAATTCCTTGTGTGGCTGTGAGTGCGGTGGCTATAAATATATAGTCGAGATATTGTATGCGTCGTGGGTAATCTGTAATTTAATTTAATTTTCAATGTTTTCAGTATTAATTTAATAATATTCTGGATACTTGTTTTTTCACTGTAATATTTCGTAATTTTTAGATAATTATTGTAAATAAAAGTTTTAGAAAATCATTTATATTTAATCATATTATTTTTAAATAATGAAATTGACCTTGACGAACACTCGTAAAAACTAAATCACTTTAAAGAAAAATACAAAATATAAGTGTTTTGTAATAATATTACTGTAACAATTTATTTTGTTTGAAAAAAATAAGGGAATAAGTATTGATAATTCATACCTTTTATAAAAATATAATATACCTAGGTAATATCTAGGTAATTTCCTTTGATTATTGAAATTACGTACCTACACGTCTATAATAAATTTACATAGTATATTATAATATTTTTATATTTTATACATTAATTATTTATATTAAATTATAATTTATAAATATATAATTGTCAAGTATGACTTAATTCTTAATCATACCAAAATCTATCAATTGCTATTCAATAGTTTCATGTAAGTAATTCAATTTTACTTTTATAAGTATTATAAGTAGGTAACAAGAATATCAATATGTTATGTTATTAACAATCATAATTTTTGAAAATTCATGTTTCATACTCAATTATATTGACTACATTTTATTATGTATTAATATTTTATTATGTATGTTAACTATTTATAATATAATAATTAAAAACAAAACGTACACAACAAGATCCTAAATTATACATACAAAATCAGTTTCTTTTAAAGTAAAACTATGTTATTTAAATTTTATATTTACTTCACTCTTAACTGTTTACTTTTGTAAATGTATTGTATGTTCTATAGAACGATCTACTCTGTATAATGTATTTAATAATTATTATCGTTTTCATTTGGACCCCTGAATCTTAAAATAATGATACTATTTAAGAGTACTTTTAGAGAAATGTGATTCTAGATTAATCAATAATCTATAAAATATTATATAGAATGTGTCACAAGATGATAAAATAAGAAATGCAAATATCATTAATCACCACATTCACACTGTCTAAATATCTAACTTATAACCTCAAAACTCTGCAGATACCAATCAGTGTTCAGTAATCATCATTTATAAATGACAGCAAGAATTTGAGTAAGAGTAAAATATGGATTTAACGAGAAAATATTTTTATATATTAAAAGTGAATTTGTGTAATGTAAGTAATTACTCGTGTTATCTATATTTTTAATAAATACACATTAATTCCATACATTAATACTTTAGGAAGACAAAGAATTAATTATTTTTTTTTGTTTTTTTGCAATTATTCAAAATCGACTCACTAATGAATTATACAACATAATACAAGATTAACTGTACTCACATAACGTAAATAGTTATTAGGTTATAGATACAAATGTATTAAATATTAATGTACCTATAATGTTATATTTAATTTTTATCTAAATAATTTAGTAGTCAATTTATCTAATTATGTTTCAAAGTAAATTGCACATTTTCTTTGATTTATTACCCAATTATAACATTTTATTTCAAAAAGTAATATTAGTAATAATATTTATTATTTTTATACATACGAGTATACTATAATATTATGTTTTACTCAGCTCACGTCTTAAGATGAAAATTTATAGGATCAGACATATGGCCTATGACAATAAAGGCACATAGCCCATTGCCTAACAGTAGGTATATAATTTTTCTATGTAGACTTATATAAACTCCGTAAAAAAAATCAGATAAAATAGAGTTCATTTAAACTCCACCAGTGAAAAAAATGAAGTAACAGTATAAAATTAATATATGTTATTAATAAAAAAATTATAATTATCAATATAATATAATTATTATCATAATTTTTATAATACTAATGATTAATGGTCTGTGTTAAATATTAATTACACGTAATATACTAAAAAAATATATAAAACTAAAAAGTTAGTTAAAAATATAAAATTACTTTGTATATATTATTAAATAATAATAATTATTATTATCCGATCACATTAGATATGTTATTATAGTATGTAATGTACATAAAATAAATAATAAATAATCGTAATTATCATAAAATATGTAGATAGGTATAATATGTTATACCTACCTAATATTTTGAACTATGAACTAAAATAATGTGATACAATTTGTAGATAAAATTATTTTAAATATTAATAAATTAAAATGATTGAACGCATTTAACTAGTATACATTTCAACATATGTCAACGTATTTAATGTAAGCGTTAACATGGCGGAGTTTTTATCAGACCTTTACATTTAACTGGTATTCTGGCGGAGTTTATAATCGCCCAATTTTTCCACAGTGCTGGTGATCAGAGGGGAATGGGGACAAGGGGACCAAGAGCTATTATATATGGACCTCAACAAAGTTCTACTGTCAATTTAGTACAAATAGTTATAATAGTATATAAAAATAAAGTAAAAATTTTAATTATAAATATTGCCAGGTTTGTGATACGCATTTGATAATTTATAAGTATCTTTAAATGGCATAAATATTTCTTCTACACATAATATTTTGAATAAGCACTTTATCTTAACTTAAATTTTAATGTCAGCCAAGTAATGTTTTAAGTATCTGAGATATTCTTAAAAATTGTACAATTTTTAATAATTATTTTTAAAATACCATTTAAATGCTTAATATGAAATTTTAGTAGTCTTGAACGTTATTGATATTTATAAAATATGTTCATAATAATATGTTATATGATAATACCTTATAAAGATTTACTGAATGTCTATTGTTTTTTTTTTTTTTTTTTTTAATAACACTACAATAGTTTGCAAAATAATAACATATATGATAATATTTTTAAGTAACTTTTTGGTGGTTTACATATTATGATATAATAATAAATAATAATATTATAATCGTTCTACAAAAACTTACGTAATTATATTACGCCGTCTATTTTGCATCGACAATGTATGTTGTATCCCGCATTTTCATTTACTGCGGCGTAGCACGGTACTTATGGCATTATTTTAACCCTACATAGAAACGAAAAATAATAATTAAAACAAACTATTTACTCGCCGTAGCAGAATAAATATAGTTTATTATGCCAATTGGAATCATCGATTTTTCTGTATTTCAACAAATAAATGAAAAAAAAAACAATAAAAAAATCATACTAATGTGAGAAAAATGTTTTATAATTATTAATTATTTAAAATTGTAAACTCGTGAATCCTACGCGAACATGTTCAATGGGGGTCCTTTATCTTTTTGAAAAATAAATAAAAATAAAATAACAGCTATACATTTTTTGGTGACAAAGGGCTGGCCTCTGTAAGATCCACTCCAAGCCCATGCAAATATTTGCTACTAATTGATGATGAAGTTTTCTTTTGAATTATTATATTTTATAATTGATTAAAAAGCATCGAACCTGACACAAAGAGTTAATGGAAAACCTATAATAATAATAGTTATTTTAAATGTTTTGATGCTTGCTATAGATATGAATTATGTATCAATATTTTGTGTGTTTTGTCACGAATGAAACCTTACCTAACCGTATATTTTATGATTTAAGTACTAGATGTATTTTGATTGTGATTTTTTTTATTTTTGACAGTTATTAATTTATAAATATATAGGTGTAAATAACAACAAAAAAAGGTGATCAAGTGGGTAACGCTCTGCTGTACAGTAGATATTAAGTAGATCTAAGGTATAGAGTAGGTTACTATGATGGATGTGCTATATACATTTGAATACAATGATAGGTCAATTCTTTATTTATACAACATGTTTTTTACAAATTTATAACTACAAAATAATTTGCAAATATTCATGATTTTGATGAATTTTGTCAATATTTGAACTTTAAACGCTAAATGAAAAAAAAAATTTACCAATGAAGTTTAATAATTTTTGAATCACTAATAGACTACCTTGTAAGGAACTTGGTATTAAATTTACAAATATATTGACTTGGCAAAAAAATGTTATTGACGTTTATAAACAAAAAAAAAAAAAAACTAATATTTCAATTTCCTATAAATAGCATTAAAATAAGCAAAATATCTTGAATATTAAATTATGTAAAGAAATTGCCAATCTAAATAACTGTTGGAAGTTTCAAAGATCTACGACTTATATTTAAATAACAAATATTTAAAATCGTTTGAGGATAAATCGTTATCGTTACGTGATTTCGTAAAAATTTTAAATTTAGATTTAGCAGTCTTAAATAACTTGAGTTTTCTTTTAACTTATTTGAAGGAAAACTATGTGTTGAATTTTTAACCTTAGATATAAATACTAAAAAATGTATGAATATAAATTAAAAAATTACTTGCGAAATTTCAAGATTTTGACATATTTTGTAAAAATTTGAACTTTAAACGCTAATAAAAATAATTTGTGACTTACGATTATTGATTTTTTTTAACCGGAATAAAGTTTTTTTCCAAACATTTTTTTATCAATATTTCCAAAAAAATACTTAGAAATATCAAAAAGTTTAATTGTCTATAAGTAGTTCAAAAAAAGTCAGAGTATCTTGAAAATTTAACCGTGTGGCGTGTGTATATCTATATAATGCTAATATATAAACATTTGATGAAAAATTTAAGTATTTACAGAAGTGATTCATTTTTGAGTTACAAAAATATATTTAATCAATTATGTCAAAAACTGATTTTGCATGAAAATTCCTGTTTTCCATCACTTTTTTGTGGTTTTTCCTGACACTTTTGAAAACTGCTGGAAACTTCTTACTTTTTACCTTCATAATGCAACAAAAATATTTAATTTGTTACCGGAAACCACCCCTGAAGTTTTAAATTAAAGCATTTCAACAAGTTATCGTGTACACAAATACAAAAAAAAACATAGGTAAGGTTTTATATAATTTTAGAATCAATACATGCATCACTCCGTTCAGAATCTAAAATACATTTATATCATACATAAATGTAAAATTATTAAGAACCGTATACTTCGTGTATTATGAAAAAATGTTAATCATTCTTTATGCGTCTTTTTTATGTTCTAGCAAGTTTATAGCAGGTATGTATTATATAGACAACAATCAGACTTCATTAATGTTACATAATCGCGTAGGCCCCCTATTCAAAATTCGAAATTCTTATTTAAATAAAAGTAGGTGGAAGGTGATCTGTTGTCTATTATGACACGAGATACGTCATCGATAGTATAAATTACTATAATCATTGATTAAATTTACATATAGGTACATTAAATATACTCAACCAATGCTATAGCTATAGCTTATAATGTAGGTACGAGTTAAATTTAAATTCAATCATAAATCATCATTGCATACGAAAAACGATTCTGAGTGAAGACAGTCTTATAGTTTTATTAGGTACTATAAGTATTAAGTATATTTTTTGATATTATTTTATTTATATTATTTCTATTTACTATTAAAGAATTTATTTTACCATTATAGGTATTACAGTAAGTTGAATTATTATAAAAACAAACAAAAAAAAAAAACGAATAACTGTGTAGACCCCTTCATACAATTTTGTCTATACTGAGTTTTGTATAGATGGCATTGATTAAATATTTAATCAATGTAGATAGTGTAATATTTTGATTCTTTTTTTTCATATTTTAACTACTTTTGACATGGGAAAATTGTTTTTCCATGGTTACTTTTTGATAAAAAGTTAGAAACTTAGTAGCTTGGAAATTTAACACAAGATTCCTCATAAGTAATTTATAATGAAATTTAAAAAAAAATATTTAAAATATTATTTAAATACAAATTTTCTTATAGGCATTTGTATTTTTAACAAAAATTACAATTTTAATTATTTTGTTATTCGAAAATATTTGTATGGGGTCAGGAAACTTTTAACGTCATTAGACTTAAAATGTAAATTTAACACATAGGAAATTAGGATGATACATTACTCAATGACAAAGTACACTCATCACCTTCTGTATAGCAAAGAGATTACCTATTTTTTTATGTTTTATTCTTTTTCAGTAACCCTGAACCCTCCCCTCCGTAAATATGCCACTATACATATTATGTACCTTTTTATCTATACATACAAAGTATTTATACCTTCTCCAAGCTTCGTTTTAAGATTAATTATTAATTAATTAATAAAACAAATATTAATGATTAAAATTAATCATCAGGCGAAAGAAAGAAAATTAATTTGGAAGCGTTATTATATAACGTGTTATTTTTTACAAAAAAAAAAAAAGAAAAAAATGTGAACGTAAATTAATTTTGTTTTCAAGAAACTTCAAGAGAACTTTTTAAATTTATTGTTATTTGTTAATAAGTTATAAGTAAATACATCTAATAATATTTATATTGTCATTTGTAATTATCTAGTTTATAGGCAGACACTATATTATATTATATTATATAAATTTAAAATTACCATATTATACGTACACAACACCCGTACGAATTCTTCACTTTTCACTTGTTAATTGTTGTCGAACAGTATTACAATACATTATTACAGATATTTATTAATTAAAGTAGGCACCGACGACCGACTACCGTTACAAATATAGTATACCATTATATAGGTAGCCAGGTATAAGTAGGTACTTATCCAGAATCTTTCTCGCAACACTATAATAATTTGTTTAATTATCATAACATAGGTGTGGTTTCGTTTTCAAAATCGTTACATGAAATAGGTTTTTAAGGTATATTTAGCCTATACAAATACTCTGTACTTTTAATTAGGTATAGGTATTTACAGGATATTTCTGTTTTATTAAATCGATATTAATTTATTTCTAGGGCGTATATTAGACCATGGAAGCATAGATTAAAGATGCTATGCGTTCTTCCATGAACATATGTCATTTTAATCGCGAGATAAGATTAACACCGAATACGGCCGTATCCACAATCCACTATCCGTTTATTACATTTTTTTATTTAGCTCGTCAAAATTTAGTTTGGGATTTTAATTTTTCAATAATTTGTACAAAATGAAGTATTTTCTAGTCATATCATTATCAATTTTAATATGCTTAGCTCACTGTAAATTTGATATCGAAGAAGTGGACGAGTTTGAGGAGTTTGAAGAGTTACCTAGAACTGAACCTGATTTGAAATTGAAGGATGACTCCTCTTCTCCCATCTTGGAAAAAGCTGAGGCTGAAGTCACCGTCGAAGTATATTAAAATCATGAATAGTTCGAAACGAATTTATTAAACAATATTAATTGTTTTTAATATGTTATTTTTGATAGGATGATGACGAATTTGAACACTTTAACGACGAAGAGGAGTTTGAAGGTTTTGACACTGAAAGATTACATGTCGACGACAAGGATCCTAAAATAACTATTGCTTCTGTACCAGTTCCTTTCCATACAAAGTGGTCAAATTATATTATGGAAACTCTATTAATTATTGGTATTATTGCATATTTTGCCAATTTTTTCTATGGCCGGTCAAAGAATGCTCAGTTAGCAGATATATGGTTTAAGACACACAAATCCTTACTCGAAGATAATTTTTCTTTAGTTGGTTCGTATATAAAAAGTCTAAATAGTATTAAACAATGGAAATTTATTTAATTTATTGGCGTAGGTGATGATGGTAAGATTGAAATAGAGAATAGTGGCTTGATCAAAGAAACTGAAAGTACATATACATTATGGTGCAGTGGCCGTACTTGCTGTGAAGGAATGTTGGTTGAATTAAAATTCATTAAGGTAATAAAATATAAATGTTTATTTAGTATTTACACATTTTAATGAATGATGTTAAAATACTAATCTGTGCATATTATTTTAGAGACAAGATTTAGCATCCATGTTGAATCAATTCTTACGACCTGTTAAAGACGAAGTACAAATAAAAGTTGATATGAACAAAGAAGATATGGATACATTTGTTTTTTGTGTAGCATCTAAAAAAACAGCAGCTCGATATTCGAAAGAAATGGCTGACCTTGTAAGAAGTTATTGAAAGGCTTGAACTTTGTTCATTTCTAATTTTTTTTGTTTTTTTATGTTTAGAGTGTATTTTGTCCAGAACGTAAGCCTGGAGCCAATTATGGTTTGACTGATAGTTTTAGTGTACACAGCGAATTAGGAGAGGTATCTTCATCAATATTGGATGCAAAGACTGTTAATTATATTAACAAATACTCAGATGTCATTGATTGTTTACATTTTTCTGATAGATATTCAGGACTTAAGTTAACAGAGTAAGTTTTTTTTATGAAATTATATAATATGCCAAGCATTATGTTTAAATTGGCTCTGTTTATTAAGTTATTTAATAAATATTGAACAAAATATAGGCATGTATGAAATTAGCCTCTTGCGGTTCATTAGATACTAAACTGCAGTGTGTGATAAAATTACTTCTATCGCCTCAAAACAAAAATAATGAATACAATTTTTGCGTCTGTTTAATATTCTATATTAATAAAATAAATATAAATATATATATATATATATTTTTTGTTCTAGTGAAACTGCAGTTCCCACTAAATTACCAGCAGTGAAGAAAGTGTTAATATTCACATTTACTATTCCTACTGATAAATACGCTGATCCTCAGGAAGCGATTAGTACCATTTACCCATTAATGTCATTTATATTCCAATGTATGGAACGTATTAAGCGGTTGAGAATTAGCAAAGAAGCTAAAAGTAAAGCGGAAAAAAATAGACTGCGTGTTGAGGAAGCATTTTTAAAAACTACTCATGCAGCACGTGCTGAAGCAGCTGCGGCAAGAAAAGAAGAAAAGAAAAAACTTGAAAAAGAAAGAATTTTAAAAGTAAAAGTTGAATTGTGTTGTATTCTTTTGTGAAAGTAATAATGTATTTTTTTAAATTTTATTATTTAGGAGGACCCAGAGAAGCAACGAAAGTGGGAGGAAAAAGAGATGAAACGTCAACAAAGGAAAAAGGCACCAAGAATGAAACAACTAAAAGTTAAGTCTATGTAAAAGATGATACGGGGTTTTATTTAGTTTTTTGTATTTTTAATTGTTGGTCTTTGGTTACATTAGGTTACAATATAGGTAGTTGATTTTTTTTATTATTATTATTTGAATTGTTCAATTTTTTTTCATTTTAATAATTTATTGTATTATATATTTTAGGTGTAACTTTTTTTTGGTATGTTATTTTTGTGACATACCTTTGAACTGTATTGATATCATCCCAAACTAAATAATATATTTCTTATTCATTACATTTAAAAACAAGTTACCTATGTGTTTAAATTAGGTATATTTATAAACAGACTGCCATTCGTTTTAAAAAATATATAATTACATTTTATTGCTCATAAGTCATAAGTTATGGCATAAAATGTATTTAATAATCTAAGTGTGTTGAATCAAATTTAATGTTAAATCTATGTGAAAAAATAAATAAAATCAATTTATATAGAACAAAATGTGTTCATTAATGTATAACATAAAAATATAATGTTTCATGAATTATTTTTTACTATTTCTTATTATTTTTGCGTTATATTGTTTACTTTTTGTGTATTATAATCAGTGGCGTAGCCAGGGGGGGGGTTGGGGGTTGAAACCCCCCCCCCCCCCTTGGGCCGTATTTTTATCAAAAATATAATGTTTATAATATAGAAAAACAATCATTTATTCGTGGTAAAATGTATTCTGTTATGCCGTATTCACGTTATCGACTGCACTGGTGATAATAATCATTATCATTCAATTATTTTATTATTTCAATACGGTTGTAGATTTATTTTATTTCATTACTAAAAAAACCCCCCCCTAAAAAAAATCCTGGCTACGCCACTGATTATAATTATTGTAAGATGCAATATTGTTAATTTTGATACCACCAATAGGTGTGTGAATAAAGTTAACAGCAAATCATAATTTTTTTCAATACAACATGTTCATTTGTTTGCATCAAGAAACATGCACAGTAGCTAGTGGAAATTTTCATTTATGATAGGTTAACACAATTGATGTGTTAAACTAGTTAGGTACTTAGTTAAATAGGATATATATATTTTTAATTAAAATTGAAAAGGTGTGCAATTATTGAAGTAAGTTATTAAAGATTAATCAATTACTTTGTGCCGTAAAAAATTAAAAGGTTGGTCTGAAAAGAGAAAGTATTCAAATTTAATACTGTTGGTACTAATAAAATTGTAAAAGAGCCTCACGTGGGTTGTTGATGACCAAACAACCCCAACTTTGGTGTTTAGCGTTATAATCTCCACCTATAATTATAAAATTATTATAATTACTTATTATCAGATAGAAATTGTTGGATAAATTGCTTGTGGTTATGATATGTTTTATGAGACGGTAATTTGTAGCTATAATCAGTGGGATATTATTTAGTTGAATTGAAATAGTACAAGATAAATTGTCTTTGGAAAAAATTGGAATCGTAAAATGGATTTGATTGATATTACCATATTCCTCCGCAATGTGGTGTTTTGTATGGGACATGGGTGGTTGGCTTTTAAATTTAAATATAAGATATATGGGGCGCGATACGATTGCGCTCGATTTATTATTTTTACTTTTAAAGTTTTAAGCAATGTTGCCAAATACATAGGTGAACGGTAAATTCGTACATTGCTATACAATACATACCTAATCTGTTACTTATTATTGTCGATACCAGAGAACTTACCATCATTAATTGAAAAGTATTTTTTTTTTAATTTGCTAGCGAATGTACAGATTTTTTTTTTACTTTTTTGTTTGGTTAATTAGTTTTTTGTAAAACTGGCAATATTCAGAAGTAGAAGAGCAGGAGTAATCTCTTTTGTTGATGGTAGGTACCATAACAGACAAGAGCTTTGATCGGTTTTATTGTTATTTTTATTTTTGCTGATTTTAATCGGAAAAATTTGACTGTATTGAATGCTTGATTTTCGTTGATACCTATTCGTTTAAATATTAAATGTCAATTGATACTTTGATAGATATTAATTAAGCAAGAGTAAAAATCTTTAAATTGGAGACGAGCGATCGTGTGTGTGTGTATATAGGTTATACTGTTATAGCCTTATATTTTTTATATTTTAGAATTATTATATAATTATATTCTTGCGTATATTACAACTATGGAGAAGACGTTACACAAATTAGTCCTCTTGTACGCCGAGAGAAATGATGTCGCCGACGCCGCTGAAGAACTGGCGGCCATAGATGAAGTTGTCGACTTAATTTTATTGGTGGTGACGGCCATCCAGGATCGCATTGGTGCCGATTTTGTTCCAGCACCGGCGATTAGACATTTTTTATTTAACGATCAATCAACCCAGACGTCCGACGTTTCAGAGTCGGTATGGTAGAAAACACAGGCGAGTTGGTGGAAAACACAGGAGAGTCGGTGGAAAACACAGGCGAGTCGGTGGAAAATACAGGCGAGTCGGTGGAAAACACAGGAGAGCCGGTGATGGTAATCGAAGTAGAGAATAAACATCAACCGACCGCTATTGAAGACGACGGTCCGACGGCCGCATATTCGGATAGCGATAAAAACAACGACGATGACTTGCCGGCGGAGGGTGTGGTGGAAACCGGAGCCCCGTGATGGTAAAAGACTTAGCAGCGGTTGAGCCCGATCAGCCGTACGTAGCACCCGCATCGAGATGTCAAAGCCACGCAAGAGACGATCTGCGGGGAAGATCATCAATAAGCGTGTCGCTCTGCGCTTGTGCTGCGTACGCTGAGACGGCGTTCGAGCGGAACTACCATCGTTCAACCTCCTCCGCCGAAGACATCTGGCAGGACGACGGCGACGCAGAACAGGGAATACGGGAAAGAGCACGGACGGTGTCCGGCGGTATGTCACCCGCGAGCGCGTTTTCCGGCCACCTGCGCGCGACGACGGAGGATCGTCGGACGTCGCTAGCTAGTCGGTCGGCGATGCGAAAGGTCGGTTTTATGTCGCGCGGAACGACGACGGACGGCGAAGAGTACGACTGGTGACGGTACCGGCGCGGAGCGGGCAACGATTCCGCCCCGACCGGTACGACGATGGCGTTGGCGACGACTCGCTACGGCGGCGGCGGCGGAGACTTGACGGGTTGAGTGAGACAGTAACTGTTATTTTCACTGTTATTTTTGGTGTAAGTGAACAATAACAGTTTATAACAGTTACGGAAATTGATAACAAGTTGCCATCACTATAGTCACCAGCTTGAATTTCGACTATAGGTAAAGCGGTCAAAGATCCACAACCCATAGCATCGCTCATCTTAGCTGCTCGCTCCAAAAGACAAGAATGAAGGTAGAACACAATATCACCTAGGTAGGCCTCACGACCGGTTGGACGCCTCAACAACAGAGACATCTAAAATAAAATTATTTGAAAATATAATAAATAATAATTAAAACAAATTTATTCCAAATGTTTATATACTTGACGGTACCTAATCTGAGTTGTTAGACCATATTTTTTTCCAGAATTGTTTTTTTATCGAATACAATGGTTTTTCATTAAATCAAAATTTAGAGCATTAATTACAGTAACCTGTTCAATCATGAAGTTACAGTACACATTATACCTACTTAAATGGATTTTTTAGCCTTTTATACATATAAGTCTAGATATTACATACTTTGGGTGGAGCTCCTAAAATTTTTTGTTCCAGTATAGAAGACATTTCTGAAGCTTGTACACTGCATGTTATATTATGCAATGACCGACAGATGAGTTTTAATGTAGTCCTTGAAGAAGTTCTGTTTATCTAAGCATAATTAATATAATTATTAAAACCCAATTTATTGACAGTTCAATAATATCCAAGAGTAATGGTATTTTAAATCAAAGTTAAAAAAAAATCATTTGTTAATAAGTATATATAGGTATCTAATATATTGTGTTTGTATTTTCCATCATTGAATACATACTATTAGATTTAAAGCGGAGTAATGAGTATATAGATTTTTATTATAAGTAGTGTGTATGTATTTTTTTATTTGTGTCTGAAGAAACTTTTTTTAATAGAAAAAATGCTCCGATCATAAACTTCGAGGGAAGTTTCTTGTATAACATTTTATATATAGTTTGTACTTTAAGGGAGTCAAAATTAGAAAATTTTCAGTACTTAATAAAATAATCATGAAGAACGATTAAAAATCACGACGTTTCTTAAAATTGTATTATTGTAACTATAAATAGTTATATCGGCTCCATTCAGAATTATCCAGAACTAATCAGAGTTATAGATGTTGCAACGTTGATGATATACTAATATTTATAGTGAATGTTAGAATAAATAATGTAAGTATAGTTACTACTTTACTAGGCAAGTACAAATTTAACTTTAATTTTCGCAATTACTTTCGTTAGGTACCAAATATCTAAACTTGGAAACTATGAAATAAAACAAAAAATAAAATAAACTAACAATATTCTTACTTCGATCAGTTAACTTTTTTAATTATTATAATTGTCTTAAACTGACTTGTGTTTAATTTTTATTTTTACAACAGTAAAAACTAGTTCCTACTATAAAGTCGAAACCAGTAAAACTCGTGTGCTTAATTAGATTATATTCCTAATTGTTTAATATGAAAATGCACTTTATATAGTATTTATATAAAACTATAAATATTTCAATAACAATCAAAGTTCATAAGAAAGTAAAGTTGTAAAAATAAATGTGTTTCAAGTAGACTCTATGCAAAAAATAACTAAAAAAATCTTATACATAATTTCCAACATACAATGAGTGAGAGGTTCATTTTTTAGATAATCAGTGATCCATAATGGAATAGCGAATGGATCAATGTTACGGGTATATCGTGAAGGAACTCTGAAGCTGATGTGTTGAAGGAATAAGGAAGAATCGATTTTACCATAAATGATATTCTGAAGGAAGGTTAGGTCACGGGCATTAGGGCGATCGGCTAGAGATAGTAAGTTCATGTTTTGGAGTACCAGGGCATACTCATGAGGAGGATGGACAAAATTTAAATTGTATACATACATATATACATAATATATAAGAATTAATACAAATTAATTTATTTTACCATGGGTAAAGTGTTGTTAAATTGTTTTCCAATTTCTGTAGAAAAACGAAGCGATAGACCAAACATCTTTTTAGTATTTTGTATTTAAACGTGATCGTGCATTATCATACGATAAATAACAAATAATATGGTCGCAACTATGGTGTATAGTCGTATGGACTAAGATGGAATGGACTCAAAAATATTTTAATATCATATTGGTGTATAATGGTGGTGAAGTCTGATCATCATATCATTCCCTAGAATTCTTACTAGCCTATTAAAAGTGCAGTGTTTAGTGATATCTAATGATAAGTTAATTATATTGCATCTATTCATTTATGTTTACTAGTGAAAACTTATTGTTATATCATGAGTCATGACAAAGTAAGTGTACTCTACATAAAATAGAAGTTGGTAACATGACAAAATAAATGTACACATTTTGTCTAGGAGACAAACCACTTAGTATAGGTACCACGATGTAGAGAAGGTAATAACACTCTACATCGTGCCAATGGCTTTACCTGTTCTGATTCTAAAATATTATGCAATTAAAACCAACCTAGATGTAAATAATTGGTTACCAAATTGTATTTAGACCTTTATCATAAAATAAAATTACATTATAAAAAAATTATCAAAAACTGTTATGGATAAAAAAATCGGGAATGAATTACTTGTACGGGGTAAATTATTTCCAAAACACTGATTCCGATCACTTTATGCACTCCTAGCAAATAAACGAAAATCTAAGATGACAAAGAACCAGTTAAATTTTATCTACTAACAAATTATTCGAGGCTATAGAAATGTACGAAATGACTCAAAAAAACACTCATAAAATTATAAATAAAAATAAGCTAGGTAATTATTTATCTCGTGCGAGTAAAGACGGGTTAATAAATGATGTGCCTAAATAAATTTTTTTTTATATACTTAAAAATTAAAAAGTATTTTTATTCATCCTATTTTATGGTAAATTAGATTTTTAAATTCCCAATTACTCTTATCTGGAAATGTTTAATTCCATGTAATTTAAAGAAAATTCAATTATTTAGTTATTGGGATTTTAAGTATAAATATAATATTTATGCATTGTAATTTATAATAATACATTAGGTGTATTGACGTATTGTCCACAGATTTATTAAAAAGTGGTAAACTATAACTAATTATTCAAAAAAAAAATAAAAATAAAACGCAAAATTTTAAATCAACAGAAAATATGTATGAGTGACTAATTAGTAATTACTCAACTTTAACATGGTATAATTGCCATGATTAAAAACAATTTATGAAATAATTAATTTGGATTTTATTTTTTTATTTTCATAGACTTAATAATTATTATTTGTGTAAGTTCTAAATAAGAACAAAACAGAATATTATTATGAACACTTGTCCAGGTCTTATTTGAAACAACCCAGAAATAGGAAACAATTTTAAAGAAGTAAAGAATTGAAAAAAAACTACAATTGTATTTGGTAAATAATAAATATAAATATATTTTTTTTAATCGGGCTAAATAATAAATCTAAAATTTTCAAAATTTGCCCAACTAATTTAATATTTTTTCACTATATTTATGACTAAAAAGTTTTGAATATAAAACGATTAAACTATAAGGTATTCAATTAAATAAATAAATAAGAATTGTTATTCAATGTACAAATTAGGTTAAAGATATTTACAATACAGTACAATAATGAAAGTAATATAATAATATTATATATTATATTCCTTATCATAAATATGTAGTAAAAAAATTATAACACAATAAATAAATGTACAATTAATATGTTATTTTACAAATAAAAAATCATAAATCAAGAGGCAAACCGGGTCAAAAACAACACTGGCTTATCTATCAAAAATGATGAATAATAATAATATATAATACTAATACACAACGGTAAGAACACAAAGTATAAATAAAAATCTTTTTGCTATAACTTTTAACAATCGAGTTTGAGCTTTCAGCTTAAACTTATTTGTGATTAGAAATAAGCTATGCCGTATGTTATACAAAATTATGTAAAAGAATTTAAAAAACAATTCACTTGTTTGGAATCCGTTGTACTTGTTTTCTGTGTGAGTGTCTATATTTGATCACATACAATTCTATAAGACTATGTATTTTCTGTGGATTAATCTCACCACTCTTATTGTGACAGATCTACATACAGGATATAACATTAATTAAAAGAAATTATTTTTTATTTTTAAACTTTTAACTTACTTTAGGTACAGCTTTCCTCATAATATCTTTGTACTGTTCTTTCGTTATATGCTTTTTGTTGTAGTGAGGCTTTAACACGAGTTTCACTTCTTCAATAACACGTTCTTGTCGATTTAACTTTTCCAAAAACTATACAAATGTACCAAAAAATTAACAAGTGTTTTAAGATTATACATTTTTTGGAAATTAACTAAAGTAATATGTTAGAAGACAAGTAATTAAGAAATATCACCTTATTTTTTGATTCTAATTCAACTGCTGATCCAGGTAAATCATCAACACTATCCTCATTAGAGGTATTATGTTTAGAATCTAAAAATTAATACAATTGTAAAGAAAAATAATCTTTAATAATTAGTAATAAGAGTAAGGGGTAATATTATTATATGCTTACATTTTGATTTGGTCGAAAATTTAAGAGGTTTTAGGTTCTTAATTTTCATCATATTATCAAAAATAGTAGGAGGTTTAGACTGTGGTAGTATACTGAGCAAAGTGTCCAATTTACTTCTTGCTTCACTTTTGTTTTGGTTCTGTGATGTAGGCACAACATTCTTAGTTTGAGGAACAGGGCTTTCTGGTGATGAACCTTTCATTTCATCTACAAAACCTTCACCAGGAGAATAAGGTGAATCAGCACCATTATCAAATGCAGATGTTTGACTGTCCTCGTTGTCATCTAAATCGATTATTTCATCTTGATTAGTAGCAGTGGGTGTTGGTTGAACAGGACTAGGAGTTTTGGTAGCTACTGGACTAGTGAATAGCGATGTGTTTGTAGTGGTGGTGGTAAGTTTTTCTGGGGATTTATCTGTTTGAGTTGAACTTTGGGATTCTAAAAATGGTGGTGTTATAGTTTTAGCTAGTATCTGAGGTGAAACAGAAGATTGGCTATCAGTAGTTTTGTTCTCCTCTATAGGTTGTGCAGATGTATCATTATGATGGTTATCACCATCATCATCATTGTCATCATCATCTTCAAACATATCAATTCTAGGTGGTGGGCTTGGTGAATTTGATTTTGTTGGTTCAAAAGGATCATATGCAGTCTCACTGACAACCGTGTCTACAGAGCGAGGAGGTTCTGGAGGTGTATTAGGTCCCCGGCCTCGTACATCATGAGGTTGAGTGTGATCTTCATCTTGACTATTAAATTCACAACTATTAGTAGATATGTTATCTGGTTTGGAAATGGTGATAACTGGTTCAGGAGGAGTTTTCGGACCACCAATCATGATTGTTGTCAACGTTTGGGTACTGTTTTCATTTTTCTCCACAGGCTTTTGTTGTTCAGCAATAACAATTTCTTTAGACTTTTCAGGACTATTGTCCTTCTTGGTCTCAGATTTTTTCACTTCTTTGTCATCATCACTGTCTGTTAAAACAATAATGGACTTTGGAGACATCTCTATTTCTCTAAATGGAGAAGTATTTAAATCTATGATTGCAACTGGTTTAGTATTATTCACTTCAATTGTCCTAGAAATTCTTTTACGATTCAGCCATTTAGGGTTTGGAGTTCTTTTTGAGGACGTTTTCTGAATTACAGAAGTAGTGTCTGGTGCTGCCTCAGCATTATTGTTTTTCGATTTCTTGGTGTTCATATATGGTACAGGTTCTTGCCATTTACGTTTTGGTTCTTGGGAATTTTGTTTGGATGTAGCATCTTTGTTGAAATTAACACTCACCATAATATTGTCCCCAGAAGCAAATACTTCTTTGACGGGTGGATTAGCTAATTGGCGTGTGGTCAGGTGTCGTTTAGTGATTTTGGATTTTTTGGAGGTATCGTTTTTCACTATCACTGTTAAATTGTTTAATGCAATGTTGTCATTATACTCTGGAAACTCTTGATCTCTGGAAGTATAATTCATATCCATATCTGTTGCATGACGTGTGTAAGCAGGTGATGGGGTACGAGAAATATCAGTATGTGACCATGGACTCCCAGTCATTTGATCTTTAATTAATTGCCATGACGAAACACCAGGTGACAATGATCTTGGAGATGGGGATGAGAATTGATAATCTTTGGATTTTTTCTTTAGTTTTTTTTGTAACATTTTATCAGTTTTCAATAGTTTTCTCTCCCAGGCTTTTTCTATTTTAGAGTAAATACTTGTTTTTTCTTTTGATTTTTTTGCTTGGCGTTTGGATAATGGAGAGACTTCACGCTCTTCATATGAATCTGGAGAACGATAACGTTCTTTTGTAATTGTTTGATTCTTTTCATACTTTCCTAAATGTTTTGAGCTTCTTGACCGATGCCTGCTCCTAGATCGATGTCTACTTCTAGAACGATGTCTATTTTTAGATTCACTACGATAACGGCTCCTAGAATGTTTTCGACTTTTTGGTTTACTTGATGAAATAGATCTTCTTCGTTGCTTGGAACGACTTCTTTTACGTTTCTTACGCCTACTTCGATCTTTAGAGTCTGAATCACTACGACTAGATTTAGATAAATCCCTTCCAAATTTATCTTTTTTGCGTCTAGGCCTGTCTTCGAGTACTTTTCGAACATCATACAATTCTATTTCTTTTCTTTTCTGTTTTTTTTCTTTTTTATCATTTTCTTCACCTAATTTATCTTTTCCCTTTCCATAACGATAGTTTCTATCTTTAGAATTTTTCGATAGTTTTTTCCATGGCACAGTTTCTTTCTCAGACTCTTTTTCTTTAACCTTATTTTTATTATCATTATCCTTGTTTCCCTTGGTTGTCAAAGTTGCATCGTTTTTACCATTTGAAAGTTTATCTTTTCTTTGATTACTATTAGAATTATCTATTTGATTCTTAGTCTTTTTCTTATCTTCTTCAGAATCTGATATTGGTTCAAAATCGAAAGGAAAAGATTTTTTTTTCTGGTGATCAGCATTTAAACTATTTAATGTTGTACATGATACATCAGAAGTAGCATCTCCAGTTAAATTTATATGTTCTTGATCTACAACTGTGTCATCATCTATAGGTACAATAGTATCATCACATTCAAGGTCTATTATATCTGATTCTTGTTTATTTTCTAATGCTTTAGATGTTTTGCTCTCACATTCCACGTCTGAATGAATTTCATTGGTGACATCAATTACATTATCATCAGAGTTCGATTGATTTTCATTTTCATCACTGTTATCAATATTTTCACATTTATTACTTTTGTGGGGTGAAGATAATTTTGTATTTTCAACAATTTCAATACTTTCCACACATTGATCTTCAGATTTTGGACTAGTTTCTCCATGATCAGATAACATGTCTACTTCTGGACTAACAGGTGGCATAGGAATAAACTGAATATCTGCTTCTCCACTTGATTTATCACTTTTAACATTTTCATGTTCTAAAAAAGGTCCATATTCTTTAGGTGAATTAGATATATTGAGACTAGTAGAAGAGTACAATGATATATTGGGACAGTCATCATTGGTTTCTTTTTCATCTTCTTCAGAAGACATACCTTCATCATCAGGGCGTAATACATTGGTACTGTTGGAAATAGGTATAAGTGGTATAGATCTATTTTCTACCTGTTCCATGTAACCACCATATGTTGGCGATTGCATATAAGCAGTTCCACTTTGCTTGCTTATCTCTGTTTCTTCATCATTATCACTGGGATTTTCAGGATCGTAATAATCTTTATCATCAATTATAAGATTATCAGCATCATCATCATCTAAATTGATGCCCAATAATAAAGCTGGTGGATCAGGAGGTGGTTCAAGTGCTTTAAAAGTTTCTTCTGCCTGAGTACTAGGGCCACTTTCTTCCTCTACGTTGTATTCAGTAGTGACTGTCTTAGGAGGAGTCCGAGGCTGCTTTCTTTCTCCCATTTTTGTGACATTCATACGAAACTTGATAGGACCAGAGTTTCTAAAAGGAAAAGGATTGACTGGTTGATTTTCACTAAAATTTGGTTCATTAGTTAATTGAGATTCTTCATATGAACTTGAATTTCCAGCATTATTATATGATTGTTCATTATTTCTAGAATAGTTTCTATTATTATTGCGATTTGATGAATAATTACCAACATTATCAGAGTTCCTATCAGTTCTATGATCTGAATACATTGGAGCTTGAGTGATGTGTTTGTCAACATTTTCTATAGTTTTATTTTTAAATAATTTTTCTTGTACATTCAATATATTATCCAAAATATTAATTGAATCAGTGTTATGTGATATGTTAATATTTCTACGTACTGGCCGACGTAAAATTTCACTTATTTCCTTTCGAGAGATCAAATCAGTTGTTGAAATACGTATTCGAGATATAGTTGACATATTCAAAGGTCCATCACCACCTATATCTCGCTCTTCTTCAGACCTAAAATATAACCAACAATATAAAATTATTTTATTCGTATAAATACCTTAGTTTCAATTACGTACTCTACAGAAACATAATCAAATTCATGAGGATTTCCAAATATACTTAATGATGTATGATCTACAAAATTTGACGAAGTACCCAATGAGCTATTATCACCAGAAGAGTTTTTACTCCATCTTGATGAACACATCCCTAATTTTTCAGCTAATTGAGTGTTCTTTTTTCTTACAGGTTTAATACCCTTTATAAAAAAATTAAAAATACATTTATATATTTATTAAATTGTATTTAAAATATTTTAATTACTTTTTTCCTCCCTTGTTTAACCCTGACTTTTCTTTTTGAATATTTCTTTGTCCTTTTTCCATTAGACACGGTTTGTAATATACCTCCTTCAGTAGCCTACACAAGTATAATTATATTAATTATCTTTTAATTGTTCTTATTGTTTAATAATATAAACCATTACATTTTGTCGTAAACGTTGAGTATTCATTCGCACACGTTCGCTAGCTCTTGTTCGTGGTACCAAACGTTGTTGTAATCGTATTCTAGTTTGCCTTGGTCTAGGTAATTGTTCATCATCATTTAAATCATTTAATAAATCAATTACTTCTTCGCGATCTATGTCATTGTCACTTTGCTATAGGATTAAATATGAAAATAAACCATTAAAATATTATAATTAAGTAATAACTATATTTTATAGAATAAAAAAATAATCAAATTATAAAAATGTAGTTAATTAGCACAGTGTAGTTGAAATTGAGGATTACCTCTTCTCTTGCTTGACATTGAGGACAATACCATTCTTCTAATGGGACTGTATAAATAGGTGGATTTAGGCAATCCATGTGATATCCACAGTCACAAATATCGCACAATAGCATTTCATCTTCACGATGACTTAAATGGCAAACCTAAACATATTCATGTATTTTAAAAATTAATGATAAATACTTTATAATATATAATTACAATAAAAATAAAACTTACCTCACAGAATGTTAAGTCTTCAACATTTGAGGTGGATTTCTCAACATCATTTTTAAGACTAATATCAATTGTTTGTAATATCTGACCATCAACACTTCGCACAATAATGAATTTGAAATCCAAACGATCTATAGGACATGTCTTGGCATTCTAATAAAAAAAAAATTGAGACAAATAAATAATTAATTATTACTTTAAAATAAATAAATATATTTTACTTTTGCCCATTCAGTTAGACAGTTTAAACAAAATGTATGTAAACAAGCATTTGGTGAAGCTAAATCTTGTTGTCCTAGTCGGGTGAGACATATTGGACATTTATCAGATTCTCCATCAGAACTACTGGATGAGCATTCTTCATCACTTTCAATAATCTAAAAAAAAAAAATATGGATAAAAACATCAAATTATGATTATTATTTTGATAAACCTAACATTTAATTTCTGAGGCTTATACACATGTATATCCGTGTCACTATCACTGTCTCCGGAATCTGCCATCTTTGTGCTTTGACTTTTAATTCTGTAAGTAATATAAAACAAATTATATGATTATAGACAAGAGCACACTATAAGTATAAAACTTGGTATTATAATGAAAATAATTTATAGGTAACTGCGCAAATTTTAAATATTAAAGATAGGTACCTAGACTATTTACAGAGTAACAATAAATTAAGTCAACAGAATTAATTAATAAAATTGGACAAAGCTAGTTCCAACAATATGAGGTTGAAAAAGTTTTATCATAACTACTTAACTAATGTATTTATTTCATAAAACATTATATTTATATTGATTATTAATGTACCTAACCTACAGACAACGAAATACTAGTTATGTGTAAAAAATTGATTACTAGTACTTTTTTAAAGAAAACTCAGATGTCAACAGGACAATAAGATCATTTATATCTAGTATCAATAGGTTTGAAATAACAATAATTAAAGTCAAGAACAATATGTATGTTATACATATTTAATAAACACTATATTAATACACATTAACATTGATATCAGCCACAGATAGGAAAATGCATTCAATTGTACCAAAACAGTTATAATATGACACTAATACCTAGCAGACAATTGAGATAGAAAATGTTGTAGAGTTTCTTTAAGTGGTAATGTGGAGTTATTGATTAGACTGCTAAAAACAGCAAATAACATGTAATGCTGTGTACATACTTTGAGTATGTTTCAAATGGATACGAAGTCTGAGATGGGACGATCTCGTTTTGAGTTTGGTGTCCCGTGAGAGATAGACGACGACATTCCTCAGCCGACTGTCTCTCGGCAAAGGGCACAGTGGCAGGCCGTCAAGCTATCATCCCTCGGGACAATGTCGTTTGGCCAGAAAAACCTGTCCTGGATTCTCTTCACTCCTATGGCAGACTTCGGTGTTCGGCCTTCGGAGATTTGGCGACGGACACTGCGGCGGCGGCAGCAGCGAGCTATGATCAGACGACTTCGGTGCGGCTGTTGCTCACGCGGTGTGCTTACGGGATCTTCTGGAGGCGTGTAACAGCAGTCTTTCCACGTTGGAATAATAAAATAAACTCGCCGAAAACGTTCGTGTACTGATCTCAAAATATAATAATAATAATAAAAAAATTCGTCAAAATACAAATGATACACAAAAATAATCAAAATTTACAACAAATCACTCATGTCCGACGGACAATGTGACAGGTTAGCCAATGTGATATGCCGAGTTCAAGGACGCCGACGGTCAGTGTTACCATGACGTATCGGTGGTGGGATCAGTTCTTTCCTTGATAAGAATTATAGCTGATTTAGCTGAATAGCATAATCATGTGATCCTTTTATTAAAAAGTCTAAGCCACAGTCTTAGATTAGAGAATTCTCTAGTGTTCATGCCATTTTATAGGAATTTTCGGCGATTAACATTTTACTTTTAATACCTGCCGATAGGTAGCAATGTATCATTTTATGAATGAACATTATAATATTATTATTGACGGAAAATAAAACATATTCGAATATTCCTAGACCGGTTTAGGCGGTTTAGCCAGCGATGAAAAGCGATTATAAAAAAAAAAAATAGGCGATATTTCTTAGGCCCGAATTACACAATGCGTTTTGTCTTAGAAATAATTTTGTTTTATTTTGCGCATTAAAAGTTGTTCAATTATATCAATTTTATGCTCCGTGCTGCAGTTTGTTAATGATTCATCTGTTATCAAGCAATTTCTAATTGTATTATTATTTTTTACGCGCTCATAGCTAATTGAGATTTAATTTTTTGCCAATAATTTTAGATTCTGCACCGAGTGTGAAATGTATTGATTTTATAATGATGTGTTTTTTGCGCGTACACCTTAATTTGTCGAAATAATGCTTCAATTTAAAACTTCAGGGGTGATTTTCGATGGCAAATTGAATATTCTTGGTACATTGTACAAGTAAAAAGTAAAAAGTTTTCAGCAGTTTTCAAAAAATCGGGAAAAACCACAAAAAAGTGACTGAAAAACGTAAATTTTTTCACAAAACCAATTTTTGCCAAATCAATTCTATTGAATAGTTATAACTCAAAAACAAATCACTGTAAAACATCAAATTTTTATATTATCATAATCTATACACGGTTAAATTTTCAAAAGATTCTGACTTTTTTGAGCTACTTATAGACAACTGAATTTTTCTAAGTATTTATTTTTCAAATATCGATAAAAAAAACTTGAAAATTTTATACAAGCTTAATAATGCTTAAATTTAAAGAAAATCATAAAAAATGGATCCTCTAGGGTCGTGCGTACTTCTAATCGTTGTGATCTGGAAGTCGTATTTTACGAGATTGTTATTTTATTTTTTACTCTAAAACGGGCTTGCGCCCAGGTAAGAAGGGTACATATAGCATAATAATATGCTATATTATTATAATACTTGTTATATACTATTCTTGTGACATCGTCTAAAACTCAATCTGCTAAAACAATGATCTTAGACCATTCAAAGGATGTTACCTAAAAGTTGAATCTAGACTTCTAAAAATGAGTCACACTATAACAGTTAAAAATTAAATTTAAAAAAAAAAAAAATTACATAACAATTTAATTTATTTGTAGAACTTACTAATTCAATACTTATTGTATATACCAATTTAATTTAATGTAATACGTTGCTGTTGTTTGTTTAATTAAAAAGAGTTTATAATTTCAAAATATTTAAGAAGATTTTAAATTTTAAATTTAATACCTACCTGTCCTATACGTCGTTGGTGTTTTAATCATTTTGTAATTAATTTTTCGTTTTTTCCTCTTGCTATTCAAAAATGTATATAATATTGTGTACAACCGTATAGAAATTATATCATAATTCATGTTAACGGAGAATATTAATATTATTTTTAAATATTTAAATCAACTACCCATTAGCTTAGGTATACCTAACCTAACCTCCCTTCGCCTACCAGCTCCGGGTTGCATACCTATACGTAAAAAATATAAAATACTCGTACCGTATCATAAAATAGATTTAATCTATTATTATTTATGGCCTGTACAAAGCGTATTTGCAAATTTTCCTTATAATTCTTTAGATATTTAACACGTCATATAAATATAAATGATTAAATACTTTTGAATATTCTTTTTAACATAATATGTATATCATTATAAAAAATAAAATTTGTAATAGGATGTACTTAGGAAGCCAGGAAGGTTTATCCGCTATAATTCTAAGGGTGGGTTGCATAAACGTTCGTTAGCGAGTTGCAGACAGTTTACAGACTGATAACGCACTAATGGTCCGATAACTAAAATTGGGTGTTTCATAAAGCAAAATAGTGTTAACGGCCCGATAAGTTACCGATTGCTGAATCTGTAAACTACAGACCCGATTTTGGTTCGGTAACTCACAGATTTCAGAAGTTCAGAAGAGAGCGCCAACTTTTTAGAAACGACAAAATGTGCATAGTAACCTACTACTAATTGGATATTTTACATTTAAGAGTTGGTGTACCTGAATATACGATCTGCCACGATTCCATCTTTCTTCCAGGAGATAACTGGACTTGCTCTAGTTGTTTTTTACGTTCTCTGGGGGAGGAACTGCCCCGACCAATACGTAGCCACGGTTCTTAACAAAATATGACTACTGATTATAGTTGTTAAGAGCACGTGCAAATTATTGTATCTATAAACGGGCAAACCATATTATGTATTATTTGTATTATTATTATTATGAGGAAAACGATAAAACGATAGAATAAATTTAAAAAAATTTTACTTGACCACGAAAAACATGAGCTCCGAAGAGCCCAAAAAGGTCGATGACGACGACGAAGTCTCTGTCACTTTTAAAGATTTAGTGAGTACAATAAGTGTCTTTCAGATTATTGTGAAGTACAAAATCACAATTTATTATAAAATAAAACGTTTGTTTTTCTATTGTTACTGTTACAGGGTGTAACGGACGTGTTGTGTGAGACTTGCGAAACGTTGAAATGGAGTGTGCCTACAAAAATTCAAAAAGAAGCTATTCCAGTAGCTCTACAAGGCAAAGACATCATTGGACTGGCCGAGACTGGATCTGGAAAAACAGGAGCCTTTGCTATTCCTATTTTACAAGCACTATTAGAAAATCCTCAGCGGTATTTTGCTCTTATTTTAACGCCAACAAGAGAACTTGCCTTCCAGATATCTGAGCAAATTGAAGCCCTGGGTAAAAACTAACAAATAAAATCATTGGTCCTGTTAATAATTAACTAAAATTAACAAACCATTTAAAAATTAGGATCGAGTATTGGTGTTAAGTGTGCTGTAATTGTTGGTGGCATGGATATGATGGCTCAGTCATTAATGTTGGCCAAAAAACCTCATATTATTATTGCAACACCAGGTCGCCTTGTAGATCATCTTGAAAACACCAAAGGGTTTAGCTTACGAAATTTAAAAATGCTCGTAAGTAATCATTTGTAATTGTAAGTTGTAAAAATTGCCTATTGGTAACCTTTTTTGTTTATCATTGGCATCGAATAGGTTATGGATGAAGCTGATCGAATTTTAAATATGGATTTCGAAGAAGAAGTAGATAAAATTTTAAAAGTTATTCCCCGAGAAAGGAGGACATTTTTATTTTCTGCTACAATGACGAAAAAAGTACAAAAGCTGCATCGAGCATCTTTAGTTGATCCTGTAAGAGTAGAAGTATCTACTAAATTCCAAACAGTGGAACAGCTGCAACAATATTACATTTTCATTCCTGTTAAATATAAAGTAAATATTAAAAATTATAAATTCTGTATTATATATTTCATTATTTGTGTTGTTATACTATTTTTGTAGGATGTATATTTAGTACATATATTAAATGAAATGGCTGGTAATTCATTTATGGTATTCATGGCCACTTGCAACGGAACTATTCGTGTAGCTCTTTTACTCAGAAATTTGGGTTTGGACGCCATACCATTGCATGGACAAATGACACAAAATAAGCGATTGGCTTCACTGAATAAATTTAAATCAAAATCTAGATCAATTCTTATATCCACTGATGTTTCCAGTAGGTTAGTGTCTACTTTATATGCCTGCTTGTAAAGTGATTTTTATCCTTGATTATTATTTTTTATATTATTGCATTTCAGGGGTTTGGATATTCCACACGTTGATGTTGTGATTAATTTTGACATGCCTACTCACAGTAAGGATTACATTCATAGAGTTGGACGAACTGCCAGAGCTGGAAGATCAGGAAAAGCCATTACCCTTGTGACTCAGGTATTATCATAATGTATTATTATTGATTATATTATATAAGTGTTTATACGATACAACTTATAAAAATAAAGTTGGTAATAATTGAATCTTATAAAAAAAAAAAAAAAACTATTTGACCTTATAAAACACGTTATCACTTTATTTTATCAACTTTATTACTATGTTTATTTTTTACTTATAATAATATGTTATTAATAGTTAAGATTTTTTACATTGCATTAAAATAAAAATAAAACACAGTCAAAAACCACAATAACTTTAAATTTTTTAATTATATCTGATTTATGTAGAATACCTTATAAAGTATTTTTATCGATATTTAATTCAATTTCTAACTATTATAGAGTTATGCAATTTTATTTTTTCTATACATAACACAACTGAATGACAGCATATAGATGATTCCATGAAATGACAACAAAAAAGTAGATTCATGAAATCACAAATTTTTTGCATTATAATGTCTACTTAAGATCAATTTCATTATCATGACATCATTATAGCTCTCTTTCCAAACTAAATTAAAAATAAATAGTTTTCTCTTACTGACATGTATTAAATATTAGAATAATTAAATTATTTTTAGTATGACATTGAATTGTATCAAAGGATAGAGCAGCTTATTGGCAAAAAATTGCCGCTATATCAAGTTGAAGATGATGAAGTTATGTGTTTACAAGAACGAGTGTCCGAAGCTCAACGACTTGCTAAAATGGTTAATATTTTTATTCCATAGTTTTTACTCCTATATTAATATACAACTTTTATTTAAAATTTCAGAATATGAAAGATATGGGTGATAAAAAAGGTAAAAGAGTCCTTGACGATGATGAAGAAGGCGCAATGGGTGTAAGAAAAAAGAATATTGGTAGACATAAATCTAATAAATCAAAAAAGTTTAAAAAAAAATAAAATTACTCAAATATGTTATGTTGTGATGATTAATAAAAAAACATTTTCTCGATTGGCAAATTTATCTTATTGTTCTAAATATTTAACCCTGAAAAATTTATATTGTGTTTGATTAAGTAAACATATCATTTTTATGAAGAGTACTACATTATATTATACTTAATGCGTATTGAACATTGAACTTTAAAGTTTAACACTTGCATAATCTTCTCTGTTACTAAAAGTTATAGTATATTTTATTGTATAAAAAATAATAATAACCAGTAAAACATTATCTCCATAATATATATGTTTTTGTATGCTTGGATGCTATTTTATTCAAAAACACTCCAATCAGCATGGAATATTAATTTTTAAACTTGAGATTAACTTTAACCTTTGAATAAAAATTATTAGATTATACTCAATTATAGAAGTGTTTTTAGTTGAATAATTATGAACAATTTTTAGATTCTGAACAGTGCTAGATAATGTATTTATTTTACAATGAAGTATAATAGGTAGGGTAGTTAAAAAAGCTTCAACTTTGAGGGTGGTTTTAAATAGTTTATTGAATCTAGTAGTACTTTGGAAAAGTCAAAATTTAAAATGTCCAATGTTTTTTTTTTTTTTTATAACCAACAAAAACAAACAAAACATGAAATTTCACGCAAGTCCAATATTATTAAAATAATTGTAACTATTGTTTTCTTAAAAGTTTATAATTTTATGTAGATTTATTTTTACATATAATCTACCATTAACTTATTTGTGCTGTTTTATGACTCAAGATGAATAAACAATTATATATTATGTAATATTACATGGTTTATATATATTATTATAATAATTAAATAGGTAATACTAATTTTCTAAAGAATAATACTCAAAAATGACAATTACTTTCTAAAAATATAGTATGAAATGAATTTAATCAATTAGTGATTATTGCAAATAATAAAATTGAATGTAGATTTGAAAAGTATGTATCTACTTTAAGAGGAACCAAATTTCATATTAATTGTGTGAAAAATTTTTTAGAAATTTTAATCCTTTCCTCCCTTGGGGCAGAATGCATTAAGGGGCCTCTTAAACATAAAACACCTCCAATATAAAATAATATATTAATTTTATACAATATTCTGCCTGAAAACCACAAATGAATTGCCTACATAACGTATGTTGTAGCTATTTTGTTTTTATTGTTATATTTTTATAATTGCAGTCAGTTTCCTTTATTAAATGTAATCTTTACCTAGTAATAGGCAAAATTGTTGAATCAACAACAATAAAATCAACTGTAAAATTCATATTATATATATATTGCGTTTTATCCAATACCTACAGCAGCAATTACATAAATATCATTTATTTTAATATTTAAAAAGTGCAAAGGCACTAAATTTCGATATATGTTTTTCTTTATACAATTAGTAATTCTTTATTGTACTATAATTCATAGAAGACTATTATAAATTAGCTGCTACATTATAAAAAAATATACGGAATATATTTAGTGATGTAGAGTATATTCTTTACTCTATGGTATAGACTTACAAAGACTTAAAGCCTTAAAGGATCATATTTTATATAGAATGATTTATCATTCAGTAAAAAATTTAACACATCCATAATAGTACCACGCGGCACCTTATGTACAGCAGTAATATCCACTCGATGACCAAATTTTATAATTATCATTTTTAACCACAAACCTTGTGATTGTGACTTATTATAAATGAATATTCATACAAATTACCATGTTTAAATTATGCGATGCTCATTAAATTTAGCCTGGATAGGACACATTTAAAGTAGTAAACTCAAACTCTAATCTATAAAAATAACCACTCGACAAATATGAAGATACACTATCTCAGGAATTCCTTGATCTGATGTCAATAAAGTGATTTGAGAAACAAATGTATCTAAACTGAAGGTTTTGTTATAGACTAGGACCTGCTTAATATAGCTGAAAAATAAAAGGTTATGTTTTTAAGTGTTATAATTCAAATGCTCAAGAGTATTTATAACTCAAGGTAATGAACAAATAACTCGAGTGTATAAGGATTAAAAAAAAAAAAATAAAAAAAAAAATATTATTTTGATATAGAAACTAATTAAAGTATAAAATTTAAAATGTAAGAATAATTGTCTTAAAAAACATAATATATTTGTATTTAATAATGTCCTAATAAACAGAAATACAATTAAAACCGTTTCTAAACAAAATTTTACTGAATTTTAATAATACAAAGAAGTTTGATAATTTCAAACATTGATAAATTAAATATCGGTCGAACATAATAAAATGTTGATGCAGAAACGGCATAAAAAGTGGTATGAATGAAAACAAAAGAACTTATTTTCACAAAATTACAAAACTACCCAACGCATAGCAGCTCTCAACCTATTGTAATCAACTAATTGTTCTACTGGACCAACAGCAGCAACAGCTGGACATCTATCAAAAAGATATTTCATAGATATATCATGAATGTTCTTGGCACTGACATCCTGGAAAATAAACAAGTGTTTGAGTACAGTTGAATAGTGATTTGTGTAAAATAATATATTTACATTAATACGAGCTTCCAACTCATGAGGAGGTATACGTCTGTTATAACACAACAATTGACGACCAATATCTTCGCATACTTGTGTAGATGTGTCCAACTGCAATAACATATTAGTTTTCAAAACATTCTTAGCACGTTCTACCTCAGCTTCAGTCACAGAAGCACACAATCTCATCCATTCTTCTTGCAAATGGAATGTGAATTCCTAATAAAACAAATAAATCAAAAATATGTCTTTTATTGATGTACAATCAAACATATAAAACTTGTATATCTCGTACTTATTGTAAATTACATTAACTTACCATAATCTTCATTTTATCACATACAAAGTATGCTCCCCACAAACCAGTATCTTTGTAACAGGTGTTGAAAGACTGGAAAGAGTGACATAGGTCTAATGAATCAGCAAAGCGGGCCAAACGATTGGCATTGTTGTTACCACCACCTTGAGAACGATCCCAAGATCCAATTATGGTATTGGCTACCATTAGAGGGATATTATCAGCATCAGCCCAACCACAGCTTTCTACTGCAATTGCAACATGTGCCAAGGGTAGGGAATCATCTCGAGCTTTGATTTCAGACCCTGGATTCATAAAATTTTATAAGTTAATTATATAGATCACTCCAAAATTAGTAATATTTGTTCCAACCAGTGAATCTGCACTTGGAGTAATGAGGTACTTCAGCTTCCATATTCAAATTTTTTGGGTTTTTAAATAGTGTTTTGGCAAGATCTACCAATTCTTGATGGTCTACTCCACCAGCACCAGCCAATACAAGACGACTTGGTCTGTAGAATATGTCTACATATTCTTTAAGTTCTTTGCGTTTAAGGGAACTGAAAATAATAAACACAAAATTATTGATAATTATTTTACTGAAGAAATTTTTGTTTTACTTAATGTTTTCAGTTGGTCCTAGAATTGTTTGACCTAAAGGTGTTCCTTGGTAAGCAGTGGCATGCAAGTAATCAAATACAACTTCTTGTAAATTAGTTTCAACTTCTTGCATTTCCCTAAGAATTACTCCACGTTCTCTATCAATCTCATTTTCTCCTGTTAGTTACAAAATTAAACACATCAAAAATATAATAATCAGTTAATAATAAATATATTGTTTGCTACATATCAAAGCATATTAATATATTATACATATTATTATTTCCCTGTTTAAATAATTGTTTTTAAATTAAAACAACTTTTAATATAAATTCATAATATTAAAATCAAATAAATAATTTATGAAAAAAAAAAAAAACGGTTTTATTTTTGTAATTTATACATGAAAAATAACAACAAAATTACAGTCAATAATAAAATAAAAAACTTAAATATTAAATTATGTTAGGTATTTGATTAGGAAATATTAAAAACATTGATTATTGAAGTACTTGGGAAATGCAATTAATGAAAATTGAATTTAATAGTAGGGACTTTTTTATGAAAGCATACATAGAATCTATTTTAACTCACCAAAATTTGAGTTTTGAAGAATGTCAGCTAAAATTTCAACAGCTTTAGGTACATCGCTTTTCAAGGATTTGGCATAAAATACAGTTTGTTCCCGAGAAGTGTATGCATTTAAATGAGCGCCAATGTTTTCAATTTCCAATTCAAGGGCGGTCTGTGATCTAGTTGGTGTGCCCTATAAAAATTATGCTACATGTTAGGAACAGCAATAAATACATTAATAAGAATCGTTTAAATGATAGTACTTGCCTTAAATAGCATGTGTTCAACAAAATGGGCAACACCATTGTTGCTTTCAGTTTCCCATCTTGAGCCAGCATCGATCCACAAACCAACGGTCGCTGTTTGCGAGCCGTTGTCTTCTGTGGCAATTCGCATACCATTTTCGAGCGTTGTGACCTTAGTCTCGGGGACGTTTACGCGGGGTGAAGCACACGATGCCGCAGTGGACCTCCAACAATTAGGTACCTGAACAAAGCGACGTGAGTACTAAGACAAGCATTCTTCATTAATGTGCGCCGTATGACACTTACCTGAGTGACTCCGTATTTTGTTGTGAGGGCCTTCAAAGGCGTTTGGATGGATAATAAACGTGAAGCCATTTTGGAAGGTTATATTGGAAAATCCCTACAACCAGTACAACCTTTATGTTCTTGATGTAATATGTAGAGTGCACGCACCAAGGTCTGAAAGTACAGAGAAAAATCGGAAAAATCGTTATCAACGCCTAAAAACATATGATTATCAATTCAACGCCGTAGACAGTGTGTTCTTGTATGTAATCATTATTCGTGTTAATAATATCCATTTTTTTTTTTACACTACCAACTGCACTGTAGATATGGAAATGATTACGAGATCACTCATCAGGTCTCATCCATAGAGTAATATTACTCTATGGTCTCATCTTAATAATTACCTAACGTTGTTGAAATTAAATAATTTAACCCTACCTATTTTACCTATATCTCATAACATAATGAATAATAACTGTGTGATGGACAGATTAAATATTAATTTTGATTTTGATTTTTTTATACTTGACAATTTAAAAGCGATGGCCGATGACACGTATTTTTAACTGTGTGTATTAATTTTGAATTGTAAATATGTCATATTGACAATATGTGAAACGCATATAGTTATACATATTAAATAAATATTAAAAAATAATAGAAATATTCAACATATCATTTTTAAATGAACCTTTAGTATTTTCACTTAATAATAAAAATTTAATTAAATTCCGGAAAACATAGCATTTTTGTTAAATGGCTTGACATATTTAAAATTAAATTAAAATCAAATTTTTTATATTATTAAATGAATAAAGGTGTTAAACTATGTTTTTTTATTACAATTGCACTAATATACTATTGATTTTTAAAAGCAAAATGTAGATTATATTATTATGCCATTTAGTGAATAATGAATATTCTGATATTGGCGTTTCCGACGTAATAAAAATAAAAAATATATAATTAAAAAGAATAAATGGGTAATAAACCTGTTCAATAAAATTAAAATTTAACTACTTACTTGAGATTGTTGAGTACAAATTTAGAACCACCCCATGCTTGTATATCTTTAATAGTAGCCTTAACTTTAAGGGCATCCTCATTTCTATTTACTGCCACCATAGGTATGACCATTGGTTCCAAGACCGGGATTTGCATTTTGGGTATCCCTGTGTAAAAATGAAAAAAAAATGAATTTATTTTGTTTTATTTGTATACTTTTTAAGTAAATTAATAAACTAAAATCTTATTTTATAAACACATATAAATTACCATTAGGTAACTCGGGTCTTAGGGATTCGATAGTTTGCAGTAAACATTTTTCTAATTGAGGATCACTCCTTTTACACACGTGCACGAAGTTGGCTGAAAAATAAAATTACATATGAGTAAAAGTATATTTAAATTATTTTATTATAAATTATAATATCTATTAAAGTATAAAATTAGTACCTAATATAAGATTTTATTAATTTAAATTTTGGATAAGATCTCATACTTCGATTATCGTCTTTTTTTTTGTTATTAAATGTTTATTTATAAAAATAAAAATACATTTACTCACGTAATCTTTTTGCTGTTGTGTGTTGAGTTTGTAGGACGATTAGCGTTATGCTGATTATTGACAGGTTAAGAGGGAAAAAAAATTACAAAGTAATGAAAACCATTTCAAACACAGACCAACAAATTCAAACACTTAGACGATTGAGTTTAATACTCATAATAATAATGCCAATTATACTTATATAATAATATTATAATTATAATATTACTAATATTACTATTAGTACAATTGGCAGTATTATTATGAGTATTAAACTCAATCATTAAACCAAAAGATGTAACAATGAGACAACAGGGTCTTCACTCAGAAACTAAACAGGACAAGTCTAAAAATAATCGCTGTTTATTGAGTCACGCCAAGCCACGAATCATTGATTCTCATTATTCACACATTATACATAAAAACTTTCATCCAGTGAATTGTGAAGACTAGTAGAATATAGTTTACATACTTACATATTATGTCCATACATACACACATATATACACATATCATTATTACAAACTCCTAAACGTATTATAATGTTAACATATATTAGTAGGTAGAAAGTGTATGTTCTGGAATCTCCTCACGAGGAGCTGGTGCTCACCGATACCCCCGTTCTCACCCCGTCGGCAACCGATACTCTCATTGAGTCGATCGCCTGTGCTCCCCCCGCAAGAGCGATGACCACCATCGCGCCCCGTCACCACCACACACTAGACAACCGCTGTGATTAATAAAATTCCATAACCTGGCAGTTGCAGCCTCGCGGTTAGGTTATAGCATTTTATTAATCGCAGCAGTTGTCGTGGCCTGTGGCGGCGGGGACAGGAGCATCGCGGTTGTCATAGCTCCTGCGAGGGGAGCACAGACGATCGACGCAATGAGAGTATTGGTGGCAGACGGGGTGAGAACGGGGGGTATCGGTGAAGACCAAATTCCTCGTAAGGAGGTTCCAGAACATACACTTTTTACCTACTAATATTTGTTAACATTATAATATGTTTAGAAGTTTGTAACAATGATATGTGTATATATGTGTGTATGTATGGGCATAATATGTAAGTATGTAAACTATATTCTACTAGTCTTCACAACTCACTGGATGAAAGTTTTTATGTATAATGTGTGAATAATGAGAATCAATGATTCGTGGCTGGCGTGACTCAATAAGCAGCGATTATTTAGACTTGTCCTGTTTAGTTTCTGATTAAAGACCCTGTTGTCTCATTGTTACCTCCATCTTTTGGTTTAAGTATTCTCCTCGGTTGAGGTACTATTATAATAATTATAATAATTATTATTATTAATTATAGTTATATTATAATTATTATTTTTATGATTATTATTAGTTTTATTATTTGTGTTGTAGGATGACTTGATGTTTTTGCATTTTACAGGATTATTTGCATTGTTTGTTGGGTTGCCCTGTTTGAAATTGGTCTTCAGAAAATCATATATTTTTTCTGCTGCCGGCAATCCACCAGCCATCAATACTTGGTTTTTTTGTTCTAATTCAATTTCGGTATCGTTTTGTGTTTTTTTGTTAAATATTGATCTATTCTGTGGTGAATAAAAAAAGAAATATAATAATAATTTTTATATATTCTATAAACTTAGTACTTACTAAACTAAATGATATACACGATAAAATAATAAACATGAAACATATGATTTTCATTTTGTTTTTGTTATTATTTTTTGTTTTAATTATCAAAGGATCACAGTCTTCAATCTAAAAAAAAAATACGAAACATTATTATTTCCAGTTACAAATTATTGGAAAAACATTATAACTAGCAGCCACGTAACTCGCTATAAGTGAGTACCCAAGGTCAGAGACACGACTTTAAAAAGAATATCGTAATAAGTCTAGTAATCACATCACAGATTTCTATATAGAACTAAAGATTAAGCTACCGACAACAACATAACAATATAAATACATATACAACGATATAATACAATTTATTGAATCAAATACAGTATTGTAGGTATACATTGGTTAATAAATACTAGACGGTGAATGAAACATCAACGTAATTATACGCGAAAATCTAAGCAAAAGCAAAAGAATCTTTCGGCGTCCGCAGTATTAATCACCGTTCACAATCACACGAAAAAGATTTGTGAACAAGACGTATACGAACAGCTTTCGAAATACACGTACTACGCAACAGTTGGGACGTAAAAAACGCGAAACAGATGAATACAGAAACGTATTTAGGAATTTTGCGCCCCAGGTTATCTGAGTGCCATAACTTTTTTATCACCCAAATGACCTAGGTACCGTATTATATCAAAATTCTTTCCTAAATTTACCGCCCGGGGCCCAAGCTCCCTCAGTCCCCCCCTTAAATACGTCACTGAATGAATAAAAATAAAAAAAAACCGAAGGAAACGTTGTCGGCGGTCGTACTCATTACCGCGATCGCGTTTACTACGAAATAATATAATATAATATAATATAGGAAGGAAGATAATATACTTACATCAATTATGCAGGAGCCACAGTAATTTGTATTCATACCTGCAATGTATAAATATTTTTTAATACGAGTAAAATAATAAAACAATATTAATATGTTTGTGTATCGTAACCATGTATGGGATATTATTTGTTATAAGCCAGTAATCCTTATAAAAATACAATATTTCGAACAATATATTATTACCTATTTAAAATATTTTAAATATTTTAAAGCCAGGGCCGGCACAAGCAAAATCTGATGGGGGGGGGGGGGGGGGGTCGTATCAAAATTGCCGACTAGAAAAAAAATTTAAAACTGGAGCAATAACAACGAATGCAATTCTAAAATAATTTTTTCCTGTAAATCAATTACATATTATGCATGTTTAGTCTAAAAACAATGCAATATACGTATACTTAGATATAATATGTATATTATTATTGATTATTATATTTATCAATTAGGTACTTATAGGAATCTGATTTTTGTTAAAATGTTAGTTAAGGTAAAAAGTAAAAAGTAAAAAAAAAAAAACTAATAATTCAACCATTTATTAAGTTTATACATTATAAAAATAATAACCATGTTTTTACAATAATTACTATACATTAATACGCCGTGCTTTAAGGGTTGCCCAACTCTCTATCATTGTTGACATGTCAATCTCATCCAGAATATCCTTGGATGAGTTCAGCACCATAAGATTGTCTAATCGTTCATCAGTCATTGTTGTTCGCAAATGATTTTTTACAAACTTAAGAATACTGAATACTCTTTCATTGGTCGCTGTAGAGACGGGTGATGTATATGCTAAGCGACATAAAGCATTAGCTAATGGTATAACAGTTTTCAACTTATTACTTGATTCCATGATTAACTTCAATGTGTTATTCGAATCGTCATCTGTGTTAAGTCTTAATATATTTATTTCACACAGAATTCCTTCAAAATCAGTTACCTTAGACATATCTGAACCTGGAGGAAATAAAGAAAATGCTTTCTTTATATCTTCTAATGTAATGGTCGATTTTATTGGAACTGATAAAATATGGTAGATAGATTGCACTGAAGAAAGACAAGATTTCAAATTTTCTGCCATCAAATTTATTAAAGTATCCAAAACATGATTAAATTCTTTTCGATAAAATGATTCTAATGTGAAATCAGCTTGAGTATTGGAATTGGTATCAATCTTCTTGGGATTCAACCGTTTCCTATGATGTCTCTGAAAATCAACAACTGGGTTCACTTCCATTTTCAACGAAAATACTTTAGCAGTTGATATGAGATTATTTAAGTGTTCTGTATTATTTCGGATTTCTTTTAATGATTTTACTGCACAATCTATTAACACAATACCATCAACGATATTAAGATCTGAAGCCTCCAATTGTTCTATTAGTATTTTCATTTGATACATTATGGTTTTCATTGTATACATACTAACAATGAAGTCAAATGACAGACACTTTTTTTCTAGCCCTAGAGCTTGAATTTTAGTTTTTTGGTCTACGTTTTTATCTATTGTCAGGTCATTTAAAACACTTACAATTATTTCATATGAAATGTAAACTGCTTTTAGGGACTCAGCACGTGCAGTCCATCTGGTCTTTGATAAATTGCAAATTTTTAATGACCCTTCAATCTCAAGCAACTTTTTCTGAAGATATCCACCTCGCTTAGTGCTTGAAGAAAAAATACATATAAGGATTCTAATGTGTTAAATAATTCAGCAACAATAATACTGGCATTACAACTGTGTTCCACAAATGTGTTTAAACGGTGTGCTTGACATGGAATATATGGTATATTATGACCAACTATTTTAGAAAGCATTGCTTGAGTTCCTTGTACATGGCCAGACATATTAGAAGCAAAATCATATGATTGAAAAGCTATACTTTCAAGATGTAATCCATTTTTTGTTAATATTTCACAAATTTTATTTGCCATACCTAAAAAGAAATATCAAAAAAAAATTCATTAATTCTAAATTATATATATTTTTTTTTTAAATAACATAATGATAGTTTATTATGAAAAAAGATATAAAAAAATATTATTACCTTTTCCAGTTTTATCTTGAGTTTCTGTTATTTCAATTAATCGTTCACAAACTTTTGATTTTGTGTCTACATATCGAACACACACAGACATTTGGTCACGATTTGAAAGATCAGGAGTGGTATCTGCCATAACAGAATACATTTGAGCTTTTTTTACTTCTGATACAATTTTTTTTTTGTTTCTTTTGCTAGTAGATGAATAAATTCATTTTGTGAATCGTGACTCATATATGTTACATGATATGGACGAAATGCTGTTTCTTCTAACCAAGTTTTCATAGTTGGACAGTAACGTGAGAGAAGTAATATTATTTGTTTAAAGTTACCGTTATTTTCATCCCCGTCCCCTCGAAATGATAACCCTTGTCGTGCTAATGTGCGTGTTACATCAAATAATATTTTAATGACATCTTTATGAAATTGTTTTTGTGCACTTATTTGTATTGCAGCTTGTCTGTTTTCTTTATTTAGCAGTTTATCAATATGGTTGCAATTTAAAGTGAAGTTACTAAAGTCAACTAAAGCTGATTTATGCGTATTAGATGAAAAATGTAATTCTAATTTTCCTGGTTTCCCTTTACCTCTTGACTTCATTTTTGACCAATTTCTAACTCCATCCACTGTCCAACTATTTTCAGCACGTGCTCTGTTTGGTCCATTTGGAAATAATGATCAAATAAAACAGAATGCCGCATCGTAACAAATACTGTACTCCAAATGTGAATATTCCTTAAACCAGCTTGAATTAAATTGTCTTTGTTTTCCTTTAGTTATGTCATAATTAGTTGGAAATGTATAATCAAGAGGTTGATAAGGTCCAAGACTTAATAAATAATTACGTTGCGAAGCAGATTCGACTTTACCTCGTTTACCAGGGTCATGGTCTAATAATTTATCAACTACTTCTTCATTTGTAAAAAATGATTTCTCTGAAGTAAATTCCTTAGATAAAACATTAGAGGCAGATTGTATATACATAGCTGACTTTTCTTTAACAGAAGAAATTAATTCAATACTCATTGTTAAAAAATAAATGGGATTTGGAATATCATCAGCATGTACTTTTTTAAGAAGAATTTTACATTCTTTTATAATTTGTACTAAAGATGAAAGTTTACCAACACAATCGATCCAAGATTCAGTATTTTCACTGTGATCATTCATATCTTTAGTATCAAGATCATTTTCATTTTCTTTACTGCTTAAAATGACACAATCATCCTGCAATTCAACAAGATTAAAAATTATAATTAAACTGTCTACTTAAACACCTAGTTACTTAGTGCTTTAAAATAGGTATTTGATTTTCCCAATTTATAAAATGTATTAAAATAATTATTAATAGTATTAAATTATATATTAACTATGCTATGATCTATGTCATGTTTGTATCATTATGTTATTGAATAATTATAAATACCATAAATATTGTTGAAAAAAATTTAAAAAAATTATATGTTTTGTTTAGCCAATTTAAAGACAATATGCAAAAATAAAATTTAACCTTGTTTCAATATTGATATACATTTTTAATTGTTGTAATATACCTATTATTGAAATTTTGCTGTTTAGTTAGGCTGATAATACTACCTACTAACATTATTAATAATTAATATACTGAATTTTAAAGTTATAAAATTTGACTTAAGTAGGTATAATTTTTTTTTTTTTGCAAACACTAGCCAATAGCCATAATATGTTTTATTAAATAAAAATAAAAATAACTTACTTCTAATGCATCCAACAGATATTCTATAGTTTCACTTAAACAGTTTTCTTCTTCTGATAAATAAGTCGTGCAAGTTGTAGTATTTTTGTTTACCTATTAATAAATTAAATATTTACTTACCTAATATATTAAGAAATAATAGATATAAATTAGAATTGTATGCATTGACTTAAAAAAACAATCTACATTATTATATCTTAATTGTATAAAAAAAATTTAATTTACATACTTTAAATTGACTTGGATCTTTTTCAACAGATGTGCGTGTATCAACATTACTTTCATCAATGATTTGAATATTTTTTGTAGTAGAACTTGTGCTGGTTTTCTATCATTAAAAAAAAAAATAAGTTAAATAAAAAAATACCATTTCTTATGTATGTACATAATTGAATACAATTTATTTTAAACCAACTTACAGTTGGTGAATATTTTTTGTGTAAATATTTTGAAGCTTCGAATGGATTTTGCGGTGCTCCGAAATGCTTAACTGTAACTCGTTTTCCATCATGTTGCTGACGTTCATGTTTAGCACGATAGTCTTTATTGAATACACCTCCACACTTAAGGCACTCAAGTTTAATTCTTTTCCTTTTATTTTCCATTATAAATTGTAATTAAAACTTAGAAGTGAATACAGACGGTATTATCAATGACGATTTTTTAGTTGAAATTAAATGCCCGTTCGCAGTCAGAGATACGTTGACATTTTCGGAAGCGATAAACAGTAAAAAAGTAAGAGTATAATATATACTATCTAATCCAGTGGTTTTCAAACTGGGTGCCGCGGTTATTCCATAAATTACAGATTGCATTGAATTGTGATATAAGAAAATAAATTAATAATTAATTCAAAACAATTTTGTTCATCTAAAAAAGGTCAGTGTGCCGTGAACATTATTTTAAGTTTACGGTGTACCATGTGGCATGTATAATAAAAGTTTGAAAACCACTGATCTAATCAGTACCTATAACTGTTAAAATATTAAGTTTAGTGTAGGTAAAAATGTAAAAATGTTTTCATTCTATTTTACAACAAACATTTTTAGTTATTATTCTGTCGACTCGATGACAATGGAAAAATGCAGCTAAAAGTTGATCATAATTATTATTATCAAGTTCAGGGACAAATACATATTTCCAAACGAAGATTTTGTTATTTCTTCGTTTATTCAAAAAATTGGACAGAAGTACAAATAATAAATTATGATGTTTGCTTTTGGAATACAAAAATGGTTGATAAATTAAAACTGTAAGTTTTTAAAAATTTTTAATTTTAATATCGAAGATAAGTTTACTCTTATACAACTTAGTAAGTTTGTTACTTTCTTTTAAGCTTTTACATGGAATGTTTACTACCAGAAATAGTGAATCCTCAGTATGGAAAACGATTACAAATAGATGACATAAAAGATCCAGAACACATTTTGGAAAACATAAAAACAAAAAACAAAACTAAAATAAATTTGAAACTAAATTATAAATAATTTAATATTAGAACCCATGTTTATAGTATACATATTTCTATATATATATATATATACCGTATCCAAATATTTTAATAAATTATTTATTACGAACTATGCATTGCTTAATTATTCACATTATATGCCTATTATACGTAGGTATTAATTAATTAATAACATATACATTATGCATCATCAGATATAATAAGTATAATACTATTAATACTATAATAGTTGAAGTTCAATCTGTGAAATTTAAGGTTATTGTTTATTACAATAAGTAGTATATTATAATTAATTTATAATTTCAGTCATTCAAACAATTATCTGAATTATCATAAAACATGATTATACGACATCGTTAATTTGTAATATCATAAATTGGAACATTTATTATAATTAACATTAAACAAGTCTAATCTAAAAATTAGAAAAAAATTAGCCTATATTATAGATACCTATTTAAAAAAGCGATACAGTGTTCAGTCACAGTCTCGAGATCAGTTTCAGTTACAGTGTGTAAGTGTTTCCAGTCACCATCAATGCGAGACTCCAGACAAATTTTTGTTTTCTAAATACAGTTTTTTTTTAAAGTCAGTGTTCTTTTAAATTATATAATTATATATATACATATACATTATACATATCATCAACACTCAGAACAAACGCTACATCATTTTGTAAGTACCCATTTATAACTACTTAAAAATATACTTTTTTTAATTTTAAATTTTAGTTCATTGATAAATCTTGTATACGATGAAAAATGATTCTGAACGGAGATAATTAGGTATTAACTTTCGATTATTATATTTGGACGAGTCTTACAAACGGAATGATATTACGAAATTTCGACCAAATTTAAAAAATAATGATTCCCTTTTCGACGAAAACAAACATTTTTGTAAAATTATGGCAATTACCTATATAGATACTTTTAATGCTTTTGAAAAATTATTAAAAGTATAAGTTGCATAAAATATTGTAAAATAAAATATAGAAAATTATTTAAAATTTAAGACTATCTATATCAACATTATTTTTATATTAATATGTCACAATATGTATAATATTATTTAAAATAATAAAATAATAATAATATGTAATTTTGTCAAAAGATACAAGATACTATTATTGTAAATATTTGTAATGAATAGTACCAAGATATTTGAATTTAAGTTGCAGAACCTTTAAAACTTAAATATAATATGAAACAAATAGTGATAATTTTTATTGTGTGTGTATAATTAATATCGTTTTGTAAATAATTTCGTAAAGAATTGTATTTTTACGAATAATAATTCTATCCAGGTGCAATTGTAAGATAAATTGAAAACCCTAAAATTAAATTTTATACTATTTTTTAAATTTTTTATATAATATTGTATATATATATTGTGGCATATTAACATAAAAATAATGTTAATATTTTACTATTCTTATATATTAAAAATGTTCTATATTTATTTTACAACATTTTATGCAACTTATAAAAAATTATTTAGCAGCAATTATTTTATTTTTTTACATATATTATATACATTTTTGATTTTGGTCAAAAACGGGTATGCCCCATTTTATGAGAAACCTTATTTTAAATTTTCAAATTTTAGGTATTAATTCTCAAATGAAAATACTAATGTAAACATCTGATACAAGTTTCAAGTTTTTACAATGAATTATTTTTGAATAAACATAAAAATTGTATATGTCGTACCTACCTACTTGTATTTTTATTATTTATTATTTACTATATTATTTTTTACCGATCAGATTAAGGTTAGGTTAGATCAAATTAAAACCTAATAGAATAAGAATTTATGCAATAAAACAAATTTTTTCAATGATAAAAATAGTTTTAATTGCTGTTATGAGTGCGTTAAATCGTATTTTTATACAAATTTTTCTTGTTTTTTAGAGCATTTAAATCCGTTCTCTTATTTTTTAAAGCACAATATTTAAATTAAGTGTTTAATTTAAATTGTACCTATATATAATATTTATATTTTATTTCATAATAGGTATTACAACCAGTCAAAACTCAACATGAATATCAAAAAGTTCTATTTGTTATTATTACAACCATACATTTCACTTTTGGATTCATTGCTTACGATTGCGGAGGTCCTAACCTAAATATAACTTCCTTTGACAGTCTAGAAGTAGACAACTGTGATCTTCCAATACCTTCGAAAACAGAACGGGTAACAAGAATACAACTATTGCAAAGGGTTGAAACATATCCAGTTAATTTCAAATCATGCCTGATCACTGTTGATTATTTAATAACAAGGTGTTCGGCGTTTGAAGACGCACAAGTTGTAGAGGGAGGGTATTTTTCCGACATAATAGAGTTAGGTAGTGCTAGATGTTCAGAGACTCACCAGAAACAATCTTTCACTTTTCAAACGGGAGGAGTAGTGACAGATTTAAAAATAAACGAAACGATATTTGTAACAAATATCATTGCCGGAACATTAGACAAGTATGGTAATTGTAAAGGCACAACTTTTAAATCAAGCAGAGGAGAGTGGGAAGATGTGGTCGTACAAGCTAAATTTAAAATATTGCTTTCAGAAGGTACGGCTATAGCAAATAGTAAAGATAATATCCTCATACTTCCAACAGGAACCAAAATGAAATTATCTAAAAATTATGGTTTTGATTCTTTTAAAGGAGAGACTATATGGACAAACAACCATTTCACTTGTGAAGTACAAGATTTCAATGTTTTATATGATGGTCCTGCATCGTTAATAATTTCAAATGCCATTAATGATTTTTCAAATAATATATATACCTATATTGTGGAAACGGATAAAATAGTATTTTGCCTAAAACAAATTAAAAAAAGTTTTGCATGCGGGATGCCAGTGATTCAAACTGAACACATACAGTTAGTCATACTTGTAGATACCGAATTTTTCAATCAATTTACGACAACAACAATTTCTCCGCAAAACACTGATTTGTTAGCCTACGTTAATACAAAATTTGTTTATGTTGAAAACTTCTTTAAATCTACGATAACATCATTGTATAATGACATAATTAAAAAAAGTGGGCAAGTGAGTACCGCTCTGCTGTACATTAGGTGGCGTATGGATCATTATTATATATTATAGGAGTGTTAAATTTGAATCCAATGATAGTTGTCATTGTATACGAAAAACGATTCTGAACGAAGATGATTTGTCAGCCTAGGATATAATTTCTAGTGGTTGGTGAAAAAGGTGGTTTATGTTTTAATGGCCTGAATACAACAAAATTTAAGTTCTTTTATAATAATTGTAAGCTAAACTTATGAAAAACCTTGTATTAAATTTTCAACTCTTAGCTACTTATACAAAAATTTTTATGAAATATACCTACAAAATAATTTGCAAGTATTCATAGTTTTGACGAATTTTTGTCAATATTTGAACTTCAAATGCTAATAAAAAAAAAATTGTGCCTATGTATTCTTATAATTTTTTAATCACTATAAGAATAACATGTGAGGAATTTTGTATAAAATTTTCAAGTATTTTGATAGGGCCAAAAAAATTTTATCGACCCTTCAAAAAAAATTTTTCAGAAAAATTGAAAATTTCAGTTGTCTATAAATAGCTCAAAAAAAGTCAAAATATTTTGAAAATTAAATCAAGTAAATAAAATGCCAATCTAAATAACTGGTAAAATTTTCAAGTATCTACGACTTATACTTTTTGAATTATAACAAATATCAAAAATCGTTTTGAGGCTAAACCGTTATTTAACGCGGTTTTGTAAAAATTTAAATTTCAAACACTCATAAAAATTTTTTTTCTGAATCCGGTAGAGTTTTTTTTACAGATATTTGAAGAAAAATGTATGGAGAACCTTGTACCAAATTTTCAAAACTTAGTTATAAAGGAAAAAAATTTTATGATTTTTCAACTTCAAAATTACTTGCAAATTTTCGCGTTTTCGACAGATTTCGTAAAAATTTAAACTAAAAACGCTTATAAAAAAAAAAATTGTGACTAACGATTTTTAATTTTTTTTAACTACAATAAAAACAACTCATAAGGAACCTTGTATTAAATTTTCAAAACTTTTTGGTCATCCAAAAATTTTTTATCGACACTTTAATTAAAATTTTTCAGAAAAATTGAAAATTTCAGTGGTCTATAAATAACTCAAAAAAAGTCAAAATTGTTTGAAAATTTAACTATATACAGATACCACTGACATTAACATTTGGTGAAAATTTCAAGTATTTTCAGTGATTAGTTTTTGAATTACAACCATAAAAAAAAATCGATTTGGTCGAAAACTGGATTTGCGTAAAAATTCCCGTTTTTCCGTCATTTTTTTTTTTTTGTTTTTCTCGATTTTTTTGAAAACTGTTGGAAAATGTTAACTTTTTATCTCTATAATGCACCAAGGATATTCACTTTTACATCGGAAACCATCCCCATAGTTTGAAATTGGAGCATTATTTCGACTAGTTATGCTGTACACAGACACAAAAAAAAGAAAAAAAAAAAAAAAAACACACCATTGTAAAATCAATACATTCATCACTTCGTTCAGAATCTAAAACAGTGTGATCTCGAACGAAAAATATTACAACAAAAGCTTACACTAGCCTCTTCGAGCATTTCCGACTTTTCGTATCTTATGGGCGAAGGACCAGGTTTTACTGCAGTGAAAACAGGTGAAATAATATATTTAATAAAATGTAAAAAGGTAAATGTTGAAATATCGAGAGAAAAAAGGTATGTTTTAATGAACTATCAGTTTTATATAACAACAAAACGTTTTTCATGGCCCCCAAAACGCACATATTGCAACAATTTGGAACTCAAATTGATTGTAATATACTACTTCCACCTGGCTTCAATTTGGACGGAGACTGGTTTGGTATTGTACCAAATATACAAGAAATAAAAAACCACAAAAGCTCAAACCGGCTACAACCTGGACGTGGTCGTACAAAAGTCCAGAATCGCTTATGAATGCTGGTATATACACACAAGACACAATGAAAGCTTTTCAGCAACATATATTGTTTCCACAAGAAGTGAGTGCTGCTACAAATAATTTAATAAGACAATCTATGGGATATGGTACGACTAACCAAGGTGTGCAATATAAATATCTTATTGACGAACAGACAATAAACAACATGGTCGAAAATAAATTACATCAACTTTGGGAATGGTTTACAACTATTGGTACTTTTGTTTCGGGACTGATGGGGATATTTTTTATTGTAAAATTAATATTAACACTAGTGGATACGGGGATTAATATTACTATTTTATACAAAACCTTTGGGTGGAGTGCAAAACTGTTGGCAGGAATTTTTTCTAGTATTACCCATTATTTAATGTTAAAGACACACAAAAAAAATCAAAATTTTGATCAAGACTCGCTAGACACAAAACATGTTCGCTATTCAATTAAAAATAGCAAAAAAGTGTACCCGAGCTTGAGTCAAGATTCTGTTTAAACACTTTAAAGCCATACAGAAATAATGCAATATATATGAATAGTAGTAATAAATACTACCTGCTTGCTATACATAAAATAAATTTAAAAGTGTTTAAAAACTATTCAATAATAGGTAGCTATTTTTTTCACTAATTTTTTCAAAATTATTACTTAACTCATTTTTAAAAATATTATCATTGCACCTATAACATAATTAGTTATATTATTTATAAATTTAAGCCTTAAGGTGGATATATAATTAGAATACATTGTGAATATTTTTTATGAAATACTACATTAATAAATTAGCTATGTATCTTTTACTTATTACTTATATTATATATAATTTTTTTTCTGTACCTTCAATTGTATGTTATATTAAAAAATAATTACATAAATATGTAATATAGATTGTTTTTTGCATCTTACAATTTACAATATTATGAATAATAATTCCCTATATCATCATTTATAAATATATGTATACAACAATACAATAAACTAAAAAATGTATTTAATTTTATTTAATTTACTATTTATTTAGTATTAAAAGTATTGTTTTAAATTTGTATATTTTATTTAATTATTTAATGATAAAAAATTTTAATTTAATATTAAATGTACATGAAAAATGCAATTATTACCTATATGTTATATGTTTATAAATATAATAAATTTGAAAAAAGGTTAAAGAAATATTTGTTTTTTACTATTTTGTATAATTAAATATTAGATTATAAAATGATTAAATTATGTATTTTTAAGTGTGTTTAAGTAGGTACAGGTTATTGTGCTCAATATTCTATTTTTCTTTGAATTACCAAAAAAATTTGTAAGTTGTAGCATGTTCACGAATAAAAGTATAATGTAAAATATACGCAATACATTTAAATACTACAAAACTAATATTTAGATATTTAGATGATATTAATTTAGGTTATTGCTATAAATTAGTTATTATTTACTTTTATACTATTTATGTAATTATTTTTTAATATAACATACAATTGAAGGTACAGAAAAAAAATTATATATAATATAAGTAATAAGTAAAAGATACATAGCTAATTTATTAATGTAGTATTTCATAAAAAATATTCACAATGTATTCTAATTATATATCCACCTTAAGGCTTAAATTTATAAATAATATAACTAATTATGTTATAGGTGCAATGATAATATTTTTAAAAATGAGTTAAGTAATAATTTTGAAAAAATTAGTGAAAAAAATAGCTACCTATTATTGAATAGTTTTTAAACACTTTTAAATTTATTTTATGTATAGCAAGCAGGTAGTATTTATTACTACTATTCATATATATTGCATTATTTCTGTATGGCTTTAAAGTGTTTAAACAGAATCTTGACTCAAGCTCGGGTACACTTTTTTGCTATTTTTAATTGAATAGCGAACATGTTTTGTGTCTAGCGAGTCTTGATCAAAATTTTGATTTTTTTTGTGTGTCTTTAACATTAAATAATGGGTAATACTAGAAAAAATTCCTGCCAACAGTTTTGCACTCCACCCAAAGGTTTTGTATAAAATAGTAATATTAATCCCCGTATCCACTAGTGTTAATATTAATTTTACAATAAAAAATATCCCCATCAGTCCCGAAACAAAAGTACCAATAGTTGTAAACCATTCCCAAAGTTGATGTAATTTATTTTCGACCATGTTGTTTATTGTCTGTTCGTCAATAAGATATTTATATTGCACACCTTGGTTAGTCGTACCATATCCCATAGATTGTCTTATTAAATTATTTGTAGCAGCACTCACTTCTTGTGGAAACAATATATGTTATTAAATTATATGTGTTATTAATGCGAAAAGGGTTAAATATTGTAATAACCATTGTAATGTGCTCATGTATTGTAGTTATGAGGGGTGCAAAACTTTTAGAATAAAAGTTCAGGCTCAAAACCGAACGTTTGTGTGGCAAACGTATATAGTTCTGGTTGAAATTACCATCACAATCCAGATGACAATGGTCTCACGAACCACGTAAAAGGGTTTCAGCGAGACTTGAACAAGGAAGCGCTACAAAAAACTAAAGCGTTTTCCTTCAGGTCAGAAACTATTGACATGGCATCACCCACTCAGTTGAATTGTGGCAATTTGCAAGGCATTAAATCAGATGACGCCATCAGGAAAATCAGATCAGAGGCTTTGACTGCCGATGATTAGGATAAAGAAAACAACTTTGTACAGCATGTCGGTATACCGTCAGTGCACTGCTATAGTAAAGAACAGTTGGACATACTAAAAAAACTGATTCAAAGTCAAAATGCAGTAACTGGTTACTTGGATGCAACTGGTACATTGGTAAGGAAAATTGACAAGAACAGCAAAACAGTTCTTTACTATGTTCTAGTCGTAAATGTCCCTTTACCTAGGTCCTAGAAACTCGAGTGTCACGTGTCCCGTTGTTGAGATGATTAGTTCAGCGCACGACATATAGTTGCAATTTCACAGTGGTTGAACGCTTTTAAAGCATTTGTTTTGAATCACAAACTGACATGGCCCGTATTCACAAACATAGTGACGGATTTCAGTTATGCACAAATAAATGCCTTATGTATAGGATGGAATGGTTTTACCTCCATTATTACTATAATATTATATTGTGATAATAGAATAGTGATACCTATCAATTATTTTTATCATAGTAAAATAATTACTAAAAGTAAACCGTTTTAAACCAAGACTCAACGGTAGCATTACTCTGGCGGATTTCAATGCCATTGTTGGCTTTATTATTCATAATAGGTGTCCACAATGCTAAGAAAGGTACACACTTGACTATGAATTCTTGTAAAATGATTCATTATAATATTCATTAATTATTATATTATCACTATTTACAGCATAATTTAAGACTTCAGTTTTAACATGTTCTTTGATAGACTGAAATCTACAGTATATCATGGAATTACTCGTGTCGGATTCGCATAGAAATTTATTTATCTCTTCTGAATAATCCTTGCCTTCGTTGTTCGATTCATTCGACAGTTGGTGGTTAACATTACACTTGTCTCTCATTGTACTAATGACATTTTTGGTATTTCCAGTACTACATGGAGAAAACAATATTGATGAAAATATTTTGAACCAATTTTCTATATTGTCCAAACTCTTTACGTTAAACAGTAAACATATCCAATCAATAACATTATTTATTTTAGTTTTTTCTACAGTGTTACTGTCGTTTGACTCTGATTGAAAATATGTATAGACATGGTTTACTATGATTTTTGTGTAATGATTCACACAGATGTTTATGAGCGTGACATTAGACCCGTCATTGTTTTCAACCAATAATCTGTAACACCAGTTAAGGTAATCGAATATGGAGGTAAAACCATTCCATCCTATACATAAGGCATTTATTTGTGCATAACTGAAATCCGTCACTATGTTTGTGAATACGGGCCATGTCAGTTTGTGATTCAAAACAAATGCTTTAAAAGCGTTCAACCACTGTGAAATTGCAACTATATGTCGTGCGCTGAACTAATCATCTCAACAACGGGACACGTGACACTCGAGTTTCTAGGACCTAGGTAAAGGGACATTTACGACTAGAACATAGTAAAGAACTGTTTTGCTGTTCTTGTCAATTTTCCTTACCAATGTACCAGTTGCATCCAAGTAACCAGTTACTGCATTTTGACTTTGAATCAGTTTTTTTAGTATGTCCAACTGTTCTTTACTATAGCAGTGCACTGACGGTATACCGACATGCTGTACAAAGTTGTTTTCTTTATCCTAATCATCGGCAGTCAAAGCCTCTGATCTGATTTTCCTGATGGCGTCATCTGATTTAATGCCTTGCAAATTGCCACAATTCAACTGAGTGGGTGATGCCATGTCAATAGTTTCTGACCTGAAGGAAAACGCTTTAGTTTTTTGTAGCGCTTCCTTGTTCAAGTCTCGCTGAAACCCTTTTACGTGGTTCGTGAGACCATTGTCATCTGGATTGTGATGGTAATTTCAACCAGAACTATATACGTTTGCCACACAAACGTTCGGTTTTGAGCCTGAACTTTTATTCTAAAAGTTTTGCACCCCTCATAACTACAATACATGAGCACATTACAATGGTTATTACAATATTTAACCCTTTTCGCATTAATAACACATATATTGTTCACAGTTCTTATGCGCTTTCTGAACATAATAGGATATTTAGTCTTATCCAAAAGTTTTTTACCGTTAACATGTGTATATAACATATAGGACCACTCATCATATGAAAATGTGAAAATTCCTTCAAAAAATGGATATTCATTGCTGTTATATTGTTTTGGAAAACAATTTTTTGTTTCCAAAGGCAGCACAACACCAGACTTAACCGGAGTTTTCTTAAAAAATGCATTTCTAAGGGAACTTGCCACAAGTCCAACACTTTTTCTGCATTCTAATTTACTTGGTGTAACAAAATCAGATTCAACGATTATGTGTTCTGTTAGAGTTGGAGTACTACTAAGTATTAGTGGATCCCTCATCGTCCAATTATAATCACTTTGGGGAAATACACTGGTGTATTCAAGTGAAACATAGTCATTTTGCACAAGGTCAGGCTCTGTGTAATCAGAATATGAAGTGCAATTTTCAAAACTATTATTTTTAATACCAGAGTTTTCATTAAAATAAGCAGTATTTGAATCTATATGGTTTGTGTCATCTGATGGATTGCACAAAGACACATTGAAGTGTTTTTTACATTTTTGATGTACTCTATTACGGTGAAAACTATCTGCAGGGGCTTTTATGATTCTGCATATATCATTTAGAATTTTGTTATTGTAATTTAAGAAATCACAAGACGTATAGTTATACTTTTAAATACATTTTATTATTGTACTATTAATTTCGGACACATTACATATATCAGTATTGTTCATACTTGTATTACGTTTACGAAGAGATAAAGTGTTTCTATTGATAGCATTTGCAATTGGTTTTTTTAAACTACGATCATTTTCTTTATTAAAGATGATATTGCAAATATTAGTTACACAACTGTCAAAAACTGAGACATTCCCAAAATTTAATTTTGGATATTGGATCACAATATAATGAGCTACCTCATCCAATTTTTCTTTTAAACTCATTTTAAAACTTATAAATTGTTTTATGTATGAATTAAAAAATCGTCCACACTTTTATCTGTCTGAGTAAGATCTTTTCGACTATTTTGTGTTGGAATTAATAATTCATCGGCACTTTTTGATGTCTAAGCTAACTCTTCGACTATTTCGTGTCGGAATTAACAATTCGTCGGCACTTTTAGCTGTCTGAGTAAGACCCTCTTCGACAACTAAGATTATAACTAAAACTACAACTAGAACTAGAACTAAAACTACAACTAATTTTTTTTTTTTGTCAACTACAACTAAATAAGGCAATGCTGCTGTACGGAAATCGGTCGGGAAAAGCAGGATCACAACACCTGAAAAGTTTAAAATAGATAGATTTTAATTTTAAAATTACAAAAATATATTATATTCAAAATTATACGCTTCTATTTCAATTCGCCATTGAACTTGTGAATACTGTGACAATAGCAGACATAGTTATTACAATTAAAATAATTTAAAGCATACAAATATTAATAAGATTATAATTATTATTTATTACAAACCGTTCCAATCAGATATTTAATTGGGCTACAGAAAATATTTAGTGGATATACATTTGATGTAGTTACTATATTATGTTAATATACTATAACAATATTTATTTTTATAATAATTATTGATGTTATAAATTACCATTAATGTAATATTACTGCTTGTATGTACCATTGCTTTTTTAGGTTCAGAAGATTTTAAGTTTGCTGAAGGCTAAAATTTAAATTATTTTTGTTATTAAAAATTAAGACCACTACATTTACCTTGGGGTATAATACAATCTTTGATTTTAGATTAAGACTCATATTAGAAATCTGAGTTTCTGTAAATCCATGAACTGCTCTTAAATGTTGATTCAAATTCTTTTTTTTGACATTCAAACAACAGTCTTGTTTTTCAAAAGATTCAATACATTTGGGTGCAGAAATAGGTGGCTTAACTGCAATCTGATGCTTATTTTTTCTATGTCTTGATAGAGTATAACTATACTTATAACTTACATCACACTCCTTACAAACAAACAACTAAACAATGGAAGCAAAAAATGATATTTACCTATTGGCTATTACCAATATTTCAATTATAATAATGTCATTTATCATTATTCAGAACAAGAATAAAAATATTCATTATCTTTTCTACAATATCCCAATCTTAACAAGGACATTTCACCCTTTTCACAAATTATAACACTCTTAATACTAAAGTTTATAAAATAATATTATAGTTACTTGTAAAATTAATATTAATTAATACATTTTATACAAATTGTTTATTTTTTGTTTTCTCGATTAAAAAAAAAAAAAACATCATTGAAACATAAACAACTGAGCTATTTTAACTATAGGTGTAGACAATTTATAAAAGTTAATTAAAAGACATTAAAAATAAAAACAAATCTATTGCACATTAAGTTTGTTTATTAGACATATTATATTTGTTAGTGACATAGATATAAGTATATTTATATATAAAGTTGGTTAGTACCAAGTCTAAGCATTACATTACATTATTTTACTACATTTATATCATATAGTCATAACTCATAAGCATCTTGAAATTTTGAAATGTATTGACAATAAATATTAATATTTAATATGATTATTAAAATTAAATTACAGTCATGTGTTTAATATTTCAAGATAAATAACCTAACATAAAACTAGAAAATATAAATAAATAATACATAAAACTAGTGTATACTGTTCAACTTCCTATCCCGACTACTGTTCAAGAAACAATCGCTGTTATACCTATATTTATATTTGAGATGTACTCTTACTAGATGGAGTTGAATATGGTCTAATATTTCTGTATTAATAATAGTATTTATATTTGAAGGTCTTCAGAGTAGTTACCAAAAGGTACTTAATTAATACACTTAACTAACAGTTATGTTTCAGTACTCAGTACCAATAATCTTGTATAAAATAATCCAAGTTTTTCCAAACCAATTCAATGGAAAAATTGTACTTTAATGTTATACTATTATTTATTTATGTATTAAGATATTATTCCAATTAATTCAGTCAAAGTGAGTCTTGTGAGTATTATATACAATTACTTAAAAAATTAAGTATGTGAATGGGTTTGGGTAAATATATTATTAATGTTTGTTATATTTAATGTTATTGAACATCAATTGTTTATACTAGGTGATTTTTTTATCGTTGAACACTTTGTATACACTTTGTATGCAAAGTGTTCAACGATAAAAAAATCACCCTGTATAATATGTATTAGGATATTATTCCTATTAATTCAGTCAAAGTGAATCTTGTAAGTATTATGTTCAATTACTTAAATATTAAAGTACTAAATTATATATATGTACTTGTTATTATACTTATAGGTAAAATTGAAAGTGGAATCCCGCCAAATGTTATAATTGATCAGTTACGCAATGAAACTGATTTTAATATCGAAAAAAAAAATATAATAACAAGGAAGGACATACATAACATTTCTGCTAAATTTGGTTTACTCCACAAATACAAGCTACATGATGTTGATGCAGTAAGTGTGGATCTTCAGGTAAAGCGATTTGCTCAGAATCCTAATAAATCATTAAATCCTATAATTTTATACAAAACACAAGGAACTGAGTATTTCCCATTAAAAAAAGATGATTTCATGCTGATCATCTTAACTGAAACACAAAAGGCTGTTCTTGAGAAGTTCAGTAGTGAAAAACTATGTATAGACTCTACTCATGACACAAACCAATATAGTTTTAATTCAACAACTATTATTGTGATTGACGAATTCGGTGAAGGATATCCTGCTGCTTTTTGTATTAGTTCAAAGCTTGATGAAGTGCACATGACAGTGTTTTTTTTTTTTAAATCAAAGAAGCTACTGGTTCTCTTACTCCTAACGTATTTATGAGTGATGAGTCAATACTGATGACGCTCCTGCATTCTGGAATGCATGGATTGAAATTATGTCCCCTATTCCTAAATTCTATCTTTTGTGTAAATGGCATATTGACAACAATTATTGGCGTAAAAATTTTAAAAAAATTTATGAATCAATCGATGAAGCATTTCATAAGATTTTAAAACATGTAGCATGTAGCATGTATAAAAAGGAAAAAAAATCAAAGGCTTGATGCTCTATTGTGGCATTTACTCAAGGTAGTGAGAGATAAAAATTTTGAACGACTTATTAAATTATGTAATGGTTGGAAAGTTACTCATTTTGTAAATGCAATTAACAGTCGACATTGTTCTGCTCTACAAACTAATTACAAAGTTACTAAAATATCAGATAGTACTTGGTCTATTGCATCTAATTCATTAGAATTAGATTATTTAATTAAACAAAATGAACCATGCTCGTGCAAGGTAATTTGTAGTATGTGCAAATGTTCTGTTCATCTGTTTTCTTGCACTTGTTACGACTACAGTATTAAAAATAACATGTGTAAGCATATACATGCTGTTCAATTGAATTCAAGGAATATAATGAAAACGAAAGGACGGATGTAATATGCAATCCCATTGAAAACGATGAAGTGTGTATAAAAATGCCTACTACACAACAGCTTACTTTAACATCCACTGAGTCCATTGCTAATAAAATTCAGCAATTATATAGTATTTTTGTGTCACAAGCAGGTACACTTGATGATGAACAACTAAAAAAAATAAATACATCAGTCAATTCAAGTTTAAAAGTGTTATATCAACAAGAAAGCAATTCCATAAGAGATGTACCGAATCGAGAACCATCTAACAAAAATATAGACAAACAGTTAAGGTTTTATTCCAGGGAGTCAAAACGAGTTAAATGTTTTTGGGTTTCGAATTCCGGGTTAAAATTGGGTTTTAGAATTTTCGGGTTTCGATTTTTGGGTTAAAACCGAGTTATATTTTGACCTGGATTTTAGTTTCGGGTTAAAACCGGGTTATATTTTGACTGATTTTGATTTCGGGTTAAATCCGGGTTATATTTTTACTTGGGTTTCGGTTTCCTATTTTTAATCCATTAGTTTAGTTGTACTAGTCAACCGGCCTTAACATTCTGTTAACAAATTATTTTAATTTCATTGTTTTTTTCAAGTACTTCTATTCAATAATTTTTTTTGAAAATAATAACATTTTCATTTAATTATTAAAATCAAATTGTGTAATGAAAATAATATACTATATAGTTTAGAAAAGTTATTTAAAACAATATTAAAAAATATTTCAATTTTTTCCTCGTAAGTTAAATACAAAAATATAAAATTTTCGGGTTTCGGTGTAAAAGCGGGATTACAAATTGTAAGTATTACGGTTTTCGGGTTTAAACCGGATTCTTAACTATTTGGGTTCCGTTTTACGGGTTGAAACCGGGGTCCAGTTTTTTCCGGGTAACCCGGATTTGAAAACCGGGTTCAACCCCGTTTTGACTCCCTGTTTTATTCTACAAAAAACCAAGGACAAAAGCACCGTAGGAACAAAGACTAAATAAGCCGACATTACAAGTTATAAACCAAATAAAAAATGATCTCAAAGGCAACGATACCCCATACATTAATATTGATTATTGACCCACATTTTGAACATTCATATGGATAGTTAGATCAGAAGAAGAAATGAATTTTACCTATTACTATTATATTTTTATAATCAACAAGTCACCGCTGTGCGTGCACACCACGAATAAATGATTTTTTCTTTCTAAACGGACCGACCGAACCCCGCACAGTTTAAATTATCATAATCAGTAATTTCTTAACAATCCTTAATTGGACGAGACCGTTCGGGACGTCAAGAGCACAGCGCACAATACACGCATTGGCATACAGTCCCTTGGTCTCGTCGTGTCTCGTGATCTCGCGTTTGACATTATAATACCTATGTTATACACACACACCATAACATTACCTAGGACGTCCAAAATCGCGTCTTGATTTTTTAACACAACGGGTTACCTTCCTAATAGCAAAATATAATAACTTTTAGTCGGTATAGAGGTACCTACTGTGAATTCATTTTGTCTGAAAACTTTTACCGCTCATACTCCGGACTCCGGTCAAAGATGTACCGTCTGTTTTTCGTACTTTGTTTGTGTTACGGTTTGCTGGGTCACGTGTCCTCGGATGAAAGTAATGAAACAATCCCTTCGAAGTACAAACATTGCAGCAACCTGCAGTTTCAAGAAAATATTCAAATTGAACAGGTACGTGTATGTTACAGGCGAAGAACTATATACATTTAAAATCTAAACCATAGGTACATAATATTATACCTACTGTAAAATCACTAATCTGACTGAAACGTCTAATCCGTGTCGCTTATAGTGTACAAAAATCTATTTAATTTTATAATCCCATAGAAAAGTATATTTATAAAAATCGCGTTTTTTTATATAAGCATTATAATAAGTATTAGATTAAGTTTAAATTATTTTGTTTGAAATAAAATAATTAAACAAAAAATATTGCATTTTAATTGATTCGTTATAACTCAAAAAAATATTGACCGTATAGATAATTAAAAATATTTTTATAATTTTTTATAAGCAATGCCATTTTTAGAATATTTGTACTGATTTTACGTTGGTAATTTAAATTATAAGTTATATACTGCAGTGTTTTCCAAAAAATAGTTAAATCTTTCATAATAGTAAAATTAAAAAATAATAATAATAGGTAGGTACCAATTTTATTATAATAAATAAATATATATATTATTTATGATTTTTTTTTTTTATAATATAAATATACTATACCATAAATTATTCCTACAGCTTAAAAATGTTGATCCAACTACGGTAACCGCGGAACAATTTCCCCTCCGAAAATTTTTTCGATGCGGACATTTTCTCCCCATTTTTTAAAAATTATTTTTTTCATAAATATAATAAAGATTAAATAACAAAACGTAAAAAAATTATATAACTATAATTAAGTTAAAAAAAATTTATAAAATACAGTCTAAGAATTTCGATATAAAAATGATAGGTATATTTTGTAAAAAAAACTTCGCTCATAACGATATAAGACTGTAGAAGAATTTTATCTTAATAGCCTAATCAAATAGTTAAGATTGTTTTTGACAACCCAGCAATTGATTGGGTTTTAGATACAATTTCACTATTGTGTATTGATGGTTTTCAGAAAACACTAAGAAATAAAAATAAATTAGCCACGTTTGCTTATTATAAATTATAATTTTGGTTCCGTTCACGTTTATTAATTTTAAGTGGCTACAATTAGTAAAAGTATATACAATATACATATATCTACTATCGTCTATCACGTTTTAAAAATAAATTATACTATAAGTCTATATTGTTACACTTATGATAATCGAAAAACATTTCAACAATATTATTAAATTTACAATAATTATACATTAAAAAAGGCATAAATATACCTATTGCAAATAATTAATTAATATTCTATAGTTCTATACCAAAACTCATTGGAAATTTTATAAATTTTATCGAAATGCACTGAATTAGTCGTTATAAAACTAATTTATACAGTTAAACTGGTATTTAGATTTATTATGCATATTATAGTGTATTATTGTACTAGATTAAATTGCGAACACCCCTATTTCGACTTCGTGAGATTTTAGTATTTATATCTACTGCAAGTTGCAACTTGTATAATGTATATGGAAAATGTTGTTCAATTTTATTTTGTTTAAGTACCTATTAAAATCAAAAAATCTAACAGGTTTATGATAAACTAATAGGTATAATGATAAATTATTAATTATAGTAATTTATTTTCTTATTGGTTTTTTGTAATAATTAATTCCTTTTATCTATGTTTATGTATTATGTATGTATAAAAGTTGCATATTAAATAATACCTAAAGTAAATTTTAAAAGTTATTTAATTTTTAATTATAATTTTTAATGTAGGTTTAAATCTATAATGATAATGGATAAGCTATTTTAAAATTAAAGATTATGAAGGACGCATGTAGAAACCCGGAAAATAATCGTACATAACGTAGAATTCTAGACTGTAAATACTCAGACCGTATTTTCACAGACCGTAGAAATCTGGAATTTCATAAACCATATAATTCCAGACTGTATTTCGGCATAACAGGTGTATGTATGTTATGTTATACATCTGCTATACATAGTAAAAATCATGATTTAATCTTTTTTTTTGTCATATGAAAAACTAGGTAGATACATTGATAGGTATTAATTTTACCTGGTTATGATGGAACCAACAACCCACAGAACGGGCACCTGGAAATACTGACATTAACACATCTCTCAATGCTGTCTCGTAGTCTGTAATAATCACACTTGGTGTAAATGTTGGTAATAAATTATTTTTGATGAACCGAAAAACAGATTCGTATGAAGTTCTCGTCTTCTTCTCCATTAGTACGTAAACAATTGGTATTGACTAAATAATATTAAAAAGATTGTAACCAGATAAATAGATTTGATTATAGAGAGTAGGTATCAACTTGTAAATAAAAATATAAAAATATTGTGTAGGTATTAGTATAGTTGAATTTCATTAAAATAATAAAAAGCGGGCAAGTGGGTACCGTTCTACTGTACATTAGGGGATGGGGTGAACCTCGGACTAGAGTAGGTTAAATTTGAATGCAATGATAGGTATCATTGTATACGAAAAACGATTCTGAACGAAGATTATTTGTCAGCCTAGGATATAATTTCCAGTGGTTGGTGAAAAAGGTGGTTTATGTTTTAATAGCCAGAATACACCAAAATTTAAGTTTTTTTATAATTATTGTAAGCTAAACTTATGAAAAATCTCGTATTAAATTTTCAACTCTTAGCTACCTATACAAACATTTTTATGAATTATACCTACAAAATAATTTGCAAATATTTATAATTTTGACGAATTTTTGTCAAAATTTGAACTTCAAATGCTAATAAAAAAAAATTGTGCCTATGTATTCCTATAATTTTTTAATCACTATAAGAATAACATATGAGGAACTTTGTATAAAATTTTCAAGTATTTTGATAGGGCCAAAAAAATTTTATTGATACTTCAAAAAAAATTTTCCAGAAAAATTGAAAATTTCAGTTGTCTATAAATAGCTCAAAAAAACTCAAAATGTTTTGAAAATTCAATCATGTAAAGAAAATGCCAATCTAAATAACTGGTAAAATTTTCAAGTATCTACGACTTATACTTTTTGAATAATAAGAAATATTTAAAATCGTTTGAGGATAAATCGTTATCGTTACGCGATTTCGTAAATATTTAAAATTCAAACGCAATTAAAATTTTTCCTATAATGATGCTTCGAATTTTCTCTACAGCTAATTGAAGAAAAACCTATGGAAAACTTAGTGTTGTATTTTTAATCCTTAGTTATAAACACAAACAAATTTATGATTATTCGTAGGTAGGTATTTAAGATGAAATCATGATATATTCTAATATTTCCTATCTTCTTATACATGCGCAATATTGAATGTAAACAAAATATATTTTTGTATTTCCGATATTTTAACTACTACTAGGATATTTAAAAATAAAAATATTAAAAAAAAGTATTTCAGTTTATATTGTTACATTTAATTGTATAGAATTATTTTTAGTTTAGTCTATGGATAGCAAATACCAGTAACCAGTATGATTTCTACTTAAGTCTTAATTTATCATAGAAGTTTTAAAGTAATCTTACATAATTTTGAACCATGCCATGTAGTGTTAACATTTGGTAACCCATGTTTGAAGGAATAACTTTAAACTTGCATCTGCATGGATTTCTTGAATATCATTCATAAGAACCGATCTAATAAGTTGTGTACAGGCAAATATTATACTTGTCTTATTATCAGTATCCTGCACACAGTCTTTGAATAAAACATTATTACAACATGCGAATCTGTTGAGCTGTCCATCCTTAAATAATGTTGCTAAATCTCTTAGGTAAGTTGCCTGGCAATCTGGGCAATGAATTTTTCCTTGCCAAACGCATCAATGATTCTGCGGTTGACCAGGGGTATAATGCAGCAGCTTCCATATGTCTATTATAGGAAAGTTTTTTTTAAGTATTTAGGTAGATTTTTAATTGTAAAATAAAATAGTTTGGTTAGTAAGAAATATGTGTTACCCACCAAAACGTTTAAGTATTAATTCAGTTATTGAAATTATATTTACTATTCAAATATAATTTGTTTTAATTATTTAGTGATTGATATTTGTTACCACTTCCATAGTATTTTAATATAATACCTATATATTTAATTATTACCTTCTGGCTTCTTCATCGTACATATTTTTCAAAAGTGAGTTTTCCGTTGAGGCTCTATGTTTTAAAATAATACGAAAATCATTAATCAGTGCTGTGTTGTCTGCATCTCTTCCATGTCCAGTATGCGGTTTTATTTCAACAATACTACCATCTACTAACTGTTTTACCGATCCTTTACAAAAGTGGGATTGTGCTTTTTTACACCTATAATAGCTAAAAAAAAAAAACAAGTTTAACAGTAAATTTTTTACTTATAAGACGTCTTACCATTATGGGGATCGTTTTAAATAATAGTTTTTTTTTTTGTAAATACTGACATTGATTTTAAACATGATTAGTGTTGGGAATAGAAACTGGTATACGCAGAAATACGAAATATTTATAATCTTTATTATAATAATAGTAATTATATCATTATGTTTTTCTGTCGCCGCGGTCAGAAATAACTAATAAGTAATAACCTACAGGAACATTAAAATAAATAATAAACGGAAATAACACAACAGCCAACGACCATTTAATTACTGACTATCAAGATTCAGGGTATATTTATACTTTGTGAATGCTTTAAATTTGTACCACAGAATAGAATATTATTATAGAATAGTTTGTACTATGTAGTATGTACCTTCTGTTACAGTATACTGTTATGGTTTTTGATTTCGTACAAAAATGTAGAAATGTATATACGAAAATATTAAAAATACATAATATGTATAAAAAAATATCTAGATAAATTGATATAGATGACCGAAGTTTTCATCTAAGATAAAAAAATAGATGATCAGTAGATTTTTATCTAGATAAGATAATAGATAACTATATTTTTTAGATTCTGAACGAACTGATGAATCATTCGTGATTCATCATGAATGTATTAATTTTACATTGATGTGTGTTTTTTTTTGTGTGTCAGTAAGGTTTGGAATAGAAATAGTGCTTCGATTTTTGGACTCGGCCCCGTTTCTGATAGGAAAGTGATGCATCGTTGATGCATTACAGAAGTCAAAAGTAAAAAATTTCCAATAGTTTTCAAAAGCGTCAGGAAAAAACCCTGAAAAAGTAACGGAAAAACAGACATTTTTACGCTAAACCCGTTTTCGAAAAAATCGATAATTTTATTTTACTGTAACTCGAAAAATAATAGCTGTAAATACTTGAAATTTTCACCAAATGTTTATATTAGTGCGGTCTATACACGGTTAAATTCTCAAAGTATTTGAGTTACTTATAGACAATTTAAATTTTCAAATTTTCTAAGTATTTTTTTTTAAAATTAAGATTAAAGAAATTTGCCCACCCAAAAAATTTTGAAAATTTAATACAAGGTTTCTTATAAGTGGTTCTTATCAGAGAAAAAAAATCAAAAATTGTAAGTCTCATTTTTTTTTTTATAAGCTTTTAAATTTCAAAATATTAAGAAATCTGTCAAAATCGCGAAAATAATATGCATGTAATTTGGTAGTTGCAAATTCATAAATTTTTTTATCTTTATACCTAAGGTTTAAAACTTCAGCACAAGGTTATCCATAAGTTTTTCTTCAAGTAACTGTAAAAAAAACTCGAGCGTAATTTTAGAAAAAATTTTTATGATTGTCTGAAATTTTAATTTTTACTAAATTACTTAAAATAATGATTTATCCAAAAATGATTTTAGATATTTGTTATTATTCAAAAAGTATAAGTCGTAGAAACTTGAAACTTTTACTTGTTGTTAAGATTGGAGTTGTTCTTACTGTCATTCAAAAATAATTAAAAAACATAGGCACAATTTTTTTTTATAGACGTTTTAAGTTCAAATATTGAATAGGTCCACCTCACCAAATGTACAGCAGAGCGAGTTTCCGTTTTTTTTTATTTCATTCTATAGTAATGTAAATATTATAAAGTAGGTAGGTAGGTACTTACGTGATCCCGTTTTTTGTTCTATTATTATCGTAAGAGAATCCATTGTATTGAAACATTTTAAATGTAAATGTTTATTATATTATACTTCGTCTTCGTAAATGGTGAATAAAATAATATTCCTATTACTTAGGTATTATCTTAATATTATTTAACGTATATCACTGTAGTGCTGTACTATAATATAAATACAACAGATCACTGTATAGTGTACCTACTGTACCAGGACTGAAAGTATACTAATTTAATAAGAACTATTTCTTGTGCGATTTTATGAAAAATAATTAAAATTGTCAATCGATCACACTGGAGAATTATTTTAAAATAGAACTATAGAAAAATATTTTTGTTTTGATTATACAAATCGCATATTGTATTTATAAATAATACCTATGCTTACAATATTAACAATAGTTATTTGACCAAAATATCTATACAAATTATTTAATTAATAATTTAATACTTATAAGCTATAACATAACTAATTATACATAATATACACAATTTAGGATACTTGGGTACACCTGTAAGTGTATACTCGTATACCTGCTACATCCTTATTATTTAGTTAATAATAATAAAATAAATTAATAAGTAAGTTAAGTAAGTATTGGTTTCATACTTTCAAAATCATTATTCATTATATTATCATATTTAAATTTAATATGTATATTTCTTTTTATCAGAACTTGATGGATAAATCAGTTAAATTGTGATAATATATATTAATTTAATATGTAATATACCTTTGATGATATATATATTTATACCTTTATACCCAATTATTAATAGTTGGTTTCACAAGTTTTACTCTAAAATTATTATGTCATTTCTGCATATTTTTTTTTCATTTCGATCATTTTTTTGTAGTTATAAACTAATAACAAATATCAATTAAAAATGTTAGCTTAGTTATTCGCTTTGAGCATAAAAGTGAATATATTTTTCAATATCATTTATTTTTTCTGGTACCGTGTGTAGTTGAAGAACTTATATCAGTAGTCTGCATCAAAATATTAGTATCTATTTTTAATTACCTACGTTTTTATAGTAAACACGTCGGTTTACTACAGCATTATAACTATGGTGACCAGAAGTACTATTTTTCATAGGACAGAACTTTTTTTTTATGCAAGTCCTACTAGTCCTATAGTGTCATTTAACAATAGTGTTAAGCATAATATGAAATTGGTATTTTTTTTTGAAAATATTATGGGCTACTACATGTTTATGATTTTTATAATTTGGTGGTACCTAATTTATATTTTATGGTTTGAGCTAAATGCTAATGCAATCGAATTGGTTGTTAGCATAGTTAATTTAATTTATTAATGTTTCCTACATTCTAACAAAGTTTTATATTAATTTATTCAAATTTTACACTTGGTATTTTTACCTTTAAAAAATAACTAAAATATTTATACTTTAGTTAAAGTTTACCTACTTAAATTTCATAGAATTGTTATCATAAAGACACACATCTAACGAGTTGACATAATAATTTTAAATAATTAGTTTTTTAATATCTAGGGACCTAATAATAATAATTAAAAAAAAAAACAATTTTTGTAGGAGATGACCTATGGTTCATGATATGGGCAAAATGGGTATACGCATTGGCAATTTTTAAAATGTACTTTTTTTAAATTTTTATAACTGGTCACCATAATTATAACAGACGGTGACTTCCCATACAGCAAAATAATATTTTTAATATACTTTCAAAACGTATTTCAAGAAACGAAAATGTTTTTAATTAGTTTTCATTACATTGTAAGGACATCTAACGCGTACGGGGAAGAGCGGAAAAAATATCGGGAAACTTTAAAACTCACGTCAGAAAAAACATATCGATAACGAAACGGCGCGGTGGCGGCGGAAAATAACGTTTTCGAAAAGTCAAAAGACCGCGGCGAAAAGGAATTTTTCCTTTTTATTTCCTTTTAATAGTAAAAGGAACCTTAAACTTTATACTAAGGTATGGTACTTAGTATATTAAGGTCTATGTTTTTCACGAACACATTAATAACAAACATTTATTGATTATTCAATAAATATTATTACCTACATAAGATACATTTCATCAGTATAGAAAATTATTGTTCAAAAACAAAAACATGTATCTAATCTGTATTCTATGGTTAGTATCATTTATTACTTTCATGATTTACGACTTATAATTTATTAATATTACCGTGACTATTGTCTACTGACGACATAAAATAATAAAATAAATACTAAATAGTGCAAGGTGCCCAGGTATAACGTATAAATACACGTAATTGTCCTACTACTCCTACTTGAGTTTTGAATTTGAAATAGTGCTTAAAAAATTATTTAATATAAAATATATTATAGAAAGTTTGAAGAGTTTGAACATAACCTAAAATCGAATAACTTCTAATTTTAATTTTATCATTGAAAACGGTGAACCTGACGGACGGCAGTTATTGAACAGTGACAGACTCATAGAAATGGGTAGCTGAGTGAGTGCCATTTAGTTTAGTGACAACATGAGTATTTGACACGGATGATTGACATAATTCCACGATTCCATAAATAGCATCAATCAATAAGACATAATACTCGTATAGATTTAAAGGAGCACACAACACAAAAAATAAGTTTTTTTTATTTGAAAGAATGTTCAATTCTAAGGATAATGGTATAGGTTTTACGTTTCTACTCACATTATTCAATAAGACGCTGCTGTACCCGGTCGCCAAAATTGTAGGATATTAATAATTAATTAACCAATAAAAAAATTTAAAAATCCCATTATTTTTTTATTATTAATTATTACCCAGGTGGCCAATTCCATTAAAAATTTAAATATGAATTTATTAAACAAAACATTATAAAAAACATTATTGGAACTCGTCTCTTTAAGATTTTGATTGATCTGTCAAGTTCCAACTACCAAGCTTATTTAAAAACGAATGAAAAAATAAATTATAGTTACCTGTAAAGTACTAAAATATTATCCGAAGTGTCCATATAAAAGTAGTATACATATATAGAATATTTTCTTAATGATAATATTTTAACTTAAATAAACATTTTTCTTGTACTATTTGATGTAAGGGCTCTATAGAACCAACTACATTAATGATAAAGACACCAGACTCCCATGGTTTTTTAATTATAAAATTTAATATAAAAATGATTGTAAACAAAGAAGGTTACATAATGTCATGAGAATATGATAATTTTATATTAAAATTACATTTAAATATGTCAGATTATTGTGATGCATTTATAGGTATAAAAATAAATCATGTATATTTTTGTATAAATCCAATATGTATGTATTTATATATTCACCACAAACATTTATAATGTAAAAATGATATAGATACAAATATTTCTTTTGAATATTTTTCATCTACCACTGGTTTTTTAATTCCATCTATTAGTGGATTCACTATTTGGTCATCTACCAAATCAAATGAAAGCAAGAAATCCATAGAACTCAATGCTGCTCATTCATAACATCTTTTAAACAATTAATTATTATAAGCATAAAATAATCATTGACATAAAACATACTTATCTTTTTAGAAAAATATGGAAATTAATTCATGGATTTTGATTTGCAATGTATGTTTGTAGTAATAATTTTATACACGTTTTTGTTCTTCAGTTTAAATGATTTTTAAATGCAAAAGATGTAAATTATGTAATGATAAATACAAATAAATTATTATCTTAGTGTATAAATATTTAAAATATTTAATATATTATTAGTATATTTAATTACAAAAAAAAAAAAAATCACAAATATTTTAAACCTGTACAGTAAGTTAAGTTGGTCATCATAAAATACATTTTATTTTTTCTGAAATGTTTACAACAAGGAAAAACTTATTCATTTATAGAATACTATATTATAATAGTTATTCTTAATAACATTGAATGATATTTTTGTTGTTAATCAGAACATTCAGAGCCCAGGTTTTTAAATTATAGAATAATAATTATATTATTATGAATTATAATTGATAATACATTTCAAATTTATAAGAATAAAATTTTGCTTTGTTTTATTAAGTTATGTACAATGTATAAGAATAAATAATTCGAATATTTAAAAAAAAAATTAATTTCTACAACAATAGCTTTAAGTTTAAAGTTATAAATGTAACATTTAATAAAATTTTTTTTCATAATTCTATTATATTCAAATAAAATTGGCAAAGACCCATAAATATCATTATTTTTAGTTCACTATGATTGTGCAGTAGCTAAAATGTGTTTAAGTAAAGCTGCTCTTCTATCAGTATTTTGAAATAGAGCTTTCAGTAAACATTTTATTTGATCAACTTTTAATTCATTAGCTAATGGACCTTTTCCATCTGCCCAACGGTTCTCAATATCTTTCATGCTGGAACTCAATATATATACTAATTCATTTAACTGCCACCATTTAGGAACGTATCTATGAACTTCTTTGGGTTCCTAAAATCATACAATATATATAATATAATTATATATTATTATACTTGAAAGAACTACTTGAAATACCGGAAATAAGGTTGGAATATCTTTGACGATTTTGTTGAAAATAGATGAGTATTGTTCAGCTGAGGTAGCAGATATATCTTCTAATGTGAATAGCTTATTAACAAGACACTCAAATAAACCGTTACACGAATAACCTAAAAGTTATATTAAGTTATTAAGAGTTCTAATTTATTTTAGTCCAGTTAAATATAATTTTATGTATTTACCTATAAATTTACAATATACAGTTGATGGTAAAATATCTCTCCACAAACCACTTAAAATTGATAAAAGATCATAACATTGTGACATACTTTTTTCAACAGAATAGCCTAAATTTGAGTTTACAGCCATCGAAATTATGTCTAAAAAAAAAAAAATAATGATGTATTAGCTTAACTCACATATATATATTATACATTATTATAAATTACAAAAATATATAAAAGAATGTGATTATGGAACAATGATAATTAAACAACAACCCAAAATATAATATAATATTTTTTAATGATAATTCTTACCAGATTGATTAACAATTTTTTCAATTTGTGTAATTTGCTGTTTACATTGAGAATGGAGTATTTCACTAGCTAAATTTTTTAATTTTTCAAGTAAATGCACAATAAGTAAGTTTTTATAGGTTGGACTTAATTCAGCTAATTTCCGAGTGAAATACATAATGTTATTGTAAAGAACAGCTGTAAGTATACATATAAAATAAAAAAAATACAAAATTAAATTATCATTGAATTGTATAATAATTAATAAAAAAAAATAGACATACCAGATTGCTGGGGATGAAATTCTAGCACTTTGCAATGCTGAAGCGGTATTACATCACAATACATAATTGTTATATTGTTTAAAATATCATGATATCTCCAAGTACTATTTTCTGGTATGCTAGACATTTCTGAGGCTACGGTATCAATAAGATCAAGAAATTCCAATAATGATTTACTGAAAAAAACAATTATTTATATGATAAAATTAAATTCATAATAATATATTATATAATAATCTCAAATGTGCTAAATTAAAACTTAAGAAAATAAATAAAAATTAATAACAAATAATTGAAACTCAATAAAATACAATAGCAACCAGTGGCATAGCCAACAGGTAGGCCTGGTAGGCCCGGGCATACACACTTTTCTTCAATAATGAACGTTTTTATTTAATAAAAATATTCATTGATAATCCTTATTCCATCAAAATATCGGGCATACCCAAGAAAAATTGTCTAGCTACGCCACTGATAGTAATATAACTATTTTTAATAAATATAAGTTTAACAAGATAGTATTAGATACTAAATAGACACTAAATAGTAGTCAGCATAAAGATTATATAGTAGTTAGTATCAAATAGTTAAAATAATTTACCTCACTTTGCTTTGTGGATAAGCAAAAATTTTTTGACAAAACCCGTTATCATCTACAACGTCTTCATCGGGAGACCATCTGTTTTCCTACAAGATAAAAAATTTAAATATTCCATTTATAATTATTAATTTACTTTATTCCACATAGGTTATATTAAAAGAAAATCTTACATTGTTCACTTCAACTAAATCGTGTAAATCTTTCTTTATGATAGTTCTTGCTCTATCATAGTATAATTGACTAATTTTTGTGAAAAATAAATTATCAATATTTTCAACATATTTTATCAATTCATCATTTGATTCTTCAAAAAATCCTGAAAAATTAACATTATATAATGGTATTTTTATTTAATGATATAAAATAATATATATTATATTATTACCTAATTCACTTAAATATTTGTTGAATTCAAGAACTTCATTCAGATCTTCTCTAAAATTATTAAGATTGTGATATTTCACTGGTATGGCATTAAATATTACTATGTCTTTAAAATGTTTACAAAATTGCTGACTTGCATAGGATCCTAAATAAGACATAATTTGTATTTCATTAATGTCTGCAGGAAGAGTGGAACTTAAAAATTCAAATACATTCTTGAGTTTCTTTATTATTGCTGACAGAAATTCATCTTCATTATTGGAAACTTTAAGAGTCATAGTTGAGACATTCACAAATTTTACCACATCAACTTGTAAGTTTTGAATAATAATTGGTTTTACAATTAAATTTATTAGCTTATCTGCAAATTGTTTGACTTCAATATTAAGACTGTCAAAATGTTGCAATGCTAATATAGTATCACAAATATCCTCCTGACTACCAGATATTTTTAAAATCACCCTCCAAGAGTCTTGGCTATCCGAATCATTCTCCGACCATTCTATTTTTTTTCTCCAGGCTGCTATACAATTTGAGTGTAAGACATCTGTTAGTCTTTGGTGCTCTCGCATTAACGGTTTGTACACGTCTAATTTCGTTAAATGTTCATTGTTTAATAAAATGTCTTGAGCAGTTTGCAAATTTTTTATCCTATCAGCTAATGACAGTTTAGTTTGACTGTCACTTGTTAGATTCATGCTTGCTTCCAAGACTTGTTCTATAATAATCAAGCTGTTTTTATTTTCTTCCAAAGTAGATTTGAACATTTTCAAATCAGACATTGCATCAACGACTTCTCGCTTAGTCTAGAAAATTTTTAAAAAATATTTTGTTATTTTTTATACATTAGTATGGAAAAATTATTTAACATAAAAATTGACAAAAATAGAGAGAACACTTTACAAGTACCAAAGTGATTAAGCCTGATATATACCAAAAGTCCATGGCCAAAGCTAGATAAAGTAGATATAGAAAGCAAAATAATAAGTATTTTTCTAGTTGACCTGATTGTCGATGCGAGATATTAAGTTGTTAATTTGATTCGAATATGACTGTGCTGTATCTAATAACGATGCAGCGTCCCTAGATACCACTGCAAACTTCATGTAACGCTGTTCCATCGCTTCTTTGATGTCGTATTCAAGGTTTGTGATTTTGTGTTTAAGTTCCGATACATTTTTGTCCAAGTCCGTCATTTCTACCTCGCCTTTAGTATTCAGTAGCAACAACGAAAAATGAAAACAAACACAACGATGGCAATGATTAATATAAAAAAAAAAAATAAAACAAAAAACGAAAGAAATTTTTAAAACGATTTTGTGTGTACAAAAATATGAAACCTAAAAAAACCTCACACGACGTACCTGCGGAGGCCAACACGGCAGCCAGAAAGCTCATATTTAGGATTTTCCCCGCTGATGTTTATAAAAACATGAAAAATGTCAATTTATATCGTCAGTTGAATCTTGAGTCGAATACTGAAACACACAACATACAATATACTGCAATCATACACTAACACATACGCGTGTCTTGATAACGTCAACGTATTTCGCGGCGTTTTAAAAATACAATAACATTGTCTGAATAGTCTTAGATAACTGTTATCAGTCATGGTTTCACCCACAAGATCAGTAATAGAACCACAAATACAGATGGTTACTTGAAAGTATCAAAATGCTACCGCCAAGATATGGCTTAAACTTTAAATTACACATAGATAATAAAAAATGGATAGGCCATTGCTAAATTAACCAAATAGAAGGAAGTGTGCCGGTATGGAGAAGAGAGAAAGACAGATATTTTTCGAGTAAGTACCTATATAATATTGTAAGCCTTGCCTTACTATAATAATATGTTCTGTACACTATACTGCATGTATGATGTATATAATATACTTTTGTACAGAACACGTATCTATAAAAACCTTCTAAAATTACAATGTGTCACTACTGGTACTTACATATTATCTGTAGACTTGTGAGTAATCACTTTATAGTTCAGCAATTTCTTTAGACCGTATCAATACGTTTTCCCGAAGCGTCTTGACTCCACATCTATTGTCAACATTTCCCTGCAAGGAAATCGTACCTCAATGTTTATGTACACAGCTGCTGACGGAATTACTATGATATTAAAATGCGTAATATTATATATTTATATAGTTATAAATAGGGTTCGGATTCAAAAGCATAATGAGCAACTAAAAATTCACACGATTTTTTTAAAAAAGCAAAAAAGAAGCATATTTATTAAAAAAAAAAAAAAAACATTAATTATTAAAAATGAATTAAAAAATTTAAAGTATTAATTTAAATTAAAAAAAGAGAAATAAAAAGTGGGTAAGTGGGCATCACTCTGCTGTACATTAGATGCCGTGTGCCCGTGTGAATCACTATTATATATTATAGGAGTGTTAAATTATTTAAATTTGAATCCAGTGATAGGTATCATTGTATTCGAAAAACGATTCTGAACGAAGATGATTTGTCAGCCTAGGATATAATTTCCAATGGTTGGTGAACAAGGTGGTTTATGTTTTAATGGCTTGAATACACCAAAATTTAAGTTCTTTTATAATTATTATGTAAACTAAACTTATGGAAAATCTTGTATTAAATGTTCAACTCTTAGCTACTAATAAAAAAATTTTATGAATAATGAATTATACCTACAAAATAATTTGCAAATATTCATGATTTTGACGAATTTTTGTCAATATTTAAACTTCAAATGCTAATAATAAAAAATTGTGGCTATGTATTCTTATAATATTTTAATCACTATAAAAATAATTTATGAGGAACTTTGTATTAAATTTTCAAGTATTTTGACAGAAATAAAACAAAAAAAAACACACATCATTGTAAAATCAATACATTCATATCTTTGTTCAGAAGCTAAAAGAATTAACTAACATGTATTTCACTAGATTTTTAGTTTCTATCCTTACATTACCTGGAAATCCTAACCGCAGACTAAAAAGGAAGTGGTGTCGCGACTTATTACAAAACTTTAATGTCTAACGTCTGTCAAAAAAAAAAAAAATATATATAAATTATGTAATTGTATAAAAATTAATTAAAACAATTAATCAATTAGTCAAGAGTCACTAATGGGTGGCTGCTTAAATCACGCCTGTCACGTATCATGTACTATTATCATATAAGCTTATTGTGCAAATTGTACAGATTGTTTATTTCAAATAAAAATTAAAAAAAAAAAAAAAAGATTTTTAGTAGTGAAACTGACTCTACGTATTGTTCAACAGAATATTTAACATTTAAGTATTTAACATAGGAAAACGAACTGTTTATATCCACTGAAGTGATCGGTGCATACTTCATACAAGAGGTGTCTTTCAAATTACAACCCTAAATCTTAAATTTTGAAATGGTCAAAGTCGATGTCATAGACATACTGACCGTATATGTACTGTACTACTGCAGGCTATAATATACGTAGATCGGTAATCTATACATTTAATACAATTAATAAACAAGCCGATAACGAAAACAATAATAATCTAATACCTGCATTCTGGGTTTTTACATTTTTTATTAATTATTTTTTTTTTATAACAATAGCATAATAATAATAAATATATAAGAAATTCACAGCTGGAATAATTGAAAAAAAACATTTACCTATACATAAGAAAAAGCAAAAATAAATTGGTTTATTTGAAAACAGAATGGGGTGAACGAATTTGTGTATAAAAATTAGATTTCTAAATCATGTATAAAAAAAGAAGCATATTATGCTTTAAAATCCGAGCCCTAGTTATAAGTAGTTATATTAAATATGACATTGGTACTTTCAATTATTTATATATATATCTTAGCCGGTCGCCGGTGATTATAAAGTACATTGACTTCAACTTCTATTAAATGTAAACGGTTCTCGAAATTCGGTTAAATCTATGATGACATATAAAATTATCATCTCCCTTACATTGAAAATGCCTAGGCATAGATACCACTGTAGGAAAAACCTAAAAGAAAATAATAATAAGTATAACAGAAGGGATTATTGTAGGTGATTGTCTATTTATATATTATAAGACTATAGTATTTTACATGGGCAGTGCTAGAGATAAGTCACTTTTTTGATATTGAACCGCTTTTAGTTACTTATTTAGAAAATAGGTCTCTTATGTTACTTGTTATCTAAATTTGTCTAAATTAAAATTATTTGTTGTTATTTGTTAGTATATATTTATAAATAAGTGTATTTTGTTCCGAAAAAATATTTATTCCTATGAACTTTTGTTCTATAAACCACTTGTTGAAATATTTTAATACATAAATGAATAAATAAACATAAATAAATTTGAATACATAAATGTATTCAAGAGCTACATCATATAGTCTATACAATTTTATTTGTTCACTATAGTTTATTTGTAAAACTAATTGAACTTAGTACGTGCATGATTATTTGTACTTGCTAGTTACTATACACACTTTTAATGACTTTAAAACGTTCATGACGAGGGTTTATAGCAGATAAAAAACCTATTTTATTTTTTATTGTTATAACTTTATAAGCTTATAAATTAATAATTATATTTCACTGAAACTCATTCGTACCATCCGCTTTGGTTTTACATTAATTTAAACCTACCTATCTAACAGCTAAAATGCTATCAGTTGATATAATAATATATTATATAGTTGGGTGGGCCACTAGTGGGTGTATTGTGTTTGCGCTGCGATTTTGGATTTGAAAATAACGTAAATCATTATACATTAAAAAAAAAAAAAAACAATAAATCATTTCATTTTAAAAAATTATTTTAAGCAAAGTTCAGATTAATATATTTTATAATGAAAAACCTACACCAATTTTTTAAAAAGCTTAAATTAAAAAAATAAAAAAATGGTTTTTTAGTTTAAAAAACGTAAAACATCATTCAAAGTACAAAATTATATTTTTCTCCTCTGTCCATTTACAAAATTTCAAATATAGCCATTGGATATTTATGAATTTCACGAAGAAATTAGTGTTTTACATTTAATTTTATAACTCAATGTTCGTATACGTATTTCATTATTTTATCAGATACAGATGTACTATAGTTTGAGCAATTTTGAATACTGGTCTCCTACAATTTTAATAACAATGTACTTGCGTATATTAGTTTATATTCAATCAGTAAATTATAACTTATAAATAGCTTTACTCGTAAATTATTTTTATGAGCACTTAAAATTTTTTTAAACGTTCTATAAACACCTGCGTACTAAATCGGGCGCTGCTCAGAAAATCGTTTTTCGAATGCCGTGATTTATCGCATTGCTTTAAAATGTTTAATAATAAAATATTGGCTTCGGTCGAGGTGAGTGAAGCGAGACGAGTGTCCAACATCCCAGTATATATTATATAAATATACAATAATATAAAGTATATCCTGACATCCTGTCCATATACACTTTTAAATTACATCATACTACTATATAATACTATAGTATATAGTACCTATGTATAATAAGTATAAGTATTATGCGTATATATAATGTTATAATAATATACTGATCATGAAATTCTCTCAGCAAGGTCATATCTAACATTCATCACACATAATACTTAATTCTGTACCTACTGTATGATACAGGATGATTTTTTTGAAGTTATAAACTCTGGAATAATGTTAACTGATTTTTTTCTATTATTATCGTTGTTTAAGGTTTTATTTTGTTGAACGACAGTATATATTTTTAATTTCATTTTTTTGAGAACTTCAATACTGTAGGTATGATGATTGAAATTTAAACGAATAATTATACAATTATGACTTTTATAAGTATATTTAAAGTTTACATAAGCGAATTAGTGCAATAACATTTAGTGACAACTTCTATTCCGTTCGCCCATGGGCATGGATGCATACCCATCTTATACCACTTTTCCAAACTTTAAACATAAATTACTTATCATGAACAATTATTCAGACATAATATGTATAATTATATATATATATATAATATATACATAATTTGTATGTGTGAAAATTTTCTAAAAAATATTCTGCTTCATAATGTGTAATTACAAATGTATCTAGTCATTCAAAAATAGCAGTGATATAAGACATAAGTAAATAATAACCATAAAAAATAGTAAAAAAATTGTACTGCAATGGTTTTAAATTATCTAAAAAACATATATTTCAAAAAATTTAAGACTTTTCGAGGAAATAAGTGTTTATTTTTAAAAGACTCATCCTGTATATATACATGTACATTATGTATAGGTATATAATATATATATAGTATATACAATATACATATGTCATGTATACAATAGTGGGCACAATATTATGTACAATTTTTATTATTAAATAGTTTTTAATAATAAATTTTTATGATTTGACGAATATTTATCTCATTTTTTTATATTTCATGAAATACAATTAAAGTATTTATTACGTTGTGTATAATTTATAATTTGAGTATTTAAATCGTAAATCTTGTCAATTTTTAAAATTTTTGAAATTTTTATCACTGATAAGTTTATTGTAATATGCATTTATTTATTTTATACAACGATTTATCTAATTTTGTGTTAATATTTTAATAACACCTAAACTAAAAATTATTGTAAAAATGTATTTTTGACCTGCAGTTATCATTCGGATTATATTTTTATCGGTGTACAAAAGACATTTAATTATAATTAAATTAAAACAGTTAATGCAAAACAAAAATTCATAGTAATGGTAATGGGTAGTATAATATTGTAAATCTAATGTGACGAATTGCAGTGACGATGATGTACGTGGCGAATAATTGTGACACGTCTCCGATCGTTAATTTAAATGTATTATTTATTATTATTTAAAAAAAAAATCTTTTGCGATACATAATTATATATATACCATGTACATATATTTGTTTTAATTTTACACGTCTTCGTTAATAGCCTTATGGTTTAATAATTAGTTGAAAATATATGGTCTGTGTGTTCGTCATGAGACAGTGAATACCAAAATAGTGATTATCGAACATTTTTAGGTGTATTTAATAATTTTACTAAATCTGGGCTATCCTATACAGATTACATAAATACAATAATAATTTTAATGAACATATATTAAATATACTCGTATACTAGTACATACATATTATTTATGAATATTATATAAACCAATAATAATCGATTTTATTATAAAGCAATAAAATGAAATTAGCATGCGATAGTGCAAGTTTGTTTTGAAATATAATATATATACATAATTAATTTTTTTTTTTTTTTACTTCGGGCTGCGGTATATTATTAATATTAAAGCCCTTTTCCATCAAAAATGATAAAAGGTGCGATTTGTTTTTAAACAAAACGTTATTACCAACAAATCGTTAATACTAAAACAATGTTTCTAAAATAATTAATGTGATTTTTTAAATTCATATAAATTGTATTATTTGATCTTGGTCTTGTTATAATTTCTATTGTGTTGTATTGTATTTACTATATTTACCTATGTTTTTTTTTTGTACATACCTATGTAATTATTACATTTTTACGTCGTGGTTCTCATATGATATTTGGCGGAAACAGGAATTGTATTTCTTTCGTTTTTTGCGGAAAAGGGAATCATAACTTTTTCATTATACTAGCAGAAAAGGATTATGTCCGTCATTAAGTAAGCCATTGTAATGCATGTGTTAAATTTTTATTAAATTATACATCATTATTCATTACAAATGAAAAACGATTCTGAGCTAATAAGATGGTCTGTCAGTCTATTTTACTTACAGTAATTACTAGTTAATTTTATTATGATACATAATTATGTGAGGTAAACGTAATTATTTTTTTTCCGAAACACTGTATTCATTAAATTATTATAATAGTATATATTATATTTATAATTAATATCAAATATTAATGATATTTGAATCGGTTCCGACTTACTTGCAATAGATCCGTGGAACAGTTAATGAATTTATGATATAAATAGGCAATATAGCATAAAATTAATCTTAACGTTTTGAAAAATTCATTGTATATCTACTTATAAGTATAAAACATAGATGTATCAATATTTTAAATCTCCACAAAAATAATATTTTCGAATTATAACAAAAAATTTCAAATTTCTATAAATTAAAAAAGAATTGAAATATTATATAGTATATTCTATATACCAGTGGTATAATACCACGTGTATAATGAAAATCATTAAGCGTGGATATACAATTTCGATGTAGGTTCATCAAAATTTAATTTAAAACGCTTATAAAAAATATTTGTGGAATGAAGGCTAAACTTATTTTTGACATATTATATATCTATATATGTATATAAAAAGAAGTGTACATTTTGAATACATTTTATAACTTAAGATCCACCAAACCGATTTCGAAAAAATGCTTAGGGCATATTAAAATTGATATGTAGATGGTTTCTGTGAAGTTTGTATGCTATGCGATAAGTAGTTCCGGAGTTATGGCTTCGGAGAAAATATTAAAAAGCACGATACGATTTTTTAAATACATTAATAACAACTTATGAGAAACTTTGCATTGTATGTTAACGATTTTTGACTAAGCTATTTATATTTTTTATCAACAATTTTAAAAAGAAAACATTAAAAAATAGTACATTTCTGTGTATAAATAGTTTAAAAAGAGTCAAAATATTTTGAAAATTGTACAATGTATAGAAAATTATAATTTTTGAATAACAGCAATAAATAAATAAGAAAATCGATTTTGTTGAAAACTGATTGAGGAACAATTTCGTTTTCTTTAAATTATTTTCTCAAGTATTCAGAAAATTAATGAAAATATTTATCTTTTGAACCCACAAAATACAACAATCTTAAATTTTGAAATGGTCGATATCGATGTTAAAGGCATACTGTCCGTTTAGGTACTGCAGGCTATATTATGTAGATCGATAATCTATACGTTTAATACATTTAATAAACAAGTCGATAATGAAAACAATAATAATCCAATAATATCCGCAATCTTGGGTTTTTACATTAATTATTAATTTTTTTTATTACAACACCATCATAAACATATAAAAAATTTACAGCTGGAATAATTGAAAAAAGTAATAAAAAATCAAAAAAAGCATTTACATAAAAATAGCAAAAATAAATTGGTTTATTTGGAATCAGAATGACGCGAAAAGAATTTATGTACCTATAAACATAAGATTTCTAACTCATATAAAAAAAAGAAGCACATATGATGCTTTAAAATCCGAGCCCTAGATATAACTTTAATGAGTACCTATATATTAAATAAAAATAACTGCAATGTTTATTATTTTGTTATAATTCAAATGCACTAACTAATTTATGGAGACTTAAAACTTTAACGTATTTATACGTACTTATATTATTTACCTTATGCAATGATGACATTTTCAAAATATGTATATTTATTTTAAGCCTCAAGGAATTACCCATATTTAAATTATTGGCTTATTTTAAATTATTCATAATGCTTTTCGGTAAGGTGTTATGGACTCAAAAGTTAATAACAATAATACTATAGAATTTATTAAATCCAATGTTTTTTCTTCAACAATTAAATTAACCTACTGTGATATTGTAATAATAAATAAACGACTTTAATAGCAATAATATAAAAAAAACATAATATCATGAAAATATATACTTAGTGATATAGGCTGACAGACTGACTCAGAATTGTTTTACACGTATTCAATGATAATATATCATTGAATTAAAATTTAATACAATCATCATTGTGACCCACTCGACACCCACTGTATAGTAGAACAGTACGCACTTATATTATTATCTTTTTTTAAATACATTTTAAATTATTTTAATTTTTCTAATTCTAAGTATTTATTTTTGTTTAATTTTTGTTCGCGTTTTTAGTATGATATAAAATATTTAAGGTATCTATATAGGTATATTATACCTAAAGCTATTATAAGTACAATCTTCAGTTATCTTGGCCTATAAAAATATGAAATTATCATCTATATATTTTTTGTGTGATGTGATTAAAGTTTTAACCGTTCTGCCGCAAGTAAAATAAAAGGGCAACTGTCCATCAATATCTCCTCCCCTTTTTTCACCCGACCTATTGCATCCTGGAAACTATATTACCTATTAAGTTCACCTTAATCTAGTATTTATAGCATGGTAGTAATAAATAGACATTGGTATCTATATTTTATTCCGATGTATAATTATTCATTAAGATAATATACAATAATTAAACTTTCAAATCACAATCTAAAAATAAAAACTGGTTTAGACGTTATATTCAAAAACCTTAAATGTAAAGTTAATTGTATAGGTACGCCGGCGTAATAACGTTTTCATATTGACGAAAACAAATATCTATACTACGGTAAGATCCTTCACCTACAAATATATTCCTACAATAGGTATATACTACATACCATTAACTGCAGTATTTTTCCTTCCTAATTTCAGGAATCTTAGTATATTTTATAATATTATCCTATACAGACTGTATATCTACAATTTATATTCGGTAATTATCTATGTCGAACACGGTCGATCTATATCCTACTTCTATATAGAAACTAACTAGAGGTATTTTTATTATTTTATCACGACGAATTAACCTTTCTTCCCCTTTCTCTTTCCCTCGGCACCGTTTTCTAAGTGTGCGTGGCGTTTGTGTACAAGAACCGTGTATATAATTATAATCGTTTATATTAATTTTATTCGTTAACGACAGTATAAGTAGGTATACTTACATCCTTATAATATAAAATATGCAAACATTAAATAACACGCGTATTTTAGTGTGTCTAAATTCGACAACGAAATTATAATAATTTAAAGTAAATTTTTTAGATTTTTTTTTTGTCGTTTCGTTCATATACTGTTGTACTGCTGTGGGGATGAAATACGTTTATACGAGAGACGAATATTGATAACACAATGCAAACCTAATCTAATAATTTACATTAAGTTAAAAAAAATTACTCTTTATTTCTCAACAAAATTAGATTAATATATGACGTGTTGCACGTTAAACACTATTCTACATTTCTACCTATCAGCTGATATAAGAACGATATAAAGTTAACGAAAACTATAAATTATTTTAAATTGGTTAAAATGAAAAAGTGTATGATATAACAATATATTATATAGATATGTATGTACTACATACAGGTATAAAATATTTTTTAGTAAGCATAACCATAAATGATATATTTTTCCTTCGATTAGGATAAATAATGTTTATATTAAACCAATAACGTATAATAATGTAATGATTACAAATTTAAACCTTACATATTATATAATTATATTATAATAATAATTAATATATTATGTCCTATAATAAATTAGTTATACTTAAAATCTGCAAAGAATAATGGAAATTGTATTAAACACGACATATTATCCTGTATATACAATATTCTGTCCGTGATATGTATAAAAATATAATAATATTTTAATATATTTGTTATATTTTATTCTGTTCAGTTGACGTAAATTATGAATAGATTAAATAACAATTAATTGTAATATGTTATTTCAGTACTTGATTACATATTTTAGTATTTACCAACCAAGTTTATTTCGTATAGTACTATAGTATAATTGATAAGTGATAACCTAAAAATAATATGAAAAACTGCCAATATTAATATATGGATTTTTACCTTATACTTACTGATATTGAGATACGTCCAGTCTCATTGCAAATAATTGAACTCAATTATAAAAACGCTTAGTGTTAAACTTAACTATTACGGCTACAACAAACTACAAAACCAATGTTTTTTCTTACTATAACATTATGTTTTTGACGAGCATGCTGGAGATTTAACAAGGCGTTCGCGAAACGCAACACAACAATCATCTGCTAATGTATCGATATTATATCGATCAAGGTATACGATGAGTCTTAATACTCGTATAAAGAATAACAGTTATACATAAAATAATCTTTAAAACACTTTTATTTCATGTTTTTATGTACAAAAATAAATAAATACGGAGAAGATTAATATTATAAAAATAGAAAAAACATAGTTCCTGAGACTATACATTATTAGAATTGGAAACAAAAACTTTATTTTATAGAAGTCCAGAGTTAAGTCAGTCTTTTAAGCCTACGTATTAATACACGTGATTTTTTTTTTTTTTTGTTTCATAGTGTTCTAATGTTTGTTGTTAATCATTTTGATGAATACAATATAAGTTCAATTCCATTATATATAAAAAAAAAAAAATAATAATGATAGTATAATAATAAAAATAATAATATTTATCGTTCATAAATAACATAAGACTGAAATTAATATATTGTTAATGTTTAAATAATTAACAATAAGCAACATTATTTTAATTAAAATCCAATGTGATTTAAGAAAGATTTAAAAATATTTTTCAAGCTTGGAACGTATTCATAATAATAATAAAAATAAATAAATAAATACACAAACCCTATTCCACGGGGACTATGATCAGCTAACTAATACAGATGTCCATATTCCCAATGAAACTAATGTGAACCCAGATGATAATAATAAAAAAAAAGCGAGGAGGAAACGAAAATCTTAAAAACAGACAAATTTAACAATAAAACTATTTTGAGATTTTAAATAGTCAAAAAATAATAATGATAATAATAATATTCTGTTGTGAATATCATCATTCATCGTCCTCCTCGAGTCTTATATGAGGAAATTGAACAGAATTTATTGTCTTCATACAAAATCTTGATTCCAGCGAACTGTTGTTTGAGGCCAGTACAGATGCCTAATTGTGCCGTGGTAAAAGGTGCTGACTTTTAGGGCCATGATCTTGGAATTCGTGTTTTTTCGTAAACCTATAAGCATAAATAAAAAGATATTCATTAGTTATTTTGTAACAAAATACTTATATATAGGTGAACCACTTGATTTGTTCCGTGTACACAACTATTTTATTACCATAATAAATTATTATCTCACTATATACTCGTTATTAATTTTTGTTTTGGTACTTGAAGTTTTATAACGAAATTATTAATAATAAATATCTCGTATTATTTCGTATTTTTAAATATTATTACGATTAAATGTAGAAACGTGAATTATTTTTTTTTTATAATCATCAGAAGGTATTCAAATTTCTAATATTTATATACTTATTCATTTTCTATTCATTTTGCAATTCATCTCGAAAGGATAAACATATTTTTATTATGGAAGATTTTTTTTTTTTTGGTGGACTCGCCTACGCCGGCCGATTATTTGTCGGCCCACAGACTTCCTGCGAATACATCTAAAACACACCTTTCAGGTCCCCACGGTTCATAGTAAATTACGGAACGTGAGATTTTATTTTTTTTTTATCATGCAATTGCGATTTTCCAGGTTAAAGAACCTTACGATTGCTGCTTTCCGGTGCGAGAATATTAACCTACTCCAGGAACCTGCGGTCAGACCCGCGACCTTCGGGATATCCTCGATGTGAAACGTGTTTCTGATGATATACTATTGCCTACTATTTAACTACATTATTTATTTATTTATTTAAATTTAAAAACTTTGAATAAACTCAAAAATTAAAAAATATGTCAAATAATAATTGTACGTTTACGTGCACGAATGTGTACTGTGTAGAAAATATTCGGTTTAAAAATATTTTAAATCAGTTTGAAAAAAAAAAAATTACGAGAAACGCGTTAACGATCAACGAGCTCGTTCTTTGTATAATAACAATAATTAAAAATAATTGTGTACACCGTCAGAGGTATGATGATAATAATAATGATAAATAAAGCTTACCTGATTTAAACATAATGTTGAATTGTGTGTGGCTGTTGGCTGTGAAGTGCATCTACACTGGTTAGTAGAGGCCAGTTGGGTCGAGTTTTGGTCCTCCTCCGCACATAATGTTAATTTTTTGCTGTGGATGCGTTCCGAAATACGAAAGTTGAGATTGAATTTTGAAAAAAATTCTCGGTTCCTTTTCGAATGCGTTATGCCCAAGACCGTTGGGTGCGATTGCGACGGATACAGGTAGATTGTCGTCGTGTGTGTAGAGCTACGGCGTCAAGCGTACTCAGTACAGTCCAGTCGGATCCAAACCCATCGTTGCTGCGGCGGCGGAGAAAATTTTCAAAAAAAAAAAAAATTCAATTTAATCGAAACACTTCGGCGACGGCGATATCTTTCGGTAATATCGTAGTATGTGCGCGAGCTGCTGGCAGAACACGGTCGCGGTATACACGGATAGTAGAAAAAAGCAAAGAGCCGCTGAAGTGTCGTCGGATGAAAAGCCGGTCGGATACTGAATGCTGTTGAGCGCGTGCACCCCGTATTTATAATGGCCCGGTTTAAAAGCCCGGGAAAAAATACACACACACACACACACACGAGAGCGCGGACTGCTGCACCGACGACGACGGAAGATGATAGTGTAATAAATGATAATACGTTCAAGTGGTGTATATATATATATATATATATGTGTGTCGATATTTATTATAATAATAATATTTGCTGCAGGGACGACACTAGAATCGCGGCCGGTCAAGGAACTAAAAAAGGAGAAGACGTCGAGAGAGAGATGAAAAACCGAACACGACCGATGACTCGAGCCGCCGCCGTGTGTGTGCTTTTCGTCGATGCGTCTGCCGCGATTTTAAAAGAAGGTGTATCTGTCGACCGACACACACACACACACACACGGGAGTGCGCACGCACAAACGCACACACACTCACACACACACACACGTACACACTCGTGCGCGCGCGCGCGCGGCGGCGGCGGCGGCGCTCCCACAGGGCTTTTTACCGGCGCGCATGCGCAATGACCAGATTTCCCTCCCCCCGACCGTCAGACCTATACTGACGGACCGCCCGACCGAACGACCGCCCGCCCGCCAGCGTATACAGGGTGTTCCACGTGTAAATATGGTCATAACAGCAGCGACTCGTCGTATTATAATAATAATAATAATAATAATTAATAAAATATTACGTAATCGTACGACAAAAATGAACATTTTTTTTTTTTTATCGTTTTTTCAAAACGAATTCATTAAAAACACGACGCTAAACCGCCGTTCGAAATCTGCCCCGTCCGTCCCCCGAATCGTATTTTCTGCGTTTTACGACTACGAATTTTTATACGATACGCTATACTATACAAAATATCGTAATACCGAATTTGCGTTCTTATTTCATTGTATGCAAATTTCGAAATCCAATGTTTGTAGTTCGGGAAAAAAAACAAATAGTTTTGGTATCAAATATCGTTGGCTTTTTAAGACCGAGTTACTGCTGTGCCTGTACGACTCGTCGAGTGTTATTAATTTCTTATTAACTATTTTATATAACAACTCGAACGAATTCAACACGTCATGTTTACTTATATTTTAATGTATAATATAAATAATTTTATAACCACGTTTTCAGTGTGGTTGTAATCGCGATATACCGCGGTTCGAATTTATCAATATCGCGCGGTATAAACTTTTTAAAGTATTTAAAATAACATTTGCGACGATTCAAAAAAGACAACACGGCGTGATAACATTTTACAGTTTATAATAATATGACGATGATTATTATAATGTTTTTTTTTTTTTTTTTTTTTAATCGTATATTCGACTTCACAACTTGCAGACTAGGTGCGGTGGCCATTGTCGGCGGCGGCTTATATCGACGTATGATCGTCGTCGTTTTATAGTATATTGGCAATTATTTTTCGTAGTCATTTCGATTTGCGTACGTACATAATACGTATGTATAATACGATGTATAACCTACCCATACTATGTGTGTGCTCGTATATATAATAATATTATCCCGATCGGCGGCGATCGCATGTTTTGTCGGCGACGAACGATATTTTCATCGACGGCTCTCACACATTATTAAAAATTACATAATCATAAGGAAACATAAATATTTCGGCATCGAACACAAAATCAGTGTAATACCATACGAACGGCTGTTATAGCAATAGCATATACTGTGCATGGCCTACACTCGATGACCATATAGGTATACGACGATCAGTATACATAATTATTACATCGACACACCCTGTATATAATGTAATATATACCTGTATACTATTACTATATAATGCACTACTACTACTACTACTATTATTATTATTATTATTATTATTATTATTATTATTATATAGGTACCGCGGGAACACACGCACTGTGTACGCCGGCTGTGCGGCTTAGCAATGGACTCTCTGGTCGGGTCTAGGACGGCGGGCGGGTGTCGGGGGGGTAACATAATCGAGTCAGCTGTTCGTCAGCAAAGTCGTTAACCTACGTCAACGCGGAACACTGCAACTGACCCCTTCCGTCGTCATCGTAGTCGTCGGCGGCTCTGTACACTCGCGGCACGGGATTTGCGCCGCCGCCGCCTCCGATTCACGCTCCCCGAACGACGTGCTGCACGCCGATACCTGTTAAAATGTATATTAATATTATAATGTTATATTTATACATATTATTATAATATTATGTATGCTCACTGCTACACCATAGTACTACACGTTCGTGTTCTTTTTTTTGTCTCGTACACGTTTTCGTAGACAAACACTGCAACCGGTTACCGGGTATCCGGACATAATAATATAGTCTCGCGCACCGCCGCCGTGACTTGGGTACAACCCCGCGAATGCGGGCGGACGACGGTTTATTGAATCGCTAAGCTTTTTGCGAGCGCGTCGTCTAAGTTTTTGATAGTCGCAGGTATATATCTGCAGCGTATTGAGTTTATTCTTCGAGTATATCGTTTTATTACGACTATTATAGATTTCCTGTTGGCTGTCGGTCATTTATCAAACTATGGTAATAATTTATTTGAAAAGTTAAAATATAGTAAATATTGATTCAATGTCAGATTTAATATAGGTACACGTATCGACGCATTCGTTTTTTAATTTTTACTTTTTTAACGGGCCAAAGAATGCGATTGACAAAAAATTAGTACGCATACACCCCTTGTGCCTCAGAAAATGACGCATCTGCTTTCACTTACAGTCGGACACCCTCGCGGATCCTGGAAGTGGTTGTGCAATAGCCGGATCTGCGTCCGGTAACTCCCTGGCGGACGATGACTCCGCGCCTCGAGAATCGGGTTACTTGTGCAATGTTTTTTATTATTATAATTATTTTTCCTCTCCCACGCGTTGTTCGCGGTAGACCGTGATAAATACTAAACGTTTTTTTCCTTCTGCTACTTATAAGTTACAAATAAACTTGTTTTGGTAAGTAAATATTACAAGTTGATGATTTACTTTACACCATGACGCTTCGACGGGGTCACATATTATTTAGTTATAATATAATAATATGATCCAATAATAAACAGTCGTGCCGACGACGTGTCGAAAGGCGATCGCCCCGAATTTCTAAACGAGTCAATACTACGACATTGAGAAATGAGACCGAAAAATTGCACAACTTAGGACACACGCGAATACATAATGACTAATTTTTATTTTTATCCATGACGATTATTAAGTATTTGTACATAATATGTATTCTTATGATCTTATGTATTATATATAAATATATATTTTTATAAATGCATACACGAAAATAATGTATGTTACAGATATATAAATACGGCTCAGAAAAAAATATTTTTTAAATTTGATTAGTTCCGACCAATATTATTTTCTAATAAAATATAGACTACTAGTCCCTCCTTCAAGTCTTAACTATGTTATCGACGTTATCGTTATAATAGTATTTTAATATATAATATTATGATGTTGCCGATGTAGGTATATACTATATACAACATAATATACTTTATAAAATCGAACACGCGATGCGATCATATTTCGTCATAATGTTACTTATTTTAGGTACAGTAAGTAGTAGGTACACACAAAAATCTGAAAAATCAACCCAATACCTCGCATAATATTATATATTGAATTAGCTGATTAAATCATTTACCCGCTTATCAAATTATATGACACTACAATATATTATGGACTGTTTTATTAAAATTTTTATTTTTATAAAAATCTAGATGTTACAAAATATGATTGGGCGAATTAATCATGACAAAAATGTAAGTTGTCAGTGTAAGTCCAGAATGATCTAGGCGATGTGGACTTGTGGTTATTCGTTTGTGTGTTAAGATAGATATAATATATACTCACAAATTTGAGTAATACGACTTAATGAATTATATTTTAACGAGTTAAACGATTTAATAAAGTTATGAAATTATTGTTACTGTTCATAATTAAATTACCTATATTATTGTTTAAAACCTTACTATTAAATGCTAAACGTGTTAACCAGTTATTCACTCTATACATAAAATATTGGTAGGTATATTACAAATAACTGAATAAATATAATAAAGATATGATTTAAAACTTTAACCGGAAAACATATACTTGTACGATAACAATATAAAATAAATAATAATATTAATAAAAAATATATAGTTAGCTGCGATTAACGGTGTTTAACTTGATTAAATTAAATGTCTTTCCAGCAATTGTAATATATTAGAAACAATTTTATTAATATTTATCTGAAATGCATTTACCAACATTAAATTTTTACTAATTATTTTATCTTCATATTCAACTGTGGTATGTAAATTACAAAACATATGTGTTGTTATTAAACAAAGTTGGTTTTTTGAATTTAAATTTAACCAAAGAGAAAATAATTATTAATAATATTTCAAACTATTATAGTTTTCTTTGCTAATGTTTTACTAATGACGTATGTAATGTAACTAATTGAATATGTAACTGGTAATTCAATTGTCCTACAAACCAATCGACTAATTGATGGTTTGTATAGGGATATAGTGATCAATAACGACTTAGTATTTACTTTTAACTAGATTTTAACAACTACTGTAACTTTATCGATTCTAGACCCTTTTATTCTATGCATTTCTGTTTTATTCTGAGTTACTATTATGTATATAATATTAAGTCTAAAGTAAGTTCACTGTGACTAAGTCTGTTTCTTTAATTTTTGTTACGCACTGTCTACATAATATAATAAAATAAATACCTACTGAAAACCTATAACCACTGTAGGTCTTGTACCGTCGTTCGATTATCGAATGTGAATATAAATATAAAATTTTCTAAGTATATAACAATACAATTTGGATACTCGAACACCAAATTTTATAAAAATTTAACTACCTATGTTTCTATGTATACAATAAAAATAAATAATAATCTGCATACTACTAAGTAAAAAAAAGGGTAACAAATTAGTAAGATGGCCTGCTTAAAAAGTGTAAATGAATAAATTAAGTATATATTTGAATAATTTTCTATAATATTAATTACCTATTTAATTTATGCAGATTTTCTATATTGGTATTGAAAACATTGTAAGGTATCTATAGAATGTTAATAAAATGTATTTATTATGCAATGGGTTATCGTGTTTTATAATATACCTGCAGCGTATTAAAAATTATAATTTATCTAAGTGACTTTAATATTTTGTTATAACTATTTATTATTCATTCACATAATTAATATAATAATATAATCTTGGTACAAATATGTAACAAAACATTTAAATTTTCTATAGATATTACGTATACACATACATAAAATATTAATTATATATCCGTAATAGCGAACACAGGAATGCAGCTGCTACGCTAAGAAGAAAGCATGAAAAAGGAAGTTAGAAAATTGGAAGGTTAAGTAAAAGGGATAAATTAATAGTAATATATTTGGAGATAAAATAAGACCAAAAAAAAAAAAAAAACAATGAAAAAAAATTAACTATTCATTTTTTAGTACTATTGATCGAATAATATCACGCAAATATTACACACAAATGATCAAATTAAATTTCTCGTAAACTCATTAGGTTTTCGCAGTTATTATTTAAAATAATTCAATAATAATTCATTTCTGATTGATGTAAGTATATAAAAAAAAAAATGGACAAACTGGATTAAGGAGTACTTGTATATAGTTATCGAATTATTATTATTCAAGTTTGTAATGTAATTATTATACGTGTATATATCATCTTTATCATTTTTGTGTATAATTTATAATAGTGTAATAATATAATTTTTTAAACATTATACTTATAAAAATATAATACAATTAGGTACATATATTTATGTAAATATATACATATTTTGTATGGGACAGCACTTAAACAGTGATTCAGTTAAATCACACATATTTAACGTAATCGAATTTTTTTTAATGTTATCGACGCATATAACTACTTTACATCATATTATGTAGGTATATATTATAATAAGTATATAATAATATAACTGTTTATGATAGGTAAAATAATATACGCACCGTCACCCCAAAAGTGTTTGATAATTGATATTTATTTTGAATAGGTCAATAACACAATATTATATGGTTACCTACATTAGGTATAAGACATGCATTATATGACTAATATGTACCTATTACTGTTGAAATATATATTATATTGTGACCTGCAATATGATGTATTATAGTGGGCATTAAATACAAGGTGATCCATCAAAGTGTTTGCACTCGTTATTTCGAAATTTTAATTTTACATAATTCAATATCATCCGCGATCGTAACTAAAACGTGAAAATTTAAAGTCTTGTATTTTGTAATTATATGAAAAGAAGGATATGATGAATACGCTATTACTCAAATGATAAAATCATATGACAATAAAAAATTGCCAAAAATCAGAATTTTTTCAAAAATGTTGTTTTACTGCAATATGCGAATATTTTATTATACAAAATATGTTTTTTTTTAAATGAGTGTAGACTCTTAAACGGATCACCTTGTATACATTTACTTGATGGGTAATACACTAATTCCGAGAAAAATGAACATGCTATAAGTGAAAAAAAAACCTTTAGAAAAAATATATGTCATCACCACGCGAGTTGTGTTATAAATATAAATTATGCAAATGTATGTAGGAGCCAAATTAGCAATCGGTGAGCGTCAAGTATATGCAGTATGTAAAGCAAATACTACATTTATATTATATATATATATATATATATTTATATATTATAATATCGAATCTTTCACCCGCAGACGTGTAGAAGCGAAAAAAATTAAAATTTGCATAGAAATCTCAGACCTAATTATGACAATGGTTACCGACACCATTGTGCGCAAAACCTAACTATAATACACACACACACACACACACACACATACACATATACATACTATATTTATAATATGCATTGACGATGTATACCGCGAAAAACATTGTTGCGAAAATTAATTCGTTGCTCGATTTTAAACGGCACAATGCTGTTCCAATGAAATAATAATATTATTATAATATATATATCATAATATACACGTATACTTATTATATGTTTTATAGGTGTATGCTATATGACTTTTGTCGGCGTATATCTGTAAGTATAATATAATATATAAGTAGGTATACCTAAATCAAACGACGTATTGTGTGATACTAATATACTGCAATATCACGTCTGTCCCGAGCAAAAACGGACGCCGCCGAGTTTAAGCATCTTATTTTGTTCTAAGATTATTTTCCGTATTCGGATTGTGGTTTCCGAGAAATTAGGAAAGTGGCTTTTGTATAGAAAATATACATGCGTTACACAGAACTTGCGTGTTGTACGGATGTATACGGAAACGGTCCTTATAATGTAGCCGCCGTTTCGGGCACACGCGCGTCAAACCGCCATTATTCGCCAGGCCTTTGACGGACGCCGCACCACTCGTTACACATTATTAAACATCGGTTCCGGGTCCAAGCTACATCACATATTTTAATCCTCGTTTATTATTCTTATTCTTGTTATTACTTTTTTTTTTATATAATATAATACATATAAATCCAAATAATACACGATCCGATCACGTAACGGGACGTTGGTGAAATTTGGGATACCTTAGGGCGCAGAGGTGTTTCATTGTGTTATAATATAATATTCGTATGAGTACTAGTATAACGCGAAAGCGCCTTTGATCTCTGCGGGTTAGAACGGACGGGTCGCACGCAGTATATTATAGCGCCTTTTTCTCCTTATTCTTGAATAAAATTCCTGGTCGTATACCCAATCCATATAATATCAATAGACAAGGCATTTATCACAATAACGCTGTCCCGGACGCCGGACGCCGGATAATACGCAACATAGGTATGTAAAAAAAATAATATAAAATATAAGATAAATAGAAAAGCCGATACGGTACGATATGGCGCAGTGTGTTATTATATTATTATATTATGTGATCTGGGGTGAAATTTCTTCATCTCACATGTATAAAGGATATTATATTATATTATGTATTATAATACACTATATCGAAAACCGACATAATATATAATATGTACACACGTCCGTGCACAATAGGACTTAGACTTATCGGTTTCGGGGTAAAAATGTGGGACGTTACGCGTATACGTATATACCTTATACGGGGGCGATAAATCTAGCCATTGTGCGCGCACACTTGCGGCGTTTTTTTTCCTCACACAATACGACGTGACGTCCTTTCCAAACGGTCCAGGGTATTGCACATAACACACGTAACATTTTATTCCGTGTTATTTATATATAAATATTTGATTTGCGCCACCACCATTATTATAGCTATACATATTTATAAAAACACACGCAGTGTACTCGGCCCGTTGATTTATGATGATCCCACAGTCACTCTAATTTGTGGTCGATTCACAAACTGCATGTGTCGCGCGTCCTTTTTCACGTTATTTTCCTTTTTTTCCCTTACAGTTCTTTCACGACGACGTCGGTTCCCGAAATCCGTTACTTTTACCTGGGCAACGGTCGGTGTGTTTATATCTCGTCGCTCCGCAGGTCCCACCGACGCGGGTGCTGCGGGTGGTGGCGTGTCGGGGGCGGATGCGTATGTTATGTACTTATGTGTATAACATGTAAGGATGTGATGCGGGTACCGATTTTTTCTCCACCCATTGATAATATAATTTATATGAAGCTTATTTTCTTCGTGTGTGTTTTCGATTTGAGTGAAATGGTCGTACATTTTTATGGCCGTTCGATAAAACGATAATGGCCATTGTGTGACATACTTTACACCGAAAAAGTAAATAAATAATAGACTTACATTTTGACAAGCCACCACTATATTATTATTATGTGATCTTACAAATAATAATGCGCACTTATGTATACTTGAATTATATTATATCGAACGAAAATACATTCCGTAACGATGACCGTAACGACTTATAATACCTTTTATAATTTTTTTTTTTTATATAAAACTCGAGCATATAATTTATTTTATTCAATTTATAAGCGCTATAACTTATTTTTAAAAAATAGATTAAAATAAATGTATAAAGTATTTACATAAACATAATTTATTAATACATACTAATTCAAAACAATTAAAAAATATGCTGATCCCATCAAACATTTATTAACGAAAAAAATGATTAAAATTCAAAAACGATAATTTAAAATAATATTAGGTATTTAAAATTCAAGAATATCGATGTACTCATAATTAAATAGTGTGGTAATCAGAAAGTCTGTAACCCTATAGTTCGATCAGGATGTAATGTAAACAGCGAATATTTTAATGTAGTTTATGACTTATGGCTCATTTTCTTTTATGATAATATATTTTATTTTATATATTAAATTAAAAAAACTACTCTAAAATATTCTTACTATATATCATGAAGATTACTGACTTTCTAATTAATAAACGTACTATATATTCTACCGCATGTACTGTAACTTATTTTAGACTAGTTTTCGGGAGGGAATCGAATGCAACAAAATTTTTTTACAGTCGCACGGAACTCTATTTTTCAATATCATTTATCCCATACATTGTATTTACTCATCGCAAATGGTAATGAATAGGTAATGTACGAATTTAGCAGGATTAATAGTATCGTGTATACTGCTGCAGATACGAACTGATAGCATTGTTAACATCAAGCCTAATGGTTTACAATTTTAACCTTAAAAATAAATTGAATTCTTAAAAAAAATACAACTGATATACAAATATACTTGTTTTAAAATAGATATTAAACTTTATATTATTAAGCTTACTTACTTATAAACTCAAAATTATATCTGCAATGGTGCGTGCATTTGTGTGCTAATGTAATATAATTTCCACGTCATTAAAAATAAAACTAATCTAGTACATAAAATACTTGTAAGTAATGATAACTACAAAAATGAGTAAATTAATACAATAAAAAAATTATAATTACCTATTAAATTTAATTTCGTTCACATTTAAATGTTAATTTCGAATTCTATTTTTGGGCCAGACCCGAAAAGTGTTTGTGGTCTATACGTCTGTAGACACACAAAACACCATGATGTTCAACCCACTCTCAACCTAAAAAAACAATACTGGGCTTTGTACATTATAATAATATTATATTAAAATAGAAAACCTGTTGGCTATACTATGCGATAATATACAAATTTATTTTACATTTTTTGTCTTAATGCAGTTATTTCATCAGAATTAATTTAAACAATTAACACGTAATAACAGCATGCATATTCAATATAATACATTAACTTTTTAAATAGATATATTCATCCATTTGTCTACTATTTCAGATGTTTAAATAAATTAATATAACAATCAATTATCTGAAACGTAAAAAACATTATATTTTATTTATATAGAATAAGTTATTAATAGGCTAAACGATAAATTAATTCATATATCGAACGCTGAAAAATGAAATATATTATGTATTATCATTATGTATATAATATATATACATATTTCGTCTGGGCGTATAATAGTTTATTACAAAATATTTGATTACATCTATTATTCCAAAGTATAGTATACTTTAAAAAAAAATATAGATACTAATTATTTTTTAATTATAATAAATATATATTTTTAAAATTTTATCTTACTGAATTGAAATCGATTAATAATGTAATGTGCATTTAAAAATAATTAGAAATTAATTCTATATTTTTTCAAAATACTTATGAATTTATAAATCAAAATTTTGAAATTTGTGTAAAATAAACTCGCTATAATATTAGCCAGCCTATTACAAAATTTTTTGTTTTAAACATTTAAAATTTACCTCTTTTATATATACCTACAACCAATTACCTACTACCTAGGTCCTAGACAATAATATTTTACCACACACGTAAGTATATTTAAAATAATGATATAGTACGCTTTTAATGTTATCTCGCCATCAGACATCATTACTTACGAAGTAATATAATATGTACCGTGCGCGTTAGCCGAATCAATCAAAATTTGCGATTGTAAGTGCACTGACTTACAAGTCACAAGTACAATACGAGAGACGGGAAGACGGAAGACATTCTCTTGTAGGTCGGTCAGTCACCGCACGAGATACCAACATCATACACGCAATATATTCTTTTTTCTACTCCTTTGTACGAACCAATTATGTGATGTGTTTCATATGATGTTATATCGTTTATAGATACTTATGATGTGATTTTTTACTTTTTACAGTGTTCAAATATTTTTTTCTGGACATAAATAGCACAAATACATAACTATATACAATAATTATTATTACTATAATGTAAATACACATATCTTATATTATTATATATTATACTCGTATATACCTAATGGCAGCTGGTAGGTTTAACTCTTAACTATTATACTTGGACAATAATTATTATTAATTAGGTATAGCCGGTATAGGTTAGGAATTAAAATTACAACACGAAACAAGATATAATACTCCATTCGTGATTAAAATTGATTTTATGTATAATTTAATCCTAATAATATCATAGGTTAGGATAATTGGATGTAATTATTGAGGACAAACTTTTAATCCGAAGTGTTATATTTTCATATTATTTTCTAGCCATATCTTTTGTTAATAAATGAATTGACTCTTGAGTCTAGATTATATTTATGATGCATGCATTATATTAAACCCATAAAAGAATTTTCATGAAATCCGTATGTGTATAGAGTATAAATTTCATTATTTACATAGTAATAATTTGATGTTATATATTGTTACTTATTAGTTATTACGTAAATATGTAATCAGAAAAAAAAATACCTAATAATAATAATTATAATATTCGAGTACCTAATAGGTTGTTGGTGCTAATTATTAGATATATATAGGTAGGTGCGCAACCGTCAGAAATTCTGAATAATCTTCGAATGTTAATTTCGGTGTACAACATAATTTGTGACATATAAGTATAGTACAACATTTTAAAGTCTAATACAACAATTATAATAGGTACATATTATAATTTATTTTGTAATAGCTATTGGTCAAACTGATGTAAGTCGTGAATTTTTCAAAAACTATGTATATACTATGTATATATAGGTACTACACTATCGCTGCCTGCAGAAATACCGTCGAAAACGTTTCGAGTCGACATTTATAATAATATATTATATTACCATCGCGACACTGCAGGTATACGTGTAACAACGCACGTGCGCAGATAAGTTAGGGGGGGGGGGATTATTAAAAATTGAACTTTTGCCATCGTTGTATAGTAAAGGCACCTAAAGCACGCAACACTGACAAGATGCGAACGTTTAAGTCAAATCTATGTAATACCGCATTATATTTAATATAGATTATATATAATTATACACATAAAACAAACATAAATATACATATACCTACATAATTGTGTTTGTATATTTATTTAGCGTATCAGAGGCGTGTCCTTTGTGTCCACCGCGGCGGCCGTGCGTGTGCTGCGTATACTCGTATTATTATTATTATTATTATTGTATACTCATGCCCGTCGGTGGTGGGGCACCGGTAAGTCTGTCTGACGGTCGTATTGCATATAGGTACCTTAAGGTATATACCGTCGTCGCAGCGCTCTCCCCTCTCCGTCGGGACCCCCACTACCACTGATTTTACCCCCCCTAACCGAAAGCGGGGTACCACCACGGACATAAATTACGTTATGTCTAATAATATTGGGTATATGTATTATACACACATATAACGTATATGTTCGTATACCCCTTACCCCCGCTATCTGCGCCCTCCACTATACCGAACCGCTCCTCTCCTATCACCACCACCTCATCCTCCCCTCCCATCATTCACAGTCCTCTCCCTTCTCTACAAGACTGCCACCGCCACCTCTTCCCCTATCACCCACCCCACCCCCCACTGACGACGGTCTAACTCCTTCCCAGATTTGTGCCGGCAACGAGTCTTTACATCATATACATAATATACATATACACACACACTAATAAGTGGTTCCAACTTATTTTCGGAGTTCGTTAACCCTTTGCCTTTCAAGCTGACCATAACTGGCCTCTGCCCCCCCTCCCCCCGCCCTACCAGCCGTTGAACCATTATTATTATTATTATTATTATTATATATATTTGTGTATGTGTGTGTGTGAGTATAATGTGTATTCACAGACGACGAATATGTGAGTACAGGTATTATAATATCTATATATATACATACTAATATACTATGCATTATCCACACGTGGTGTCGTATTTAAGCCCTGTGAATGATTCTTTGTGTTTACACCCCCTCCCTCACAACCAAACACTCGTTTCTACAAAAACATTATATATTTATAAATATATTATTGTTTTATTATTTACCTCGTGTCGCCTATAGTATAATTGGTCTGCAGTATGCCAGTATGATCTATATATTCCGTGATAAATTGATAAATGATGGATTGCCGCTGGCTGTCTTGAAATCTCCTAAAAACCTTAACTAATAATGATGTAATAAATCTATTTTTTATAACCCTTTATATGTATACAACCGATGGACTGATTTCAAACGGCTCGTAATCTGCGTAGAGTTGCAAATACGCATAGCACTTGTCTTGTACGCTTCTTGGCTTCTTAAACTCTACTGCATGCAGATCAGAGCGATATAATATTATGCATTATTAGATGCGATTATTGAAGCTCGTAATTTTTAAGTATCATGTAGCCAGAGCCGCAACACCCACGTAGTATATCTGAAGTCAATGCTCCGGGATAAGACTTCCGAGCTATTACTCAGATTTAATGTTATCTTTAATCCAAAAATATAATACAATATAGTAAATATAGGTATGAATGATTAACAATTTTCTTTAAAATAATGAAATTGTATCAAATTAATGTTAGTTGCACTTTTTAAATTATTTTAGAAAGTCTTGTATACAGAAATTAAAATCGACTTTAAAACAAAATTGTACTTGATATAGTTGAACATAGATGAATTTCAAAAATAATAAAAAAAACGATTTATGATATTTTCTAAAAGCCAGGAAAAATAATTTGTGTACAATGTATTGTATAATTTTATACTAATAAGGTTATAATAATAAAAAAATTCTAATATTCCTCAAGCGTTGGGAATTTCTGCATCTTTAAAGACTTTATAACATAATTAATATCTAAGTATACCGTTAGTCTGCGTTTGCGTTATTAATACATATTAGGTAAGTAATAACTCATACATTTTAATTTTTAATATTCACAAATTTTAATGTTCCTTGGTTTAGTATTATATATATACATATATAGAGAGAGAGAAATAGAGAGAGAGAGAGAGAGAGAGAGAGAGAAGGAGAAAGATAGAGATAGTAAGAGAAAGAGAAGGAGAGTGACTGCCGACAAGGATTTAAATAAAACAAACAATGTAAATATGTAATATATTATGTAAAACGATAAGATAGTGCCCTATGTCTCCACTACATAGTTCATCTTCCGCTTTAGAGAAACATATTATAATAATAATCATAATATGTATATAGTATGTATACACACATTATACAGATAGTAATATTTTAATATGTATACGTTTATACTTATATAGTAGTCAGTAGGATGTATAATTGAAATGCTGCGTTTAGGAAAATTCGATCAATTTGAAGTATCACGAGTAAGTTAATAATTTATTAAATACGAAACAACGAGTAAAAAAGTAAAATAATTTTTATAAGACGTAATAATATAATATATGATATGCATACTGTTTAATAACTTGTCGTAAAAATGTTCTGCTGTACAAACATATTCGTTTCTATAGCGTAATAATTTTACAATTTGTTTTAATTTTGTACGTTTTAATTTTCTATTACGTACCGTCCAAAGGTATACGCCTATATCGGCCATAGATAGACCCTATACTCATATTATTTTAATCACGCGAGAGAAAAACCTCCTCTCGAACATAGTATTAATATAATACCTATACGCAATATTATTTCCATGTAAAAATTCGCGATGGTCATTAAATGTACAATACTTTCATTATGCTTAACTGCACAATGCGTTCCTTACCCTAAACACACGCCCGTACAGGTGTGCACGGATCGTACCGACTTTTGGAATATGACGAATTTGCCGGGTGCCACGCAACAATACAAAGGGGTCAAATTCACGAAAACTTCAAACGCGTTGAAGATGTGTGTTTCGAATTGAATTTGACATAGAAACCGGTCCTTGACCCCCCTGTCCCCCGCAGTGTCGACGAGTGGCTTCTTGCGAGCTAGTGCATATTTTGACGTTTCGCAGATGACCTCGCGAGAATCGTACACCTAATATTATATACGCGGAGAGGCTCACGATTTCGAAACACTACCAAAACGATGATGTTTATATAATAATATTATATTATTCTCGTCCGGGCCGTTTGTAGCTATTTATATATTATATTAATCAAATCGTTTTACATTACTAAAAAGCGCATCGACGGAAAATTATAACCATAAATACGATGTATATATATTCGTGGTATATCAGTCGTATAAATCACAAACCGTTCGCGTAGACATTTCTCACAGCAACAGTGTGATGCATTGTATGGTACATAATATAAAGATTATAATTTATCGCGACATAATACGCTGTAACGGCTTCATCTGTTCATCCCCTATAAATATTGTGATGTAATGTACGGAATATTACAATACACTACCCCGTATAGGCCATAATATTATAGTGGTGACATAATATTATTATTGTACAACGCACAATATTGCACAAAATACCTGTACGATGTGCAGCGCCCCATCCCGCGGCGTGCATTGAAAAGTCTGCGCAGGTGGTTGCACGTTATCTATCGCAATTTATTTCAGAGGAAAACTATTATAATATTATGTGTACCTACGTTCGGATGGCACGCAAACGGACGAACCACGAACGAATAAAATTATATTATACGAATGCGTCGTGTTATGTGTATATGATGAATAGATGCGAATGATATTATAATCCGTGGATCGAAAAAAAGAACCAAACTCAAATTATAGGAAATGATCTGTGGGTCGTGACTATAATACGACTTGTGATTATAATGCCGATTCTAATAGTATAATTTCGAAACACGACCAGTGTATTGCTATATAATATACATACATTATAATATATATATATTATACGTACAAAAATATGATCGTGTATAATAGAGACAAAATATTTTATGCTACCTATTATAATATGTTATAAATTATAATATTATAACAATAGTGTCCGAAGCGTACGCATTCGTTACGTCACGATGATGATCGCTGGAACGCCGAGCAAATTATCGATTCAATTTACAAACAAAAATCAAAAATTATAAATAGTATTATTTTATAATTACGCGCGCAACGCAGTGCTTCCTTGACCCATTATATAAAATAATAAAATAACTCGGGTGTAACGTTTAAAAATAAACGTTCTGCGTTATTACAATAATATTATGCAGGTATCACGTGTTTATTATGCGTACTTATAATACACCTGTGGCTCGCAAACGTTTCAACGGATATATTATATTAAACTTGGCGTTGTGTCAAAAAAATATTTTGTTTACACGTAAATATATTTTTAAAACGCATTTTAACTAAACGTCGGCTTGACCTCAGTGTTTTTTGTTTTAAAATATACATAGGTATCCGCACTTATAAACGTTTTTGGACATTTTTTCAAATGAAGCGTTTATCATACGTACAACATGTCATGAAATTATTGAAATTGACATTTGAAGCATTAGACATTATCGTAATTATTTGATATGGCAAGGCGTATTTATCATATTATTATACATTATATAATTTAACGTGTTTAAGTCACAGGTTTAATCTTGTGTGAGGAGGTGTGGCAGTTTCCCCTGTTTAAAGCTTTAATTTATTGTAAGCCACAACACTTTTTTTTTTGGTATTATGTATACATTTTGTGTATGCTTCTCCGTTTTATTAAATTACCAATCAGCCTTAAAAATATTTATGTTGCAGAATAGGTACGTATATTTAAAGCTAAAGTTATATAGACATTATTACATGGATATACCTACGACAAATATAGAACTAATTTAATATTTTCGCTAACTATATGATTCTACAAGACTTCAATGATTGATATATACATATATAGTGCAAATAAATTACAGGTTTGGATTATTATAAGCTGTATTTTAATTACATATAAAAAAGGTCCAAATTACATACCATTTTTAGAGGAATCTGGCCAAACTTCGAATTGTCCGCTACCTTTTACAGGAGTGTCCAAATTGCATGACGTTCCAATTTTTGTTAATTTTTTTGGCATACAGGTGCGCTGGATTGTTGATAAATTATTCAAGGAGTAGAGGACGTTATCACCCTCCCCCCTCCTCCGGAGAAATTACTTGGTTCACTGGTTTAAGTGGTATACTCTTTAAGTGGTGTAATATATATTATTACTTATTTAATATAATATGTATATATTAATATACGTAATGTATTATGTATCTAAAACAAATACGTTTAAAAAACTAATTTACCACTTTTTCTAACAGTACATCAGCATCGGCCATCGTATTAATGTATTTTTAGATATTAGATTTCTTGAATTTCTTGTATGTACATTGTATAATTTATAAATACATAATAATAAATCTTTGTCAATTATCTCTGGTACTTAAATAAATGTCACCAATAGTTTTATCTGTTCATTTTGGAAAAAAAAATAGAATTTTCTTAAGAAACGCGAGAATCTACACGATTAATTCGGATTAACTGTAAATAATATCAGGATACATACTATTCAACTATTCGATAATTGGATTCTGGATAATAAATTGATAATTTTTGTAAAGGAAATAATCTTTAACACATCTAAACGTTTAGACCGTTTAGTGTTATTAGTGTATACTCAAAAATAGATTAGACGAGAGACATAGACGAATAATCGGTTTCATTACTATCTTATATTTTATTATTAGTATAGAATACAACAGTTTTATATCGGACATATAAGATAATTAATTATTATCATTACAGCATTCTTTAACTGATGTAAACTCGGTAAATTTATTAGATGAATTCCGACATTTGAAATTGAAAGTATGGTGCGAATTGCATATTATAGGTACCATTTGGTTTTTCGACGTGTTGTAGAGCTCTAAAATTAATGTTTATAGGTGTGGATGATGTCGCATAAATTACTATATTGTTTTTTTTTTTAATATTTTGGAGTAGATTATAATGATTTTATACTCACTTAAATGCACTTATTGAAGATACAAACTACCATCTCCTGTGACCTGTATTATACATGTTGGGTTTACATATTAACATATTATACATTTTTGCCAAATGCTATGTATATAATATTATGGATAAGCTCGTCCAAATTATTCTTTAATACATACCTATTAGTATTGTTTATATAAGTTTCTTCCAAATGACATGTGGTTTTAGAAATTTCGCCTCAATAAAAACCACTCTGAAATAATACTTATGTTGGTGAATAGGGAAGGAACGATTCAGGGTATTTTCATCACTCATTTAGTTGCAGTATACATAAACTATAGATATATACCGCATAATACACGAATATAATATTTTTAAGATCTATCGCGTTAAAACGACTCGTTGCCATCGGCTTATTATTATTTATTGCATTTGGTCGTGTTGAGTTTAAACGATTAATCACGCCTCACATTACGTATTAATTGTGCTAAACGTAATAGATTAATTACGTGTAATAAAAGGTGTAATGCCCGAGTCACTCGCGCATAATGTAAAATGTAAAATACGGTGTCGAACGCGGTGATTATTTTGCACATGTATGTAGATGCGTATGCGTAAGCAGTGTTCATATACAAATATAAGACATTAAAAAAAAAAATACGTACATATATTATGTATAAATATATGCACGTGAGTACAACAACCCTCATTACCGTAGCACACATATACCATGTACAACATTATTATATTATACTGAGGTACACGCGCATCACCGCAGGTATTTCGCTTATAGGCGTTATTATTATATAAAGGCATTATGCATTTGTGTTTTACAGATTCATGGAAGGCGATTTGAACTTGAAGAGCTCGCGAGCGTTACACGTATACATTATACTTTATGAATGAGCATAACGAATTTGAATATTATAATATAATAATATTAAGACTGAGATTTTAATATGTAATCAATTTTTTTTTAAATCTCAAATTGTTGTCCCGTTTCATGTGTTTAAGATGATCTGCAGTTCATTTTAATAATAATTTTATTTAGACATTTTTAAAGTTTTTTAGAGCATTTTTTAAATTTTTAGAGCATTTCGCAAGGTTTTAAATAATTTTCTTACAATCAATTTTTCTAATGAACATATAATGTTTTTGTATAAAAATATCTCGACCGAGTCTCGAGAAGATAACACATTTCTCCCAATGTAATAGTGCTCACAAAACAGTCCATTTTTTAGATTTTTTAGTCATTTAAATTCCAGCCTTAATTCTAATAATATATAGGTAAGTATTACAATATAATATGGTGCCATTTGATTATTCTTAATTTATTATTATTGTGAGTTGCTACTGTTTAATAGTTCGACTGCGTAAAAGGTGTACCTACTATAATGGGTATCGCATTATATTTTAATGATCGCGATTGAGCACTGAAGTGGTTAACAATTTTAGCTTGGAAGGGAAAGAGTCGAAAAGATAATTTGTATTTGTTATTAAATACAAAATGATAGAATGGTTACAAAAAAAAAAAAAAAAGGTTGTTCAAGTAAAAATAATATCCTTTCCTTTACTAAGTTATATAATATTAATGATTGCACTCGTCATCCAAACGCAAGCGTATAACAATAAATAGTTAATATTATATACTTTTTATTTCTTATTTCTTAAGCAGTTGGGGGAGGAACGACAAACCCTCTACCTCCCCACATGTGAATATGAACTATCGTTGAGTATTTTGATTTTGGACAATTTGTATTGTATTGGGTACTTGTCCCTTTTTATATACAAATATTATTCGGCATTGTTAATTTTTTGGAGATTCATCTGGCACATGACAATAGATTATAATTAACTGCGAAAAAACAAAATTATAACCGCAATGCCATCCTATTGTTACGCTAATAGCTGACAAAATTAGGAGATGATCATATTTTTTAAAATAAAATGAGTAAATATAGGTACTTTTAAAAATCTTGTTCGATTTATTTTTATCCAATTACGTTTTTAAGACATTAACATACGTGGTACGTAACATACATGCCATATTCATATCCGATTAAAAAAAAAAATGTAACTATTTGGAGTGTAGTAAAATAAAGTATCTTTTTTAAATGATCTTTTTACATATATGTATATATTTATTTATTTTAAATTTTAAATTTCTTTTAATTTTTAATCAAAATTGAAAACCATCATTTTAGTGTGTTATAAAATGCGAGAATGTGCGAAAATCTAATATGTCAACTGTCAAGATTACCTACAACGACGACTTAAAAATACCACTTAATTATGATAAATACCATGGATAAAAAGTAAACCTATTTCAAATTGACACCACTGTACAAGTGTTGACAGGTATTGAATGCTAAATATACAGGGTGATTCATCAAGCACGTTCACCCCCATTTATTACATATACAATGAATTTATTCGAATTTTATTTTTGTTATTTTTTAATATGCTCGAGGACCCATATTATTTTAAATTATTTAGATTTGTATAGAATTTTTATAGGTTGTATCCTTGCAAAAAAATTATGACATTAACGATGATCATATTATATAGTACCCCATATCCAACTACATAATAGGTATATATATTTAAAAATATGATCGAAAAATTCTCGATCGATTTCGAGTAAACGCATTGTTAAACAATAAACGGGGGAGGGGGTGTTAGCGTATTCGGCAAATCAGCCAATATATATTATATTATATACGTATATATATATATATCATATAGCGTAGCGAAACGTATCGAAATCTCTCGCCCCCGGGCGGCACCGGTGCCTACGTGCCGGTCAAAAATATCAGTCAAAATTCGTCGCCGTCGTGACCGCGTGCCGTCGAGAAAAGACGAAGACCGCGCGCGCGAGCTCGAGTATAATAATAATAATAATATATAATATCCGACGAGACCCACGCGAATTTTTGCATCTCCCCCCCACCCGCGCGCAACGTTTTCGGGTCCCGCCGATCTCCGCTGATACCGCGCGCAATCCGTCTCGCGAGAGCGGTCGTAACGACGGCGGCGGCTCACCGCGCGCGACCGATCGCTCGCCCGCGTACATTTTTTATGTACGCGTATAGTATATAATATACGTACGTATAGGAAGTAGGTCGAACGCGGCTATTGACCGTGCCCCGCGCCACTGCCCCGTCGACCGCCGCCGGAGTGGGCCCCCCTCCGTCCACCGTTCCCTCGTCGGTCGATGGCCACCGCTCCGATGTGTGTGTGTGCTCGCGCGCCCCTCGCCACTGCACCGGTTTACCCGCCCGCCCGCCGTTCCGCATACGAACGTGTCTTCCCGGTCCACGCACACACCACCGCACGTTCGACTGCGCGAGACACGATCCCGATGATGTATAATAATAATAATATAATATATTATTATTGTATATTGCCAACTGTTTATACTCCGCCCGGGAGAAAGAGCAAACATTATTATTATTATTATTATCGTCGTCGTCGATATATTATAATATTATTATCATAATAAAAACAATGTCCTATAATGACAATAATAATATTATTACAGTCGGCGATGAAAACGAATCGATTGGATCATTACACGACCGTCGCGTCTTTTGTAAAACTTAGAGCAATATTATTCGAAAAAGAATTTTGTTTAGCGCGATATTTATTACACGCGTCGATCGCAATCACCGCAGCGATCCAAACGGTGCTAAAAATAATGAGCCCCTGCTGCCGATTATAATGAAATTATCGCGATACTCGTCGTTTTTTTGGTATTCGTTTAGGATCGTTTCGATCCTACACGGGTAAAATTTGGATCTATTTCTTCGAGACGTGCGATTTTTTTCATTCGATTTCGCGCAAACCAAAAATATATCACAGCAGTATACCTACGCCTAAACATCAATTATTATAATAATATACGATTCCTGCTCGTCGCGCGTTATATCATATTTTGACGTTTGTGTATAATAAATCGTGAACGCCTCGGCGGCACGCGCTCCTCGTTGCCCGACGACTATAATATTATTACAGTCGTAGTATACGCGACGCAAGTCGTGACGTCACGAAACGCGCAAACGACCCTTTCACCGCGCGCCGCGCGACGACGGTGACGTATCGCCGGCGCCGCCGACGACCGAATGTGCTTCCGGTCTCGACGACGACGCGTCATCCCAGGGCCATACCGCTCGCACACGCCGCCGCCCATGTGCGCTCGTATACCTGTAGCGTATACAATAATATACGCCGCGTGTGTACAATTATAATAATAATCTGTACACGATATCGTATATCACGCGACCCGCGCTCGTCCAGCAACCGTCCACCGCCCGCAGCCCCGTCCGACACATCATAAGCGACGACACGAAATTCCACAGGTCTTTCCGTCCTTGACGCGGTCGTTACGGAACACGCGCTGTTAAATAAATTTTAATATACGATGTGTGTGTACCTATATTATAATAATATATACCTACGTAACGTCGTCGTCGTCGGAAAAGGAGAGCACAGCCCCTCCCCGCCCCTCGCCGTCCCGAGACCTCGTATAGGCTCGTCGCAGCGGCGTTATAATAATAATAATAATAACGTCGCGGCTGCGCGGAAGGCGGTCGTCGTCGGGAACTTTATGGGCCGCTCGGGTTTATGAGACGGAAACACCAGCTGTTGCAAGGACGTCGTCGTCGTCATCTCCTCCATCTCGTCTGAACGTCATTATATAATATTGTTGTGCACCATCACAAATCGCTACCGACGTCCTATGTGTATATGTATAAATCGTATACTACACACGTTATACGGAACGACAAATACCGTCTAATAAAAAGCAATGTTTATGTGTGTAGTAGCGATTCGCGACCTATCGCTCTCGTACTTCTGAATTTTGGTACACGCATAACGCGTACAGATATCCGCATCCGCGAAGACGTGCACCTAGAAGCAAAATTTTTAAATTTTACACCTTTAAGATGGATTTGTCGGCTACTCGCGAAAGACACGTCATGTGTTGTTGTTAGTTAATAAATCGAAATAGTCATATTATTATATAATTTGATTTGATTTTAGACCTGCGTATTTCATATGTGTCTGCAGGTGAAAGCCACCCAAAATGACGCGTGTTAAAAATATGCGTAGTTCACGTTTAACGCGCGCGGAGTTAAATACGTGGTAAATCCAAGTGGAATTACATAATATTTTGTGACGGACAATGGTATCAAGCGGAAAAAAGGTTTCGTAAACAAAAAATAATACGTATCGTGAATTTGTTCAAATGTCAGGCAGAAAAAACTGGTACATTGACTATTTGAATCAACTGAGCGTTAAAACTCATAAAACAGTTTAATATTGTATTATCTCAATAATATAGTGTAGCATGTGGTATTCTTTAATATATACGTATATTAAATAAGGACTACATATTATATAAATTGATAACCTATGACGGCTAGACCGTCTGCGCTATCATAATGAATATAATATGATCAACGCGTGTCTCTGTCTACAATACCTTGTGTATTTCGTCTCAACCACGACGAGGTGATTTGACCATAACCGTTACAGCGAATTTTTATCAAACCAAAAGAAAATCGTGCATCGAATCCGTTCCAATAATATATTTTTATTAACATTTCTACATTTACCTTAAACAATGGACAATACTAAAACGAATTTATACAATATTTGTCGTAGATTTATTTACACGCACAAATACGGAATTTGAATCGAAAACGACCGACACTATGCCACTACATACATTATATACTACAATACTATAATACTACAGAATGTAAAATATATTTTGTAGGTACTAGGTAGTATTATACTCTCTCGTTATTAGATTCACATGTACAAAGATTTTTGTTAATTTTGTAGGATAGAACTAGGCGCCACCAAAAATTCAAAATGTCAGGGTCATTAAAACCGTCTGCAGAACATAAGTTAATTACTGAGTCACCATATATAATATTTCTGAACCGAAATAAAAAATGTCAAAGCAAATAATCACTATATAGTGTAACTAACCATCAATCATCAGTCATCACTGCACGAATTGCAAAGACTGCAGCAGCATTTAAAACGTTTTAAATCTAAAAACTGATTATAGTTACGTTCGGTTGGAAGTGGAGCGTTGTTCGAAGGAGGGTTGATATTTTACGGTTACCTACCCTAATAAGTTGCGCACATGTATATTGTCCATCGGGCCGTGCGGCACTTGCCGACTTGCGCGAATCTCAATACAATAGTACGCGTAATCGTGTAACATTAATATAATTACATATCATAAGAACGTGTTAATATACTATATGTATGGATATTATAATAATTTTATAATTAAATCAGTACATCACATTATAAGCGGGCAATGCGTGTGCGCGAAGTGCGACTGTTTCGTTTTTACTTTTTACACTCAACGTAACTGCAATGATTATAATAAAAAGTAGGTATATAATCATTAATATGTATATATATAATAACAATGTAATGATGCATAAAACCAACACGATTGCATGGTGTTAACTGCAATTTTAGTGCATCGCGCGCGCAGACAACCGCAACAATATAGCTAGTCTATATTATGATATAACATATTTTATAAGTTATAAGTTATAACTATATAATATTACATAAGATCTCGAATATTGATGAACCTACCTACTATCAACATCTTGTAATTATTATTTTAATTCAAATTTTTCGGGATTTCGACAGTCAACACGTAAATGTGAAATTTATTTGACTAAATATAAGTCTAATATAAATAAAATTAAATCGTCTCTGCACAAACTTCACTGACGGAAAAATGATACGGTTATCCGATATATCATACAGTATTATGTGTATGCGTGTATTTGTCTATATTAATTGTGTTCATCGATTTTTTTTTCATCTCGTTTATTTTAAGTCACCTTGAACTTTGTAAATTAAATTAGTTCGAAACGAATCATTCTATATACACCACATGGTCATTAAAGCGTTATATAAATAAACATGTAATTAGTATTACAAAATAAAAATGTATCTTATAGAAAGATGAACATATAATGTATATAATGTTGTGTTGATAAAAATAAGTGTTATACATACATAGATAAAACCTGATGACATGCCATGTACTTGATAAATAAGCGTATAAATCAAATGTCTTTAACGTTTTAACGACCATTGTAAACGACTGTTGGATTTCTTCGTTCGTCGTATCTATAATAATATGAAAACGAGATTAAAAGGTCTATAAGACGGGTGTGAAAATGTGAAATTTTGTAAGAGCCTAAATAATATGACAAAATATGATAATCTGCCGTCGAGCAATACATTATATCTAAGTATTCGATAATAAAGAATTTGTTAGTGCGAGTTTAATATTCATATATAGTATAGTATTATACTAGTGTAAAAGTGTACATTAATACATTATGCACTATATCGATCGAAATCGTGTTTTTACAAATTTACAGCTATACCACATACGATACACAAACAGTCGCATATTACTTTTTAATTATTATCTATATTTTACGTTTTAGTTAGTAATTGCAGTATACACGACGGTGAAATTTAATAACAATAAAATACCTTAACACTGCATTCGACCGAGTGTGCAGAAGCATAATAATTTATGATTCATCAGTGTGTTGATTATGTGGCCTACACGTCAGGCATGTACCTACAGAAAATACGTGTGCTTTGGACATATCGCGTGTAATAAATTTTTTATTTTATTTTTTTTTCATAATTTTTTTCCATCCATACCATGAAAATGTTTTATGAAAATAAGAAATTCCGATCAACTTCAAACACACACACACACACACACACACACACACACACACACACACACACACACACACACACACACGTACTCATATATATATCATATATAATGAATGAATGGCGTGGAGAAAAAAACTGGTTCCGCGTTTTTGTGCAGTTTGCGAAGAAAATCGGATGTTGTGCCCGTAACCCGTTATTTCCGTGCGATAACTGCCTTTTTTCTTCCCTGCCGTCTCCCGATCACAACTGCTGGTTAAAAAAAAAATAGATTTCACACGATCATAACGCGAACAATTATTATTACCTATATAATATTTGTATTAAATAATAATATGTAATAAACATTATATTATTATCATTATTACACGAGCGGTGTGTACCTACGTACTTATCTATGTTAGCCCAGAAAAATAAACCGAAATCGTAATCCTAACTGAATATCGTGTATAATATTAAGACAACAAATAAAAATGTATTAATAACAGTTAGATAATTTAAGTAGGTACTTAAAGTACTTAACTGTGAGTATTTTTAAAACACTTGAGCAAAAATAGATCATAATTAGTTTTAATATTAGAAACCTATAGCAGTACAGCGTATATAAATATTTTTTTATGTCTCGATGAAAATAATAAAATCAATTTTTTAATGATAAAATAAAAAAAAATAGTTTTTAAAAACGTTATGATACATTTAGTTAGTTACGATAATCAAAGTATTTATAGTATAACATAGAAAACAACCGTGTTTATTATAGGGTGTGCCACCCTGTCTGTATTTATAGACCTTATAAATAATTTTTATAAAATAGACATAAGAATTAATATATAATTATAAAATTACGTGATTGATTGTTATTTGTTAATTAGTTTTATCTAATAACGCCCCAAAATGAAAATAATAAAACGTTACTATAGATAGGTACAACAGTGTTATTGCTGATAAATCATTTCGAAAACTAAACATACATATAGCTAAGTTTTTTTTTTTTTTTAAAAAAGATAATATTCTTTTAATAAAGTAGTATAATATTATAATAGTTTTATCTATGATTTTATTATGCTGGCAGACTGCTGAGGTCAAACCGATACACGGTAATTTGTATGCATATAGGTATGTATTTATAAAATCGTGAAACACTAATACTATTATATAATTAGTTATTTTTTAATTGGAATATCTTTATGATGTGCCTACCTATATACGTGTGTAATAAATATTTAACTATTATTATCAGAACTATTACGGTTATGTAAGTATTATTTTGGTCACCGTCACGAAAAATTTACATACTGCCCGTAACTGATAGATATAAACCTGACCTATACAAGCGGTTATGTCAAGAATCCAATAGAACATCATATACAGGAAAAACACCGGAGATCGATAATAATTCATCATTTACATACATATTATACATATCGTATCATATTATTATGTATGATGGCTATATAATACGTATGGGTATAGGTAGGTACATATTATATAGTTTTCGAACGATCTGATGATAATAATATATTAATAATAAATAGAGTTACTTTAACGAGAGATCGCTCACAAATATTATCTGCAAGCCCGTGGCACCATCAAGAGTGTTCATTAAAACCGAACAATGAAGATACCAATATAATATGTGTCTATTGATAATAAAACTTCACTTCGAATGAATCGGTTTAAAACCAGTCTTGGCCAATGGTGATGGTGATGGTGGCGGTGTCGGCCGTTGGGTATACAATCAGTGTGAGTTATTATTTATTTCGTCGTACTTTGTTGTTTTGGGTCACACACAACAGCATAATAATATAATAACGCACTGACATTTAGTGTTATGAACTCATCTTATTTTGCCATCTTATGATGATTAAACAAAAGACGTGAAAGAAATATTGAAGTACTTGTTCAAAAAAAAAAAAAAAAGCCAAGTCTTATAATGTTGTAATCATACGAAGAACGAAATTAAACTGTACTAAAACACTTTCGGGAATTCATGGTGACAAATAAATAGAATCTTGAATGTGTATTATTATTATTACATAAATCTTCTTTTTTTTTCATTAAAACTCCAAAAATGGTTTGCTGTATTATAGGAAGGAATTTATATCATTTACAATTTATAAAATATTATACTAATATAGTGTATGCACGGGGCCATATTTACGCACTGACAAAATAGACATTTGTCCTGGGCCCACTGGTGACTATCACTAACTATGTAATATTATTTACTTATTTTGTTGAAATAAAAATTTATTTTTTAATTTGTCCTGGGCCATATATTTGGTAAATCAGGCTCTGTGTATGCATATCGACAGCTATCGTACTCGTAAACACAACGAACAAACAAGTGATAGCCATAAAAGAGTATAATATGAAAACAATGAAATTATACACTACGTTAGTTTTAATCATGACACATTGTTATAATAATTAATAAGATCAAACCATTGATAATCAAATGGATAATACTGATTACTAATAATAGTATATAATTAATTATTATTTTTTGATTATTGCATTTATTTAAAAGAAAAATTTTATTAAAAATGTTTAAAATATGTATAAATGAATCATTAAAATTTAAAAAAATACATTTTATATGAGTTAAAACAATATTGATATTAAATCATATATCATATCTATAATTAAACTCAAAGAGACATTGAACATTGCATTAAGTTATAACGAGTTAGTTTAAAATATTAATTTACGATCATAAATACAATGTGATAAACTAATAACACTTTACTTATAAGTACCTATAGTTGTACTTAGAATACGTTTATTATTACTGCAAATTAGAAGTTTTATTGTATTATAAAATAATAATGTCTACTTAAACGATTTGAAATACGCAAACTTTCAATTTAATGATTATTATTAAATTGCAGGTAAGACTATTAATAAATTAGTGTTTTGCACGAAAATATAAATTTATTTAAAAGTACCATATAAGTACGCGTAATTTTATGCAAACGTACAATAAATAATGCCGTTATGGTTTACAAGTAAACGTATTAATAATATACGCGTACAACCATTATTGAAATTGCATCCTAAAGGTTTTTGTTGTGATATAATATTTTGAAATTACCTCATCGAAGATCCAGTTTAACACGCCGATGGTTAAGGTCAAAAAATACTCCTTATAGTCGTGTTTAAGCTTCGAGGCGGTTATTCGGAACGGAGTGGGGCGCGGAGGGTTTATAGCTTTTGTTTTATGTCCATCAGCGTGGCTTTTTTTTTTGGACCTTGACCTCTGTTTTTTCGGGGCTGCATCCAAAACCACTCGCAGGTCGAGTTGATCATTATAAAAATAAACCGGTTCTAACACAACACATTATTCAGAAAAGTTATTTAACGTTGATGACCTATACACTCTTATCTATTGATCCATCTGTGAATGCCTCCCTCGAGACTATCGCGTAATACTGAAAGTGTCAAGACAGAACAATCGACTACCGTTTTGGCGAATTCGCAAAGTGAAAAAAAAATTCTTTCGTTAATTATAGTTTTTCTATTGTTTTCATCCAGAATTGTTTCAAACAAAATGACGTATATCATTTTGACTTTTTTTTTGGTGTTTATAAAATTGTATCTATTATACGATTCTATTCGGTTAAAAGCATTTTTTTATAATATACCTATACCTATACGTGCTTGGGTTTGATTCTTTGGTGTAAATATTATTATAATATGTAGTATAGCTAGGGTGATGGCAATGTGGCATCAACCGAATACTTCATAAAGCAGAGCCAGAAAGAAGCTGTCAAGTGGTTGGGTAATTTAAAACTACGTTTATAATCTATCGTCTAGACTAGAGAATATTCAAAATTGAAGTATGGTCATCATTTTAATGATATTTTGAGCTAGTCACCCTGTCTGTTTTGTATTATTATTTTATTAGTTATAAGAATGAATTATTTTATTTATTTATTTGCAAAGTTTTCACGAACAAACCAAAATTATGTCATATTATGTATAGTACATTATAATAGGTACCTATATGTCAGGTACCTATACAAAAATACGCACTAAGACGCGTTTGTGTTATGGTTTGATGTAAATAATAATAATAATAATGGCAACGAAAAAACGAATTTCGCAATACACAGAACGTAAACACAAAATACTTTCGAAGAAAGAACGGGAAAAAAAAAAATTACTCATAACATAAACAACATTCTGTTATGGGAGAAATGTTTTTCGTAAGAACGCACTTACGAGTTGTGGCGTCGTAGAAAATTCGATAATAGAAAAACCTTTCTTCTCTTTCTTCTCATTCTTCTTCCTATTCCCTCTTTCTCTTTCCCTCGCGTCCGCGACTGCAGTAATAATAATAATAATAATAATAATATATCGAGTTAACGTAACCGAATAACGGTACACGCCCACATGCACTTTATTATTACTATTATTATTTTCTTTCCCGTATATAACTACATTATCATCGTCATCGACTCATCGTTGTCATCGTGCGCGCAGTCGTCATCGTCATCGTCATCATCATCACAACCGCCGCCGCTTTACGGTCAGCAGCGGTGTAGCGGAAAAGCGAGTGACCCGGTAACGGTAAAATCACTCCCCCCTTCCCCACCTCGTTCACCTCCCGCTTCTTGTTATCACGATATTATTATATATTATACTTAACATTATTACGTGGCGGCGGCGACGATCGGCTCCCACTAAATTCCCGACCGCGGCTCCGGTCTCGCGCGATGACTACGACTACATAACGGGCACGGCAATTATTCCCTCCGCGCGCGTATTCCCTCGGCGTGCGATTGCGCTTGCGCGAGGTCCGCGCGCGCGTGTCACCGAAGTCCACTGCGCGGCACAAGCACACAAGCTGCGGCCACCCCCGCTACCGCCCCTCCGTCACAAGTTGGGCGCGCAACCGGTTTCCAAAGGGGGAATCGACCGCGCGGACGGAGGAGACGGCGGCGGCGGCGGCGACAGGAACGTACAAATGACCTATATTATAGTCAGCGGCGGCGGCGGCGGCATTGGTTGTTTTTTATATTTTCTTTCCTACCTACACACACACACACACACACACACACACACACACACACACATATATGTGCTCTCGCGCGAAGGACACATATTATATGCCGCCACGTAACGGTATAATCGATTGATCGGTGTGCGACTGTGACATCGGTCCTACATATATATAAACATTATACACCCAGCAAACGTGATGTATATATATATATATATATATTATGTATTACGCGTATAAATATTATGTGCGTGTGTCGTCTACGGTATTACGTAGTATACTGCACTATATAGACGACGACGGAGATGACGCAGCCGCGAAGGATGAGCTGGACGTACGTCTCGTCGTCGTAGTTTTTGTAATATAATATAATAAATAACGATAAATTCGTCCGATGTTATATTACGAAAAAGGGCCTGTCCGCCACTTGAAGGCAAAACAATAATAAACTACGTTGTATATTATATATTATACGAGTTGTATACTTATCACGGTTACGCATATTGTTTGCTTAAACTTGAAAAAATATAACCTATTTCTTTAAACATTGTTCACCGCGCACTTTATCGCGTTGATGTAATAATATCGAATTTAATGCGTAGTTGACGTATAGTTATAATATCGTACGTTATATGCGCGTTTAACTCGTTCTTACCAAGTTGTTTCTCTTACATAACTCGAATACTAGACGTTTGAATTTGAAAAAATCACATGCTTTACCGTTCGTAGTATAGGTTTATACAAAGCAGCGATATTCTCGCATTTGAAATGACGATGACGAATGAAATTACGTGTAAATCGATTTGACATTATTCTTTAATTTTTAATTATTTTGCGACTGGAAGGAAACCAAAACCTTTGTTGGAAAAAAAACATCGGATCAGAAACATATATTTTGAATTGTAATTTGTAAGGAAATAATTGTATAATTATTTATGCGTTTTTAATACAGCAACGAATTATTATATCTCCAAAACAATGCAATATTAAAATTTTTAACAAAATATTTTTTTATGAAAATAAAATAATGTTGATATTTTTCAATTTTCTATAATTAAAAAAAAAAAAATCCTACAGAGTATATTATATAATAATATATAGACTTACATTATTTTGATTCTAAGTGATATGTTTAACTTGGCTTGGCTCGATGCTTAATTTGTTAGTCCAGTTGTTTTTTCTCTGGATTTATGTACTTATACATGAAATATTGAGATACATAAACATGACTGTAATTTTATTATTTTCTGATATTTATAAAATATAAAACCACTGTAACAAAGTATATTATTGTTGTAGAATTGTTAATTGGGGTGTGGGGTGTGAAGCCCCCACGGATCTGTGTTATAAAATTCAGATGGTGGTGGTGATCGACCTCTAACAGCAATATTTGTCACAAAAATAAAATATTTCACGCTGCCACCGTATATATGTAAATTTGGATATTCCAATGACTATCATCTCAGCATTATATTTACATTAATAATTGTAAGATATGGATATTTTTTTAAACCTCGCAAGTTTGAAATACGCAGAAATACCTTACCGTGCGTCCGTGTTACTATAATATTCACTTTGTATAGTTATTTTATACACGCATATAGTTATGTCACATATTATCATTTATTTTATTTCACTTAATAAATTATCAAATATTTGTTTAGTAAACTGCGTTGAATTATTTTTAAAACTAATTTAAAGTAACCCTAAACTATTTTTAAATTGTGAGTACTTGAATTAAAGTGGAGTATAAAGTTATATCATCGTTTTTTAGCTTATACAGTTATAGTAATTATACAATAAATTATTATTTTTACTCATGTTTATAATTTATATTACAGTATATGTAAGCACCAATAAAAATTCAAAACTCAATATAACTATTTATAACTTTTAACTACCTATATTTATATTTGGTTTGATCGTAAAGTACTTATATAATCTATAATTATACATCTTCGTTAGTGAAAGAAGAGTCAACAATAATATAATTAGCAATTTTTATCTCGAAAAGTTATAAATTAAAAATTAAATAGGTTTATAGGACTTCATTCAATGCATATTTTTAATTGCGTTAGAGTTATTTATATCCCATTAGTTGATATAATGGCAATTAAATAATATCATTATTATAATTTCTAATGACTCACGTTTCCTATTGTATTATCCCAATATAAAATAAAAGTATTTAGTATACATACAAAGATATTCGGTCACAAAATAAAAACCTTCGATAAACCGTAGTACTATCAATACCATATATAAATAAATAATAAAAAGTATGAATGTATAAGAGTGACAATATCACAATGAATCTTCAATATTACATGTATAAATTCGTATTGCAATAAATAACTTGCAATAAGACCTTTTATTGTTGTTATAACTTTTTTTTCGGAAATAACTAAAACCCCAATTACCTGCTACAGAGAGGATATCGGTGAAATTTCTTTCTCTTTAGCCATAAGGTTATACACATACATATTTTTTTTTATATTTGCTCGACATTTTATACGTACCTATACGAGAGAAATGTGTGAAACGGACACCTATTGTAATATTGTATACATCGATTGACCCTCGGCGGTCTCATTGATGTTATCCTAGAATAGTATTCTCAAATAAAAAAAGGTGCAAAATCGATGCGTGGAGCAAAAAAAAAATATATAATTTTACCTGTCCGAATACATCGCGTCAATGGAGAAAAGTATAAATAGGTATTAGGTAGGAATACGGAGGTATTGCCATGTATTACATTATTGTATAGTTCGCCAATTTCATTAATGATAAAATTTGTCCAAAAAAGATTGTATTTTAGTTACTATATATACATGGAGTATATATGTACATATACTTTATATATATAAAGGAAAATTAAATGTGTGTACCCATTATCTGAACTCTAAAAACGATTAAAACACAATGCTCCTGATTATTGACCTTACCAGAAAAAATTTCACGACTAACATATGGTACGGCTGTCCATAAATATCAGTTTTTTTTTACTCGTACTTTCAATTAAATAACAAATTATTAAATAACCTATGTCCGTACGAGTATATAATATTGGTATATACATATTATTTGTATTGTTACTGTTCACCTTTCATTTTTTCTTCTATTTTTCCGACAGGTTTGTCCATTCGTTACACTACATAGATATTGATGTTACATCAGGCACTGTCTACCTTTCGATATATATTCTATTTATAGTTTGCTGACAAAAAGCCAAGTGTTCAAAAAGCCATGTATGTACATAAGATATTACATCAATAATTATACGTACATGAAACTATGAAAGCTTCAGTAGTGTCTGCACAGGGTTACGATTATTTAAATACTTCGTTTTCTTGTAATTTGTCATAATACCTATAATTGTATTGTAAAATATTATAAATTTAATGTTATACAAAAATTAATAATAATTCAATAGAATTTTATCTGATTAAATTTATTTATGTGTTGTATAGGTAATTGCATGTGTAAGTGTTATATTTTTAATTCTGAAAGAAACGATGAATGTATTGGTTTTACAGTGACGTATATATTTTTTATTGTCTTACCTATACGTGAATAAAATTGACTATTCAATTCTTAACCATCAACCAGTTTTTTATGATAAGCAATTATACATTGTATACAAAATAAATACTTCTTTTTCTTCAAACTATACAAATTGGTTTAGGATCGCTTTTGTTTTGAAGACAACATTATACCGCTTACAATGCTTACATATTATTATGCCGTAATGATAATTTTCTGAAAAATGTGTTTTCTGTATTTCAACTTTAGTGTCTATTATATGATTTTTACAATTATTATTCTTTGCACATTCGTAATATTTATTTTTCAATGATTAATTAAGCTATAATAATATGATATAACGGTTATATAATAAAATATGTATTTAAAATAATAGCCAATACGCACTTGTATAATGTTTATGTGTTATCGAAATAGTAATGTACGAATTTAAGTTTAAAAAAATAACATACAGCACTATCATGATTTAAGGTAAATTATTTTGTGACTGTTTGTTTTTTTAGAGGTTCTCAATTATCCTGTTATTTTGTCAGTAAGAACAATTATAAAATAATTTAAGTACAAAATAGTATATGATTTTTTAAGTTTATAGTAGTCTTATTAAAACAATATAGTATAATATGTAACCTGTACCTAAATACTTTCCGGTTGGTGTTTTTTTTTTCGTATTTTCAATTTCAATCATGCGTGTAGTATAACGAATGTGAATATTGAATAATATTATGCGAATGCAACTTGTTGAGATATTATAGCATTCTTAACGGTATTATGAAGTATCCATTTAGATTATACAAATACTGAAATACCAACCTGTCCTACAACACTCCTACCAGTCCTAATAGTAAATATGAATTGCACTATTGCAGGACTGAATTTAAAATTCAGGATAATGAGATAATTATAGTATTCAACAATGTTTTCAATGACATTAACATTTTTCTACTTTTTAGTTTTCATTAGTTTATATCACATTTTAAATTTTTTTGCAATTAAACAATTTAAAATAATTATACATTTCTTACGCTCTTTAATTAATAATACTGTAATGTGCAAAATAGGTGTTTAGAAAACTAATTTAATTAATACTCCATGTGTTATATATTATGATTAAATTTTGTTACTTGAAAAGTTGAAAACATTAAATAAAAGTAGGTACATAAGGTATAAAAAGTTAAAATATTAAATACCTACATATTTATTTTATATTAATATATTATATAAGTATACAACAAAAGTACCTAATTGGCAGAGTATATAAATGTACCTCAACAATTTTAAATTAAATATTATTATTTATTAATAGTTTATGCAATGATAAGAGTAAGAGATTATACTATATACCTTTATAATACATTAATACATGTTTAAATATTTTAATATTTTGATAAACGTATTGTAATAGTATTTACAAAAATATAAACATTTTTAAAGGAAAACCATCTATAGTTATTATCACCATTCACCACGTACTTGACTCGGTGATTACTTAATTTATTTTGTGAAAATTAGACGATATCAACATAGATGAAATATTCTTATTTTTTTAAAAATTATACTTGAAATTGAAAAAATTAATAAATTATTCGAACTAACGAATATCATGTATATACTTACTTGAGTACAATATATGCAAAACCACATTTAACCAATAGTATAAGTTTTGAATAAGCACTAAAACAATTAAATTATGAGAATTTAAATTTAAAGTAATTTTCATAACTCGGAAGCGTATATATTGTATGTGTTTTACAGCGTATTATACATTTATATTAAGTATAATATTCTACAATATGTCATTAAAATATGCTTTAATAGTTTAAATACAACTATATAATATTTCCGGTATTTACTGACTACTGCTTTTCTCGGCGGCACATTTGAAATGCTGGTTTATCCATAGCTTCCCTTTAATACTACCCTTATTATCTAACTCTGGTAATACAACTCTGTCATGCAGCGTCAAAGTGAACTCGTTATAATGTTTGTTTTAAAAAACACTACCACCCTGAACAAATAACCCAAAACAACATAAAAATATTATATTCATCCCCAATCGAGTGTCTAAAGCACATAATGTTTGTTATGCATCTTGCATTTAATATACGAATGCATTTTTTTATAATATGATTTGGTGTATTATATACTACCTATATGTATAATATATTTTTGCCGACGAATATAAAGCACGTTCGTGATAACGAAGAAAACAATGGTTATAATATTTCGTATAGTCATCAGCTGCTGCAGCGGCTTTTGCCCACTCGATGATAAGTGGGCAAAATCTATCCAACCTATATATACCTACATATGTTTGTGTGTGTGTGTGCGGCGTGTTAGGTAGTGCGATATGTAAAAAAAAAATTACGAATAAAAACCCGGTGGGTAGGTATATACTATATAATATAATCGTTGGTTTTAAGTTTATTGAACTCGTCGCACACATAATAATATATAAATACGCAAACTATTATATATATATACATACATAAGTGTGCGTATATAATGGACCTGGCCTATCTTCCGCGACTTGGTCACAGTCAGCGTTTAGGTCATCCACCTTTGGTCCAAATTTCGTGTTCTCCCGATGAATTATTCACAATACGAATATAATATTGTGTTCGCGCGCCGCTATGACTGTACACATATAGTATATATTGTATAAAATAAACTTATATACATATACACATTGCAACAATCTCTGTATATAATTTTATTATTACAGTTCGTTCCCAGACCAATGCCGTGGCGGTGGCGTTACATCTTTTATGCTTATATATGTGCACAATTGCAGCACAACTAGGACACTGGCCGTGCTAAGGTGAGTGCATATTATTACACACACACACACATACACGCGCGCGCGCGTGCACATGCATATGTATATAATAATATTACTATATAATATGCATACAATCGAGATTAGAGTGAGAGGGGTTCGCAACGGGAAATCCCCCTGTTGCCTAAATTAAATTTATGAATATTCCTCTCTCCACACCCTTTTACCGACGACACACGAAGACGATGTTTTTCACGTAATCGAATAGTATCTGTTGTAAGTATGTTTGTATAGGTAGACTAAACATCGTTTATTTAGTTATTTCTAAGATTTTGTGCCATTCGAAGCTTTTATAATGATTAAAATATAGTCGGGTATGATTCAAAATTGTTTAACAGTTATTATACCCACATAAATAATTAATTATTGTTAAAAAATAGTAGTTGGCCCACGCGGGTACGAAACCCGTGAATTTTTGTTAACTATAAGAACATCTTCCTTGTTAGAAGAGCATTCTTAACAAAAATAGTTCGACTTACCAGTAAGTAGAAGTTTCCCTGAAGATTGTTATTACTCGGGAACGAATGCAAAATCAATCCGGACGGATAAAACGGTGACTGAAGATCTTACGACGTTGGTATGAGGATTGGAACCGGATTATTACAGCTTCCGGCAAACCTCAGAAATTGCTTCTGGACTTTAACGAGTTATTTTCGTAGTATGAGTCTTATGCGAAAGGTCACTAAATGAGTGATATTGACCACATGTATCCGGTAAATGAACTTAATCTGACCTGGAAACAAGCATTTTTTTTTTTGATAATGAATTAAATGAACTTTTCATTTATTTATTTTTTAATTTGTTTGGTTTCTTCTCATTATTTATTTTAAATAAAAATTATTTCAAGTGTAAAGTGTATTATGGCGTATAAAATTACTTCTCATGCACTTCTATCTATACGGAAAAAACTCGTATATATGCATGAAAACTATTTTCACCCTCTATCTACCCTCGGAACTTGAACCGTCAAGACGAGAACCGTCCCTGTTACAGGAGATCCCAGACAATAACTATATTGGAATATTTATGCTGACGTAAAATATCGCATGTGGATGTTGTGTGCCTCTAAGACCGATTGATGGCAATAAAAATAAACTAATGCAGATATACATATTGCAGGTATAATAGGTATGTATACATTATAATTTATAATATATACCGGATAGTCATATATAGATACATTTTCGATCGTCCCGTGTTATTCTGTCGTGACGATGTCAGTCTGCCGCCCGCCATATATTATACAGTATATTGTATTATATAGCTGGGTTTGAACGATGAGACTTGTGCGGCGTAAAAACTACACATAAGCCTGACGTTTTTTTTTTTTGCTCGACAAACGTTATTATTATATTATTACATGTTGTACTACGGTCGGTCAGCTTAAGGTATCGGCGACAAAAAAAAAAAAAAAAATCGTTGACGGCATTTTTTGTTCCTAAAATTTTGTTCGCTCTCCATCTCTCTCCCACCCTCTGTGTGTCACCCCCCGATGCCGCACTTTTTCGACGGTCCGCAACTATATAATATACTGCAGTCGTTGCGCTGCAATATAAAATAATATAATACATAGTTTATGTAGAGAGACACGCCATATATATATACGATATACCCGTTTCGTCCTGTTTTGTTTTTCGTCGGTATTTTTTTTTTTTTTTTTGGTGATGTGATTTCCTATATACACTACCTACCTACATACACAGCAGTGCACCACGCGTTGCACCGGCCGACCCGAAATAATATTCCGGCGGTTATGTAACTTCCTGGTCGACGTTTACGTGTAGTACCTATATGCATCGTGTGTATATTAACAGTCGCGATGAAAAAAATCCCGAGCTCCACGGCGTACCGCACACGCTGAAGGGGGGAGGAGTGGAGTCGAGGATGCTGCAGCGATGTACACGTATTATACCTGTCTATATATTATATATACGCGGGCGCGTGTGTGTGTGATGGTATAACATAACATCGCGGTCGGCCCGCGGCCAAATGGCCGCCCGTCCTGCTGTCGGCTATATTATACGACGATGTACCGTTATGTTTCGTATATAATATGTAATAATGTACACACTGCACACACATAGTTACTGTGAGTATGTGTATGTGTGTGTTCACTGTATATAGGTACCTACCTTTTGGATATAAGTTATGTGCATCTGGCCCCCGTCCGTGGTTTTTGTGCGGCTATTGTGTTACCGACCGTATATGACGTGTATTACGCGTGTGTCCGCGGGTGTGTGTGTGTGCACTATATATTCTTCCTTGAACCCCATAACATAAAGCTGTTGGACCGCGCACGTTTTCATTCCAATCGATTTATTCTCTTCCTCGTCTCCGCATCACTACCGAAATATTTATCGTATTTTCTTCCCTCTATACATAATATACGCCTATCCGTGTGTAGTACACGACGATATTACATTATATAGGTAGGTACCAGCTATTATAGCTGTATATATAGTGTATGCGATGTGCAACGCGTGCACGGCGCAATAAACTGCAGCAGGAAGAGACGAGACTACCGATAATGCCGCTTCCGTCGCCTTCGCCTTCGTTATAAAAATATATACATGGATTACCGGTGGTTTTCGTACACTCACACATTTACTATACGACGTGCTGTTATAACGGAAACTTCCGCGAAACGTATTCGTATATTATTGATAATATTATGTACAATAAAAATATACATTATATTATATGTATGTATTAGGTATACATACCTCCGTGTAAGCTATAAACGCGTATAACCGAGCGGGCTGGTTTCGCGCAGTGTGTAATAATAATTTGTTGCACTTGTTCCGATGCATCGGTATTATACACGTCTGTGTAACTGTGTGAGTTGAAGTACTGGATACTGTGCTGCAATCTCCGTCGTATATTATACATACCTGTACACACGAGAAATAGGAAATTGATTTCGCAAACGGTTAATAGTTTACACACATACATACACCAACGAGCGTAATGATAAACATAATAATATAGCTATAATACTAGATATAATCTCACTCGATTCATCAGTTAAAGAATGTATATTATATGATATGTATACATTGCCAACGTGTGTGAAGTGTTACAATAATAGTCTTTAGAGTGATTCGCCAAGAATGCTCGCCTCTTTTTCGTCTCCAATAATTCCATATCGTTCAAAATTTAATTTTTGCGAATTTAAATATATACTTAAAACTATAGATCAAATTATTGAGATTTTTTTTTATTACTCAAGAAGTGTCCTACGGAGAAACAAACTTTTGTTTTTCAAACGAGAACCTCATCTTTCTACAACAATATAAATGTATTCAGTTGATTTGTTGAATATAATAATAATACAATTAAATGGGTTTACAAGATATGGGAGTTATGGAAATTTGAAAATTTTAATAATTAATATTAATTTAAAAATTGTAAAAATGGTCTAAGTATAATAAATCTAATATTAAAAGGTATTTTATATTTTTGTAAAATAATTTTTAAAGATAATTACCTTTAAAATAAACATTTCAATAACTGAAAAATTACTCGTTTTGAATTAGGTATATTAACATTTTTATCCATTAAATAATTCGCAGTAAAAATGGAAGAGGAGAGGGGTTCTTGTTAAAAAATAGAAGTTTGTATCATCACAGGATATTCCTTAAATTGTACAACAAATCTCAAAAATGTGAAAATATGATCTTTATTAAGTATTTTTGAAAATGTCGAAATCAGAATTTTAATTGTGATCAGGTTTATCATAGTAATATTTAATATTTAAATTTTATCGTCTCTGCAGGTTTGAGTCATTGTTTAATTTATCATCAAACAAGTTGTAATAATTATTATCTCGTCTTCTATTAAGGAGACAACAGGATATATGCATATAGTTGCGTCCGTTGTCAAGTATAATGATATGATATAGATTAAATTTAATGTTGGCCACGTGTATACAATGTGTAGATAATTTAGTTATTATAATATAATATAGTATTATATAGTATTATATTATATTATTATATAGTTGTGGCTTTGTGACCATATTCTTCACGATTTAAAAAGTACAGATTGTAATTTGTAGATTATTTGAATCATATTATACATATAGTTCTTGCCAGAAAATTTCTTTCGACTTATTATAAAAAAAATTCCCATTTACCGAAGATGGGTCCTAGGTCAAAAAGTCTGAGAACAAAAATATTTTTTAAAAACTTTACAAATTTGTAGAATGTAAATTTTACCATAAATACAATTTTGTACGTATATGTAAATAATATACTAACATCAATTCCAAATTTTAAAATAAATATATGCATTACATGTCTACAGAACATAAAAGAATTTAATCTTTAAATTGTTGTATTTTATATTTAGTTTTTAAGTTAAGAACGATTAAAATACGGTTAATGAAATTGTTTAAGATTTTGTTTGTATTATTAATAATTCATATTTCATAATACTATATTAATTTATTACTTTTCATACAATAATAAAAATAGATTCAATTTTGAATTTTAAATTTTCGTGTATTCAAATTATTTACCAAATTTTAAAAATTATCAAAGTGAATATTCATAAAAACGTCTGATATAGCAAGTAGTTGGTTGTTTATTTATGCAGTTGTAAATTATGCCATAAAAACGTCATTTTTCTTTTATTCATAAAAAAAAAAAAAAAAAAAAATGAAAGCGGATGTACACAGAATTTCATTAAAACAATTATATGTTGTTATACTTGGCTCTTCATAAAATCGACGTAAACAGTTTTAGAGTGGTGCGTTCAAGTTAAGACATAATTATTAATATTGACAATGAATGATATAATACTACAAAATATTATAAGTAGCCACCTACACTGTTGTGTAAAAATAACTATTATATTAAAATTAAAATTAAATAATATCTGTTCAGAATTCGATATCGCAGAAAATACTCTTATCGAGAAAAAAATCTATATACAACGAACTTGTATTCCTGCATAGATTACTGTTTGTGTTAAAGAGTTACTTCTTTAAAATTTTGGATATTTACAATCCCTAAAAAAAAAATCCTTCATAGAACCACTAAAGACACGGAAAAAATATACACCGATACATATATAATATATATATGAACATATCAAAAAAATACAGAAGATTAAAAAAAAAAACGTGCCAAAAATTCGGCGATATAAAAAAAACTGCACCAAAAAGAAAATAAACAAAAGCAAGCAAAAAGAAAGTGATTTTGACCTACAACTCCTTTCACCTAGCCAGAATGAAGTAAAAGTGCCCCTCGTGTAATTGTAGTGACATTGGGTAGGTATACATAAACACAACACACTCACACACACATAGCTCAGTAACGCCCTAGATGAATGAGTCCGCCTTGGACGCCTTTCTTTCGCTGGGGGAATTTCAGATGAGGAGAAAGTATGATAAAATCTGATGTTATATATTACCTACAGGAGCTTTTACTTTCGTCAGTCTATATACAACCATGGTCACGTGTCCCTTGTTAGGATTAAATCTATGAATTATTATACCCATATAAGAAATAAACATAAAACTATAATATACACCAAAAGAAGAAAAATAAAAAATTTATAATGATATTAAAACGTAATATTTTACAAGAAATATATTATTGTCTTATGACGTGAACGTATAGAGTAAATTTTTTCCCTGACCAACACACTTGACCTGAATTTTACTTTTTGACCTTGTCGCCGCAACCGAGGTCCGAGGCTGTTCGGATATGATGACATGACCTTCAACTTTGGTCAGGTCACGTTCAAGGTCAACTTTATAACAGTTAGATATTCTATACACTTCCTTACAAAAAAATGTTAAGGTCAATCGTTGATAAAAAAAAAAACTGAACCATTAGTATTAATTTATCCATATTATGTTATACGTAAGGAACACATATTATATAGGTACGTTATAATATATACGGTAAATATATTATATGCTTCGAAACATGGTTTTTTGAAAATAGTTATTCTAATACCTAACATAGTAACCTTATCATTAATAATTTCGTATAGTTCTCTAAAATAAATAAATTAAAAAATAATAATTATATATTACTTATTAGGCGTTAACTATATTAACATTATAATATTTATATATAATGTATTAATATATTGATATTTTTACAATTGCTCTTTAATATTTTATTAAAGACTTTAGGTACCTAAATCATATCATGTACAATATATAAACAATAATTACTTTGTACTATGTGAAAATTATAAACAATACTTTTTCATTGTAAAAGCATTAAAAACAATAGTAAATAATATAAAAATGTTGCCGTGTTAATAACAAAAACACTTTTTATCTGACATTTTTTACTAATTATTAAATTTATCATAATGATGACAGTAATCTTGAAATACATTTAGTTTGATTGTTTAACCATTATGATAAATTTAATATATTTCCTTCAAACAGTTTTTAACATTAGAGTGATTGAATTGTTATTTAAACGGCTTTATTGCTCTCTTGTAGTATAATTAAAAGTTTTAGACACGTGGTGGTGTCATTAGTGAAATAATTTGTAGAATGTGACATCAACATGAAATATAACAAAACATTATGTATACCTAGTTTAAATACACAGCAATTCATTTATAAACACAAAATTTAATAAATTAAATATACAATTAACTATAATATATTTTAATGTATATTTTATTAGGAAGAAACATAATAAAAATAATAATTTTTTTCGAAAACCTGGAAAGTCAATGATGCACATTGTAGTGTTAATTTTGATCGAAAATATCAACCTATACAAAATCAACTATTAATAGAATTGTCTAAATGTTTGACATTTGAACAAATGTAATTTATTAATCTATAAGTTAAATTATCATATAGTTGACATAAGTAATTAATTACCCGCTCATATAATTGGAAGTTTCTCGGGTAAAAGGGGACAACTCAATTTTGGTCGTTTTTGTTTATTAAAATTGTTACCTATTTCGTAGGACGTAGAACAGCGTTTTATATAGTTTTTATAATAAAAATATAAAAGTTTTTATATTATTTGTTACCTTAGATAAACTATAAAGAATGAAAATCACTTTTAGTTAATACAAAAATAACAAAAATTATTTTAGATTTTTTAAAATCGTCGATGTTTTACTAAAACTTTTCATACTATTATAGATTATTCTTATATAAAAACAATAACATCAATTTAATGTCATAACACTAAAAGTATATTTTAAATTGTAAAAATAAAAAAATTATATTTCTTAATTACCATTGAATAAGTTATATTTTAAATCAAAATCAAACATCATTGTTATCGTATATAAATTATAAACTATGTATTTATAAATAAATATATTTAATATTTTCATGATGTACTCGTATACCTACAATACGTCTTGGTAATGCAATAATAATATGTCATTGTTAAGTAAATGAAAAGTATGAGAATTAAAATTATTATTACAATAATTAATAGTGTCACATATTATAAACGATTAATATACTATTAAAGAGTTTCGAAAAATGAAGTAGGTGTAGTTTTTCAACACAGTTTACATACTGCATTTAATATAAATAGTTGACACGTTTTAGATAGTGTATAAAAAGCGTTTCGAATTTTTAGCGACAAACATATCGTTGTAGTTAATTCCTCGTGATTTTACTTTTATCATTTCACTTTCGTACATGCTATCACTTTCTAAATTAAATAACATTTTAAATATAGCGTTTTCACTAATCGATTAACACTTTCTTCTGCAGAACTTTCTCTAGCTTGAGTAAAAAAACACAAAACCTATCACATAAAAAGTAATGCCATCGCGCATGTGTAGTGTAATATGTTGTGTATAGTTACAGTAAACTAGCGTGTATTGTAACCTTATATATATAAGTATAATATACAATGTGTATATGGATACATTCACGTCCTATGTCCTTAACCCATTTCACCGGCGTCGTAAATAATGTCCTGCAGACTACGCTCTGCGTTCTATAATGATGCTACGACACACATAAAGCCCACGCAATGATGACTATATAGTATATAATAATATAGTATCGCAGATTATTCTCGCAAATATATAGGGGCTCGGGGGGGGGGGGGGCTCGAATCTCTAAAACTCTGTCTAGTTCCTTCAAAATTAAGTCCTCATCAAGTAAATACGCTCGGTAAAAATAATTTTTTTCTTTCGTTTTTGAAATTTTAACCTATTAATATTATTGGGGAAAAATGTGTTCAAATTTTATTTTAGTGGTAGGTACGGGTACGTATTTCTGATGGATGTCAACATACCGAAACAATAGGACGATAAGAATGTCGTGATTTCCGAAGAAGTCGTGGTGACTAGACCGTGTAATAGGTATACCTACGCATTACTTTACCACATACTATATATAGTCATAACTATAAAGTGTTTGTCAGCTATGAGTTTTACTTTGTTTGTTTATAAATTAATTATGTTCCTAAATAAAAATTTGTATTTGTAGGTCGATAACTATAGTTGGGATATCCGCATATTTTTTATAAAATCAATATTATATGGAGAATTATGTTCCGCTAACTACATTCGGCCAAATCGCGAGTGTAAACGATAACAACAATTACAAAGAATATGATAAATGCCATTAAACTGGTCAAACAGAATATTATTATGTATCAATAATTAATATCGCATTGATCGGCGTTAGTTAATCAGTACGGTTCTATACTTAAATACTTATAAAGCGTATGTATATTACGTATGGCATTTTTCCCTTTTTTACTCTCGCAAAATTTGACCAGGTAACTACCCTGCCGCGTCGTCGCTTTAGATTTGTATTTTTTTTATATATATATGTTTGTATGTGTCTATAGGTAGTATATATTATCGCTGGCACATGAGATTTTAAAGACAGATGGACAGACGAAATCAGATACATCCAAACAATAATAATGCCCCTTTCAGCTGTTAGTTAATTTTTTTCGTGTATATGCGCGCTCGTATGTATGTGAATGTTGTCTATTTCTTCTGTCGTAAAACTGCTTCATCAATAGGCACGATGTATTGGGTCTGTGTATGCGCGTATACGTGTATGCATATGCATGTATGTACGTGTGTGTATGTGTATGTGTATGTGTGTGTGTGTGTGTGTGTGTGAGTGTGTAGATTTCGGAGCCGGGTGGCTTTGGTTTATAAGAAGCCCCTTAAAAAACCGGTGTGGGAAAGGAAACGAAATGCATAAAAAACGTGGTGTGTGTGTTCTCTCTGTTTCGGACCACGGATTTTTTTTTTTTACTATTCATTATCCACGATTGTGTGCGTGGGTGAAAAAAAAACGCGCCTTCGAACCGGTTGTGTTATTATTATTATTCGTTGTGTACGCAAGGGTGGCTTCCTGGTTCATCGCCATCGTCTATATGTATGCAGAGGGTTTACTCGCACTCGTATATATTATTATATTATTACACTACATATATATGCGAGCTGCCTCCTGTTGCAACACGGTTTTTACTGCTATATGCTAACCTTTTCAACGAAGGCACAATATTTATTAGCATCGCAATAAAAGCTGCATCATGGATGTCGCATCCTGAACACGGTTTTTTAAAATACTTGTAAATACCTTTTCAAGATATATAATATATATATATATATATATTCTACGCGTTAATGTCAGATGAGTTGTGTGTTATTGTTTTTAAAATTTGTATTATTAAATATAATCAGTCGTTCGCGACAATTATAAAAATAAACAAAGACATACTATTGGAACAAAACAAAAACAAGAATAATGGTCTGCGTACTTAAGAGAAGCATTGTAATATCTTTTTATCATCCCGGTCAGATAGGCATTATTATACGCAATGTTAGTTTGACTTGGAGGCAAATAAAAAGTGTATATATATGTAAATAACCTGGTGTTATTAGGTTACTATATTATGTAGGTAATATTATAGTATATACAGCAAGTATGCTAACCCCTCATTTATCTTTTAATAGTGTGTTTATTTAAATATTCTGATTTCGGAATTTTTAAGAATTCTTATAACACTTTATTTTGAAATACACGTAGGCACAACCGTGTAAGTAGCTTTTGAGTTAATAAACCTTATATACTAAGAAATCAGGATATATTTTTAATATTTTATAATAGTCCTTATTAATAAATAGTATTATATAAAGTATAATATTTATGTAATATTATAATAATTAAGTAGGTACTTAGTATAATCGGTCATTCGGCAATTTTTACAAATTTTAAAATTTTTATGAACCTACATCTTCTAAACTTGTTATTACAAACTATTATTTATTATTATCCCCAGTATTTGAAAAGTTGAAATTTACTATATACATAAACATTTTCAAAAATTCATCTCCTTAATAATTTAAAATAAAAAAAAAAAATGGTTCTTATTTGAAAAAAAAGAAAATATTTGTTCCATATACTCAAAAAATATAAATATCTAAAAATAGGGTCCTTTAAGTATTAAGTATATATCTAATTATCAATTCTAAAAATCAGAATTTGAATAGATTCTATGTTAAAGGGAAAATGGAAATATTCATGTTTGGTGAATCACTCTGTATATGCATACTGTATATTATAAACAGTTTGAACGTTGAGATCGGAGACTAGTTTTCGTATGTATACAAGTACCACTGAATTTTATTATCACAAATTATTGACTGCTACTAATTACTATGCACGAACAAGGTACTACGAGAAACGTATTAAATGTATTCATATTATAATGTTTTTATTTACCTTAAGAAAGTATGAAATTAAAATAATTGGATTCTTTTTCTGCAAACATATTCTATATCTTAATTTGATAGATAACTTTTGTTTTAAGCAAGGTCCTCTCTGCAGACAACAAAATAAAAACAAAATATAATAGAGTTTATGATTTTAACAAAAATTTAGTTTTTTTCCAGTTCTTTGAAAAGTTTAATTTTCATTTACTATTATTTATATTATTACCTTGATGTAGTGGATCCGGAATTCCATAGTATTTATTTATCACCACATGTAGGTACTATATATCTTAATTGATTTATTGGAATATTATTGTTGAAATATTCATTCTGCCGTTTAATGTTTAAATTATTTTTAGTACCTTTAAATTAATATTTTTAAAATTAAAAATCAACATATAAACATATAAAATTGTATATACTACTTGTTTATTGAAGACTTATCACCCGCTGTAGGTATTTATATAAAATAACTCGATAATATATCAATTACTTATTACATACTGAAACGAAGTTGTTTTATGCAAAATCTGAAAGAAATTTTCAATTCTACATAAAAATATAAATCATTTGTTTATGATTCACAAAATTAAAATGAATGTACTTATATATTTTTATTTTTTTACGATTAGTATTTTATGTTTGTGTTTTGTTGTTAAACATCACTTTTCATTTAATATTTTATATCTTGTTGATGTACTCGTATAATAGTAGTAAATAGTAAGATACATAATATGTATTTATTTTGGCTATAATAATTGACTTACTTATTTTTTTTTTATTATATAAACAACTTATTTTGTATACACGACGAACTTGTACAATGTACATATATTTATATATATCATCATTAATCGAACAAAATATAAAAAACATACTATATAATTAAATAAAAATATACACGACACTATAAGTCTATAACACATTTTATATAGCGATTAAAAAAAATGTCTGTATAAATTTAAATTACTACTAAAGTAGGCGCTAATATAAATAGCGTCAACATATAGAACCATCAAAATAATTTGTTTTACTTTAAAAACTGTGTTCAATTAAATATTTATCGCAAAACAGTAATATTAAATACAAAGGTTAGAAAAATCTAAAACTAAAAGAAAATGCACACAAACTTGAGTTTTGAAAGATTCAAAGTCTATAATATGACGTTTTATTGCAGACGGTTAGTTAATATAATATATACTATTGAGTGCTATATTATTATGATGAGTGTTGCAAACATTTAATTTTTTTATTTTTGACAAGTTTAATTTATATTATTAGGTTTAAGCGTTTAACAGATTTTTGGATAAAAAATCAAATAGGTACCTATCAACTATAAATGATCTAAATATTTTGAATTTGTCCGAAGTCTCAGATATGATAATACAACATACAACCTAACTCAAAGAAAATTATTGTTGGTAAGAAATCGCTTGCATACAAAATCATAAAATTTATGAATATAATTTTATTATAACCCGTGGATCGCGGATGTGTATACTATCGCTGCTGCAATGTACGATACCGTTGTACCATCTGTTCTCATGCAAACCTAAAACCTTTATAATACAAGGAAGTAACTAGATATAAATTTCCCTGATCCCATTATCAGCATGTAAAAAAATACACGTAAAAAACAGGTGTTCAATGAAGACCATTAAAGAAAACTTCATTTTTTTATTCCCTTCTCTTTTGATTGTGTGTACCTACGATAGGTATATATACCTACATGCCTACGTGCGTATAATACGGGGGTGTGGCGGCGGGGTCATGATTAAATGCGACGACGGTCTTGTGCTGCACTGTTCCCACGATGAAAGGGAACGCGGAAGTTTGACGTCTCCCCCGAGATTACGGGACCTCGCGCACTGGTATTACTATATGTATCTATACATGTAGGTGTATAACATATATAGGTATACACTGCAGCACACTGCAAATGGCACGCACACGTACCTGCGAACCCGCCATCCCTTATTGCAGACGGGAAAATTATTAACCCTTTACCTGGTTGCTTCTTTTTTTGTGTTCGTTTTAACCCTATCTTCACCCTCTGTATGAGAAATGTAAACGATGTTGCGGGTGTATATATATATTATATATATGTCTTACCAGACGATGAATCAGCTACATTATATGATATGGTTGTATTTTATTATTATTATTATATATATATTTTAATAATGAAAAAAATGTAATTTAATCGTCTGAGCTGCAGAAAAAGACAGTTGCCAGTTGTTGTTGTGTGAGAAAGATAATCTGATTTGTTTTGAAATATTCTCTACTCAACAGAAGAATCATTGTACGGAAACGATTTATTTAAAGCAAAACAATTATTTCTATTATTCATTATTTTTACCAAGTGTCATATTTTTAGAACTAAAATTAGATCGAAATCGCTGTAGTATATAGTGTCAACTGTCAATATGGCACATATTGTGATAATATATTTTACAAGAATCGCGAACTAAATTGGTATTCAACGATTTGTAGAAAGTGAATGTACGTTATCATCAAATATGTTGTTTTTTTTTTAAATACAAAAAAACGTATAAATATGTAGGTTACTAAATAGTTCACGGAAATAGTAACATTCATTTTTCGTTATAAATCAATAATACGTAAATGTAGTAGGTATCATATTTCATCTTTGTCAATGCTACTGATGATATTATCCCCAATACATTTTTAAATAGCTACATAATATTGTTTTAACGATAGACAAAAATACTTAACAATTAAAACGTTATGAGTAATAAATAACTAATTTTTAATGATAAATTATAAAAAAATTCATAAATCTAATATTATTTTAGAAAAATACTGTGGAGACTGTGGAAAGTTGCCCACTAAAATTTCTGGTGTCCCTTATTTTAAAAATTTAATGGGAAGGGGGAGGAAATTAGAAATATTATTCGCAGTTAAAACTTAATTATAAATCTACTGTTGCCCATACGACAATGTAGTTTTAGAACCACACCTGAAAAATAGTGTATAAAAATTATTAGTTACTATGAATACATACATAAATATATAATTTAACAACAATATTATTTGAAACGACTCACGTGATACATGGTAATGTTGTAGTGACATATATATGTAGTGTATAAACTATAAATATATGAAATATGTGTTATACATTTATTGAATATAGATAAATGATAAAATTTTGCATAATATATGAAACTTTTAAAAAATTTTATTATACCTATTGAAATTTTACGATAAGCTAAACAATTATTTTCTGTATCAACGCAGTTTAATACGTTTAATGGTTAAGAAAATTCTAGTTTGTTACACTTGGGTTAGAAAAGAGTTAAGAATTATGGTAAATTATGAACATAAATAAACATGGTCACGAACACGTTTATAACATATTACCTATTACTTCTTATCCAATTTTGACCAAAAAATGTATAATAAACATTACACGATTATATTTTATAGATTTTATTGTAATTGATTTTAATCATCATAATAGCATGACAATCAAATATTTATATGCTGACATTAATATTAATTAAATCATTACTATATAGTACTGTACTATAGGTAATAGATAATCAATTACTGGTTTTATTTTATACAAAACCAGAGAAATTTCTATAGTTTCATTTAATCAGTATATTTTTAAATTTAATAAAAAAAAGAAATTTGTAGTTTAGTTACTTGTTTATTACTACTTATAAGTTATAATAACTATTTAGGAATTCCGAATTCAATATAGGTATAACTTCTATATGTACACCTATTCGTGTAATAATGTTACTGATATTGACTAATATACATTTTATCTCAAACAAGGTAGGTATTTTTGCTACTACTTATTATACTACTTATTTCGAGTAACACTACTCGATTATTCTTTAAAAGTTCGAAATTTTATTTTGAAATAACTTAGAAAATTAAGTAATTTTTATTAACTATGTTAAACTATTACAAGAATAATTTTAGATTTATGTCTTGATAAATAAATAAAATTGAATAATAATAATTAGTATATGCGAATATTCAAGTAAACCTAGCATCTAACCTATAACCTATATACATCGACGTATACAATAACGATATTAAAAATGTTTACATAAAACGTACTGCCTTAACTAGGTACTGGAAAAATTAATACGAATAAAACATTATTATAAAACCAATTCACGTTCGCTTTGTTCTTCAGAATTTGAAACGTGTACGGGCGGAGGAGGCATAGATATCAAATACTTGATGCATTATAATTTATAATATTATATTGTTTTTTATACGAAATTACTAATTGTATATTCCACTCAATTAAATTGCATAATCTCGATTTAAATCGACATTTACCGTTACTCGTATCCATATATATATATAAAACAAACAGTTTACGTGTTTTTTCTCGATATTCATTGCACGTTCAAACCTCAGAAGGACTGCGGATTCTATTATTCCGCGTGTTTCTCACAGATAACATATACGTATTATGCACTCGTACTATAGAACGGGCCAAAATGTTTTCCCGTTCTTCGGCATTCTGTACTTGATTTGAATCGATTGGCTAAATTATTCAACATTGAATTAATACAATACGTAATATATAATAAATATTATATATATATATAAATATATGTATATAATAGGCTGCAGTATAAACAATTGACATTATAGTATAACTGCGATATTACCAATAATACTGTTTTATTGTTCGGCAGTATCATCATGCCATAACCCTTTTTCCTTCGTCCAAATTTGTAAACGGAATTTATGTAGTTCTATTTTTGAATGTTTATGTAGTTTGGAGGGGACTAAAAGAAGTTAAGCCCCTCTAAAAATGTGTGCAAAAATCCAGGAATAAAATCTATTTAAATCTAAATAATTTACATCTATATAATAATTGTTTTAAATATATAAAATACATCGAATTACATTTTTTTACAAACAATTTAGTATTATATAACTTTTTGCGATTACGAATATCCACTCTTATTATTGGTACCAAAACTATTTATCTATAATGTTTACCAATACAACTTTAAACGATTGAACTATTGGAGTCATGATGCATTAACCACGCTACCACAGTATCATATTACGTATACAATATACATACATATAAGTATAAATGCAAAAAGTAAGCACTATACAAGGTATACTACGTAGTTACATACATATATATTTTTTTTTTTTTGGTTTCTAAAATTGTATAATACGTATACTTAGACTAAAAAAAAATTTTTAGAAAATAGCGATGGGAAATTAGATCTGTTAGACTATTACAACTTCATATTAATCAAATTGGAAAAAGATTATTTTAGAAGCATAACATATCAACATATTTCTTGTGTTATAACTTATAAGTAATGAATCGTGGTAGGAGGAGGGTGTATATAAATGGTACACACAATGGACTACTTGGTCTAAATTTAACCTCCCCCCATAGGTGAGTTTTAAAAATAAAATTGTGCCTGTTTGCATAGACGTATATACCAATACCTATACTTCAAAACGAAGAAATCCACGTATAAAATTACGTCATATTAAACGACACGTCACGCGCTAACTTCTACGATTGAACGGTTCTTGGCCGACACACGCGCAAATCCGCGTACCCTACCCCAAGTTTCTTTAAATCGCATATTTAAAATTCCTATTTTAAAATTTTAGAAATGACGCATCTCCGGTGCAAATATTTGAAATATCGTCTGTCGCCAACGTGTTGAACACAAAAATATAGCAATTAAATAATATTTTAATATAATTATGCGTAATCGAGCTTAGTTCGCGAAAAACTGCAAATTTGTGCGAACTCCGCTTAAGGCGAACGACCCAGGACGTGGGCCCCACTGCCACTCGTCCCACCATGCAGGGGACAACTCTCTATTGTAACGAGACACCAAACTTACGCACTATACGTATACGAGTATACGTATAGATATCATATATATATAAATATATATAATAACTGTTCACGCGTAACGATAAATTCAACAGCTACAGTGTCACAATTTATGACGTATAGTCGAAATATAATTATTCTGCAATAACCATGCGGTGCAGTATTTGGTGTAGGTATCTCAAAATAGTAACCTATAACCTATAGTGACTTTGCTTGGGATTGCGATTCGCCAAAGACCGCAAAAATTGCGTTATGACACGAGTCACACACTTGACTGTTTTTTTTTTTATCACGCCTGTACCTATACATTACATGGTAATCTACACAACGAATTCTCGATATCTATATAGGTAACCAGAATTTTTTTTTTATAAAAGAACAACACAGTTCAATCCGATCGGACTGCATCCCCCCAAACACCCCAGTATTATAGTAGTTGCGCGGCACATGATAAATCGGTAACAATAACGATGGATTTTGCGACGTGCAGCGGGTTGGCGTCCAAAAAAGCCGAGAAACCGTTGTCGTCGTCGTCCTATTGTCGAGCGTCGAGCGTTACGCATGACTACGCGCGCCGCCGCCGGGTCCGTCTGCCGACGGTTATGCGATAAAATTGTCGTCGGACAATAAAATTTTAATAATATATAATTGTACATCGTCCATTACGCGTTCACACACATCATACATGACTGCTGGAGTTGTGTCGTCGTTGGTTACGCCCGCGGACAATCACGGACAAAATAGTTTTGGGTTCTATATAACAATAATAAATATATCTATCGAAATTCCTTACTGACACGCATATACGAGGTAGGTTATTATAACGACAACGACAACGACAACAACAACAACAACAATAATAATAATAATATTACATTATAATACGCTCGCGTTCCAGTGCGAATAATAAAGTTATATAATATTGTATGGGTATTGTTATGAGTTCTGCGGTTGTAGTCGGTCGAGCGGGTGGCGCGCGAGTCGTGCGATCCGGCGAACGATCGGGCGGATCGCGAGCGCGCGCGCGCGGAAGGGAACCGCCGCCGCCCGATCGGACACCGGTGACGTCACGTGAGTCAACGGCCGGGCGGCCGCCGACCATCGTGCCACTGTGACCTACTAGTCAGGTTGTTGGCCTCGACTGTTCGTCCGCCGTTGCCGCGGCGGTGGTGGTGGTGGTGGTGGTGGTGGTCGCAAACAGAAGAAGAAGAAGAAGAAGAAGAAGAAGACGACGACGACGGCTGCGGCCGCGCGGTCGACGCGTTCACATCACACACACACGTATATAATATATCGTGCGCGCGCACACCGCGCACCCGCGCGTCGACGATGAGCAGTCGGGTCCGGCGGCCGCGTCGTCCTCCCTCGACACTGGGTCACCTAACCGCCGCCGCCGCCATCGTCCGGATCTATCTATGCAGGCCTCGGCTTTTCCTGGTTCGTGGAACTCGTATGTTATTATTATATAGTCGTCGTCCCTCGCCGCTGCCGCCACCGCCACTGCCACCGCCGCCGACGGAGTTTGTGTGTTTTCTACGTATATTTTTGTCGGAACTACGCACAGTCGTTGAACCCCGTTCGCACGCACGCACCAGGAAGTAAATATAATAATACACATATATACATATATTACATATACTGCAACTAGAGCGGCGGCTGCAATGCTGCTGCTGATGCAGGTGGTAACGCGTATAATATAATACATAGTAAAATGCACTCGTCTTCGGTGCACCGTATGATATGTTAAATGTACCGTGCGTTCCACTGCGGAAATCATCCCTTAAATATCAGACTGTTGTCTGTTATATGCATGTCTGTCGCATGTACGCGCGGTGTGTGTGACCATAGGTATTTATTTTTATTTTTTTAGTTCCGCACGACTCTTTGTGTCGATTGGTAGACTAAATAATATATTAGCTATATATATAGTGTCGGACTTTAGTGAGATATGGGTATGCGAACATAATGTTTTTCGAACGAGGGATTTGAACGCACGCTCGATCGGGCTCGTGCACACGTATTATATTTTTATCACATTAACTGTTTCGGCATTATATTTAATGTTTTTACAAGTTTACAATTAAAATATTAGGTACTCACTAATTCGAACCGTTGTCGTTATTTTTTTTATAAGTATAGTCTTCACGGGTTGCTCTTCGGGCGGTCTTTTTATAAACGTAGTCTTGAGACAAATGTGATGTCAGCCTTGATTTGGATATTTTTTCATTGATTTTGAAAAGAATACTTAACATATTAAGGTTTTCATTACTACCGTATAGCCTGAAATAGATAACATTTTATCTGCAGGATAAATTCTTAATTTGATAAAGGATGTAGGATTTAAATCGTTGTGTATTCTTGATTTTGTTTTTTTTTTTTTTTAATATGTATTCTGTGTAGCTGGTTATATCTTTTCGTATAAGTGTGTATCCCTAATGCCGGTGTCACACTTGCGGAATTTTCGTAATATCGAAATTCATGTATTTAAATACTACTGAACACATTACATATTATAGCGAAATTTCCGCACGGAAAAAATAAAATCGCTACATGTCGCGATTATTCCGCCGTGGAAAATCCGCAAGCGTGACACCGGCCTAAAGTGTTTTACGTTTCACCGACTTGTCCTTAATGTTTTATTTGATTTTTTTTTTTTATTGTTAATTTCAAACTTGTAATAAAGTTGGATATGTGTATTTTTTCAAGTGTTCCATACTGCCATGTTGTTAGTATTTCATACTATTTAAATTCATACGCCACATGTATTTGTAATTTCATTTACTGCATACGTTATATTATGTTATCTATGATGTTTATATTTGTAATATTTATAGATCAAAATTACGTCCAATATTCTGAAATATTAAATGAGCTGCATAATATGTATTATAACCATTTTCAGGGAGTTAATACACTATAATTTATTCTTTTTTTTACTCGCACGTAATAACTAATAATTTGTTCGAGGTTTTAGTTAACGAATTCTGTTGCCCAGATTTTGCTTTGTTCATTTTCTTTGATGATTTGTTATACTGGCGAGACTTAACTAGGATCCGACAAAAGTTTAGTATATGCTTTGCTTATGCCGTGGTCCGTGGCCAAGTGTTTTGTAGCAACTTTCATACAAATTACAATATTATTATATAGTTTTTACATATTACGTAATACGTTCACTCAATGCCGAGAGAATTTTTTAATTTTCCTGTAATTTTAGGTGAGCTATACAAGCCCCGCCTGGAGATATAAAGGCTTTATATAGTTTATTTACACATATTTTTAGTCGTTTAGATACTATATAGGCAATAAAAGTGTTATGTATGAGTGTGTATGCATTATATATACGTATTTCAATGAAACGATTCGGACTGAATACAATGTATCTGTATTTTGGGCGCATCGATAAACTTCTATAATAATACGCGTGTTCAGTGTTCACTCGTATAGGCCTTATAGTATTACCTACTACACATGTATTATTCGGGAGATACGATGATAAAATATTACAAGAACACATGACGTCGTATTATGAGGTCTCTATGTGTATTGTGCTCATACAATATTTATCGCTCTCAAACCGACAAAATATAATAACAACATATTGTCATATACATAATATTATATACCTGCAGCGACGTGAACGTTAACACCCTTAATTGTGTACACGTCTTAAGCAACGCATCCGTAAACCATAATATTTACGACTTGTATTATTATTATTATTATATATTTAAAGAGACGAAACAAGCTGCGTGTATCATATATTATTGTGAAACGTTGGTCGTTAATTTTATAATCGATATGACATCTTAATTTTTACCCCACATAATTTAATCTATAATTTACTTATACTGCACATATTATTGTCATCTGTGGACTTTAAAACTACATAATTTTTGAAAAAAAATATCTATACTTAATAAATATTATGTATTATATGATGTATCATTGTACCTACAATTGTACATTGTATATATTATATTAATATTGTATGACGGATGTTTTATGCCAAACAAATATAAATAGTTACGGCTACAACTAACAAAAATATGGATTGCTATTTTATACCTGTAAAATAATTATGATAATATTTAATGTATAAATAATATTAATATTATTAACTATACATATATTGCAATAATTAAAAAAAAAACAAAAATGAAAATTTTATTCACTGAAATCAGCTTTTAAACCATAAACCAATTACATTTTATTATTTTCACATAAACTGTATAGATATTTATTTCAATAGAATTATTTTTTCTAATACTAAAATCATATTTAATCAAAGTTTTTAGCCTTATAATTTAGTAGATAAGTAGATAACATAATAATATGTACACTTATATGGTTTAAATAAATCATGATTGATTACATTTATTTGTATGTTAGTAAATTAATGGTTCTATGCTAAAACTATACCATTAAAAACTACTTTTTGGCTTTATTAAGTATGGAATAACCCCGCCTACTCCCATTTAGAGTGATAAATATATATATGGATAGGCACCAAGATTTGAGCTCATTATACGCAAAACTATTGCCAAAAAAAAAAAAAATCCCCACCTGGAATACACATAAAATTGAATTGAAAAAAATCACAAGGCTGTATAGATGTTAAATTACAACTAAATTGAATAATGAGTATTAATTTATATTTTATTCGGCTAACATTTTTAAATTATACAGGTTGTTTTATTTCGTGATTAGTTTTAATCCCAATGACTCAACCAATTACCTATAAATATAGGTATGTATAAGAACATTCAACGTGTATGCATGAAAGGAATAAGCTTCTTAATATTTTCTTTTGTATTTGTGTGAGAATTACGATTTCCGATATTTTCATCACTATCCAATTGTATAATATTTAACATATGTCAAATATACAGTTAACGACGCGCGTCATTGCGTCAAATGAAAAGCAAAAATTATTTAAAACAGTGACCTAGTTGCATTTACTTCATTAGAACCGCATTGTCTGATAATTCATTAACTTCAAATTTAAAGTAAGCTTATATAGATACCAGTATACCTATACTAACCGACTAGCTGTTGCAACAGCAAACAGACAAAGTATATCGTTTGTTTTAAATGTCTGTTCTCGTTGAAACCCGTTAAAATTGCAGGAGACAGTCATTAATATAATATTTTATTATATATTTTGTTTGTTTGAAATATATATTGAATGCATTCTTTCTTCCGGGGTAAACATTATGGTGCATTAATGCCTATACTATAAATTAATATTATGAATATAACCGCCCGAACAGCAATAGACAACGATAATACAGTGTAAATACAATATTATTATTACACTTCGCTCATTAGGAAATGTACGTAAATCAATGTCCTAAGCATAATATGCACGTTTGTTAAGAACAAAATTGTTTCACCTCACAATATTATGTTTTGAACTATCATGAATGTTTGACAATAATTTTAGTCAAACTGTTGGTACATAAAAAAAATATGTAAAACTTTTATGACAGATATTAATTTTGTACTTAATATAATAAAATGTACATACCGACATATTTCATTAAAATTAATGCTATATTAATGTAATACTTAATGTATAATATAAATTTATCGTATATTTTAAATAAGTAGGAATAGCTGTATCTGTCGGCTTATAAAAATATTAGATAATATTATTTTTTGGAATTTTTTTTGATATTACAATTATTCTGTATTGTGTTCTTTAATCTCAAAATGTTACTATGAAAAATAATAACAAAATAATACCATTAACTTTGGATTTTGAAATTTATAATTCTATTCAATGGTATTATTACTATTTATTTCATGATATAATTGTAAAAATAATATTTATACCAACGCTTTATAGCATGGGTTAAGTGAATTTTTAGTATTAATTAATTTTTTATATTTGTTAACGACTATTATAAAAAAATTATTTTAAAAATAAAATATAGAAATATTTTCATTCATTCAGTGCTATGACATAGGTCATCTAAAAAATAGAATAATAATTAGAATATATTCTATGTAATTTACTGCTAAGATATTTTTTTAAAATACAGTATAATACAATTAACACAATTAAATTTTTACTTATATATTTATCACGTCATATTTTACATAATCAATTTTGTTATTAAATACTATATAGATAAATTAAGAAGATAATATTTACAACAAGAACCTATAACAATCCTAAATTTATTCGGGATTATTTTTGTTTTTATTAAGTTTAAAATGTAAGACTGCATATTACAATACGATTACGTAAATATTAATATTAGCATTTTTTAAATATAAAATCTTTTAAAAAGTTTTTAAGTGACAATGAAGTATTTGTTTATTATATAATATATATCCTATACAGTGGTTAGACAAAATTCGCTTTGGTTAGGATAATAGTGCTGAGAAAGTAAAAATATTTATAAATTAAAGGCAATATTTTATATCTTGAAATGATGCATCTAAGCTAGAAAGAACTGTTATATTGATAAACAAATACAAATTATTTTTTATACTTTATTTTAGTATAGTTAAATATGTAGGAAATATTATTTTTGGTGTCTCAACATTTGAATAATAAGTATAGAAAATAACCAGTAGTGGTTTAAAACGCAATGATAAATGACAACATTCTTAAATGCAGAGTCGGCAATTTAAACTTCAAACGTTTACCGCGGTGTTCACGACCCGCACAAGAAATCCGATAACTTATACATAATAAACAATATAAACATTTGTGTAAGTGCATAATAATATTATAACAATCTGTTGATATAAAATACAGTGCGAGTAAATTATCACGGGTTTCAGGTACAAAGGACAAGAGGCATCTATTATTTTTTCTTATTATAAAGATATCATTGTCAAACATATCAATAGATTTTAAAAATTTAAACCTTCAACAATTCCATTATCGTAATTTTTGAATTTCAATCATTATATAAATCAGATGAATAATGCTTATAAAAACTGTTTTCCGAGAACCAAATCTCCAATGTATTGATTTCATATTGAGGCAAAATATTCTTTTGCCTGACAAGAAATTATACGATTTTCAAAAAATATTGACACACTTTTTGTTTTTATTTAGACATTTATAGATATTTTAAATTGTTAAATAACTTGTTAAAGTTATTAAAATATAATAATAATAACATTAAATTATTTTTAAATTGTATTATAATTTCCATTAGGTATATAAATAAAGCCTGCAGAAGTGTAGACACGTCTTCTCAACTCGTATTATGATTAATTATTACATTGAATATAAATTTAACATGTCTAATAAAATGACTTACTCGATGACGAGTTACAATAATTGAAACCTGTGATATTATACCAACGGCAGAGTATTTTTCCCTGCTTTAAAAACCACGTGGCTTTAAATATGAGAGTATCGTATCAATAATATACTTGTGTCGTAATAAAATATAACGAAAACGCAGAAAAATTTAATAACATTATAAAATGTTAAGTACCTTGACGTAAAAATGACATCGTTAACTTAGGAATTAAATATTATTAAAATGATTGATGTACATGTATTAATTATAATTAATAAGGTTAATAATGATATTATTAAAATCATACATATTGGAAGTTTGTAACTTTAAACCTTCGAATGATCTATATACGTTTACTCAGAACAATTAGTTGAGTTTTGAATGGATATAATAATAGTGATAAATTATAATACGATGTATAATTGTATATTAAAGTTTCCATATTATTTAAATAAAATATAATTTTAATCAAGTTTAATATTTTATTATCAGTGTATTTGATATCTATTATTATAATACTATTGTGTCAGTATAATATGTCATATTTATTATGATTTTTTAGAATATCATTCCGAGTTTATACAACACCATTAGATTTAAAAGTTTAGAGATTATGGATTTTTACAATCACACATATGTTACGGCCGCGGCGTGCACATATCAAGAAAACCCTAGCAAGATTACTAGCACAAGGGTAATGACACAAAACAATGGAACAGTGATATATACACCTGTCGTTTTATGCAATTAAGAAAACATATTATGATGAATGAACATATACTTTTTATTTGAACTTGAAACTATACTGCCAATATTATTTATGTATACCTACGCAATATGCATTTCTAAGTATAGGTACTCGCGGCCGTAGTATATCTGTGCAACGTGAAGTTATATTATTATTTAGTATTATTAATATTATTTTATTTTTCATTGCTATATAATTTATAATAATCTAAGAAATTTTATATTTAATTATCTTGGTCACACTTGTGATAAAATAAAAGGTCCACGTATAAATTAATGATCAGTTCAAATATCTATGTAGACTGTAGGTATGTTTAAATCAAAAGTACATCTGCTATTTAAAATTATTTCCTAAATTATAATACTCAAAAAAAAAAAAAAAATACTCTATTCATCTATTCTTTATCTCTTATCTAATTTTCAAATTATGATATTAAAAAAATTTCCGAAAAAATAGTACTTATATAATAAATATTAAATATATATTATATACCTGATGGCTAATAGGTACAAGTGATTCTTTTATCGGACAACACTCATTAAACGTTTTAAAATTTTTTTTTATAATTTTTATAGCCGAAATAAAAAAAAAAAACATTGGTTTTAAAATATTACATTTTTTCAACATTTTTTTTAAATTTAAAAATTTATTTTTATGATAACATACATTTTACATTTCATATCCTGAAACAGTGTATTTTTCGAATTATTTCAATACATAAAATACGAAATTCGGTTAGGTTAAAACGAGTGGTTTTTGAATTAAAAGTATGAGTAGTTAAAATTTAGGTGAGTGGAGTTAAGTAAGGCGGGATTACCTCATGAAATGTTGATCTACTATACTCTGCTCGTCTATGCTTTAAATAACTATATAACTCTTAAAATATTCGTTCTAATTTCGATTTTATGTACCGAGTTACTCCGATTCATATTCTGCTTCAGAATTAAAATTAAAAATGTATGCTGTCAATCGAAAAAGTAAAAATTAAAATAATATTACGATCAAAATAAGATTTTATTTTGACTGGAACTTATGTAAACAAATATTTTCAAAAACGTTAATTTAATTTAAGATAGTGAGTGCTGTTTGATAAAACAATTATTCAATGTAGATACCTACGTCCTACCATAATATAGTTGACATTTAAAATAAGAATTCAGTAAATCCGGTTTTTTCTATTTTTACTAATGATAAAAATTCTAAAATGACAATTAATTTATGATACAAATTAATAATTATTAATTATATAATGTATCAAATAAATAAGACAATATACTGTGGTTGCACGCGTATGTGCTATAAACAAATTATACATGTGTAAATTAAATTAACCTGCTTAAAAATGTTTTTTAATAGTTTGGTAATTTAAAAAAAAAATGTGTGGCGATTAACAAAAATACTCAGAAAAACATTAAATGACATTATAATTTTATTATCATTTATCACTAGATATATACATTTATTTTTAAGCTTCAAACAACAATTTTACCATAAAAAAATCACGGATTCGTGTTAAAATTTCTGAACATAATATTATTATATTATTATGTATTTATCTCTATCGTTACATTAATATTGGTGAAATACAATTTTGCTTATCGTATACAGGTATTTTGAAATAGGTATTCTGAAGATAATAGCGCAAAAATAAATTTCCTATTTTACCTGATAAAATAAATTTGTTTGTTCACCATAATATGTACAACTTAATAAAATTAAAAATACCTACATGTTCTATGTATTTATATGTTATGGTGTAGAAAATTGATTTAATCATTCAAAGTTAGAAGTTACAAATTTACAATACCTTAAGAATATATATGGCGTTTATTTTATGCAACACAAATTACCCCATCAAAAATAAGGTATTATTTACTTCTATATAGTTCATGAATATGTTAGTATATGTTATTATGTATAATAAATGTAATTTGACTTTTAAAATTAATATAGGTATAGGTACCTATATAAATTCTTTGTAGACTTTAACGAAAGGCATTTATATATAATGTATATAATACCATTTTATGATTAAATATGAACAATAAACATGTACCTATTCTATTATGATAGTATTATTAAATTCATTAATGTATAAAAATTATTTTGTATAAAATAATAATATATATATGATATAGGTAGTACACACTATACACAGTTTCTGAGTGAGTTATTAAAATGTATATAATAAAAATAATAGTCCTTACAAATGCGTTGAAAATAAAATAGGTATGTAAAATTATTAGTGGGAAAGATATAGGCGATACGCGAGTATGCTTAAAAATGAATAAACATTATTTTCTAATATAATATGTAGGATATATTCTGAAACAAGATTATGTATAGGCAACACTATAATATGGTACACACCATATGCCGACAATATATATAATATAGCAGTAGGTAATAATATAATTGATTCGAAAGAAAATTCAATAATTATTTCACAATGCGTTCTAAAGAAGTTTACATCGTATACAATAACAGAACCAGTATTGAATCTCAAAGTATAGATGTGTAAAAGAAGATACGAGACTGTGAGAGTACCTATGCACGTATTCAATAATATAATATATAAGCCATGTGATATCAACAATGTTGTTGTGTGCAAAAATTATGATTACATTGTTTATTGGTCGCGAATATAATAATAATAATAATAAAGAGAAGAAGAAATATAAGAATAAGAATTTCGGGCATTCACGGGCGTTGTTCTCCGGCGTGTCGTCCTTGCCACGGCCTCGGGGCACTGCGCGCGTTTGTGCCAAAAGAAAGCCAAAATAATTTTGTACACGTCCTGCACAATGGGTGACGTGCGGGTGTGGTTTCACATCGATCTGCAAAGAAAGGAAGAAGGGAAAACAAAAAGAAAGAAAAATCGGTTCAAATTATCTTTCTCGGCTTATTTGTAGAAAAAAAATAATAGTATCTAATAATAACAGCATGAACAATACATATTAATATTATAATATACAACTATACGAGAGGCGTGAATCGCGATCTTGTCTCTTTCTTCGCTGTACCTAATTGTTGTATAGTATGGATAATATACTCCCAAGATATTAGATTTGGAAAATTTGGGGGGGAGGCTATAATTATTTTAAATCTATAGTTATTATTTATTTATATTAATCTTACTATCACACTTTATAAAATGTGTGTAGACAAGTATGGTTTATAAGTATAATAAACATTAGACTCAATTTGATGTTATTTTATTGTGTTTTATTTATTTTTTAAACTATTATAAGGACTATTATCCTTTGTATAAACATTAAAGTAATTCAGTAACCATAATTCATTCTAATTTTGATTTAGATAGGTACATCAAATACTTATATGTATTTCTATAAAGTTTCAAAAAAAATAATAATAATAATTTGCATAAATTTATGGCAAAAATGGTTTATTATAAATTAAAAAAAAAAGAAAAATGTATCATCACGGGACAATTCTTAAATGGTATAAGAATTTAAATAATTGAAAATATATAGTCAACGAGTATCCTTAAAAATTCCTAAAATTATATAATGGTTTAAATAAATTTATTATTATAAGAATAATATAGAGTCGAGTAATAAGAATGCTAGGGAATAACTCTGTATAAGGAAATATAGTCTTCTATAATAATATATTATATTAATGTTGTATATTTTATGATATACACATTATTTAATAACACAAGCTTTTATGTATTATATGTTATAGATACGCATACACTTACTAATTTTATTCGACTTATATATAATATGTAGTGTTACATTGTATTTTAATGGCCTGGAGGACAGCAAATATAATATAATATATACATATTATAATAATATATGATAGGTACCTAATATACGAAAATAGGAATGAAAATGTACGCGAGCTGGTACAATTTCATAATACGAGCATAGTAATAATAATAATAATTCCGAACTCGACGACGGGGACTCAAGGCAGCCGAGAGGAAAATGAAGATGAAAAAGAAGAAGAATATTATTACAGCGACGTCGACGGCTGTGTGTGTATATACCTACCTACAAAACGCGCGATAATAGAAAGAGAACTCGGAACTAGTATACATATAAAAAAAAAACACTCCTTCCTCCTCTCGTGATATTTCATTGTATACACATACGAGAGCACACTCTCGTCCGACACTATACCACAGCGATATATATCATATTGTTATACTATATCATTATTATTACACGTTTAATAATAGGCATATATACGTATATATCGTATAACACATAATATTATAATATACACATATAGAAGTTTATTATACGGCTGGCGTTTTGTGACGACGCCCGGCGACGACAAGTGAGCACATATCGGCGACGGCTTCTACGTTAAATTACATACAATATACATTTATGATATACATATATAAACGATATTCTGTGTACACCGCATGTACGCGTACAGCCGGTCAACGAACTTCACGTGACCCCCCGCAACAAGTGTGTACGCGCTTTTTTTCTCCTTCCCTACACCGTAATTAATATTATATATGTTACACAGCACGTCCACATAATAATAATAATAATATATTATATACGCGGCTGCCAACGACGAAGACGACCATCGCCGCGTCCCTTGTGACACACATTCTGTTATTATATATACATAAACGCTCAGCAGACATAAACATATATATATATATATATAATACGCATATTATACATACCTGCGGCGTGAGACGATATTACATAAATACGAGTGTCGAGCACGATAATATTGTCGCAAATAGCCTATAAGTTTAGTTTTTAATTTTCGGAGTGAGACCCTCGACTCCGGCATAATATTGATTATTTAAAAAATATCGGAGAGTATGCAGTTCCCCCGCAACCATATATACATATTATATACCTAGTTATCGACCTGTAGTGTACATGGGAATACAAATTATTGTTTTCATTTGGCAATTCAGCTAACGGAGTAGCCTCACATTATACCTATACATGAACTATTGCAGGTACTTGTGATAAAATATTACAAAGTCGGGTCAAATTTACTCTATAGCCACATTTTCTACGAAAAACAGCAATTTTATCGTTTGTGTTAATGGCGCCTACAAAAAATGCTGTACTACAAAAACTAAATTTTAAATTATTTTATTTTCCAATTAAATAAAAAAAATAAATAAATAAACAAATTAATTGTGCTTAAATTGTATAGCTCCTCATACGTAGAGAAATTTAATTTACCGGTAAAAAATTTTCGTAAAATTCGGTAAAGAGTTAAATTTTTGGTATGATTTTTATTTAATTTTAAAATAAATCTTACAAAAAAGTCTTACCTTTTTAAATCCTTGTTATGAAGTGTTTAAATGTAGAATGAATATCTTTTTCCTTTTTTCTTTTATCTTTTTGAATGTCTCTTTGGAAAACATTTTCTTTGTGCAGACTTCTGTTAATAGTCATTTAAGCTAGTGGCTATACTATGATATAGGCTACCTAAAAACAAAAGTTATTACGCTTGTAAAAACATTTAAAATAAAGAGTCACTCAACTTTTGTCAATGGTAAAAGATTAGGCAAAAGAAACTTGGTAAAAATTATCGTAAAATTTTCCGGTTAGATTTAAAGAGCTCACATAATAATTTGGTTTATATCGTAATATTTTATTTTTACATCCATCATTTTGAAAAAAATACCGAGAATCAAATTTCATCATGCTAATCGCTTTGTGATATAAATAATCTATAAAGATAGGTATATTATATTAAATTTAGGTGATTCAACCATTTGTGTTAATGACCAAGACGTAGATACAATGAAGTTTTTAAAATATATCTAAGCATGCTTTGTTTGTTAAAATGTTGTGTGTCAGAGATTTTAAATGTAAATTCAGTAATGAAAGACATATTTTTATAGAAAAATAGGCCTTACCAACGTATATTTTTTATAAACTGTAATTTTGCAGTAGGTAGTAAATATAATAACATGATCAATAGATATACGTTTTATGTTTATCAATTTTTTAGTTTTAATATTTCGAAGTTTTTTGTATCATTATCGTTAAATGAATAATAAAAAAAAATTGTTCATAACAATGTTTTGCATCCGATTTTTTAACATATAGGCCATTTATAATTTTAACTTGAGATTACAATCCTTTCTTACTAACGACTTTTTTTAAGACGGAGAATTTAAGATGCACTCGCATCTGTATACTGTTTAATACCTAGTAGTATATAGTATATTAAATAATTCGTAGTATCTATACTGCAGACACTCGACGATCATTACCTAATAGTAAAATGTAACAGTATAGAAATTTTCCAACTCCTAACACGTACCTAAATCAAGTATGCTACGTTCTTGAAAAGTTTTTACGCCCATATAGGTAGGTATCTATGAAGTCATGTTATACATACAATAAAAGTAAAAATTATGCGAACGAGTGTATTACATGAGTTTTTTTATCTCAAAAATTTGATTAAAAGTACAATAAATAAATAAATAAAAATCAGATATATCCGATGTATCATCAAGATAGGTAGGAATGTGAATTCTAAATCATATATACAGAATACAATTATTAATTCATACCCACACGAATACATAAATAATAAATAAAAACTAGAAGCATATACGCAAATCAAAACATATATCACCAAAGGTCATTGGTCCATTGGTGTATACAAATAAATGAGCACTGAGCAGTGTATTATTTTTATTGAAACGATTTATAAGCAAATGAATATTGGTTACTTAATTTCAGTACATATTGGATACATAGGTACTCCATAAATAATAAATTATGCAATATTGCATTACAGAATTTCAATTGAAAACTAATACTTATTGCATAGTTTTTTTTTTTTACTCTTTACCGAAAGGATTGTTTTGGGGTATAATAATATTAAATAAAGTTTTATTAAATAAAATAAAATGATTTAAATACCGTCAACTATCAAATATAATTTTAGATACTGAGTGGAGCGATAAATATATTAGTTATAAAACGATGAGCGTTTTATTCTACCCAATGTCATCTTATTTGGAAAAAAATTCTTAAATCTTCAACTTCGAGGGTGGTAACAAATTAGATCAAGATGGTACTTAGGCTTTCCCCTAAATAAATTAAATTTATACCACCGAACCTACTCAACCGTTCTAAGATACGCATTATTCAAGTATAAGTCAATACATCATATTATAGTTGTTACTTATTGATAACAATGATATTTTTACCAAAAAAATACATCTATATATTACCAATAGAAAAATTAAACCCTAAAATGTACTCTACCTTTTACAATTTAACGACGTCTTTATTCAGGATTGTTTTTCTTATGTAACGATTTATTACTGAATTCAAATTTAACACGTCCACCGCTGACCTTACTCAATCATGAGATACATACGAATCATACTATGTAATAGAAATTTCACTGGTATTTTTAATTATCTAGGTATACTTTGAAATGTACAAATGGATTAATGTGCATTTTTTATTTTTTACATGTGTTATTTTTAATTATTTAATTATTATATTTATTACACAATATTACTAAAATATGGTACACTCAAATTTCCTGTGGAGATTAATAAATAAATAAATTTTTTGCGTGTTGACTGTAAAACACATAGAATATTTAATATTTATTTATTAAAGAATGTACACAATAAAATTACAGTGTATATCATTTTAGTTATTGAAAAGTTAGTTAAATTTATATTATTTATGCATTAGCAAATAAAATCCTATACAATTTATTTTATTTAGACGAGTCAAAAATAGTATAGATAAATTGTTAAATAGGTAATCTTTGACCCGTAAGTGAGTTGCAGGCACATGCCAATTTTTAATACAATGGACAGCTTAAATCTTATATATATTCCACTATACACTATGTGTTTATTTTGTTACAAAATTTTTTAGAAGAATAACTTAATATAATAACTAATATTGCAGCCATTATAACCGTGCAGATCTTAAAAGAAGTTAAACAAAGTAAAATTTTAGAATAGTATTTTTAAAATTGTATGTATTAGTTGTATCTATGAAATAGTAGCAATTTTGTTACGTCAAAGACAAGACACTATGTACGTTCTTTATGAAACATATTATATACATATAATATGACGTACTTATATATTTAAATTTCATTGTAGTATTCAGAATTAAAGAAAAAGAACATTCACTGAGATGTAGTATAGAAGTCAGCACAGGTTATAGTCTGAATGCATATATGCGTATTGTGCTTCTCGTAAAGGTGAGTGACCACAAAGTTAAACCATCATAACTATTATCACTACCGTTATCTAAAATATATATACGTGAGAGCAATTTTACAGTTGTGTATATATGTATATAGTACCTCCAACAACTACAATTTCTCGGTTTGCTATATATATATGCAATCTATTTTACTAAATACACATTGTTTTGAACATAATATTACTCATAAACCAGAACAAAATATAATCATGAGAAATTTAAAAGTTAAAGATATAACGAGCTTTGTTAGTTAACGGTATACTACAAAAAATTGTAATAGTTTGTCGGTATTTTTTGTCGTTGCCAACACATTATAAACATACGATTGTATCGTACATTATACCTACACTATAGGTATACAATAAAAGTTGTCACGTTGGTTGTGATGGTTTTATGACGTTTATATAGGTAGGTACCTACATTCAAATAGTAAATTTTTTTAACGATATAATTGTAGATGTGAAATATCATTGCAGTTATAAATCAAAACAGTTAATACGTACCTATATAGGAATTTGTACGATTTACATTTGTTATATGTGTTCATCGCTGAATAATAAAATCCATGGAAAATAACTCTGCTGTATAGTAGGTGTTGAATGTATTACGCGTCATTGAGTAGGTCACTGTAATAGAAGAGTTAAACTTTAATTTAATGATAAATCATTAAAGAGGAAGGATGACCACTCTCAAGATTTTCACACCATTATAATCAGAATAATTATGCACTTTATAGTATATATTTATATTGATATTAGCAATTTATTATATTCTACCTATAAGTAGTATTTAACAATAACAAATTGCATATTATATTATACGATATTACACTTTTATAATATTATTTCATACATATGTAACAATACTAGCTATTATTTATTTAAAATTAACTTATAAGTAGCTAAAAGTCAATATCGATGTGCTATAACTAGTGTATATAACGATGTGAATACGTTAGGTGGTATAATTAGCTTAAATTTATTGTTATTATAAATGGTAGAACATAATACCTAAAAAGTTATACATTTTTATTTAAAAATCCAATTTTGAAAAATGTCGAGCTTAAAAATAAACTTGATTGTATATTTTTAAAATTAATAGGTCACTAAAAAATAACTTTTGAGAAATCTTATTTTAAATTAAAAATCGAAGATAACGATTTCTCCTTTAACAATTTGTTTTAACGAAAACTTCACACCATTAAATCTTAACTATAACTTTCCATATACAATGCAATTTTCTTAATACTTAAACTAAATTTTAGCTAATTATAACTTAATTTAATCAATATTCATTTTTTGTTATTTATATAAGCATTTAAAATGTTTGATATTTTTTTTTATAATAGTTTATAACAAAAAAAGCTTGAAATACATGTTCTTTAATAAGTTTTCTTAAAAGAATTAATTAATATCAAAATTATATAGACACAACCTGTTTTATAAACATTTTATGTTCATACATATTTGTATTGTAATTCAACAATATTTATCGCAGGCGTACCTATTCAATGACGAAGTACAATCAATGTCTACTAATAATACTATACAGCTAAACGACTTCCGACGATTTTATTTTTTTTTTCCTATATTATTTTTAAAAGTATTCAAATATTTTTGACGCCTATCATAATATCTACCAATTAGATTCAATATTCTACTAAAAACCAACTTCAAAGATCAAGCTTGAAACATATATTTAGGTCTCCTAAAGCCGACGTCCAACTCAAAAACACATACATCATTGTAAAGCACTAAAGCCAATATATTCATCGATTCGCTCACAATTTAAAACGCAATTGTATAATAAAACGTTAATGTTTAACTGCATAAACATATATTTATTTTAAGCTTAAATATCGCATTATTTTTAAATTATAATATAACGTGTTTTGCATTACTAGTTTATGGCATTTTCTACATAGAATAAAATTATGCGCAACATAAAATATACACACCCAACACCCATTCTCATCCTATATTATATAAAAGTATCTATCCAACATATAATAATTAATAGCTGCAATAATATAATATTGTAAAACATGTAATATTTGATTAATTAATTTAATTCACTGGAACATGTATACTATATTATATCTAATGTAATAGGTACCTACAAGTTACAACCTACCTAATCTATTTTAAATGTACAGATCACGGGTTACCGATTACGTTAATTTTTAAATACATAATATTACAGTTAACAAAAATAATTGAATTTAATATGATAAAATTAATTTTTATGTTATTAGTATAATACTAGAAGGAAATAATTATCATTGTTTTCGCAGCGTAAGTAGGTATGCACGTGCCAAAATGTAAATACTACTATACACGGAGTAAGTATCGTTAAAATTTGTATTGTGACCTGACATCCGTAATGTAAAAGACGCAACCGTACATTAAATTCCAATGTTCGATTAGAATCCGAAACATTTACCCATTCTTTATTCTTAAAATCCAGTGCAACCGGTTGAATTCTGGAATAAAAAAAAAAAAAAAAACTGGAAGTCAAGACAGGATTTTCGGTTTTTTTTTTCATGTAAAGAAGCTCAAAATATTTACTAAAATGAATACATTTCTTTCTTATCTTTATTTGTAATTTCTTCTACACTTGGTCGTTTTAACTTTGTTTAGTTTTAATAAATACTGTTTATAACGTATAATATATCTAATGTAATACTATACAGTATACAGGCACAGAAATGATTTTATTTGACAAAACCCGATTTTTTGTACCACTGGAATTATCCATTAGGATATAGTTAATTCTTTAAAATTGTAAACTCCAATACTAGTTAGGTTAGGTTAGAAGATTTTTCGTAAACAGCATAATATTATTTTATATTGGGTTAATATATAGTTTCCTATAACTTATAAGTAATGTACACGTTATTCGTATACTTTATAACAAGTGTGATTATAATTATTATACACGATTGATTTGTATATTCATAGTTGGTTATTTTTATCTTAAAAAAAAAAAGTTACATAAATTAAGTTAAAAAAAACTATGTTTTGCAATAAGTGTAACAACAGTTAATGCAAGTTAACAAGGTACGAATAAGAAATAGAATATTATACAACTACGAAATATTAAATAATAAAATAATATATCTGTATAAAATTGTATACGATAATTTCTGAACAACTTATACATTTTCTTGGTATTTCCTCATTTGGTAGTAATATCAACGTATCGACGTTATCGTTAATAATAAAAATGAAAAACTTGTTATTTTTTATTTTAGCTAATTATTAGGTATGTACTCGTACTCATATATAGTTAAATTATTTGAGGCGCATTTTAATATATTTTACTCAAAATGATAATATGACTCTGAAGAATTTAAAAAACGTTTGCGTTAATCTGTTCATTAATAGAAATAAGAATGGTCAATATTATTCAAATTCCTTTTTATCATTAAAATATTGCACACGTTTGTATAGATAATAACGAACATACAAATGCAAACATATAATATAATAAACACTTATGGTCTGTATATAGATCATAGATGGCGGTTTCATTGTGACGTACCTAATTAGTATAGTGGTACTCATAAAATAATAGGTACGTAATTATAATATAATAATTAAGTTTAACAGACGCAATTCATTATTTATCTCATCGTATTTTATTCGTACAACAACGTGCGTACTGAAGTATGAAAAAAAATCGACGTAGACAACACGCCCTAATAATTTTACTTGAAGCGAAATACCTACACACAGGTATAGGTACATCAATAAATAGAATGAGAACGTCCGTATAAATCACATAATATAGTCAATCGTTACATATAATATTATCACACTCCTGTGGGACTAAAAGCATTCAAAAATCATATAAGCCCACAAAGAAACGATATATTTTATTAAGAACAATACGCTATTAGTACCTCTACTCGTACATAAAATACAAGTGGACAAAATTTTATATATTGTTATAATTCTAGGAATAAGATCTGCCTAGGTATATATATATATATTATATTATATAAGTAATAATATGGTTATTAAAAAACAATTTACACGACACACCGACACACCAACACACCAACACTATTATGTGTCTATACATATTTATACTTGTACTACTATGATAATTTATAACTAATAATAAGCGCGAGTAAAAAACGTTGGTGGTGAGTCGAAATCGATCGATTTAGCTATCGTCCGTCAATCACACCAATCGACTATACGTACGTACATACCTGCCTACACGCAGCAGTTGAGCGTATATACTATATATTATATATATTATAGCATAAATTTTGCAATCATGTCGTCGACCGGTATTTTTCAGAAAAGACAGCCTCGGATATACTTTATTATAGACGATACTGAGGTCAATCAGTAGATAAATATCAAAATTACACATCGATTTTTTTAATATTATTATTACAAATATTCATTTTTAAACGATTTTTGTCAACTCCAAATTTTTAACATAACTTTAATTATATAACATAAGGTTTGATATAATATATACATAAGTATAGTATTTATATAGGTAGGTACTCGTGTATTCATTAAATACGTTTAGTGTTACACTAATATATAATATAATAATAAGTAATAAGTAATAACATATCGGTATAGGTATAATTATACGACCAACACTAGTTTTTTTTTATATAAATATTTAATCTTCTTGTTAAAGACTTCCACGAGAACGATAATAAATTATGAACACTTTATTTTTACGACGTATTACACATATCATAAACGATCGTCTCAAAAAATAGTATACGAATATATTGATCGGCCATAAAACGAATATCAGCGTAAACGAGTACAAGTGAATTATCGAACTTCATACAATAAATATTTAACATAATTATATAATCGGGTGGTGTCTATAAGCACGGAATGAATAGAAATATACGCGTTGTTTCAGTCATTTAAACTTCTAATACATTTAGGCTGCACAAATTACGAATGCGCCACCGCCAGAAAACGTTGCTATATGTGTGGGTACTATTGTATAAAATCATTCCTCATAAATCATAATGAACTTATTGAGAATTTTCATATTTTGCTCTATCGTTGCATTTAATTTTTATGTTAAACCATTTTTTTTCTTTGTGTATTATGTACTGAGTTTAAAACAAACAAAAAACATTATCATGCAAACACGGGAAATTATATGATTGAAAATTAAAATAATTTCAAATCCACGCACCAGACGTTTAAGCAAGATAGTGGTGGAGTTTTAAGTAAAGAATATGTACAATATTTAAGACTTAAGTACACACTAAACCGTTAAAATGGAGTGGGTAATTGTACCAAAAGGATCATTTGAGTTTTAACGCACCGTATTGTATTTAGGTAAGTAGTTAAATACCTCTATGTATACTCCAACTTCATTTATTAAGATCAAAAATATAATTTCAAAGTCGGCTTATAAAACTTAGCTATTTATTATTTTATTTGTTCGTCTTTATTTCGCATATATGAACTGAAAAATCGATCTCCCACAGTGGCGTATTTAGGGGGCCAGCTCCTAAATGCCCCCCCCCCCCTATCTATTTTTGTATTATATAACAATACTACCTATATAATTATAGTATCAATTTTGGGCATTTTACAAACGGAAATAATAGTATATACCTACGTTGTTTTACGATGACAAAGTTAACAAATAAATACATAATTCATCAAATTTTTTCACAAGATAGGCAAACAATTTATAAAGACATATTTTTATTGTGTCCGGGAAATTGTATGGTTATTAGGATTTGATTATTGTCTTAATGAATTTCCACTCGAACACGGTAAACAAGGAGAACTTTATACTTTCTCAAATGTTTTTCAGCGTTTTATAGGGATTTAGTGAGGTTCTTATTCAAATAAAAAAGGTAAAGGAAACGTATAATTTAACTACAATATAAAATTTTTAATTACGCGATATTACGGAAGGATCCTTAAAAATGCTGAACAAGGAGTATAGCTAGTATTTACAACTAAACAAGACTAAGATTGATAAGAATAATAGATAGATAGGTACTACCTACTTAATTTTTTTAATAATAATTTTCACTGTTCAATTGATATAGTTTTTTTGTATTATGACGCAAATACATATATTCAAATGTATCCACTGGGTGTTTTATATCTAATGTGCACCGCCCCCTTTTGATATTTCTATATAGCTGCGCCAATGACCCCAAGTCCCCATACATACCGCAAAACGTAGCAGTAGGACGAACCCATCCAAGTATAATATTATAGTATTATACAAAACGTCAATACGGTTTTGTTGACAAAACGTTTTGTACGAAAATCCGCACGCGTCTTGTATGTTTGTCCGACAGCGGTCAACAACGTAGGTAGGTATAATATATAGAGCATATATTATAATAATAATATAATAATAACGAAGTACAATCACACATCCGCGTATTGTGTTTATTTGTGTGTAAGTATAATGTATATAATAACTGATGGCGGAATATATAATATGTATATAAAAATAACAAATATACGGAGTGATTCTCCAAGCAATGGTAGCGACCGGCTATTTCTTCCAAAGCCTTAGCGTTTACCTACGTGAGTATGCAAATCAAAGTGCAAGATAATTCATGAATTGTTTGACATAAATAAAAATAAAAAGCATAATACTTATTAGTGATAAGGTGGAAAGTTTTTTATTGAAAAATTTGAATATTCAATAGATTTAATATTTTTGTCGTCTACTAACAATATAAGTTGATACTAAGTACATACAACACATAATATATATACTTATTTTTTGGTTTCCCTAAAGCAACGTATTATTTTGTGGGGGGGAAACTAACGGAGTAACGTTAGGTTTCCAACTACAAAAGAGAGAAACTATAAAGGTTTTATGTAGAAGACTATAGTATTATTATAAAAGATTTATCTATATTATTACCTGAATTTGGTTTGATAGTTGATCACTACTCGTTTGAATTTTGATTTAAATCCAACACGCAATTATTTCAAAAAAATCATCCGAGAAACGATTTGTACCGTTGAATGCGGGCAGTAATTGTTTGAAAAAATGAGTTTAATCTCGACATCAGACACTATCCCTATAAATAAAGTGTATAAAATGTTAATATCTGGAAAGATAATATTCTTGTGTATAAGTATATAACGGATAAAATCGCAGAATTCGGATAAATTCATTATCGAATAAATATAATGGGAGTGAGCATACTACTATTGGTAAATCACCCTGTAGACAGGTACGTCATATATTATAGTATACGCGCGCATGGATGGCAGCTCTATATGACCGCTGCAGCGGTATACTGCACTCTGGTAACGGGAGTGACGAGGTATGACCCCTCGACGGGTCTTTTGTCGGACTCGGACGCGCGCCCGCGGTATACACAAATATGTACATAATAATAATACATATTATTATTTATTATATTAGAGAAATATGAACAGATTATCGACGGACGACCAGCGCATATGCAGTGACGACACAAAAGGCAGGTGTGACATTTCGTCTTGTCCAAAGCTCTTTTGGTGTAGCGGTTTCGGACACGGCCCGTGGTCAGGGAGCCGATGCAGAGTCGTGCTGAGAATCATCGGGTGCAGCGCACTAACGTAAAGGTAAAGGTAGTACCTACTGCGTGTACACACACACATACACACACGGTAGTACACAAATCCTTTCTTTCTCCCTTCGAATCCTTTATTATAGTATATTGTGATGTGTCCGTCGCCGCCTTGCGCCGCTGCACGCACAATAAACCGCCGCCGCCGCCGCCTCGTGTCAATAATACACGGATCGACCACACCGCAGTATACCGTGTTCGCGGTGTGAACCATCTGCGCGCCGGAGGGTGGTCCGAGATGGGGCTTGACCGGTCGATTGACTGACTAATGACCGCGGCGACCGTCCGTCAGGTGTGTACCTATACCTATCGGTGTATATATTATAATAATAATATACATGCACTCGTATGTGTGTGTGTGCACGGCAGCAGATGCTTATGCGCACTACATTACCATAGATCGGGGTCAATCTGCCGTCGACTCAGTTTTCTTTTTACACGGCCGTCAAAACCGTTTCAAAGGGTTGTCAAATCAACAAGCCGCTCGCCCGCCGTGACCGCAGTCTATGTAAATCGTCAGCTACGCAGCGCCGTCGATGCCCGGTGTTCGAGGAACGCGTACGCTCGTCTCATATGCGTATCTATCAGCTATAGACTGTGATATACAAAACGATTTAACGATAGATGACATTAATATTGTACAATATTTAGAGTTAGGACGTGTCATTTGACCCTAAACTCTAAAAAAAATCCATGAAAACAAATCCAAAAAACATCAATATAATTATGCCATTATAAAGACTTAAAACTATCAAATAAAAATGCATTTGATTTCATGATGTTATAGACTTCACTCTTACATTTCCAAAAGAGTAAATTAAGCTGGTAATAAATAAAGTCAATAGCCAATAATGTACGTCTGATTAGCGCTGCAGCTAATAATAATTTAATTAAGTTCCTTACTTGATAAGTTGGCTTCTGCTAGTTAGGTTAGGTACCATTATATCGTTCATTTACTCGTATATTTTTGATATGTTGCATTCGTTATTTGTTCGATTGTATAATTGTAAATACATTTTTAAATGAAATAACAAATATTATGTTATAAAATGCCTGTATGAAAAAATTATTATGTACAAAACATCATTGGCACAAAAAATGTGTGAAATATAATGGCTTGGAAGAAAATCAGACAACCCCCAAAACTATGATACGTCTCTCCCGCCAAATCATTCGTATACAAAATAGTAAGTACCAACTACCAAATAAATATCATATGTTTCTATAATAATTATAAAATTAATTTTATCACACGAAATTATTTTAAATATTATTTTTATGGTACAATATTATGCTGATAGATGGTATCGGTCGATAAGAATAATTGTGGTTTTTCGGGCGTCATGCTTTTGGGTGAATTATTTTTTTACCCACATAATAAAAGTAGTGTCATTGAGTATAGATAGTATCTATACTATCTATACTCAATGGTAGTGTGTTTGGGCAAGTATTATACAAATAATAATACAATACAAAAAATAATATTGTAAAATTAAGATAAAAATATTATACAAAATTAATGGCGTATTTTATATATATCTAAAAAAACATTTAAGTTAAAGGCTTAAAACTTAAAATTTTCATAAAAAATAGTTAATATGTTGAATGTTAATTATGTGACTTAAGTAAATAATAATTTATACTTCATGTCTAAAATTATAATTTGTATTGTGTATACTAAGGCTCCAGGTATTTTAAATTCAACAAAATTATTATTATCTGCTCCCCCCCCCCCCAAAAAAAAAAAACAAAAACATGGTAGCAGAAAATACGTAGTATGGAGCAATATTCATAGTGTCTACTTAATTTAATTTCTGTATGTTAAAGTATATAGATATTATTAAAAAAAAAAAAAAAAAACATAATTTTTCGATACCCATGTATAGGTAACATACTTGCAACATTTCACATGCGATCAGTGCCCGCTGGATATTTTTTTACCAATAGGTACATCGGAATCGGGTTTCAATAATATCAGCCGATGGCCATTGACTTCAAATATAAAGTAATCGGGCATCGATTTCATGTAGGTACGCCGCGGTTGGCAACTATTTATTGGTTTTCGCGAGTACCTATTACCTATTACCTATTACCTACCTAGTATCTATAGTCTATAGAGGAAAAAAATAAATATATCAGATCATCTATATAGTCATCTGTAATTATTATTCGCATCATGCCATATTTATATAATCTAATGTTCAGCTATATAACTATATAACATAATATTATATGTATATACACGTAAACATTAATTTAATCATTTTTGAAACATTTAGTATTTATACTGTAGTAATGCAGTATCAAATAAGTATATATCTACTTGATGTAATCTTAATACATTTATACAATATTAAATAGTAAATCAGTAACTATATAATGTATAGATACAAATGTATAAAAGGCATAAGCGCGTGTAGACTGCTGTAGACATTACATGTATAGCGTATACTATATATAGTTGCAGCAATATGACGTTTTATGTACATGCAGGTGATCGAATAACGGAAAAGAGCCCATTACATATTTCTCTGCGATTATTTCAATGTCTGGTATAGCTTATTACTTACTATTATAACTGCTACACAATCAATCACGCTTGTGTGAGTGAAAAAAAAAAATTATCTGTGTATAAAAATCACTTACTTCGCGGTCCTCAAGTCCAATATTCCGTTAAACATACAAATAAACGTTGGTGTACAAGAAATTCGCACGCTGCGCCGTCTACGGCGAGAAAGAAAAACCGTTACTCATTAGAGTCACATTTAGTCTCATTAAGAATATAAAAAAAACTGTCAAATCATTCTGCATAAATAAAATAAATAACTACCTAGCAGAGTTGTCTGATGTGTCCGGTGATTTTTTTTTTTTTAATCATTTCTATAAGGTACGGTAAGATTACAGGTGCATAATATAATATTTTTGCGACAATAACGATGCTAATTTAAACGTCGAACTATGGACATTTTAATAATCATATACCTACTCACGTTTTGCTCGAGTCCAGCTTCTACAGCTATATAGTCGTGCACACTCGTATATAATGTATAAATATAGTTGTATGACAACTGAGTATCATCTGGTAGTTGCAACGTACTACCTATATAGACTATATAGACTATTTAAAATTTATTCAGAAAGTTCATTGGATGACAGTTACCACTACAAAAATACAATTATTACAATATTATTAAATTGATAATTGTTCTTGTTTCGACTATATACATAATGTAGTATAAAAAACATATCAATTTATCTCCAGGGTTCACAGGAAACACAGTTTAAGAAACGCTGAATTATATATTATATATTATGATATTATTAGACAATAAATATTATATTCTACTTACATAATTTTCAAGAAAATAGACTTTTTTATGTGTAGGCACGTATTTCACGTTTTTAATTTTACTATTAAATTTTTACGATTTTTTTTCTTTGCAAAATTCTAAATTTTTTCCAAATACCTACCATATTTTGAATTTTTCATTATTGGACAGGGAACACGTTTCAAAAAGTAGTTACAAACCCCTCCCATCTAATCCAAAAAAATGTCATCTAGCGATTACCTATTTCTATTTTTAATCATAACTCATAAGAAAAGACTGACGGGGATTCAAATGTGTTTAAAATTACCTAATATTGATACGCAGTTTTTTGATAAGAAATTTTATAATAATTTGAAGATTTTTATTTTTTTTCACAAAGAAATGCCGCTATTCAGTTAGTATAGCAATCTATAATGAACAAAAACACGAGTTTTTCAAAAAAAAAAAAATACAACTATAATAATACTATAAATCAAATAAATAACAATTATTTATTTAATCTCAATTCGTGTAAGGGTATGTTATAAGTAGAAATCAGAAATGCCTATAATCCGGTATTTATATTTTGAAATACCGCAATGTACAACATAATACATGACATTCGAATAAATATTTACCCGATTAGGAATAGGATGATAGTTACAAAGGGTGTTATTTATGCGCACGTATATTATATTATATAATATAATATGGTTCAAGTGCGAGCCAATAAATCGTGTGATACAAACGTGAGAGGGACCGTCGCGTCAGCACTCAAGACCTCTCGAAAACCAACCCTCGATCCCTCCAGTGCCCGCCACCCCCGCAGGCTCCTAATCGTTTACATGTATACAGTATTATATTAATAATATGTATAGGGATACACGTTATTATATACCTAAACAAATATAATCATTTTGTGGGTAACTAAGAGCGGGTACTTTAAACATGGTCATATGTTATAGACTATAGTATAATATGTAATATATATATATAGTTATACTATTGTACAATATTATGAAATGTTGTACTTTTCCGTTGCATTGTATATAGTATTCACAAGAAATGCAATTTTTGTTGAATTTATAGGCTACTACGTTAGGTAAGGTAAGATACTTAAATAAGACCATAATATTTCTTTAAATATATAATTATACCTATATTATTTATATATAATCCATCACTTGTGTTGAAGCCCTACGCTTAAGTATATAATTAAGTATATTAATTTACAATACACCTTTAAAAATTAATTTAGTGACCATTATTTTGCTTTGAGAGGAGGTAGACTGATAACTTATTATGAATTCTTCTATTCCTCTCCTGGCTTTACTGGAATCTTTCCTCTTTCGTAAGTTTGGTGTGTCGATGACGTGAGTATAGAACGATTCACCAAGTAGCAAGCACACTCATCCCAATTATTTACTTATTAATAATTTATTTGTTGAACTGTTTTAATAGTTACGCATCAAAATGTCTAGTAAACAATCTATAAAGACAATACTTTCAAATAATTAAACTTTTTGTTTTTTTTTTTTTTTACAACGATCATCAACCTTTTTTATTGTAGTGTTAATATGATTTTATCGTTAATATTGAAAGATTGAAATAGAAATGCATAGGAAAAGTTTCGAACTATTCAACTATAATTACCTATAGATAATGACTAGGGTTCGGATTTTAAAGCATAATAAGCAATTAAAAGAGCACACGGTTTTTTTAAAAAGGCAAAAAACGACCAAAAAGTAACTCAAACTAGTTATAAAAATGAATAAAGAAAGAATTAATTTGCAGTAGTGAAACTAACTCTATATATATTGTCCGGCGGAATATTTTTATACGTAGAAAACGACTCTCTACATCTACTGAATTGATCGGTGCATACTTCATACAAGAGGTTTCAAATCACAACACTAAATCTTAAATTTTGAAATTTAATGATCGATATCAATGTTAAAGGCATACTATGACCGTATAGCCCGGTATAGGTACTGCTTGCTATAATACGTAGATCGATAATAATCTATATACGTAAGTTTTATACATTTAATAAATAATCCGATAATGAAAACAATAAAACCCAATACCTATAACACATTCTGGGGTTGTACGTTTCTTATTAATTCAATTTTTTATTATTACTCTAATAGTAGCATGATAAATGTATAAAAATTTTACAGATAAAATAACTGAAAAAGCAAAAAAAAAAAAAAAGAAGTATTTACATGAAAATAAAGCCGAAAAAATCCAAATTAAATTGGTTTATTTGGAATCAGAATGACATGAAACGAATTTATATTTAAAAATTAGATTTCTATCTCATATATAAAAAAGAAGCATGTACTTTAAAATTCAACCCCTAATAATAACGATTTTTTAATTTGTAAAAATGGTCCTACCATAATAAATAACAAATACTTACAATAGTTACCTATTCCACAGTGTACCTATATATTTTACGTTTTATGAAAGTAAGCCTTGTTATTAAAGATTGTTATGTTATTCTTATTATATAAAACGATCAAAATTCGTAGGAATCTTTTTAGATCAATGAAACATGAATTTAAATCGGACATATACCTAACCAGTTACCTCAAACATATTATACATGAATAATACAACCATAATAATACATCTACCTATAGTATTCTAGTATGAAGTGACGGACGACGGTACAGCTATAGTATTAGTATTTAATAATTAAAACAGAAAAAAACATATTGTAATAAAAGATTTTTAATGATAATATAATAAGTGCTATACATTGTAATTATCGAAAAATAAAAAATAATAAATTTAAACGAAAAAAATGTTCCGTCTAATTTCACTATTATAAGCATGCAGGGAAAATTACCCTCTTTATACCAGATGCGTTACGTTGAAAGTAATTGTTATATTCAGTTGAGGACAACAACTAGCACAATTTTTAAGTGTCGAAACCACCACTAAGGCAACTGGTCATCACCCTTCTTATCATTTATATAATATGATTATTAGTATAAATATAATAATATATAACATTCACCAGTTCTCCGCGATTTTCCAGCTGGTATTATACGACAAGACATCATATACAGCTGGTAAAATGTACATCGATAAAAAGTGTACACTCCTTTTCTGAAAGGGTGTCAACAAATTTATGTAACACCAACACCACTTTTTAAATATACTATAATAAAAAATATTTTGATCAATTCGTTACTTTATTATAGGTATATATAGTTATTTTAAGCTCATAATGAAATAATCAACCATCAAAATACCATGGTAAGCCTACAAGCCCACTTAGCACTTACCGCCCATTTTGATAAGAATGTTGTCATTTTGTGAAAACAAAACGAAAAAAAAATTGATTTTTAATTTTTGTACTTACATATTGTAATGTGTATGTATATATTTTATTATGAATTACTGTAATGTAAAATTTAAAAAAGTTGATGTAATTTTTCAACAATTTTCAATTTTCTATTTCCAAATATTCCGTCATTTTTGTTGGTTAGGCAACCAAATTTTCAAAGCAATGGTAGAAGCTCTAGAAGCACTTTAACCGATGGTATCAAATTTTTTTCCAAACGGCTGAACATTTATTTTTCGATTTTGTGTATCGGCTATATATAAGATGGTTCCATTGTGCATAAAATATGTGAAAAATTTTCTAATGATACATAATTACATTAACTACTTGACTCGGTGATCAAAATCAAACTGATATACGACCGAATGAATTTGTCAAACACTATCATGTCAAATGAGACATGATTATGTCAAATTATCAAATTCTATTTTTAGCATCAATAATGATAAATATTTATCTTTTATTTAATAATATTTATTTTTGAGTAGGTATAGCGATTAATCGGAGTGACTATTATAAGTATTAACTGTAAATTGAGTAGGTAACGATTTGTTCCAGTGTACTCTATTATATAAAATTGTCAATTGACTCTAATATAAAAAAAATTTAATTGGATTATCATTAATCATTTTTTAAATACGACTATTTATTTACTATTTTTATTTATTTGTTTTATTTCGTATTTATATACCGTACTTCTTATGCAACATATTGTGTGCTAAATACTACTATAATATACTACACTGTATAGATTTAAAGTGGTTCAAAAGTACCTATTGGCTACTTATATTATAATTTATAGATTATTTAAGAAATAACATAATTATTAATTTTATTTAATAAATATTATGTGCCCCCGATGTGGGCATGTAGCGGTCACTATCCAATTTTCAAACTTTGAGTGCCTATACATAGTTCTGACTATAAATAAATAGTCTATTAATGTCCTGGTGTTCTGGATTCTCCGTGTTAATGTGTTTTTATGCAAATGATATAGGTGCCAAATATTATAATATTTTAAACATTATAATAATGAATCTTTAAAAAGATATTTTCTAAAGAAAGTACAAACTTGACTAATAGTGTTAATAGCTTTTTAATGTTTGACTGTTTGACTATTCAAAAAACCTTATATAAACCATTATAAAGTAGGTTAATTATTTGTTTCAAACATCAAACGAAACATTAATGAATAATAAATTATTTATTTTTATTTTTATTTAAAATGTATTGATGTGGAAAGTTTGAAAGCAAAAATGATGATTGCAAAATGTCTTTAAAAACAATCAACCGATAATCAAATATTAATACCTCTGAAAATTGCAAAAGAGTATTCCCCAACATCTTTCCAAATTTATATAAATTGTTGAATTTATAGCTTATACATTATACAATCCCTCTTAGCAGTGGTACTTGTAAGACTGTGAGAATATTCTCTACTAAGTCTACAATACGACGAGTAAAAAATTAGTTACGTTCATATATATCGCAAGATCGATTCACAAACTTGACACTATAAAGCAAAAAAAAAGATTTAATCAATGTCATGGAAAGTGATTCTGTATTAAACTATTTTTTAGCTGACAATAAAAATAGATGAATAGATCATAATCTGTTAATTATAATTTATATCATATTTGATATAAGTACGAGTAGGATTAAGTACACATTTTTTTCCATATTTTATTAAAATATTAATACGGTAGTATGTACTTACCTAAGGTTTATTTAATGTAATTATTGCGTGATGGTCGAAGGGACACTTTGCCTAGTTTGCCTTATTGTATTGTGCTTGAGTTTACTTCAGTCTTTAGCCTCCTCCCTAATATTTCAAGAGTTTGGGTGTGCCAATATGTGCGTACAAGGCATTTCTTCATAAATCCGTTTTAAAATTCATAATTGTAACTTGTAAGTAGGTACCATGTGTGATGTGTCCATGTACTTAATTAGTAATTACTAATTAACAATCATTTTAACTATGAATACACATCGTAAAAATTAAAATTATGTACTTATATATTTCTTATTTAATATTTATCATAAAAGTTTATTTAAATCAAAACATATTATTTTTAAATACTCAAATTACTTTGATAAATATTTATCATTAAGAGGACGTCTGTCTTCTCGCTGTTTTCGTCTTAACAACGTATACTATTACAAAATTCAGCAGAATCCATTTTATGCTGTTTGCTTAGACTAGTTATTTTAACTATTATTAAACTTCAAGGTAATAATATTAAGGATTTTATTGCTAATTTCATTTTAAAACAAATTACGAACATTTTAATATCCTAATATGTTATGGTCTATGGATATAACTCACTTAAAAATTAAAACACCTATAAATGCCTATAAGATTCCATAGGTAACACTATTACCTTTAAGTTTTATAGTAGATAAATTAATTCTAATACTAAAGCAAACAGTATAAAATGAATTCTGCTGAATGCAAATTTGCTATATTGTAGGTTAGTTAAGATGAAGACAACACATACAGGTACAACTTTTCTTAAAAAAGTTAAAAATAGTTTAAATGTAATTTAAGTAGATTAAATATTGATACCTAACTACCATCTTTTAATTAGATATTTTGAAATTGTGAATAATATTGTAATTTTTAATTTTTATACAACCAACTTGGTCGTATGAAAATTTAAAAATTTACATTGTACTGTAATGAATAGTAATTGATAATAATTTATAAGTTTGTGACATAAGTACCTAGAATAATATATACTGTAAAGTATTTTCTATAGTAACGTACTTACTATGACAGCAAATTACTTTTTTATAGATCTTCTAATATTTATTTCTTATCAGTCGAGTTTAATCTAATAAGTAATAATTATATTTTATCATTTTATGAATTATATTTAACATAAATAATACAAATCTATATTGTTACCTTAATTCTTTGGTAATAACAAATAAAATAAATGATTATATTTTATCAAAATATATCAGTTTTAGTCTTTATCCTTAATAAATTTAACCATCACTTGGTAATCAATATTTTCCCAGCTGGTTTTATATCATGAACATGTTTCAATCTTTTCGTTTTATGCTATTTTTAATACAATAATAAATATTACAATTTTAATTAATGGTGTACACATAATAGTCAAAATACATTTATTACAAATCTATAATTATTTGTTTATATGAAAATAGAATAATTTATTCTTTGATTTTAGCAATATACTAGGTATGATCTGTATAAATAGAAAACTTTATACAATTTAAGATTTTTTTTAATAACATTATTGAGATCCACAATACTATTTCCATACTATGTAGAAATATACATCATGTTTTAAAGATAAATTTTATCTCAAGCATTTATCTATGGACAATATTAATTTTTAAATGAATATTACATTAATGATTCAATAACAAATGTTTTTTAGTAAAAATAAAATAATTAAAAAATTAACCAATTACAATTTACAATTTATTATCAATCAATTTATACTTGATATGATAGATATTAAGCAAATAAATAAGAATAAAAGTGTATTAATATAATTAATAAATTATTTATGTAATATGATTATTAATTAAACAAAAAATAATAATACATTGAAATGTTAAATACATATTATGCTCATGCACTTGGCATAACTTTTAAACGGTTAAATGCTTCTTTTTCTAACCATTCTCTATGGTCAGGGTGGGCAATATTTATCAAGGCATGTGCTCGTTGTCTCAAACTCTTTCCAAATAATGAGGCAACACCAAACTCAGTTACAATATAATGGGCATGTGCACTGGTAGTAACAACCGTAGCTCCTATAAAATTATTTTATGTCATCAATGTTTAAAACTAATGTGTACACATCTAATATTTTACCTTCTTGAATTTTAGGCACAATTTTACTACTTGGTAAACCTCTGGCATCTTTAGTTTTTGGATTCACAGAACCTAGAGCAATAATAGGTTTACCCTTACCGTCGAAACCCTCAGCAGCTCCTCTAATGAAATCAACTTGACCGCCATACCCTAATACAAATTTTAATTTATATTAATTAGCTAATATTCCAATAACTAACTTATATATTATTTACCTGAATATAATCTATATCCAATAGAACCAGACACTATTTGTCCAGTCAAGTCTACTTCAATACAGGAGTTAATTGCTGTCATTTTAGGTTGTTGAGATATTATATGTACATTATTGGTGTAAGATACTTGCCTCATACCTATAACATTTATTAAATTAGGTATATACATTTTATAATTAATCAATAAAAAAATATATTACATATTAATGGATTGTTATCAACAAAATCATACAACTTCTTGTTGCCCATTAAGAAACTTGTTACAATTAGTCCTTTGTCAAATGTTTTATTATGATTGGTTATAACCCCTGAATTTACTAGATCAATAACACCAAGACTGAACATTTCTGAATGGATTCCTAAATCTTTATGATCTTTAAGGCAAGTAAGCGTGGCATCCGGAATTGCACCAATACCCATTTGTAATGTAGCACCATCTTCAACAAGGTTATCAGCAATATGCTTGCCAATAGCTGTTTCGGTAGGATTTGGATCTTTGTGTTCATGAGCTGGTAATTCGCGATCACATCTGACGGCATAATCAATATGTGATTGATGGATGATGGCTTCACCAAATGTGCGTGGAATACAATTATTTACTTGTGCTTTAAGAAAAAAAAAATAAAAATGAAAATATTGTTAGTTAAAATGTTGAATCAATATTTGACTTACCGATAATTATTTTTGATTTCCCCAAAGCTGAACGAATGCAATCCACGCTTGTGCCAAGACTGCAAAAACCATGATGATCAGGAGGTGATACCTAAAATAAATATTATATTAAACTATTACACAAAACATGTTAAACAGTAAGTATATAATTATATACATAGAAAAAACACTATTAAAAATATATTTAAATATTTTACTAGAACAAATAATTAATATAATAGTATAATTATTACAATAAAAAAAAACTGTTACTCATAGATAATTGTTATATAATATTATAAATGGTACAACAGATTGATAATTACTACTTTATGGAACTAAAATAAATTCTTAATTATATCAATAACATACTACCTGATTAACAAAATACATAATAAAATATACTATTGAATATATAAATATATCAATTTGTATGTTAATTTACAATAAATTAACTATGTATAAAAAAAAATGTTAGTTAGCAATAAAATCATTATTTATATTTTACTTGAACTTAAAATGAAAATGAAAATATATTATACAGTATCTATTAATCAATTGATTAACTTTTATTCATACAATTCTATTTATTTAGCAAAATAATATTCCTTCAAAAGTATTTTTGAACTCCTCTATAAAGTAGAACTACAATATTATAAATCTAGTTCTGATTCACACTAAAGAGAAAATGTATACATATTTTGTTTACGTTTTATTGACTTGAAATTAAAAAAAAAAAGCAATACTAGCATATACTAATAACATTTTACATTATGACTTACAATTATTGTTTTTCACTGCCTATATCAAACTAGATGTAAATAAAAAATTAATTGTTGTTAGGGTGGAATAATAAGGTATGTGTGATGCCAACAGAACAAATATAGAAAAAAAAACACTTTCTAAACTTAACAGATTGTGAGGGGGTGTTAAACTAAATTTATACCATAATTATTAACAACTATCTTAAAAATAATTAAATTAAAAAATGTTTCTGGCAAAACAAATAATATTGTTCATAATAATTATTTGACTGTATTATATTATTGTAAAACAGTGAAGACTGTTACATTGTTACATTCTCTTAATCTAAATGAGTGAGTTAAATATAGCACTAAGTATACTGTATTACTAAATAATAAAGTATAGAATTGATATTTCAAACATATATGCATATACATTTTATTACTAATTGAGATACAAATGTAATAATAAAACTTAATTTAAAATCATAAGGTGTTCATAGATTAATACTTAATACTTATTATTAGGTAATAAAAAAAATAATTTCTATTTGATAAAAATATTCATATTATAATATATTAATTATTTATACATAAATACTATTGTTTATGTTTATTTTTTAACTAAAACAACATTTATCAATATTTATAGGTACAATGTTTAATTTTAAAAACTTTCTCACATTTAATAAAGAAATATCTGAATATATTATCCTGATAGTAAAATTAATAAGATAAGTGGTTATTATAGAATAAATATTTGATCACACTATCAGTTATTACCTAACCTCTAATATAGGGTTAATCTATTTTTTAAGTTAGATAACTCTTCTAACCTAACCATTAGTTATCAAATTATTTAATAATTAATATTGTAATTATTATAAATTTTGTATAAATATATAGTAAATAGTAGGATAATCTATTTATTTATTTTTAATAATTGACGATTGCTTTAACAAAGTAGAAAGATATATATTTTTACTTTTACGGTATGCAAAACTGCTATTTATAAAAAAAAATTGATAAAATTATTAAAAAACTAAAACCAAGAAATCACTATCAAATGAATCAAGATAACTTACGTAAATATAAATAATATTTACTTTAACAGTCATAGATGAAAAAATCTTTCTACAACATAGTATGTTGAATTATAATGAAATTAAAATAATATAATTATTATTATGTAAATATTAACAGGTTATGGTTTCAAATTTTAAATATTAAATAATTTTGTTTAGCTATAAAAATAATAATTATAACTAACTGTCACTTATGTCACTATTCGTACAGCTTATTAAGGTTATAACTTATAATTGAATTATGATGATTAGTTAAGGTCAAAATGGACAATGAACAGTATTATGGCCTTTAAACGAAAATTAATTCAATTTCCTTACCGAGATAATTGATACATCTACTGGTATAACATTCCGTTCAAATACGTAGGGTATATCGTGTAAAAATATTGGTACAGCATCGCCACGGCCTTCATTTATACACTTCCTCATATTGGAACTAATAAAAAAGGCCATTGGTCGAAATATTCCTAAAAAAAGAAAACTATTAAAAAAAATTTCAGTTATAAAATTAAAAAAAAATGTGCATACCTTCACATTCTGGGGATGAATAAGGCGACTCAAATTCCGTGTGAATGCTACATACGCGTATATTTTTTAATTGCTTTTGTTTTCCATGATCTGTCATACTACGGAGAATTTCAATTGGTGTAGTAGCAGCACCGCTCACAAAAACTGTATTATCTGGAAACAAAATACTTTTTAAGAACTGAAATTACCAGAAGTGTGTAATTACTGCATCTTACATTATTGTTATCATTTTTAATCTATTCTATAAACTAATTAAAAATTAAAAATTAACATTATTATTTAAGATAAAAATATAAATTCTCAATATTATAAAATTTAATAGGATCTACTAACTATTTGTACAACTGTATGTTCAATAGCCAATGTAATATATTTTTCTAATTTGTAATTAATATTTTTGATGAGAATGTAAATATTAATTATGTTTATTATTAATCTAAAGAAATTTACAGTGGAATTAATTTATTTTATATCATTATTTTTCAGACATCTAGTAATACATACATTTTATTTTAATAGTATACAAATTCTAAAAGGTACAAATAAACTGTACCTATTACCTAAAAATTATTTATTATTTTTATATTCATACAGGCAAATTTAGGATACTTTAATTTTATTTTCTATTATCTTCATTAGAAAAAAAAGCATATATTTGAATATTTCCAATTTGAATGTTAGTATGTATAATAATTTCATATTAAAATGAATTTCAAAATTTACAAAACACATTTTTATTATTTTAACCTTCACAATTTAAAGCAATTAAAAAAGCTTAACAGGTGAAACACAAGTAGGTAATTAAGTTGATAATAAGTAAATTATTTATAAAAAACATTATCTATAGTACCTATAACTATTTATTTTTTTACAATTTTGAGATAGTACACATTCTATAAATATTTATTTTTTATAATAAATGATAGTCTATGTGATATTTTAAAAGGCAAATTTTTTATGCAAATAAGAAGAAAAAATTTTGCTTAGGTAAGTATATGATATCAGAGCTAAACACTTAAATTAGCATAGGTATTAATGTGAACCTTTGAATTAGGTAAGGTAAGTTGTATAACCATTAATGTAATTTATTGTTATATAAAAGTTCAAAAGGGCAAGAAAATAATAATTTACAGTGAATAGTGTTGTACGGCTAGTAAGTGGCATGAACTGAATAACTATTTTACAAACATAATAATAGGTAATAATATTATCCATTTCTAGAGGAGTTTATAATATGTTGGGACACACTTAAAAACTTATAATTTTTAAATACATAATATGATTTCCTAAATATATTATCTTAACTTGACCAAGATTGAATTGTTTTGGATGCACCGCCACAACTTTAATGATCCATATCCCTTCCCGGCACCCTTTCTACTAATAAGCCAACTTTAAATAATATTATAATGGTATAGGACATAGGTACAATACGTTTGTACATACTTAGTACATTTTTCTTAACTTACTCCTCTACAGCAGCGTTTCTTAAACTTTTTTACCCGTGGAAACCCTTTTTTGTGTCCACTATTATAGAGGAAAAAAAATGTTAACTATTTTTATTTAGCTCTCGACAATAAGTTGCTATAGTTCGATAATTAGAACCCCTACTCGGTTTCAATAGTTTTAATGCATAACAATTTTTTCCCCGCTAGCCACTACTAATTTTTAGTTTGATTTTTTAAAGAAATTTTCGAAAACAGGGCTCAAATTTCGGGGAACACTATTTAAGAAACACTGCTCAACAGGATCGACAAGATGACTACGTATAACTAAAACTTAAAAAAAATCAGTGGAACAAAGTCTAGAAATATTTGCAACACAGGCGCGTCGGAACGCATCGAGTCGACCAAGTGGCAGAGAATTAACGAGAACGGAAAACACTAAATTACCGGACTTGATGCACTGGACGGCTTCGTCGGCGGACACCCACTTCGGCTCTCGGTCCAATACTTGCGACACTTGAGGCGTGTAGGTGAAATACGTCTTCGGACCAACCCGGCCGGCCAGTGAATTCCATATCTTAGCCCTGAGCCCAATCCTGTTCACGGCCGAAACCGACATTGTTGGTAATGCGTGCGGTCGAGTAAATGGAACGACGAACGGATAACGAGAAGATAATCAAAACGATCGAGAGGTTTTGAAATAATCTCTATAGACCGTGGTTTATAGACGAATTTAATGATAAAAAAAAAAAAAAAATACGGATGCGACGGTGGGTCAGTAGGTGACGAAGATGCGGCGGTCAGCTGGTGCGAAAAGCGGACGGGCGGCAGTGATGAGCGCGCTTACTTGAATGCGGACACGAAATACTACGAGTCTACGAACGCGACCAGCGAATATATCACACACACACAGCCGGTTCGGGCGACACGGCACGATTAAAGTATTAAACAAAAAACTAACGAAACGATATACGACGATTAAGCATTTACGCGTTATCAGTGGATTACTCGTTTTGGCCACCACCAAAGACAAAAGCGCGCGCACCGACTATACCGACGACTGTGACGACAACTAAACTGCGTGTCAAGCTTTGGGGAAGGGGCGGTAATCGTAGAGAAATACGTAACGATTACGTGACACAATATTAATAATGTTAATAATGTTATTTCTCGAGTACTGAGTAGTGATATCCAACTGTGTTTAGTAGGAACGCGCAAAAGTTTTCAATTACGCGGCGGTGACCGTGACGTTGGTCGGCGAGCAAAAATACCCATTACCCATAGACGGTAGTCCATAAATCAATAAATAATAAATAAATCGTAGTTTTGAGTGTTTTGACGAGACGTAAAAGAAGGATGAACGCGCCACGCGCGTCATTTATCCCGACCATTTAATCGCAGATTACCACCTAGGCAACCAGCAGATTAAAGTCCCGGAAATGAACGAGACGCGTAAACAACATTTTAATTATTATTGTTATTACATTGTAATTGTATTACCATTAACAATAACAACAACAAACGCCTCGGTGCAACCCGGTTGTAATCGGATCGATTCAGGTCAACATGTGCACGGGGGAATACGTATTACGTTGTGTAATCGTTTCGTATTTACACACACACGCGTGCACACACATTGCTATGAATAATAATTAATAATAGAACGCTCGAACACGTAATTGGACCGATGTGTAGGAATAGTAAAGTTCACTATATATTAAATAAATCGTAAAATAAAGATGTTCAATTATTATTAAAGTCCGACGACGGCGAGAGCGTATTTTAAATTATTTTTACCTACACGGTACATTGTTCTATTCTGTGGTACAGAGTACAGAGTAGCTTAATTAATCGTTAATCATTATTCGTTATATTATAATATTATTATTACATAAATTTTTACTCGATAGAGTTGTACACCAGTACGCGTGTTGACTGGTGGAATATTTCAATATTATGAATTGCGACGTCTAAATAATATGATCGATCGATGACAAAATTGTCATGGATCACCACTGTAGTGTGTACTGTGCACCAATCAACAGTTCGCCTCGTAAGAACCACTTTGACGATGTCGTATAATATGTAATTGCAATGGTGGTGTTAGTTAGACCGTGCCATGTTTGTATATTTTAAGTCCGTTAGGTTGGCCTGGAAATGGATAAATTCCAGAAAGGTTTTATGGCTTACATAGAAAAAATGCACATTAAAAACGAGAATTGTGATGACGTTACCAACTTATATGTCGTCTCCGTCTTACAAACATACACCACAGCAAATTCACATTAAGTAGAATTATATAGTTTTATTATGATAACTTTAATATTACAGTAAATACTAAATTGACCTATAATATAAAATACCAACATTATCGATGATCTGTCGTTGTTTTTTCATATTTTAAGTTTTATATAGACGAGTTATTAAACTAGTATATTGAGAATGTGAAATAGTAAAATGCTCACACTTGAAAATTCAAATATCGTTAAAAACCTACGACTGATCCACTGATCACAGATAATGTTTTTATGTCTTACCTAACGTAAATTCTTAAAAGTTTGATCATGGCCTACAAGACAATTCTAACAATATTAATACTGTATAACAACAAAACCTACTGTACACAAATTTGCCATATTTTTACGTTTTATCGGACTTGGTAGCGTAATCTTCTTGAAGTTTAAATTTCATTAAATTATTTTATAGCCCTATAATAGGTAATAGGAATATTCACAATATTAGAATAATATTCATTAATTATTTGTATTTCTGTGGCTGTAGAATTGTATACAACTATTTGTTTTATTGTTCACTTTTCCGACACTGAAACGCAAACAATTTGCTAACCTGTAATAGATCACTGTTATCACTCCACAATTTTTGTTGATACTCTTTGATACCTGATAAAGTGATAAATTAATGCGTGATCACATCACACCGCACGCGACTTTAGATTTGGAGTCTTGGAGATTGAAGTCTGGCCTGTGGAGTATTGGAAATTGGAATTTGGAATGGATTAAAGTTTGTTGAATTTATCAATTGCTTTTTTTCAAAGCTTGACATTTGCAAATACTGGAGTGAAATCTCCAGGAATTGATATTTTGTATTGACTTACGAGTTAAGAATTACAATCCACTTGTTTACATCTTAAATATAATGGTAAGTTAATTAACCACTTTCAAGATCGTAACTAACACACTGGTTTCGTGTTGATATAAAATAATATATTTTCTATTTATACAAATTGAATTATAATATAATAGTTGCCATTGAATGTAATATACATATAGTAAATTTAATGATTATTAAATAATAAAAGTAAATTTTACTTGTGTATTTACACATCTTAACAACAAATTTAAAATATAGATTGTCTCAACTTACAAACCCTAGAAAAATGATATATCTTTAATTAATCAATTCACATCTTTAAATTATTTTATTTATTATTGTTCATTGAAGACGGTTAGGATAAACATTATAACTATCTTTTTTATTCATATTTATATTTAACTATTGTATTATTACATATTGGTAAAAAACATATTTCAACTTTAAGTTAACTAAATTAATATATTTATTCACTATTAGTGTTGACAATATCCATTAAAGGTATTTAATTAAAAACTTTTTTTTTTTTTAATTAATTTAAATCGAATATATAAAAATCTATTCATAATTTATGTGTCATATAAAAGCAATTACATGAATTATGGTATACTTCCATTACTTTTGCAGAGTGATTTTAAAACAGTTATTGAAGGCACTCGAGCCTCTAACAATTTGCCAAATGGAGTAAATTGGAATTTTTATTACAGTTACCCTAAATTTAAAAAAACTGTTTCATCACGTCAACATCATGTTCTCAAGTTGTATGTATAATAGAAATGAATATTACACATTATGCTATTTGGTATAAACTTATTTAATTCCTTGACTTACAGAATATCTGCATTATTGAAAAATCAAAAAATCCCGGGTAATATTCGAGATAAAGATGAAGATCATCAATTTGAACTTATTGAAGAAGGAAATGACACAATCTTAGACCGAGTGGTATACCTTATATGATAAACATTGATTGTACATAATAATAAATTAAATAATAATTTTTTTTTTTATAGACACATAATATTGATACATTAAATGGGTCTTTCAAGAATGTGGGTGTATCTGTTATCCCTAAAGCTTTTGTATCAGAAACTACTGACAATACACAAGCAGCAAACAAAAAAAGAATATTAGTACATGGACGTAATATTGAAAGACCACAATTAAAATTTAAGACCAAAGTCGATAATAGACCAGTTCCGTTTAAACCCCTTCTTACTAGTAAACCAAACAGTAAAATACCATTAGATTTATGTTTAGAAACTAATGAAGATGGAATCATGTTGTAAGTAGTTATATTTCATTGAAATATGTACAAAAAAATATATATGTATATTTTAAAATTATTTTTTCTTTAGTTATAAACATCCATATCAATTAGAATTAGAAGAATTCAAGGTTCCAGATGAACACTTAAAAATCTCAAAAGCTGTCAAGCCTGCATCACTAGAAGATACAAAATTTGTTGAAGTATATACTGAAGAACAATTAAATTTAATGATTTCAGATTTAAAAAACGTCAATGAATTAGCTGTTGATTTAGAGGTAGGATTCAAACTTTTTATTGATTTAACAATCAATAAATCAAATAATTTTTTTTTTCTCTTTTCAATAGGCTCATAGTTATCGAACATATCAAGGGTTTACTTGCTTAATGCAAATATCTACTAGAAATGCAGACTATATTATAGATACACTACATCTTCGTGAAAAATTGCACATACTCAATGAAATATTCACTAATCCTGCTGTAGTTAAAGTAATAATATATTTAAATTGTATTAAATGCATTATTTAATATTACCTTTTATTATACCTTTTCAGGTATTTCATGGAGCTGATAGTGATATTCCTTGGCTGCAAAGAGATCTGGGTCTATATGTTGTCAATATGTTTGATACGTATCAAGCTGCCAAAATATTGAACTTTTCTAGAAAAGGGTTAGATTTCTTACTAAAACATTATTGTAATGTAGATGCTGACAAAGCATTTCAACTGTATGATTGGAGAACTAGGTAATAATCATCTAAAACCAATAAAAATAAATATTTTGATTATCTTTCACAAATCTTGTTCTACCATTCAAAACTATAACAATGTTTCTGTATTTTGGTTTAGGCCTTTATCGACTGAAGCCATATTTTACGCCCGTAGTGATACTCACTATTTACTCTATGTGTATGATATGATCAAAAAAGATTTAATGGCAATGTCTACTAACCAGTGCAACTACATTGAATTAGTATTTCAGCGAAGTGCTGATGTGTGCAAAACGGTAAAAATTTACTGATTGATATTTTATTACTATTAAAAATAATTAAATTTCATTTTAGAGGTATGAAGTGAATATTTTAAGCGAAGACAGTCACTTGAGTATGTATAAGCGCAGTAAAAAAATGTTTGACATCCAGCAAATGTATGCACTCAAACATATATACGCTTGGAGAGATAAATTAGCTAGAGAATTAGATGAAAGTCCAGGGTAAGGACTTGATAAAATACTTGTGAAGTTAATGAGACGTTCCTATATTTATTTTTATTTTTTCAGATATATTCTACCGAATCATATGTTGCTTAAGATATCAGAAATGTTGCCCAAAGAATCATTTGGCATATTGGCTTGTTGTTCGCCTATACCTCCATTGGTACGACAATGTCTCCATGAAATCCATTACATCGTTAAAAAAGCAAGGGAACAAACTTTTGAAAATGTAAACAATATTTTTTATGTTTCTTCAAAGTAATTTATATGTTGATGTGATTACTATGGTATGATTATTTTAGCAGGCCGAGAAATTAAATGAGGATAATAGTTTTACACAAGATGTGGTCAAGCATATAGATGTTGACATGATTAGCTTACATGATTATTCTAAATCAAAAGAGAATGCAGAAGACTCATTGCCTACATTATTAAATGATTTAAATAAATTACCTGATGATGAAATTGAAATTCTATGTTTTACGCCACAGGAAATCACTATATTCCAAGTACTTAATTATAGATTTTAATATTCTTCAGTCTGTTTTTGTTTATGCGCTATAAATATAATTATTAATTTAGGAAGTGAACAAAAAAAAATCAAAGAAGCATATTGGTTTAACAAATATTGTATATAAACAGCCGTATGAGCTGTATTTGAAAACAATTAAGTATAATAATGTTCTTAAAAAATCACTAGAGGTGCAAGAGAAAAACAGCGGTAACAATGAACCATTAAATACTAGTGTCCCAATGGAATGTCCAGACAAACTTTATTTAACAACTCAAGTGAGATTAACTTTAAATGATTTTAATTTCCACATAATATATTTGATTTTAATATTTATGCTTAAATATTAATAATTAATTTATTAAATCATACATAATTAATATTTGAATTGATGTTTCTAAAAATATTTGAACATGATTTTAAATAATTGTTTGTATTTCATATTCTTGCAATACTTGATGCATTTATATGACAAAACTACCATCGCATTGTGAACAATTTATTTAATTTTTTTTTATTTTTAGGTTAAAGAAATTAAAAAAGAAATTATTGACCATACAAATGTAAAAAAGAATGTTCCAAAAGTTCTAAATGCTCCAAATACAATTATAAGAGAGATAAAAGTTGATAACCAAAGTTCTAGTACAAGTTCAACTTCCCAAAACCCTACAAATAATTCAAGACAAAACAGTTTTAAACCTCATAAGTATGAAACAACTGATTTTGCCAAATTTCATAATCAATCAAAAGAGGTTATGTTAATTGCTAAACGATTGCAAAAGGTAAATACAAAATTTATTAATGTATTGGTAGAAGAAATATTATCAGTATTGAACGTTTTTTTATTACCAGTGTCAAACACAATTGTTTAAAATTATAATTAAAATAAAATGGTTAATTGTTAACAAAATGTTTGATTTTGATTTTCAGAAAAAGAATAAAACAAAGAAGAATAAAAAACCCAAGAGATTGCAAAAAACTGTATAAAGCATTAATTATATTAGGTTTTGAAAATTGTATAACAATTATATTTTAACATTAAATAAAATGTAACTTGAACTTTTATGTACCATCTTTCAACTAGATTTTTTAACTTCTTTTGCATTCAGTTTCAGTTTATTTATAAGTATATCACTCTCAGACATGTTGATGTGGTTTTTAAAGAATGTTCTGTGACTAAATCACATGCATAGCATTCGTTAGTGATAGGACAAACCACCATGGCATAGCTTTAATCCGCTGCTAAGTGCTAAAATTAAATTAATAATGTAGCAAATTATTAAAGAATAGTCTCAATTATACTTAGCAGAACATATCCATCACAAGGGATTAAAACCTCCATTTTTATTTAATATTATCCAATATTAATTGCTAGAACTAACTAATTTAACACAAATTAAACTTGTGACTGTATTCAAGCCAACTTGCTCCAATATTTAATCTGTCATTAAATTGGTTTTACCATTGATTATAGAATGATTCTACTAAACACTAAAATGTTACGTAGTGTGTTGGTAAAAAACAAAAAAAATCAAAGAGCTAATATTCTGTAAATAGTCTCCAATAGTTACAAATTAAGATTCTATTCACTTTCAGATTTGATCAATCGTTATTTCTATGACAATACATTATCAGAATACAACATAGCAATTTTAGTTTCACGTTTGATATACCTTGCCTAATATCTTTGATATTTACTATTTAGTAATGTCCTACCTTTTAAAATCGAGAAGTTTTTCAAGCTATTCCTACTAAAAGAAATAACAGATCTATTCTATTTTTAAAAATAGTAATTATTAGTTTAGAATTTCAAATAAATAAATAGCATATATTAAATATACTCAATTATTAATATATGTTACAGCTGTAACAGGTAATTTGAACACTACCCGAGCCTATTAGATAGAGTAAACATATTATTTGTAATACATTTATTTTATCCATCAATCTGATACTGAAAAAATATCAATTGTAGGTAATATTTCTATAATAAAATATGATAAAAAATTAATTACGATATAGTTAAGAGTCAAATTACCAAAAATAGGCAGAAACATTGATTAAATATACTAATTTAATCAATGACAGAAGTAAAGATGATCCGCAGAATGTACTTTTTTCGATTTTATCTATTAGTGATAATCAATACTATGAACTTTAAAATAATGACTTTTTTACAACTTAATTCAAGAAATATGTATGTTCTGAAAATTGATTGATATTTTAAAAGTGACTGCTACAATAAAATCATTGTATGCAATAACTATTTCACAATCTCTTTCTAGTGATCAAGGTTTAAAAAATGTCTATTAAGTATAAGTCTGTAAATCTAAAACTACTGGGATAGTTTGCAACTCTAAATGCCATCCCAATTTTAATTGTACCTATTTAATTTTACAAATTTTCTTATAAAATATTAAATAATAATTTAAGAGGATGTCGCAGCTGCATGTGTTGTCTGTCTTACACACGTGTGATTTAGACAAAACGTGTTTACACAGTCTGAACTATCATTTGCTTTATAGTTACAGCTCCTTCAATAATTTAATTAGAAGGAATGTGCTTAATTTTGTTGAAGGAGATGTTAAACTATGCCTCCTCAATAAGTTTTTTTTTATCGATTTAATATTTCAACCAATATTCAAGCTTAAAAATGTTAAGTTTTTTTATTTTTTTCCTTCACGTAAAAATTAAACCAAAACATTCTTTTTAAAAAACTCATCGAGGAAGCTTAGTATAAGTCATGATCTTTCTATTGGAGTTAAAACCATGTTCCTACAGTATCCATGCATTGTGTTGTGTGGATAGAGCTGAAGCTTGTTTTATACTTTCAAAATACACATTCAACGTCCTCTTAATAATATCTAAGTTATTTAATAAATAATTTTTTTTCACATTTATATGATTTAGTCTTTTCTACTTCATACTTTATCCACAGCACACTAGATAATGTATATATTGCCCAAGTAATGGGTAGCCACCTATTATTGTACTCTACCCATAACATATATATTTACTTTAAGGTAACAAGGAAAAAGGACTTAATATAATATTAATAAAACATGATGTTGTGACTTTAAAATTAGTTATGTGAATTTTAAATTGAACAAAAGGACAATATTATGAATTATGTACTAATGATAATGTATTTGACAGTACTTATTTCAATGCAAGACACAAAAAAAACTATGATTACAACATCATTTTTTATTACTATTGAAATAAAGAAACAAAAATATTCAATGATTTTTGGAATGAGTTTTATATGACCTAAAACACTTTGTACAATTTCCAATTTTAACATCTATGCAATAGACAAAATATCTCTTAACATGTGTCTAATGAAACTTACAATCCATTTGTACATACACATGAATTTAAAAAATATGTATAAAAAAAAAACTAATAATGTTACTAATAATTAATAAATTTGATTCTTATAAAATAAAACATCGAGAACAACACATAACTAGGATAGAAAAATATTTATGCCACTTGCGCGATGTCAGTCTTTGTGATTTCTAAAACAAATTATTACATCATGCCGCCCATTCCTCCCATACCTCCCATACCACCCATGCCGCCCATTCCTCCCATACCACCACCAGGTAATGGCTCATCCTTCTTTGGTAATTCAGTGATAACTGCTTCTGCTGTAGTCAACAATGACGCGACACCAGCAGCGTCGGTTAATGCTGTCCTGACAACCTAGAACAAACATATTTATGATATAATGAGAAGTAAAATATTTTATAGCTTAAAAACTGCATAAAAACATTCAATTCTCGAGACTACAAAAACTCTTAGTTACTAATATATGATTATTAAGTTTAAAATACTAAAAATAAACAATAACTAAAGAAACTTTATACGACTCTAGGGTATGTTATGTAACGTTGCTATATTTATCGAGAATGCATTTTTCTAATTAACAGCATGCAAATTCTTATTTAGTCAATTTTGAAGTCAGAAAGTAAATCACCTCATCAATGGACTTTTTAAGATAACATGGATAAATGAAGTGATAGAGAATGAAAGTCTAAAAAAACGGATCAATAATTCAATGAAAATGTAACCACTACAAAAGATGGTTTGAACATGATTTTAAGCATTATAAATTATAATATTCCACCAAAATTAAATCACTAAGGCACTAAATGTAATTAAATAAACATAAATTTACTGTAATAATGTAAATCAATATATTATATTCTGTATGATTGAATAGGTACCATTTTATTTGATTTACTATAAAAGTATAAACCCTAATAATTAATTGAACTTACTTTGGTTGGATCGATGATTCCTTTTTCGATCATGTTAACATATTCATCATTCAATGCATCATATCCAAAACTGTCTTTACCTTCCAATACTTTAGCAACCACAACACTACCATCAACACCAGCATTTCGGGCAATTGTCATACAAGGCATTGTTAATGCTTTACGAACAATTTCAATACCTATCAAACAAATTATTCAAATTATATTTACAAGTTTTCTATCCTGTTAAAAAGTACTGAATATTTACCAATTTTTTGATCTGGATTGGCCACTTTAATTGTATCCAATGAAGGTGAGCAACGAATTAAAGCAGTTCCACCTCCAGGAACAATACCTTCTTCAACAGCTGCACGAGTAGCATTTAAAGCATCAGTAACACGGTCTTTCTTCTCATTGACTTCAACTTCACTACTTCCACCAATTTTTAATACAGCAACACCAGACGCTAACCTTGCAAGACGTTCTTGCAGTTTTTCTTTTTCATATTCAGAAGAAGTATCCTTAATCTGCTCTCTAATTTGTTCAGCCCTTTGTTCCACGTCAGATGGTACACCATTACCCTAATCATTATTTTTAGTATAAATAAAACAAAAATGTGAGTGTATTAATAAATTTACTTTTAAAAGCAAAGTATCGTCTTTGGTGATGACCACTTCTTTGACTTCACCAAAATCACTAGCTTTAATATCTTCAAGTTTCAACTCATTGCCTTCTTGGCCAAAAACAACGCCTCCAGTTGCAATTGCCATATCAGTTAATGTTGATTTACGATTATCTCCAAATCCAGGTGCTTTGACAGCAGCAACATTTAGACCTATTTTCAACCTGAATAAAAAATATTAATTTATTTATGTCATTTAAGTAGTTTAATAAACACCATAAATAATATCAAATACTTAAAACCATATTATGATGTATTTTGTAAAAATTATATTTGTAAATTTAATAATACCTATTTAAAACTAGCATTCCAATAACTTCACCATCTAGGTCTTCAGCAACAATAACTAGTGGTTTACGTTGTGCATTGGCTAATTCTAAAGCAGGAATTAATGATTGAGCAGATGAAATTTTTTTCTCACTGAATAATACTAAAGCATCTTGGAATTCTACTTTGCCACCTATAGAGATTTGATTAAATATTAATGAAAAGTTTTTTATAAAAGTAGTCTATATTATAATTAGGTTACCTTTAGTAGAGTTAATGAAATATGGGGAAATGTATCCTCTATCAAATTTTAAACCTTCAATAACTTCCAATTCATCTTCCAAGGTTTTTCCATCTTTAACTGTTATTACACCATCTTTTCCTACCTATATAAAATTATCAGTAGATTCAGTACAAATTAAAAAAAAAAAAAAGAAGGCAAGTCATTCAATAGTTGTAATTCCACAAGTAAAACTATTACCTTTTCCATGGCAGAAGAGATAAGTTTTCCAATACTAATATCACCATTAGCAGAGATTGTGGCAACTTGTGCAATCTCATCTGAAGACTGAACTTTCTTTGATAATGTACTTAAATGTGTTTTCACTGTATCAACAGCTAACATTACTCCTAATAATAAAAAGATAAAATTGTTCAAATTTCTTAAATATTATATTTTTATAAAATTGTATTCCCAAGTACCTCGTCTAATTTCAACAGGATTAGCACCCTTAATAATTTTTTCAAATCCTTCTTTAGCTATAGCACGTGCTAATACAGTAGCTGTTGTTGTGCCATCACCAGCTTCATCATTGGTATTATTTGCTACATCTTGAACAAGCTTGGCACCAATGTTTTGGAATTTATCCTGCAATTCAATACCTTTGGCGACAGTTACACCATCTTTGGTAATTTTAGGAGAACCCCAACTTTGTTCTAAGATGACATTACGGCCCTAATAAATAAAATATAAATAGTAAAATGATAATATAATTAATACTAGTACAACATAAAATAATCTGTAAAATTTTAATAAATTTAGTGATTTACTTACTTTTGGACCCATAGTTACAGCAACAGCATCAGCAAGGATATCAACTCCTTCAAGCATAAGTTTTCTCACTTCAGGTCCAAACCTAATGTCTTTGGCATAGTTTCTGGCAAAGTATTGGGGTACATTGTTTCTAGCAAGAGCGGCAGAGATACGATACATCTATTGAATAAAAAAATTATTTATTTATATATAGATAGGTATGCATGTAAAACGTATTTTAAAAACCATAAAAAAGCGGATTAATTGTAAACATTACCTTCAGATTAAAAATTAAAAATGTAATATTTTCTGAGATAATCACGAAATGTAAATAATTTTTTTCTTAGTAGCATTGTAAACAACTATTATGTCAAATTAAAGTATATATTCTAGTTATAAATTACATAATATCAAACAAAATAATACATTTTAGCAAGTAACAGTTATGATTTCAATTATACAAATGTTAATCCTTTTACACTTTAATTAAAAGATTATTTTTAAAAAAACCACATGGGTTGTCCCAACGTGAGTTTAACCTCTACATAGATTTTAATTTATTCATAATTTCAATCGGTTAATAGTGTAAAACCAGGGAAATGTCGAAAATTTGCAATACGAAAAATATTCAATTTTCAAAACTTGTAGACGAATTAGGTTATCCCGATATCGAATGAAGCCGGCCGGGTCGTGCAAAGGTTAGAATACGTGTTGTTGGTTTTAATTAATGTAGTACACCGAAGTCCAAAAATACGAGCCTTAATCCATAATCGAACGAAAGTAAATTTTTCTTACCTTGAATGATTTAAATAATTCAACAGAACAGAAATTTAATTTAATTAAGTAGATTTAACCACTGAAAGTCGAACAAAAATTATTCGTAAAACTGCACCACGCCACAACACAGAACGAGTAGAGTGTGTAGATTATGAAGCCGGGAGCCGGGACCAAAGTGAGCAATCTATGGAAATTTCTAGAAGGAATAATGTAAAAAGTTCGATCGCTACCAGTGTGGCCAATAAACTGACAGAAAATATTTCAACTGCAATCATCGCGCGATAATAAATCTAAAAAATAGAATAATTTTGATTGATTTTGAGTTTTACAGGCATTTATTTACTGTCACTAGATCTTGAATAACTAATATCGAATAGCATGAATGACATTATTATTTATATATGTATAATAAACATATAATATAACAGTATACATTATATTGTATAGTATTTTGAATTCCTATTTTAATTGTTAGTAAGTACCTACAACCACATTTATTTTTAACATTATATATATTTATTTATTCTGTGGTACAACGACTAAGAACCCGAAATTGATTATTTGGTTGGTTTTTTTTTTATGATTTATTGTTAAGGGGATTGGAAGCGTTGATTTTCTGTCTTTGTCTTACACACGTGGAATATAAGAAAAATAGCTATACGCGCCTGACAAAAATTAAGGTACTTCTAGTTGTTCGATTTAAAATATGTAAAGATGATTGAATTGGCATACAAGTTTACTTTGCATCAGTTGAAGTATATTTTTAATATTTTCAATATATATTTAATAATAAAAATTGACAAATTTATTAAATTTAAAATATTTATTCTCATCAAAATATTTATTTTAAACAATAAAACAATCGATAAAGTGCTTCGACCGATGCAAAGTAAACTTGTATACCAATTCAATCATCTTTACATATTTTAAATCGAACAACTAGAAGTACCTTAATTTTTGTCAGGCGCGTATAGCTATTTTTCCTATATTCCACGTGTGTAAGACAAAGACAGAAAATCAATGCTTCCAATCCCCTTAACTAATAAGTACACCTTGCTGTTAACAATCAATTTTTATTTATTATAATATTAATATCACAATAAATAAACTCATACCATGATAAATATTAAATAGTCTTTATATATTATTCATATAAATACAAAATTTAAAGTACACATAATGTACGATTTACCTTCTGCAATCTACTATTCTAGTATTCTACTACCTATATTATATATTATTACAATATTACCTATCTAGTATACTATAGTCTATAGGTATATACTGTATATATATTAAATAATATTATTTAACAAACTAAATAGGGGGACCAGCTGCTATTAAAGAGGGCAAATACGCAAGATAACGTATTAAATGGCAGGTATAATTATTCACGATTTCACTCATTGCAACGAAGTTTCAACACGAAAAAAATACATATAGACTATAGAGTGGATATGTAAATTATTACACGAATAAAAATGTTAACGATAGAACGTCTATAGCTTCAAGCACAGATTAAAACTATAAGCTACAAGTTTCTTTACCGCTGTATTGCTTGTATTCAGACTTAAGAGTTAGCATAAGCGTGCACACTGCACGCGCAACAAAAGGTAAGGTTCATTTGCTGCATCTGAAACATTTTTGGACCGATAAATAGCCTATGGCCTATGGGCCGTGGCATTATAAGTTATAGTAATATAGTCGCTTAATCACAATCAGTGGCAGGCCGGCCTACCTAATTCATTATTTAATGGTTATAGATAAAATGGATCCGATCCAATGGTTTCATTAGATAATTATTGATACTTTGAACAATAATTGCACCTACCTAATTTACAACAAAAAGGTACCAAGTGCCAAAAAATAAATTACAAACTGAATTCTGAAATAACAATAACACAGCCCACATATTTAACATAATATCGTACAATTAATAATTTCGGCTATTCGACATTTATTTGGCCGACTGTAAAAATAGGCTGCTTTATTATGTCTGGAGAATGAAATTAAAGACTACGCAAGCCTATAGGAGTTCAGACTAACAACTTAGATTGATGAATACCTATAGTTGCTGACGTTGCTGTGGTTATCAATTATTGTTTTTTATTCATCCCGTAAAAAGCAAAACATCAAATTAAATGAAATAAAATAATAGTATTTCCGAATCTATGAATTATATAGTGTGTAAAATGTGGTTATCGCAATATTAAAGCCATACTGCCATCCAATATCCAAACATCACATTCACATTATTTACAATTGTTTCGAAAATCTTATATTAGTATCACATCAAAATATAACAATTTTATTTAATTTATAATTGTCATTTATTAGTTTCTTCATAGTTCATGCATTGAACTCAATAGTCAATATATTACGGACTTATACTATAAATTATAATTAATAATTATTATAAGTCTATAATTTATTTACTTATAGGTACATGTTTACATAATATTTTTTCCGTATGGGAACTTACATATTATGTAACCTATATTATTATTAGCCATTTGCTATGATTTGTGTGAGAACTTACCAAACTCTATTAAAAAGTATCCATTGGCCATTCATTATATTATTTCAGTTTTGTATACCTACTTGCATAAACACAATATAGGTAGGTAAGTAAATACTAAATACCAAATAGGTATTATAGTTTAAATTATTATTAAACTCCTAAAAGTTTTTTCACAAAACGAACTTTCTCTTTTGTCTATAACATATTTATGTATTATTATAATGTATTAATATGAGTAATAGAAGTGTCACTATAAGAAAAAAATCATTAAATTAAGGGGACAACAAACGTTTACGAATTATATTATTATAATTACCTATCATACCGTGACACTCTTAATCAATCATTCGTCTTTTATATTGTAGTAGGAACTATAAACTCCAAAGGTGATAAAAATTTAGTTATTTTTTATGTAGCTACTGTCTACTGTAGTTATTAGTTAGCAGGGCCGTATTTATGTCTAGGACCGTAAGGTCCGGGCCTAGGCGGAACATTTTGTGAGAAATGAAAAAAAAAATCATATAAATATTTACTAAATTTTTTTTCTTGGGGTAGGGGCGGCATATTTAAAAGGGCCTAGGGCGGCACCTGTTCTAAATCCGACACTATTAGTTAGTTAATTTTCTTATTAACTTAGTAGATTACCTAAGTCTTAACAAGACACTAGTTAAATAGTTAAAGTTGATCATTATCGATTGTAATAATACTAATAACTCATCTTTTAATATAAAGGCATATGTTTATATATGTATAATATGTAAAATTGTAAACTGCAATAATACATTATAGTTATCTCCTATCTATAATTAATTAATTATTTTTTGTTTTTTTAATAACATATTTAAATTATTTTAAATAAAAATATTCCTGTTTTTAATCGTATTGACATAAATGTGTATAAATATATAATTGCCGCCTAAGACCATTTAGCTAGCGTGTAGTAAGAAATACAGGATTCTAAGATTAAGATTTAGAATAAACTTAACAATTATAACACGTAACTTAATTAATAGTAAATTAATAATTTATTTATTTTTAATTGAGCTAAATTGATATATTTCTCAGTATTATCTTTAAATAAGTATAGTTAAATTTATTGTTAGTTAATTATTAACTTGTATAACTTGATGTTCATGACTTTAACGTAATAACGTAAAAATAAAGAATTAACTAGGTACTATATAAATTAACGCATTTTCAATTCAACGGAAAACACCGTACATAGCCCCAGCCTAACTCTATTTGATTTTTTTTCATTAACTTCATCGTGTTCATTGTATTCCATTAACCGAATGAACGTTATAGGTACCTATAAGTAGGTATTTAATATACAAACAAATGAAATAAGTAGGTACCAATTACATAATAAATGAATAATACCATTGATTATAAATACTATATAATATTTAAAATCAATGATAATACCTACAACCTACAATACAAGCAATTAATAGTCTAACATTATCTTTACATATAAGTTGCGTACTACATTACTACTACTTACCTATACGCTGAAAGTAAAACAAATCGATTGTAATAATATTTATGATGAGAGGCGTGACGTGAATTGACTGATTATTTTTTTCAAATAGGTATCTTATTTATGTATAAGTATAACTTTTGTAATACTTATACTATTATACTATAATGTCGTAAATAATAGTAATACAAAATTTAAACAGTACCTATAATATTTTTTAATGATTTGCTGATATCGTTTTTGATTATTATACTAGTGCATGAGTGAGGGTTAATTATAGTAATGTATGTTTTCAGTGAACTCAAAACTTCAATTACCAATTATAATTTTCTCTAATGAACAAATTATTTTAAAATTTTATTTGTCAAATAATAATAATCTTCTTTAAATTTTAATTGTTAAAAATAAAAATTTGATGTTAGGCTACTTCATTCAAGAGGTTTCAAATTACAACACTAAATCTTACATTTTAAAACGATCAATATCGATGTTAAAGGCATACTGACCGTATAGGACGTGTTGCAAGCTATAATATTATGTAGGTAGATCGACAATCTATACATTTAGTAAGTTTAATAAACAAGCCGATAACGTTAATACCAATAATACCATTTAGTCTGCATTTTGGGTTTTTACATTTCTTATTTTATACTCATTACAATAGCTAGCATAATAAACATATTATAAAAAACTAAAAAATCTACAACTGAAATAAATGAAAACAAAAATAATAAAAAAGTAAAAGAAACATTTACATAAAAAAAAAAAAATTTGATTTATTTGGAATCAGAATGACGTGAAACGATCTTATAATCATAAATAAAAAAAAGAAGCATAATAATTGTTATGCTTTATAATTTGAGACCTATTAATTACGGAAACAAATAGTATTCTAGTATTAATGGAATAGCCAAGTGATGAAACACAAACAATAATAACAAATAATTTTAATAAATAATATAAAAAATATTTATAAGTAAAATTAAAATAATATCTAATATGTAAAAGTAAAATAGCAAACTAAAGTTAGTACTCACCACAAAAAATAATTTACTTGTTTTTCCCACTTCGCTTATAAGGTTTATAATTTATATTCGGTTATAAAACTCACTTTGTACTGTTCCCAAAGAGTGTTTTGTATGTTACGTTCACTGTTTTAGGTAAAAAATTAGTTGTATGATGTACATAGTACTTTTCACAATTCATATTTAATGATTTATAGTTGAATTTATTAAACATTTTTCAACATAGTTCGTAGAACTGCATACTAACTTGATCGGTTTTTATTATTACTATCACATCTTTTACAGCGATTGCACTTCGAATTTAAGCGCCAAATAATTGATAACAATAAAATTATTGTAAGTCAACTTCATTAAAGCCGTGAGGTTGGTATGCTTTTAATGAGATAATGTCTTAGGGATGATAACCTCAAAATACGGTTAGCAGCCTGTGTTGTTTACTTTTATTCGCTGTGAGTACGACACTTCGACGTACGTCTACTTTTCCCGTAGGTAAATCCTATAAAATGTAAGTATATTTGTGAGATTTTATCCAAATTTATCTTTTCGATCCTCTAAAATATCATTTGTATGATTTCATTACGAATCGTATGTAGTGTTTCTATTTAGTCCAAATGATATTTTATTAATGTTTATATACGTTTTTCGTTTCCTAAAATCTGTCAAAATCTGTACATAACGATATTAATTTTTATCTAATTATTTTAGATTAACCATGTCGATCAAGCCAAAGTATCGTCCACAAATCATCAAAAAACGTACAAAGAAGTTTATCAGACATCAAAGTGATCGTTATGACAAACTCAAGGTAAGATTATTTGAGCAAATATTAAATCTTAACAGTATCATTTTTCACAATTGCTTTTTTTGTGTAGCCCAACTGGCGTAAACCCAAGGGTATTGACAACAGAGTTCGAAGACGTTTCAAGGGACAATATTTGATGCCCAATGTTGGTTATGGTAGTGACAAGAGAACTAGACACATGTTGCCTTCCAAATTCCGTAAAGTTCTTGTACACAATGTCAGAGTAAGTACATCTTACACATTAGACATAGTCTACATTGATTCTAATGAAATTTCAAAATTCTAGGAATTGGAAATGTTGATGATGCAGAACAGGAAGTACTGCGGAGAAATTGCCCACGGTGTTTCATCCAAAAATCGTAAAACCATTGTTTCTAGAGCCCAAGAGTTATCTATCAGATTAACCAATGGAAATGCACGTATTCGTACACAAGAGGGTTAAGTTTTGTAATCATTAATTAATAAATAAAAAGTTCTTAAAATCCATTTTTTTTGTTTTTGTATAATATACTAATCATATATTTTTCAATTCCTGATTAAATTAACAAAAGAATATTTATTTAAAAATATACATTATTAAGGTAACAAAATTATTAAATAAATGCCACATAGTATTTAAAAATATACACAATTTTTTAAAAATTAAAATCCATTTTGGTTACAAAATATTATTGATTTTGAAGACCATCCTGGCACATTTTTGATGTCATTTCCATTAATGGCTCCAATTCTTTATTAATGACTAGATCAAACTCGGTTATGAAATAATAGAAATGCTTATAACATGTGTTCACATGTGGTTCCTGAAAATAAAATTAAAGTATATAGTATTAGGCTTTAAGGAAACAACATTTTATAAATATGTTCATTTGAATTTTATCAAATGCACCAAAAGTTATAAATCTAAAATGTTACTGAAGTATAAAAGTGTGACTATCGTCTTGGAAAAATTTATTTAGTTAGTAATGTGATTTAATATTTAATGATTTAATAGCCCTTGGTATTTGTCGTTTTTTCCAAGTAAAATAATAATTTTTAATTTGTGAATTATTATTTATTATAAATGTTATGTATTGGTTAATGCTAGTGATGAGATATAAAACATGCTCAACAGTTTCAACATCCCATCTCTGCAACATAAAAATAACATTTATTTAAAACAATAAAACAAATAACTGATAACATCATTTAGCAATGAGGGAATATGATAAATAAAACAGAATAGATTTTGCTTTAATATTTTTAGTTATTAATTCGATATTTTTGAATGACAATTGTAATAGAAATATGAAATATATTATGATAAGAATATTTTGCTCTATAAATTATACTAGCCTTGAGTTATTAAATTTTACTTAAACATAATATATGGTAATTACAAATTTTAACCAATTAATTAATACTTACTGCGCCTATAGATATAATTCGATCAAAATGATGTATATAAACATGCACAAATACTCTAAATAATCGAGTAAGTATTTTTTTGCAAACTGGCATAAAAGTCTTTGGAAATGGTACATCTAATAACAAGTATCAAAAAGTACAACAATTTTAATAATGTAAAATCTTTTCTAATAATAACACTTTATTTAAACATACCTGTTGACACTGGGAATAAGTTCTCGTTATTAATTTGTGTTTCAATCCAATCCATGAGCAGTGAAACATACTGAGGTGCTGGTAATGGTGTTGGTTTTTTGTATCTTTCTTTATCAGCCCATAAATATTCAAACTTAGGGCCACCACTCATGGTTGGGCAAGATGTATCTGTACAGTAATCACAGACTGTGCCATAAATCAAATTAATTCGATTGAAGAAATCGACCACTGAAAATAAGAATTAAAGTATGTAAATATATTATAATAGTGTGCAGACTATATGCAGAAAAAATATTTCAACAAAACAATGGTATTGAAATCAATTTAAACTGTGATATTAATGGAAAAGTTGAGTATATTCGTGAACCTGTCATTAAAATTTGGTTAAATATAAAATTATCTAAATGGCTATGTATTCAGATTTATTTATTTTAATCACATTCTAACATAACTATACTAGAAAATTGTCAACAAATATGTGTATGCTGTTTACTTCTTAGTTCTTAACCAAAAAATCATTGGAAAAGTAATAATAATAATAGAATTTTATTGTACTTTTTAGTGATCTGGTTATTACTTAAATATTGGTAGTAGTACTGAATAAAATTTATATAGGTAGTTCAAATAATTTAATTGACCCAACCATTTTCAATTTCCAACCCCTCTGATAATTATTTTTTTAGCAGTGCTAAAAATAACTTCATCATAAAATTTAATAAAATTCTCGTGTTTATAACAATTATTGCAGACAAATATGCTGCTAAGCCTAGTGCATTTAATTTTACCAACCCAATATTTATGGCAGTTTATTTTAACTATCAGAAGTGCGTGTTTGACGACACTGAAAAAAGGTATTAACAAGATATCAATTTTTTTCAAATAAAATTGCATACTACATACAAGTGATATGGTAATGTAAATATTCAATTATATTTAACTTCAAATATTTTAATTATATTTATTAAAAGTTTTGTGTTTACATAATTTTAAATTTATTTAAAAACCTATGATTCCTTATATTGCATAATATCTTCATAGGCATGTACTGGCGTTGCTATGTAGCTAACTGTTAACTGCTAACAATGAATTTACCATTTTTATGTTTTGTGAAGTATAGATTCTGGCTTAAATCCTAAAGGTTATACATTATATAATATTAAAATATGATCGCTTATTTTTCTTTCACAAACAGTATACAACTATATGAGTACACTTGTATTAATTTTGTGCTTTTTGTCAATAACTATATCAGTTTATAACGAATGAAAGTTATTTTAAAGACTTTTTAAAAACATTTAGGTCTTAAGCAACACTTGTTGTTAAAGTTTAGCCAGAACTATGTGCATATTGTGTACATAAGTATGTGAAAAACTTGTTTAAATATTCAAAACATTGAATAAGTATAGTTTCAACTTTCAAGAGAATTTGTGATATAGAATAATGAGTATATTTATTGAAATATAGGGGCTAACGTTTTTAAACTTACTGCTAAGATATGATGTATTTTCAATAATAAATACAAGCATAAAATTTAATAATAATACCGTGAACAGCAATCCAATCATATAAGTCTTCGCCCTGTGGTAATTGTACTGCATTCCTTAAATTGATGCCAGAGTTTAACGAAGCTTGTGCATGTTTATACAACGAATAACGAAGAGTGCCTGGTGAAAACTTTTTTTTCGGTCTAAATGTCTGGAAATGTATTTTTTATGAATAATTTTTCTTTGTATACAAAAGTATATTTGTAATATATTACACTATTTTGTCACTTACTTTTCCTTTTTGAAAAAAATCAATAAAACCTCCAAAAGACATTTTGAAAATATATAATACTCAGTGAATACTGTTCCAAAAATTAATACTTAAATTAAATTATAATTAATAGTAATATTAACTTAAACTTAAGATATTTAAGTGGTTTTTAACTTCTATTATCTTCCCATTTTAATACAATGATATACAAAAACAGTGCATTGGGATAACATTATCAATAGTCATTTTCTGTTGTGGAATGCGATAATAACACCAATTTTAAAATATCTTAGTCCGTGATAACAGTGTAAAAAATTAAAAAGTTTGGCAGTTGCTGCAGCTTGCTGCTTTAGAATTTAGATATTATTGCTAGTATCCAAAGATTTAAATTAGTTGTTTAAAACTCTGCTAATATCTTATGATCTTATTAAATTACAGTATATCCATGAAGTTTACTGAGTAAGTGATTAAAATATTAAATAATTGATCTTGATCGTATTTTGTTAACAAAAGTCAAAATATTTAAAAGAAGTTAAAAATTTGAAATTATATTGAATTGCGATGAATCATTAAATAACCAAATCTTTTAATTTTTGTTGCGTGTGTTGCGGTGCTATGAAGAAATATGTTAACTATTAATAATTATAATGGAAATATCAAATTTTAGAAAAATAAATAAAGATCGTTTATCTGCATTTTTGAAACATTTGGAAAACAAAAACTTTTCTGGCAATTCTGATGAGACGTTTGGAAAATGTTTAGTAAGTCCTTATTTTTATACATTTCAATAATGAATAAATTAAGAGTATTCAAAATAATTAAGTTAAAAGTGTCATTAAACTAAATTAATATTGATATTATACTTATACTTTAAAATATTAAACTTAAGATTTATAATTAATTTTTTTTTTTTTGATTTTAGATGATTTTGAAAACATTATTGTACACTTCATCGGACTTTATACCTGACAATACGCTTAGCACACAGTCTAACATTCAAACATTTCTGTATTCTATTAATTTTGATGTAATAGAACCTGATCACTTGATCAAATTAAAATCAATACTTGATCAAGCAGCAGACTTTGATGTATATGCTAGATACATAGAATCTATCTTAAATAAAAACAATAAGTCATTGAATTCAGTTTTAATGACTCTTTGGACTCAATTAGGATCAAATGTATTGAGATTGCCTATAATTATTCTAGAAAAAACCATCAAAGTGAATCCTTTAATTTTTGAAAAAACAATTTTGTCTACAGTATTGTTGTGGGAAGTCAACGACTTAATTGATATATGTTCTAAATCACCATTAGTATTCCAAACATGCTCAAGTATATTTAATGAATTGCTCATTAAGTTAAACTTTACCAATAAATTTATGGAGTTTTTGAACTACTTCGTAAACAGTGTTGGTTCACGGTGTATTGAAAACAACATTGATATTGCTGATATCTATCCTAACAGATGTAGAAGTATATTAACCTTAAGAGACATTAAGAACAAAAATTCAACTTTAGTAACAGAACATGATATAAATGACGAAGTAAAAAAATTAGCTTTAGATTACCCCAAGGAATCTATTTGTTTGTTAAGTCATTTTCCAGATTTATACATATCATACTGAAGAATCTGTTACCATTTACTGTATTAGACGTGAACATTTTTTTGTTTATCACAATTAAAATACATGTTAAAAACTGAGCTTAACTAAACAATAATAATAATTTATACTTTATAAATTATAATACCTACCTACCAATATATATTATTGTACCCATACAATGTACTTTCCTATGTATTATTATCATACTAACATGTAACATATATCTATGTGTATAATTTTTTTTAATTACCTATACTGAAAATAAAATAATTATAATTGTACCATTTTGATGATGTATATACCTATATTGTTATTAATTTATTATGATTTATATTAATATTTGAAAATGTCTTTATTATGAAAAGATTTAAAATTTAATAAACAATAAATTTCATTTCATTTTTAAGACCTAGTTTGGTTATTACATACTTATTTGGTAACAAAAAAAAAAGTACAATCACATTGATTTTCCTTCTCGAACGATCTTTCAAAGTTTGAGACATCTGTAATTTTTATCCAATCTCCTATAATGTATTGTACCTTAGGGGTATTGTTTTTTATTTTGTTTTTGATAGTCTATTTGTGTAAAAAATGTTTAGTAAAATTTATCAATTTCATGGTTCCTTTAATATTACCTTTTTAAATTAAAAATATATATTATTTTGATAAATTATTTTTTGCATAAAATTTATGAAGATGTGATTTTCATTGAAACTAAAATAATTATTGAATATTCATATATATATATTTTTTTTTTTTTGATGCTAATAGCAACAAAATATGTAACTATATAGCCAGTGCAAAATAAATTTTCTTTAAGATACAAAGTTTGGAGCTTAAACTGCTTAAAGTATACATTTTCTCTTTGAGATGATTTTAATTATTATTTTCTACAGACCACAGTCGTGCATAATAATAATTACACTGTTAAAACTTTTTGTCAGTGTGTCTTTTGTGATGGCTTGTTGCAACCTACATTTCACGTTTGTAAAGGCTATTATAAGATGTCATTTTATAGTTGTGTAATTTAAACAAATTAAATCAACTTTTTATTTTTAAAAATCGATTTAAATTTATCTAGATCAGCGGTTCTTAACCTATGGTTTGCCCCTTCCCCTTGGGGGGTTCGCGATACTCATATCTGGGGTCTGCGCCAGCCTGAATACGTCGTAATTTGTATTCGAAAAAAATTGGTAGGGGGTCCGTGATTTTCAAAAAGTTAAAGAGCCACTGATCTAGATTTTAGACTTACCTAATTAAATATTAGGTAAGTAGGTATATAAAAATTATTTTTATTCATATTAAAATAATTAAGTAATAGATAATATTACAGTATGTAGGTAATTATGTACTTAAACATTTTTTTTAAATAATATGCGTATAATGTATAGGCATACCGCATACAGTGTGTTAACTCTACAATCTACGAAGGTACCTATAGGATTATTCATTGTCAATTTCACAATTTACAATTTTTGTTTTTTCTAAGTATATAGTATAATATGTACCTTGCTTCTCAATTAAATCGATGAATGTTCACCACCATAAGTTATATAAATACAAGAAAAGGGGGGGGGGGCAAATGCCCTATCTTGCTCCCTCAATGGGCGCCCATGCCTTATTAGTACCATTCATACCTACATACTATGTACCATGTTTTTTTGTCATGCCTACTCACGAGATCCTATTAATATAAATTAATAATTATTATAGATTCTCAAAACATTTAAGTGTGTAGGTCAGTGGCGTATTGGGGAGGTGTAAGGGATTTCTCCCCAAAACCAAAATCTTTTATATAATGGTTAGAACAAAATAAAAATGACGTAGGTACTAATAATTTGTAATTAGTATCATAAATATAATATTATATAACCTAACCTAACCTAACGTGTTAAAGGACCTGCAAACGTGCGTAATTTTTGTTCCTTATTTTTAAATAAGTGAAAGTGAATTAAACATATACTTTCTGTGGTCCGACACCTTTTCTAAGTCCTAGAATTGTAGGTACTAGGCAAATCACATTTTTAATTGAAAGTGTTTTCTAACAAACATAGTCCCGTCAACAACGAATAGATCCATTAAAATCGAACTTCAGTAATCATCATTAATTAACTTAATTAATTTTTATTTTAAAAAATCCTTTCTTAGTGAGTGTCTACACCATAAAACAAAAATACTGTCCGAATTTCATATGGTTATAGCTACGGTGGTTTTTTCTATTTTTACACTTTTCTACCATTTTAACCCCCTTTAGGGGTTGAATTTTCAAAAATCCTTTCTAAGCTGATGTCTACGTAATAATAGCTATCTGTATGCCAAATTTCAGCGCGATTCGTCCAATGATTTGAGCTGTGCGTTGATAGATCAGTCAATCAGCTTACTAGCTGTTTTATATTTACAGAAGATAAGATTTTGCCTGTTAATGTAAGTAATAATACAACCACCATCGATCATTTATCTAATTTAAACAATATTATAGGTAGTTAATAGAGAATAGCTATATGTTGTACATAGGTACTTCCTACCTACTTCAACAGTAGGTATTGTTCAAATACATGTCTACATATTATATGAGTACCTATATGGCTAAAATATAAAATAATGAATAATAATTCGATAAGGACGTGTTGGCGTTTACTTAAATGTATATGACCTCAAACCAGTTTGACCTAAGAGTATTTACTATTTAATACTGATACAGTGATATTGCATTTCGTACGATAGACTGCATATTATTATATAGAAATATTTCAAGCAAACCAAACAACCAGTTTTAATTTAATTTTCGGCGAACGTAGTTATTCGTACTTAAATGTTACATATATAGTTGGTTTTAAATTTTAATGTTAATATATTTTGTTATTCGTAAAATTAAACATTCATAGCGTATTAAAAAAAAAAAAAACATTTAATTTTTGTACACAAATAATAAGTTGATAACCATCTATCGTTGCACTATGGATTTCGACAAATTAATACTAGGAATAGACATAGGAACAAGTTCAGTAAAAATTTCACTTTTAGACAGTAGCACTTCAAAATCTATTTATGCGAAATCTGTCCCAACCAAAGCAAAAACTAGTTCTAGTCATCAAAAAGGTGACGAGCAAGATGTTTTCAACATTTTGAAAGCAATGCAAGAATGCTTGAAATCACCAGGAAAAATTATGGAAAAGGTAAATATTTAAATCAAAAATTAAACTACCTATATATCTATAGGTATTCTTTATTCTATATCTACAACCATATTATTATTGAAATCATAAGCGTGCGCAGGTCTTCTTGGCAGGGGAGGCAATACCTTAGCTATGGAGGTCCAGATTTCAACCCCCCCCCCCGTTTGTAGGTATAATATAAGATAGCGGTGAAACGGAAAATCTCGCAGGGGAGGCAGCCGCCTCCCCTGCCTCCCCCGTGCGCACGCTTATGATTGAAATCATATAGATTATAGATATATCTGTACATTGTACAATTTACAGTGTATATTGATAATATTTATATAATATATCGAGTATGAAATTATTTAAATAGATAACATTGTATCTATATATAATATTTTACAATCTATATTGAATATAGATACTGTTATAAATAGTTTGAATTTTGTAGCATTTGCTATTATTATAGAATAATAAACATAGATTTAACTAGCTTAATTTATAAGTTACAGAGTAAGTTATACCTATGTACCTACATTTTCTAGCATTAGTTAAACAAATTGAATATTTAAAATGTTTATTCAATATAGCTACTTTCTTCAAACGCTTATAAAAAAATCGTGAATGGATGTATCAAATACTTTTAAATTGCTAAAATAAGAGCTCAGTAAATTTTTGTATGAAATTTTCAAGGTTTTTAATTTTATTAAGCATACACATTTTTATCAACACTTTAAACCGTGGAATGTTATAAATGTCTACGAATAATATTTTTTGAATAATAAAAAAAAAAATATTAAAATCGTCTGATAAGATATTGCGACTTTACGCGTAAATATTAAATTCGTCAAAATGTAAACTTCATAATATGCTCCATATGATAGGTATACTTATGCTATAACTAAGAACACTTAAAGTTAAAAAAAAAAAAATTCAAATATCTATAAATTACAACATAAACATTTGGAGAGAATTCTATGGAAAAAATAGTTACGATTTATTTATTTTTTTGTTAATACTTGTTTTGATATAAATTTTATGAAAAATGGTGCAGTCAGAACATTTATTTTTTTCAACTTCTTATTGTTTATGCAAAAAAAAAAAAACACTCATAAAATAAACAAATATTTCTAATTTTTGAACATATTTCAATGTATTTTATTAGTTTATACTTTATAATTTTATAATATAACATATATTATAGTTATTTTTAGTACTTTAAATTTTAAGCTCTGGTTATAAGTATTTTGTATTCAAATACAATTTAGGTATACTTACTCGTATAATTTATAATTTATTATTTAAAATACATTTTAATTTTAATAAATGTATCATTTTTAGATTTTAATATTAAAATAGATATAGGGGCCTATAAATAATTTCCAATACTTAGCATAGGGTTATCAATATTCACCAAGTATGCTCACTTCAAACCCCATGTCCACTATTTTATCCATTATAATGAATTTATTTAAATTATGATATTTTGGATTTTTCAAATACCTATATTTAAAAATCAAATTTTCAGTCTCAATTTTTTGTAATACTTAAGAAATAGGTGTAGTAATTGAAACTTCTGTTTTTCTTAATTAAAATCCTTTTTTTAAAAAAGCCTAAGAGTCAAGCAAGGAACATGCATCGTTTACAAATAAAATTAAAAATTAATAATACTGTTGGATTTATCTAAATTATTACAATTTTAAAATTACCATAGCCTCCATGGCTTTAAAACTAATTAACATACACAATGTAAAATAATCCAAAAACTAGTTCCAATTTCAATTTGAATACAAAAAAAATCTCAAGAATTTGAAATCAAGTTTTTTAAATTTATTTATAAATACCAAAAATCAAATTAAAAATAACTAAAATGTATTAGGTTCAAAATTTACTGAATATAAATGAGGGTATGAGTATGCTTGGTGAATCATTCTGTACACCTAACTATCTTAGAAAATATAAATTATTCAATATTTTAATTTCAATCAAGTATTTTATATTTGTTTTAATGTAAATACATACATACATAATTATAATTATAATTTATGTAAATAGTTTTAATCCAAAAAGTAAAAATTACTTGAGTATTTTTAATTTAAATAATTACCTAGATAAAAATTTGATCAACTATCTGATCCTGGTAATAAGGTAAAAGCGATTGGTATTTGTGGTCAAATGCATGGAATAGTTTTTTGGGATGAACAATTTGTACAAACATTTTGGGATAATGAGTTTACCAACGAAACAAAGAAATTAGTATCTAATTTATATACATGGCAAGATGCACGTACAGATTTAAAATTTTTGACAAAGCTGCCAAAACCTCGTTCTCATTTAAAGGCATACTCAGGTTATGGATGTAATACCATTTTTTGGTTAAAAGAAAATCAGTAAGTTTTATGAGTGCAACAAAAATTGAATATTTAAAAATAAAATACAATACAATATAATTTTATACATACATTTTAGACCAGAAATATTGAGTAATTTTAAGCATTGTGGCACAATTCAAGATTTAATCGTATCAATACTTTGTAATCAAGGAAAACCAGTCATGTCTACTCACAATGCAGCAAGTTGGGGATATTTTGATGTAATTGAATGTTCCTGGAATACAGATATTTTAATTCAAGCAAATTTTCCAGTTCATCTATTACCATTAGTTGTACAGCCTGGAAAAATTTTTGGGACATTATATGAAACAATTTACCATATACCAAAAGGCGCAGTAGTTGGTAAATGATTGACATTTAAAAAAAATATAATATACCATGTAATTAATTAAATTACCATTAAGGTGTTGCTCTTGGTGATTTACAATGTTCAGTAATAGCCACGTTAACATCAATGACAGATGCTGTTATTAACATTTCAACTTCAGCTCAAGTAGCGTTTGTGACTAAAATAATTGAGAAACAATGCGGTAAAATTAAAGTTTATTAGTGTTTTGGATAATCCTAATTGTATTTGTTGTATAATTTGATATTGTTAGATTAGATGGCGTTGAATATTTTCCATATTATGATAATCACTTTTTGGCAGTAGCAGCTTCTTTGAATGGTGGAAATGTCTTAGACTGTTTTGTTAGATCTGTGCTTAGTTGGGTATCTGCTCTTGGATTAACTATTACTGAAGGTAATTTAAAATAATAATATTATTTATTTATCAATACTCTACAGCATTTTAATGAACTTAAGGCTTACAACTAAGTTTTGAAGATCAGTTTATAATTATTAATTAGCTTGTAGTCAGATAAAACGTCAGCTTTTTATTTTTAAACAGTATAACCCAAACTAGTCTTAAAAACTAGTTTATACTGCGCAAAATATTTTTAAATTCTTTTTACTTTTTATTGATACATACATAATTATATATCAATTTTATTTCAGATGAACTGTGGAATCGACTGTTACATTTACCAGACGAAGAACATTCGACACCTCTTATAGTAAACCCTTTAATTTTTGGCGAAAGACATGATCCAACAACATTTGGATCATTAATAAATGTTACAAATAATAACTTCACATTATCAGAATTGTTTTCAGGTTTTTGCAAAGGACTCATTAATAATTTACTTAAGTAAATATATTAATACAATGCAATAATAACATAAAAATATAAAATCATAAGAATTTAATTTATGATTTTAGAATGATGCCAAGAGAAATGTTATTGAAAGCTGGAATTCAAAGAATCATAGGTTCAGGATCAGTCATAACTAGAAACCATATAATAAAAAAAGAAATAGAAAATTGTTTTAATCTTCCACTAAGTCTACAAATGCCAGAAGATTCTGCTTTTGGCGTTGCTTTAGCGTTATTGAAGAATAATCCTCATTTGTTTAGTTAGAAAATAATAAAATTAATTTTATTATTACAAATGTCCATTAAATTATATATATTATAATAAATATACATATTAATATATTATACATAAAATACATAAGAACAGAAAAGAAATGTTTGGTAAATATAATAGATGTACAACTTGGCATTATCAATTCAAAAATGTATTTAACACTTCAATATTGCAATCATCATAACTACTATAATATTAATTTATATGTAAATAATAATAATAATAAAAAAAAATATTAAAAAAATAAAATTATATTAAATACTTGAGTAGTTGAATAAAAATAATTAAACGTCACAATAAAAATTGAAAACTAACAAATTAAGTTCTTTTAATATTATTAGTTTTATCTTTTGGATTATTCACAGGTCAAATGCTGAAACATAAAATAGACTTGTTATCGATATGTAAAATATATTCAAATTAAATGTATAGATAAATAAAAATAAATATATATTGAGCATACACAGTTAAATAAAATACAATTTGCACTTCATAATAGCTCTAAATTTTTAATTTGTAGACAATATTATTCATTACATTTTTATTATTTTTGAAAATACTCTCGAAGTGTTTTACTATATTATTATTATTCAAATAATAATTTTTCAGGTAATATAGTAATATATTATATACATATGTTAGAAGTAACGTTTATATTTAGATAATGTTGATATTATTTGCCATGAATATTATAAAATAATGGCGTATATGTATTAACATTAACTGAATAATAAGATATTAGCTAAGAACTATTGTCTTAACAACTATAAAAATGTTTCATACATGAGATAAAATAATTCAAATTTTTTATCAATATTCTATGATATAATTTCTATCATTAACCCTTTCTAACAATATGAGTTTATTTTTAATGAGTTACTTACTAATTATACAACATTAAATTGAGTTACTATCAAAATTTTAAATTATAACTTGAAATATAATTTTAATACATAGAATTAATGTGTTATTCTTTATTATTACATGGCATGCTTCAATGACATTTAGAATTGCACCAAATGCTAGATAATTTATACTTATACTGATATTAATAATTTCAAATTTATTCAAACGATGAGATGTATTGCCGTTTTCCTATTTATTAATTATATATAAGAATTTTTCATTTAATAAATAAGATGAATTATTATCTTCTCATTTTTGTTTTTTTGTTAAAATAGAAATATTGATTACTAAATTTAGTCAGTTTAAAGAAAAAATAAACTTAGGCATACTACTTAAAAAGTAGGAACTACCAAGAATAACTTGTATTATATAATATGCAGTTAGTCTTATAACACATTAACAGAAAAATCTGGTTAGAAATTATGATAAAACTAATTATTTGAAGTTATAAAATTATAAAATATTACCAGTAATTACTAAGTAGTAAAATTTAGAATCAATGTAATCAATGTAACTTTTAAAAATATATAATATATAATATTACCTTAAGAACTACTATTCAGGTGCATTAATTGTTCTTGTAAAACAAACGACATTGTACATGGTGTTAAAACCCCTTTATTTAACATTTCTTCTCGGGTTTTGCCTTTAGTCTTTGGAGTTTTCAAAAAACTGCAATCTTTATTTAAATTGTTGAAAATTCCATAAGCACCAGTCATTCTAGTATAATTTTTTTCTTTTACGGTTTCTACAGTGCTATTTGATATCTGTGATTCAACACTGTCATTATTTCCGTCCTGAACTTTTTTCAACAATTTATCATAGTTTTCATTAACTTTATTTTCTATAATGCCAAAATGTTTTTCAATTTCTAGTTCAATTTCTTTGAACCGGGTCTTCATTAAATTACAACATTGTAATTTAGTTTGGCGAATATCATCAATTTCTTTTTTTTTAAGCTCCTCAATATCTTCAGCTAATAATGACAGATTCAATTTTTGAGTTTGGTGAATATCATCAATTTCTTTGTTTTTTAATTCTTCAATTTCTTCAACTGATAAAGGCATATTTGATACTTGAGTTTTGTAAGTATCATCAATTTCTTTATTTTTCATTGTTTCATCTAATACAGGTACATTTGATACTTGACTTTGGCTAAGAGACTGACATATGTCTGGCTTTAAAGTATTACTTAAGTCTATTAAACTTGGAGTTACAAATTTATTAAAATTATTTTCATTGACAGGAGTCAAATTTTCATCAGGTATTGAGACATTGAATATGTCTGCATTATTTTGGACAGATTCTAAGTGTCGGTTTAATAAATACTTAGAGGCAGATGATAATGCATTGTTAAACTGTACTTTTTCATACTTGGTACAAGGTGAGTCAATTAGTGTGTTAAAAAGTTCTTTTGATTGCATTACAGGTTCATGAGGCTTTTGACGGGATTTCCCCATCGATGATTCAAGAAGTTTGATTCTACTAGGTGGAGATAAGGGAATTTTATTATGGTTATTAAACATATCCATGTATGTAGATTTAGGTATGTCAAAAGTATTTTCTGTATAAAGTTTATCATGACTTTTGGATTTTGATGAAGAAAATTGAAAATTGTTAATCTGAAAATAAATAGTAATACGTTAATTGTTACTTTAATACTGTATTTAAATATTTATAAATACCTCATGTAATGGCTTCAATGTACGTTTCATAACAAATGTATCATCATCAAATAAAGCTTTTTTTGGTCCTACTGATACTTTTTCTTCTGAAAAATAAAAATACAGACATAAAATATTTCATTTTACATAAACAGTACCTAACCTACCTAAACCATTGATTAAAAATACAGAACACTTTATCAATATATAAACTATGTAGGCGATAGTTAATTAAAATATAAAATTATTAATAAATAAATTAAAAAAATAAAACATTTTTAAAGTAATAAATCAGAGCAATAGTTGTTCCTCTATAATTATTAACTAGAGAAATTTTACTCGATACTGGAATAATTGTCCTTATTTATTATTAATATCTAGCTACTATATATTATATAAATACGAATAGAGTACCTAGTATTCAGAAGATGGTTATAGACTATAGTTATAGGTTGACCATTTTCTATTCTAAAGCTTGCATACTTTGTCAAAGTTATATTGTTTGAGTAATTATTAGTGAACCCTAGACCAAAGTTCTATGACTTATAGGTAATTTATACAATATGTAATATAATATAGAAAGTAATAAATACATAATTATATTATAGTACTTAGTACTTACCATTATCATATTCAGGAGTAAGTTTAACAAGATTTTGTACAACACTACGACGGCCAACGCGCCTTTCTTTATTCATTTTGTAACTTCAAGACTATTAATGTACACACAAATTAGAAAACAGACGGATTTAGAAAAATCCAACAAAATATAAAATCGATTAGTGTTAAAGAGTTAATTCAATATCTAATAACAAGTAACAAACATCTAAGGTATTCAACAATATAAAAATTCGAAATTCGACAGTTAAAATGTTAAATTGAATAAATTGAAAATTGATAAAACTTTAAAAATTAAAAGCACGGTTATAGTTGTACAACACTACAGTCTACAACCGTGATCAAAAGTAAATTCCGTTAGAACACGAATGTACCTTGATGGCTTGATAGTTGATGTACATAGATGATAATATTATTATGGTTGATATTTACTTTGAAATTTGAATCGGAATTTCAAACACTCCGGAAAAATAACCGATATTTTAAATCTTATATCAATTATTATCAGGTGAAGATTTGAAGGAATTTCCGCGGTGCATGGAAAAGACAATTTATGATTAATATTATTCCCCGCCAGTTTTTTAATTTCATATACTATCACAACTTTTTGTATCACAAAATAATTGTTCCACAATAAATTTGTTCAAATTGAAATAATATATTATAGTAGTATAGACCATATACGTATAGTAATATACTAGTATAGTACCATAAGTTATACAGTCCATATTTTTGGTGGTGGTGTTGGTATTTAATCTTTATTTTTAAGTTAAAAAATGATCAACGCGTTAAACGTCTCTAGAATCTTTTATTATATTTTTAAACCTTAAGTATTATTGTTAAAAACCGTAAATTTTAAAATTTTCACCATAAATATTTGCAAATGTCTATGAAATTATAGAATTTCACAAAATTTTGAGTTCAAACGCTCATAAAAATTATTGTTGATTTCTATCGACAAAAGTTTAAAGTTTTGAACATCAAATTCTATATAAAATATATTTTAATTTTTTCCGAATAATAAACAATGAATATTATATCGATTTTATTTTTTCCTGAATGATTACACAATAAGTTGTATGTTTTGATTTTCAAAAACAATGTGGTTTTGGATACAAAATTAGATTTAATTTAGTATATACTTTAGAGAAGTCAAATAAAAAAAATCCAAGAACAAACAAAAAATTTAAGGGAAACGTGAATTTTTACGCAAATCCAACTTTCAACAAAATCGATAATGGTTTTTTATGTATGTTGAAAACGAATAACCAGAGACAATTACTTGTGAAATTTTCACTAGATATTTGAACTAAAATCTTATATTAATATTATAATTTTCATTTCTATAAATGTCGATAAAAAATTATTCACTGGATCAATATTCTTAATCGAAAATTTTTTTTACTGAGGCCATAACTTATAAATAATTTTTTTTTTTTTTTGTAGAAATTTGAAGTCCAAGTTTATACAAAAAATAATGATTTTAATTAAAGAACTATAAATTAAAAATATTATTTTTGGGTAGGCACTTGAAACTTTTAATCTAACATTCTAACCTTGGTATATTATTATACTAATAGGTACATACAATATTTTATTGAATATAGGTACTTACTATTACTTGGTAATTTAGGATGACAGTTTTCCCATAGAATTTTTTGTACACCCCATTACAGTGTAAGCTTATAAGGTGGTAAAATTGCATGAAATCAAGGACATCTTCAAACTTGACTTAACCATTAATTTGTATGTTTTAAATGTACAGAACACACTGTATGCATTGGAACAAGCTTTATTATAAGGATTTTTTTTTTTAACTAGAGGATTCCTAAAAATCCTTACAAGGATGTTATTTTTCTTTTAGCATTAAAAGCAAATATGCTTTTAAGTTTAAGAAATTAAAAGTCAATAGCTATCACCAGTATTTGAATATTTTTTAACATAATAATTAATAACTGCCAATATGTAACATTATTTCTTAGAACTCAATTAATATTAATTCTTTTTCAACTTTTACTAAATTCAAGATGTACATTTAACGTTTAAATTAATTCTATACAAAAGTAATAAATACTTAGTTTTAATAATATTTAGGGAAAATTCATGAACACAGTTTACTGGTTTATTATCATTAATGTTTCTCTTTTCTTTTTTAAAAATGTTATTGTAATATTAATTCACCCAAATTAAAATAAGTTTACTTAGAGGTTGGGTTAGAAAATATTTTGTTTAAAATTCTTAATGTGTATATTAAGTTCCTGAAATAAGGTCATTATTACTATTATTAATAAAAAAAATTAAAATTACTATTGTGTGCTGATGAACTTCCCTGTGACTAGTTTTTAGCATCTGTAAATTGCTCTTGATTCTTATCAATTATCAATATTTATTTGAAAATTGTAGACCTTGACAAAATATAATTCAAGTTTGATTTGCTTAAATCTTGCATAAAACTTTTACAGAATAAATATAAACAGATGTCCATATGATATTAAATTAATAATTACTAAAAAATATTCATAATTATATATATAATACATATGTATTCAAAGGATTGAGGTTAAAAACATTTAAATAATAAATAAATACATTGGATATTTATTTTGTGGTTAAATTTTCCAAAAACTCAAACATAATTTCACAGAATAAAATTTAGTTTATAATAGCTTATATTAAAAAAAAAAAATAAATAAATAATTACTCTGTAAATAAATATTAGGACAAAATTGATATTCAAGAAAACTCGTTATTTTTTTTATGATAAAGGAAATAATTGGTACAATGAAAAGTTCAAGTCCAAATATCTTTTCACGTTACAATTACTTTATTTGCTCCAGACACAGATAATGTGACTTGTTTTATACAAAATCATAATAATCTGGTAACAAATTTTGTACAAAACAAGTACAAACGGAAAAATAAATATTTATAAAGTAAAAAAAAAAAATCTAAAACAATTAACAAGGAATATAATATATAATATAATGAAGGTACTATTGCATGTGAGTTAAAATACAATTAATCTTCAAGTGGGAAAAGTAATTTTTAATTTGTTATCTAATAAATACTTTTAATTTACAAATATTTTAAATTATTTAACATAGTATAAATTTAAAATTTGCTAGATTTTTCCACGATTATGCAATATAATATGAAATGTTAACAAAGTAATAACTAAAAAGAAATTTTTTAATTTGGGAAAATTTAGAATGGCAGTGTGTTTGCATCCTTTAACTTAAACATTCCCATAAATCTTTTCTAATTGACTGAAAAAAAAAATAGATAATCGCTTTGAGCATATCATTTTTTTTTATATGTGTAACGCGTGCCCAACATGATAAAGAACCAAACATAACAGAGAAAAATATATATAATTTCCAATTGTTCTAACTTTCAAAATCACAGACCACTCAGGACAATGTCCTCTCCTCACTATCAATACCCAACAAACTTTAACAATTCATTAGAAATTTTTTTCCAAAATAAAATTTTAAGTACGTGAAAAAATCTTAATTAGTAACATTAAATTATATTTTTTTTTGATAGAATAAATATTTAATATTTTAATAGACTAGAAAAAAGATCTGTAAATAAAATAGGTACACATAAAGCTGACATACATACAATTGTTTTTTTTCTTTAAACCTAATAAACACATAATATTTTCTTTGAATGTCTAACACAAAATAAAACATTTATATTATATACATATAATATTGGTTATATAATTGTATATATTTAAATTGTTTTTAACTTTTGAAATTTTCTTACGTAATGGCAAATTTGTCTAATTTTTGTACTCTCGAGATACTAAACAATTTTAAGCACTACATGAAAAGGCAAAAAAATAAAAAAAATAAAAAAATAAATTATTTACTGTTAACTCGAAAGTATTAATAATGAAATCATTGTTATAAAATTTCAAATAATAAATTATACAAATAAGTATATAACTGAATAAATTTTGGAATGATTAATAAGCTAAAACAAAAAATATTTAACAAAATAAATGTCAACTTTTGGGATAAAATTTAAACAACATTTTTCATAATAAAATATAAAACAAAAACATCAATCTGGTATAGTTACTAGAATTTAAATAAATGTTCAACAAGTATTGCACTAATGGAGAAATAATGAGATGGAACAACACTTAAACAACAAGCTAGAAAAGACTTTAACATTGTACAATCAGTTGGTAAACTCATGTGCAATTAGAACATAAATCAGATGCCTTAGTAAATTCACATTCCTATAGGACGAATTGAATATCATCCCCACCACCTTGTCATATTATACTATTCGTTAGACCTGCTAAATTAATTTAAAATATTTTTTAAATTTCATTTGTTTGTATGAGTGTGTGTGAAAAAAAATTTAATTATATATTTTTTTTTTTATATAACTTTTTATACATGGAGGTTTATTGTAGACTGGCGCTTTCAGCTGGCACTGAAGTAGCTGTAGTACTTTTTTCGTTGCACTCAGCCATCTTTTCACAATAGTCCCTGAAATAATCGCGGAAGCGGGACCATGACTTTTCTGGTACAGTAATTGCCGTTCTAAAGTTTCCTTTAACCTAATATTTAAGTTGGAAATTAGTTTACAATTGAATTGAATCATATTAGATAGTTTAATGAAGAATAATTTAGACTTGCCGTAGTTGTTACCTCCGATATGCGCATGTAAATGCCACGGTTATTTTGACCAACGTCAAAATAAAAATTTTTGTTATCAACCCTCATGTGACGACCATCCGGCAAGTCACCTTTGAAACCACCATCATCTGTACCAAATTCATCTAGAAGATCTGTCAAATTATCACGGAACTCGATCATTCCTTGTGCTGGGATAGCAACTTGAGAACGCGGACCACCACGAGTTATGGTCTGGGAGACCTGTAAAAATAACATAATACATACATTCTTGATTTGGTAAATTTGTTTTGGAAAAATAAAAAATATTCACTTACACGAAGAAATCTACCACGTGCATTTTCCTTTAAGTCTAAGTAATAACGACGGTTGTCCTTAATCATCATTTCGGACTTCAATTTTCCATCTTCAGGAATGGTATCTGAATTTGGCGGTCCTGTACAAATATGTTTATTTATAATTAATAGGGTGTGGGATTTCTTGTATTTGCATTTTTTTTTTTTTAATGTTTATAGGCTGTTCTAGGTGAGATAGAAATTAATGTTAATACAAAATTTTATTTTGTATATTTTGTAATTTTTTTAAAATAAAATTGTTTGAACATATTATCCTAGGGTACATTTTTTAACTTCATATAATTATCATTTTGTTGGCTAATATTGTGCTAGGATAATATTCAGAATTTTTTTTAAATATCTTGATGTAAAATTTTATGATTGGCTTTATCTACCAGTAATTTCAGGTGTTGTTATCGACATATGACTATTGTTATTTATTTTATTGAACAAAATTATAATTAGAAACTTAATAGAATAAGTGTGTACAATATCGTTATTGTTTCTGATATTACTATTTATTGACCTATATAATTCAGTGTAATTCAAAAAATACAAATAATTAGTTTGATGCTAGTTAAAAAAAAAAATACCCAAAAATCAAATAATAGTAGCATTTGTCAATACATAATTGAGATTTGAAAATAATATATTTTCTCTAAACGTTTTTAATACTAAATAATTTATTTGTTTTAACTACTTTTTAAAAATTTTAAAAATGTTTGCATTATATTTCTAAGAAAAAATATTTGGTGTGTATATTGAGCATAATTAAGATATTATTAAGATTGTTCTTACTAAATATTTTGATCATTTTTTGTGCAAACAAAATAACACAATCAAGTTAAACACAATAACATAATTTATAATTTATATAGTAAAGTAACTAAACTATTTTCCTTTGTGCAAAAGTCTAACTAAAACCTGTAGATAATAAGTATAAAGAATTTTAGTTTTAGAGCAAAATTAATTGTAAATTCGTGATTTCTATTTTTTAATTTTGGGTTTAAATAAAGATTAACTATTATGTATATAAAATAAATGTTTAATGGTAACACAGTTTTAAGGTTTAGGCAGTATATTATGTCACTTAATTGTAAATTGTTATTTACTTGAGTTCATTTAATTCATTATTTCATTAATTATATAATTTAAATATTAGTAATATTTACCTAATTGTGAATAAAACTCGCTGAAAGTACCAAGATGATCTCTAAAATCAGCAGCAGTGGACAAAGCTAAAAAAATTTGACTTCTTCTACCATCAGCTCCAATCTATAAAATCAGTTAACAATATTTAAATGGACATACATTTTATGAGACCACCCCATTTTTTGAGGTTCCTTCAACTATATTTTTTTTTTCAATTCAAGAATTGCTTAAAAATTTATATGTTAAATACTATTGTGTTTATGATATTTAACACGATTGATAAATATTATATTATATCTATACTTACTTCAGCGACTTTTATAAACTTTCCTCTTCTATTTTGTTTAACATCTAAGTAAAAACGTTTTGATTGTATTTGAAGCATTTTGGTAGCCAGTTCTTGCTCATTACTTTGCTGTTGTTGACCTATATTATAAAAAAAAGTAGACGTAAATAAACAAATGTACATTAAATCAAGCAAATATTACTATACAGTAAATATTATCTTAACACATACAAAAAATAAAAAAATAAACTAAAAAAAAAATTCACAAAAGAAAGGTATATTGTACCGAATATAATTTTCCTATCGATATCTGACATAATGAAGTCGTTATCGCGGTCAGGCATATTAATTTAATATCAGCTTAAATCAAACGATTTGCTAACGTACATAGTTCTTTGTTAACATTAAAACAAAAATTGAAAACATTTGAGGTCATATTTTGCTAATAAAAGATTAAACACCGAAGCAACACGACTAAAGGGGTACAACACTCGGGGATGGCAACAACAGTACAACACTACTGGTAGGGATTAGGTCAGGGCGCTCAATAAGTGGGTCACGTCAGCTGATTCGCCACATAAAGGGCTGTAGATAGTATCATCACGAGAAATAATTTATATATTTTTAAATTACTTTTAATCAAGGGTGTAAGCCACGCGTCTGAAAACAGCGCAAAATGTTTAAAAATCAAACAAATGTACTAAAACGAGATTATTCCAAATTTAATATTTAAGTAGGTAACAAATATAAATTAAACTAAACATATAACCAAGTACCTAGATATTACGAATTATGAATTATATTTTAATAAGTTTGTTGTATACGTGATTAAAAGAATTGAATAATATATAATAACAATAATCCATGTCATTAGATAAATTAATGTATATTAAGACTAAAGTTAATATTTTGTATTTAATAAAATGTAATTGAAAAGCGTGAATAATATTTATTTCAAGATTAAGTACACTACGAAATGTTATTAACGATTAAAAAAAAAAAATACTATAACTTCACCTATTCGGACTTGTTAGAAAATGTGTACCTATACTTGTCTCGTATTTATGCATAATAGTTAATAGTAAAATACGAAAAAAAATAGGTACAACAACAAATTAATAATTTAAATGAGATCGTAAAACAATTTTTAACGAACTGTCGAGGTTTTTTTTACATAGGGATTAATACTAAGAATTTTTGGTCGAATTCAATATTGATTGTTTTATACTTGAGTAGCTCATGACTATAATCAGCGGTAGAAAACGCCGTGATAACTATAGCCATAAACTGATAAAACTTAAATTTTTATTTTATTAGGTTTAACTTACATATATTTATTAATGTGGTCCAGGATACCTCAATATATATAAAAAATAAAATAAAAAAAAACAAACAAAATAATTAAATGTTTTTTTTATAAATTATACATTTTTCACAAAATGTATAATATTAAAATTTGAAATTATATGATTGAGGGTCAAAATTTTATATTTTAATTGAATTAGCTATTATACAAAAACATAATAACATAGATATATTATATTGTATACATTTTATCTAGGTGCTATTATAAGTATGGACAGTATGGGTGGTAAATCAAAACTAGTAGGTATAGAAGATTTAAGATATCGATAATTTAAGAATAGATTTTCTAAAATAATTTCGTAATTCAATTTTGCCAAATGACAAAAGAAAATAGAAATTGGCACTATGATCAGATAAGAGGATCATAAACGATCAAACAATAAATAGGTACTTCAAATTATAACAATAACATAAATAATTATGCATGGAATACCGGTAGCTGTCATCACGTCTCAAAGTAGTACGGACTACCAATATAATACATTTCTAATACATTTATGTACCTATAGTTTTTTTCGATACTTTCTGTAATTAGTTAATTCGAAATGAAAGGTTGATAATCAGTAATATCAATACTCATTAGTTTAATTTCAATAGCTATTAATTATAATATAGTAATTAAGTGTTAAGTTATTAGTTTATTACATTCATGTAATTGGTAAAACCCTGGGAAAACCACTTTCATTTTAAATGGTGATTGATATTTTAAGGAAAAACAGAACTCAAAATTATTACTTTAATGTTTTATTATAATTTGTGATCATTATTCATAATAGTCAAACATAATTAAATATATACCTATATTAAATAATAAGTTCAAGTACCAATATACTTATAAGAGAAATAAAACATACCCATCGAATTAATTAAATTGTTTGAAATGTTTAAATATAATAGTATAAATATGTATACATATCAATATTCAATAGTATCATGATTCATGAGTCATGACTTATTCTTTGATGAAAGAAAATACAAAATTGTATTTCATTTTACTCATCCTAGATACACGAAGTATTATTAAAAGTCGACTTTCCCTGACAAGTAAATTACGTTACTAATATAATTTTATATCAAAATATATGATTGTACAATTGTACATGTGTGGACAAAGATTTATCTTCTATCCATTATAAATAATTAAACAAGTGTTCTTGCTTAAACATAGTTCTGTTGCTATATTACATTACTCATAAGTTATTATTGTAATACCTATACTTTTTCGTTCTATATTGTTAAACAATAATTCATATTATTTTCATTATTAATTCGACCACCAATGTTACGACTTCATTAGTTATTATATAGTTATTACTTATAAGAAAAATTTACAATCAATAAATGAATATAAATAATAATTTAAAAGATTATAAATTTTAAAGTACCTATATACAGATTATATTATAATAATAATAGATAGTATAGAACAGTAGTTTTCAATCTTTTACGAATCGTAACCCTTTATGTTTTGTTTTGTAAGTTGCCTTTTCAAAAAGTTAAAATAGCACATGAATACATTTTTTAATTTTTAACGTTAAATCTCTAATCTAACTAATGATATTAAATTATTTATTCGTATAATCAATTCTATTAATTAAGTAACAGTATATATTATTTTATACTCTCACTACTTACAAAAACCTATCCGACTTGGTCGACAACTTACATTAAACATTTATAACAAAAGCAATGCTATTAGGTCATGTTAGCCAGTAAACCATAAATAGCAAATACTCATTACCCATTATCATTGTTAAGTGTATTTTGTAGACAAATTCTTCATTTTAGAATTTAAATAATGTATTCAATGATAAACAATATAGGTACATATTTATCGAATAATCAAAAATATATATTAACGAAATTATTCAGACAGAAACTTTGTAATTATTTTAAAAAAGCAAATAAATTACCAAGAAATGACTGCCAATATGATATTTTTCCATAATTCCAATTGGCATTATCTTCTGAAGTACGTACAGCGCTAACGCCACTCGCACCATTTGATGAAATATCCATTCATAAATTATTTACAATAGCTACCAGTTTTATAAATCGACACCTAGTTAGTTCGACAATTACACCAAAACATTAGTCGTCGACCGATCACAAAACATAACTGGTGTCTAGTTCCGTGTTATGCCCATTCCCATACACAACCATATCCATGTGCTTGAAATAATTACAAATCTTTTGACCGCGGTGACGCGTCTCCTGAGGAAGACCGAATGACTCAGACGTCAACCATCCCCACCCCCTTTTAAACACAGAACGATAAACGCAAATCATAAATAAATACACATACACAAATTGCATAAATAAATCGTATGGGGTTACCCTAATGTCTTAACATTAATATGTTGAAACGGTGCGTCAATCTAATTAAACACGAAAAAAATATCTTGTTATTTAGTTGTTTGATTAAAAAAAATTATACGATTGTTTAATTTAATCTTATGATAAAATTTCGTTTTGTGAAAACCACAATCACCAAGTAACAATATTCAGAAATCATAAATAGATAAATGATAAATAAAAAGAATGTACATTGTAACCTAACCTAACAGGTGTGAAACAATAATTATCTTTCCACCTTTTCTTTCCTTTTTTTTTAAAATACCAGGTGTAACTAAAAAGTGAGAAATGTTTTACAAATTAATACATTACTAAAATTATATAGTTTTTTTTTTTGAAAAAAAAAATAAATTAGTTTAGATAAGGTGTTAAACAAAAAATGATATAATTTGACATGGATATGTAATGATTTAGAATTATTGTTTTTTCAAAAACATTAAAAACTAAATTATGACTCATTATAGATATTTACAGTATCATTATTTTTTTTTTTTTAATATAGACTAGAGTATAGCAATTTATTTAATTTTTTAATTCTTAAGACTTGAAACGATAATAAATAATATTTTATGAATTATGTAACAAAAATAATTCCAACACATTCTTTTTATTTAGAAAAATATTTCAACAAAATTATATAATGCGTTACCTTTGTTATGTCACTACCTCCAATACTGTTATCTAGGTATATATAAATAATATTAATTTAGGTTTTAATTGTAATAATATTAAAAAGTTTAAATTTATGTTAAAATATTTATTAATAACAATAGCAAAAACTGATTGGGACATTAGATTATTCAATGTTCTTAAATACAATGTCCAACTTATATATTTTTCAAATTATGATTTAGTTTATAATATTAGCATTAATTCAGAACACTTTAAAATTTTTATAATATTTACCATATAAAAAAAGGTAAATAATGATAATTATTTACCAAAATTTATTTACTTATAGTTATTTGGCTGAGCCAATGTATCACTATTTTATAACCAAGTTCTGATATAAAAAAAATAAATTCTATTTAGGCACCTCATATGGTTGCTATTAATAAAGGGAAAGTAAGTACATAAATATTAATGAAGTTGAAGAACTATAATAACCTAAATTATTGAACAAACATTTAATTATGTTGGGATATCTGTTAACCATAATTTGTAGAATCATCAGTCTTCCACTGCTTTCAGTTGATAAATTTTTATTTACACAAAATTAACAATGTCAGTACTTTAATTCAGAAGTGGCAAAATTAACTACATTGGGCCTTAAAAAAATATATTCTTAGTGGTTTAAGAATTAAAAAATACATTCCTTAAAAGTAAAATTATTGTGATATTAGGTAGAGTGTAACACAATATTCTTCTTTTTTTTTTTTAACTTCATAATGACTTGAATAATATAGAATACTTTAGTCGGACAGGTATTAAATTATGACTGACTTTAGTTAGCAACTCTCATTCTAACCAACATATAGGGCCAGATCAAGGTATTTTATCGCCCTTGGTTATTAAATTTTTAGCGCCCCCCATTTTAATGTTTTACCGTTAAAAATGAAAATTTTGTTTGTTTCTACAATTATTTTTAGGAAAGTTCAAGAAACCACTCGTATGCAATGACTAAAATGTCACATTTAAATTTTGACATAGTAAAAGTTAATCGCTATGGTCAAGTACCTTATTTAATACTAAAGGTCGGCACTGCTCATATCTACAATAAATTATAATATAATAGATAACAACATACTTATTGACCACATATATAAGACCTCTAATGTTTATTTTATTGAAATATTTAAATAAAAAATAATACTTTCTTATCAATCAAAATGTAATAATTAATTACTTTATTAAGGATTTTTCTAAAAAAAAAAGAAAAGTATAAATTCAAATTTCTTTTATATGATCTTAACAAGATATCTTGATATTAATTAAATACATCTTTTAGATTTATTGTAATATCTATAAATTATTGTAATGACATCCAATGTAATTCTTTATTGAAACTATAAACTTTAGGAAATATATGTAGAAACTAGATACTAATTGACACTTTACAGTAAAGCAAACAAGACTGTTCACTTAAAAGGCAAATTACTTGGAAATATTCAGATTCATAAGTATGTTTATGTGTACACATTATACTACACAGTGCGTAGACATTTAAAAAAAAAATTATAATTTAAACGCTAAATTTCAGTATAAAAATGATATATCTAATTATGGTCATTAAACATAATTGAAAATGAAAATTTTAAAACATAATGATAATATTAAAATAATTTAATGATAAGTATTGGAATACATTATACCTAATTATAAATAATAAGTAGGTTAGGTACCTATTATACAATAGATTAAACTATTAAACGATAAATTATATTTCAAATCTAGATAGTTAATATAGTCAATATAGGTAATATATATATAATAAACATTTATTCTAAGCTGAAAGACTTCTACACACAACAAGATCTGGTCAGGTCGACAGACGGCCTAACTAAACCAGGTGTTGTATACAGACAGCAGGATCTTTGCATTGTCAGTTGAATTTTATTTTCAATAGTGTTCATATGATTGTAGGCAGTCAGATGGCACGGCCACCTGACAAGATGTTTGTTAGATGGCACCTCCAAACACGACCTGACTAAATTATCCTGTCAGCCCAATCAGATCATACGGTGTGTAGCATCTTTAACAAATGTTGCAGTTTGAAAATGGGAAATTTCGAAATCACGAATCGGGCCAAATATACAAATAAAAATGATATCCTTAATATTAAAAAAAAAGTAATTATAATATAATAAAATGTCAGAACTCTTTAAAATAGTTTATAATATTAAAGAAAACTCAATCGACCCATTCAGTACTAAAGTAGTAAAACTTACGGTTGTTAATTAATCAAAAATTATGTAGGTAACTGTAAAATATTATATTATTCTTACCAGAATCAGAACCTGTAGCTCCATTTGAAGCTTGTCCTGGAAATCAAAATAAAAAAAAACGAACATATTAGTCGTTTATCATGATAGTAAATTATTATTTCTACATCAACATAGTCCGATTAACAGTGGCGTCATGTGAATCATGCAAGGTATGCTACATTCGAGGAGTGTTTGAAATCCAATATTGTTAATTAAATCGTCGGCCTGAAAAAGTGATCGTGGCCTGCATAAAAATATGCGTATTAATATCAATGACGCCACCGCTCGTAAGGGGTAAGCGTAGCAGTGACCGACGACCGTCTTGGTAACATAGTCAAATGCCGGGACGGTCATTCGACACGATAAAATCAAGTACCTCGTCTGCGACTCAGTCTCGCGTCTCCGGAGGACATGTTATTCCGACGACCGGCAATACCTACAAGACAAAGGGCGCGTTAGTGCGTTAGTACCTACTGTGAGGAGACGGGGAATCGACGGACTCGACTACGGCCCCCAGAGTATCGGGGGGGTGGTGGTGGCTTTTTGGTCAGTAGTCAGTAGTTGTTGTTATTTCAACCTTTTCGCGATGGATAAAAAAAAAAAAATATACAAAACAAAAACAAAAGGAACGAGTTATAAACGCAGCACGGACATATGTTAAGGGGGGTGACGAGTGTGTGTGCATTCGCAAGACGCGGGAACAGGGGTAACCGCAACCCGACACGGACGGACTCCGACGACCGAGATAATCGGGTATCGGTATCGACGGTCCGGTAAACCAAAACCGGTGAGCAATGGAACAAGTGTATAGCGGGTATCACCGATGCGGCGGCTCAGGGTCAGCCATCTTGGATTCGCGGATCCGTTATCTCCCGGGAAACGGCCGCGGCGCCGCCGATTTTTCGCGCGCTACGTCCCCGGTGCTTACACGCGATGCATTTAACAAACAACACAAACTCACTTTGGCTCTGGGGCTGATCATCGCCGCTCTCTCGGTCCGACATCGTCCCGACAACGCACAGACACACAAACCGCCGCCCCGCTCTACCTGGCGCGCACACACACAGTTCACACACTCGTCGCCCGTCTGAGCGCGATTCCTCCGGTCGGTCGCTCGTTCGCACGCTCAAGCGCCACCGCGGCGCACACACACACACACGCGCACACACCGACGCGCGGGACAGAGTACAACGCGCACACACACGAGCGCACACCGACACGCGACGACGACGCCGCCGACGCACAGCCGGTCGAACGATTTTTTGTCGTTTCCCCGCCACCCGCCGCCGACCCCACGCCAGTCAGCAGTCGGCGGGCTCGAACTGTACCGCGCGCGCTCTCTCTGGCGAGGGCACTCGAGGACGCGCGCGCGCTCACCGCTCGTTCACTTTCCTTCCCCCTCCACCCCACGACCGCTTGTCATTGAACGAGCGCGCGCGCCAGCGCCGTTTCGCTCGACGTTCTTTGACCGTCAATTTTTTTTTTTTGTTTTTCCACTCGCCGGAAAGTTCCTTGTACGGACCGATCAGCTGCTGATCCGTGGCGTTGCGGAACCGTCGTCGGAGTGCGCGCGCACGCCGGCGATCGCGCCGCGCCATCTGCATGACTGTTGGAGCGTAGATCGATTGGATCGACCGTTTTCGCGCACCCGCCGGCCGCGGCGGTCTGAAATTCGTGCGCGGCGCACTTGCCGCCGTCTGACCACAATTTTATTGTTTAACAGCTGCTGCTGCTGCTTTCTGCGTATCATTTCATTATACATATATTGTACAAAATGTAATACTATATTATGTAACGACGACGTCGGCGCCGTCTTGCGGGTGGTCACGGTGGGTATAATCATCACCCTACCCCCCCACGACATAACGTGATCGGGCACCCAATCCGACCATTCGATCATTTCGATCAGTAAATTCGTAGCCTTCGACCATCATTCGTATTAATAAGTGGCCCTCTTGCAAAAGACGATTTTGGTTGTATTTTGTAATAATCGGCATTCCGCATTCACAGAATGCGATTGAACTAATAATTATTAAATTGGTTCCCAGTTATTTGTACCAATGACTATAAGGAATAAATGTATTCTTCTATAAGTCGATAAATTTTTCCCCTTTAGGCCAAAAGAATAGTAACAGATTTAAGAGTTGATTGGTTATTGGTATTAACATTTATAAGCGATTATTAGCGATTATAAGAACTATTATAGTATTAGGTTTGTTCTTTGGTATTAGTGTATACAAGGCCGTACCTTGGGGGGTTGGGGATTCAACCCCCCCTCGAAATTTTGAAATTAATTTTTTACTATATTAAATTACCTATAAAATATTATAATAAAATTAGAACACAATTTTTTTAGCTTTCCCCCCCCCCCCCCCCCCGAAATTAATTTTTCCAGTTACGGCCTTGAGTGTATATATTGTATAGTATAGGTACTTACTTTATCTGTTTTTGTCAAATCAATAATTTTTAATACCTATATTTGATATTACATTTAATCAATAGTAGAATACATTATTGACCTTCATTTCAGGTTATTGTTTAAAATTAATCTAAGACCAAATACTAAAGCAGCACGTCTGTAGTCAGTACGACAGTACCTTTATACTAGCTATATAGTCTATATTCTATTATAGGTACCTATTAGGTAGGTACTAGGTACATTGTACATATTCAATGTCAATTTTTAATTAAAAGCATTTATGATTTTTTTAAATAACACATACAGTGTATGAATACCATTATTGGCATTATTATATAATATATCTTAGATATATCATATATATGTAGTAGTGTAGTACATAGATTATCTATAGCATAACTTGTAGTATTTATGTACACTATAATCGTAGAATAGATATAATATCGGATAAATTAAAATTAAAACACCTTTATTATCTACAGACTACATTTACTTCGATATAGGTTGCTATATTTTAAACACAAAATAATACATATAGATATATTTTGAATTTTTTTTTAAATTGTTACAGTAAAAAGATACATACCTCATCAAGCCCAATATTATATATATTTATAATAGGTGCTATCTATTAAATTTTCATTTATAATTTATATTAATTTTACAGAATTTTAGATTCATACAAGATATGCATTTATCTATAAATTAGAATAATTAGATCATCATTGAATATGATACATTTATTATTAAAGTTTTAAGAATAAGGAATCTATAGTAATATTGGTTAATGATTGTATATTATATGTTATGGTAGGTTGATCGTAATTAAATATAGTCATCGAAAACTAGTGTTCTATGATGTAGTACTAACTGTAATCGGTATAGTCTATAGAGTAAATGAACAGATTATAGTTGGGAAAATAGGCTGTTTTTCATTGGTGGGGAGCGTTTAATAAAAATAATACAATTTTATTGTGCTAAAAGTATAGTCGGGAGATAGTTGAATAATTGGCCACGTTGAATGTTGCACTACATTTTTATTTAAAAATAATGGACAGGTATTACATGCACTATACTGGAACAATATTCACTGTCACTTTCTAATTCTATCAAGATCTCTCTCTTTTTATTATGACTCACTCTGACTCTATAGTAGTATAGTCTACTGACTCTGCTGGGCACTATAGCAGGTACAACAGGTAGTTGCCACTGCCATCGCGCATGACATTCTTGTGAATCTCGGTGATATAATGTAATTTTTACGAAAGACAAATAATTAGGTTAATACGTAATTAAATCATGAACAAAATGTGAAGTCTTTACCACCTTCATGTTCGAATTCTAACTAAAAATAGTTTATGCATTTTAAATATTGTTATTGTGTTATAGTTCATAAGTGAACAAAATAATGTGTTCAGTGTTAATGACCCGTTTGTTACTATGTTCATTTTTTTTACTTGAAAGTAATTGTGGAAACTTAAACGCCTTCTAGAATATAAATAATATTTATTGATATTTTTTTATATTCCACAGGGAACTATGTTATAAGTACCGAGTATAGAGGTAAATCACTAGGAACTCTGAACTCATATCATCATCAAGTAGGTGGTGAAGTGTTTGCTGTTAATGAATATACACTGTTGATATCAGATTTTACTTTTGATGGAAGTGCGACTGACGCATTTTTCTGGGCAGGAGCTTCTAGTAGACCTGGGCCCCAAGGTTTTATTTTAGCTAACGAATATGGACGGTAAGAAAGATAATTTCTTAAATTATCTACCTATATTTATTTATATTATCTGTATAAATCAAATTAACTACTGATGATGTTTACTAAATCATTATTGAAAATGTATTAAAATAAATTATTATGTAGGTAATTTTATTTTTAATATTATTATAGGACTGATGTGCTTAAACGATATTTAGGAAAAGAATTGAAATTAACACTTCCTGATAATAAAAAATTGACTGATATTAATTGGTTTGCTATTTATGATCTTTCAAAAAATGTAAGAATTTCATGTCTCATTTTGACTTGAATAATTATTTTATCAATATTTTTAATTTACAATATTCATATACCTAATTTAGATTGCATTTGGTGATGTTTATGTTCCGGAAGATTTTGAACCACCAGTTAAACAAATAATTGGCGATTTTACTACTAAATCACATGGAGTTTCATCAGGACCAATTGAAATACTAGATTCTAAAACTATCAAGATTCCTATGTTTTCTTATAATGGTGCTGGAAAAGGTAAATATATATAATATATTAAATATTATTTCTTAAAATTAAATTAATTTGAACAATTTTTAAATTATTTATAGATACTTACTTTGTTGTTGGAAATGGACCTCAACCATCAGCTAAAGGACGAAAAATTCCAGATGAATCGGGATAGTGAGTAGATATTTTATGAAATTATTTTATTTTAGATTTATTTTACTGATTTTATTTTATTATAGCTTAGACAATTTAAGAACTTATTTAAATGAGACTATTATACTAGAACTGGTTGGAGATACTACAGTTTTTGACATCGATTGGTTGAGTGTGTATGATATACAATCTAAAGAAAACTTTGGATGGGTTTTAATACCAGATGAACCGAATGTACCACCATCTTTACAAAAAGTTGCTGTAAGTATTATTATAATAAAGTAAGAATTTTCAACAAAATATATTGTTTATATTTCTCCAATTTTAGGATAAAATAGAAAATATTATGCATTGTGTTCAATTACATAAAAAGCTTCAACTAAGTTGGCAAGTATTTGGCCCTCAAATTACAATAAGATTAGCAGGACAAATAGATGAAGATAATTATATGGCATTTGGATTCAGTGGATCTGAAGAAGCACCTCAAATGCTAGGAGCCGATATTGCTATAACATACATTGATGGTTTTAGAGGTCAAGCAATGGATTATAATATAACGGAAAAATCTCCAGTTTGTAGAACTAATTTTTATTTAAATTTATAAAATAATATTTTAATAGCACTGATTTTTAATATAGTGTGTAAAAGTATTGGGACAGTATAAGGGAGTATGCAGAGATACTCTAGTTGGTGGATTAGATGACAATCAAGTACATACTGCAACTAGAGAAAACGGAATCAATGTCATAACATATAGAAGAAACTTGCAATCATGTAAGTCTATTTAATCAATGAATAAACAATAAATATAAAATAATATGTAATAGAAGTTGTGCTAGGGATCAATTTTTTTTATTAATTTGTTTTTGTTTAGCATGTTCGGTTCAACATTTTTTTGTTTAATTTTTGAAATTTTGAATATCCATTATAAACTTTCATCTCTTTTCATTACAGAAACAATTATCATTGACTAGTGGCCCTAGAGGGTATACTATACTTAATGTACATTAATAATATTTTTTTGGTTTGAATTACTAGACTAAAAATTGAAGTTTGTACCTATAGTATTATTAATAAACACTAACGTTTATAATTTTAGATGATGTTGGAGATAAAGAGTTTAAAACTAATACTTTAAATTCAATGATTTGGGCAATTGGTCGTATGAATCATCAAAAAGAACCTAGTGTTCATGATTATTTTCCAAGAAGTGTATTAAAACTTGACCTAGATCCTAAGCCTCCAATTGATACTTGTTACCCATTTACTGTGAATACCGAACCTTTAAAAAAGTACATTTTAATTCATTTAATAAATATTTATTTTTATATTTTTTTAAAATAACTTAATTTTAGAGATGTATGGGATCAATCAAAAATTATTGATTCGAGTTTACGTATGATGACTGCTACTCTAGGTCCATCAGGTGGTAAAAAAGGATTTCAAGGTCTAACCGGTAAGTAATTTAAATTTGATATAATATTTAAACTTGTTGTAAAAAGTTGAATAATTATTGAATAAAATAGTTTTTTTTTTAAATTTATAGGGCTACCTTCACCTGGACTTGCATGGTTTATAAATGGATATTTAATACCTGAAATATGGTTAAAACGTGGTATTACATATGTAATTCATATTTATGGAGGCAATAATCCTCATAGCTCACAGTATTATCATCCATTTATAATAACTGATGAACCAAATGGTGGTTATGATGGTATGACAGAAGTCGCGCAGAAACATACTAGAATATTAGCTGGTGTTCAATATACTTTAAGGAGACAAGCCCGACCTACTTCTGGTATATAGCTGTTAAATAATTTTAATTTTAAATAAATAATAAATATTTTAATATATTTAGCGGGCCCATTATGTTTACGTGAACGAAAGGGATTTGACCGGCGTTTAGATGATAATTTTCTTACATTTAAAGAATTCAATAAATCATTGGATATGAGATGTGAACCAGGTAAGTTTAAATAAATATTTAAGTTTTTTTTTAGGTATTTTCAATAAAAGTAAAAATTATGTTTTGTTTTAGGAGATCCAGCTATATTGGAGTTTAAACCAAATTCTTCCTGGCCAGATATAGTATATTACCATAGTTTTGTTCAAAGTAATATGGGCTGGAAGTTACATATTGTTGACAAATTTAGTACCGGTAGAAATTCAGCTGCTCAAGTACAATTTAATTGGTTCTTAGGAATACTTTTCTACTTAATTTTTACTCGAATGTGATATTTTAGATTTAGATATATTTGTACAGATTACAATAATAAAAAATATAATAATTTATACATAAAAAAAGTTGTTGATACTTATAAAAGTAATATCTATATCTGAAATATTTATTTATCATTACATCAATGAAGTTATTATGCCTTTAAGACTAAAAGAATAGTATAACAAAGTGGCATAATGATTTTAACCTAATAATTATAAACTAAAAGCAGACACGTACACAAAAAAATCTGGGGGAGGTTGACCCCCCCCTCCTCCCCTTGTATACGCGCCCGACTAAAAGTAAAGAAGTACATCGTTAACATGCACTGTAATGAAATAATTATAAAAGAATAATATTTAAATATTAAAACATGAGAAAGTAATACCAGTTAGTATAAAGTAATTATTGTACATATTTGTATACACAAATTACAAATATTCAATATCACTAATACTTGATGGTATTACACAATTGATAAAAAACAATTATTAGTCTATATATAAATTAATAACATACTAAATCTGTATTTCCTCTGTCAAAATTAAAAATTATAATGTTGGTGATTGGTTGCTCATAACAACAATAATTTAATTAAAACAATAAAAATAATATTCGGTTTGTTAATCTATTTATTATAAATACAATAACTTAATTATTAATTATAATTTTTTTCTTAATGTTAATATTGTATATAATATATTTGTAATGACTGCAAATGAGGTTTTTACTGGAAATGAATTGGTACAAAGTATAGAACTAAAAGTAAAGTCTTTAAAGATACTAATATCTGAAATCAGACAGTCTTGTCACAATGATGAATTTGATCCATCAATATGTAATGATATTAATGAGTACTTACAAATTGTACAAACAGATTGTCAGACAATAATGAATGATAATAATAAATTACTATATAATACAACTCAAAATATTTATGGTAATAGATTTTAAGTAACTATAAAAATAATTATAGATAAACATTTTTTTTTTTTAAAACAAAGAAGATAAAAAAATACTTCAGCCAATTCAAATGATTAATAATGAAGATTATTACAAACAAAAAATGCAGAAATTTGAGGTTGAAATCAATTATAAAGTTGATGATGTAATAAAATCAATCGAGTCAACAACAGATACTTTGAATGCATATCATAAAGAAAAGTAAGTTTTTAGGAAAAGTAATTGATATAAATTACTAAAAATCATAGGATGTTACACTTGAACAGAATGTACAAATAATTTATTAGCTTATTACTTGATGAACAAACTAATGACATTTATCAAAAATTAAATTTACAAAAGAATATATTAAATCAAGAAATTGATAAGTTCAATAACACAGATTTTACAGTAAAAAATGCCTTTTGTAAATGGAAAGAAAGTATTATAAAAACAAATGATGAAAATGTCTTGTTGGTTAATGAAGCCCGTAAATTGATATCTAAATATCAACAAAGCATGTACGTGTAACATTTATAATTTATTATGTAATGAAAGTATTTGATAAAGTTTTAAAAATTCATATTTATAGGTTTTAGGTGTCTAGGTGTTAGGTTATAGTATCTATTGTTAATTAGGTATAATATTATATAATAATAATAATAATAAGATAAATTAAATTAGCAGGAGCCAGAGTTACTATTTCTGAACTAATTACTAAAAGTCTTGTGCTACTGTTTATTATTTATTTATTTTTATCATGGTGTATTAATGATTTTTATAATCATTATTTATTACTTATTAGTTATCAGAATACATGTGTATTGTAGACTGTAGTTATTGTTATTATTTATTAAATTTAGGTTTATTGTCTATATTTTATTCAAATTTAACATGTTTTTATAATAATTAATTGGTATACCAAACAACAATACATTATACTTTATAATCATTTTACCAATTAATAACAAATGAGCAATGAAAATTTTAAAAATTATTTCATAAAACTAAATTCCTAGTTATAAATTATTATTCATTATTTGAATTATTTTTTGATAAAATATAGGTTAATGGTAAAGAATAACATTATGAATATAGTTGAGTCAGTGTCAAAAAGTTTATCACTGAGGGCCAAATGTCTGAAATTAGAAATTTATTTAATTTGGGAGGGAAAAACAATTTTAAAAATGTATAAAAGTATTCATAAACTTATTGATGTAAACAAAGAAAAATTTGATTGTTATAATGATCTTCAATTTCAAATGGGAAACATTAATACAGAATTAAATAAAGATTTGGATGATATTAAATGTAAAAGTTCCAAGATTATTAGTGGTATATTTAATCAGATTCAAAAATATAACAGCGTTAAAATAATAGCTGAAGAAAAATGTAGATACTTAAATGAGTTACATAATAAGATTCCTGTTACTGAAGAACTTTTATTAAACAAGTTAAGTTTTTTAAGAGTGACATATTATTATTTTTAATTATTTTATATTATGTATAGGTAATATTGTCGTATAAGTATATAACCTACATACCTATACTATATTATTTATTATAATATTATTTCTTATTTATGCGCTCAAAATTAAATACAAATATCAACTTAGAAATAGGTTATTTTCTTTAACACAGCCAGATTAAAATTAGCACCTTCCTCGTATATTTGATGGCTTTGTGACCAGTCAGAAACATAAATTATTGGCCATTTGTATTGTTATACATAGATAACTACTTAAATATTTATATGTTAAATTATAAGAATTATATATGTACTCGTATATTGTATATCTTAAGGAGATAGCAAGCAAACATTAGTTTGTAACAAGAATTATCCATGAACCATGATTAAATTTATAAAACTATGACATTTCTGAAATTCAACAAGCGATCTACTATAGTATAAATAGGTACCTATCACTTTTTAAATTTCAAATAAATTAAATAAAGTGATAAATTTATCAAATGATAATAATATGGTATAATGGACAAAACGTATCTACATAGGCACAATTTGGGTAGGGGGGCTTGGTGTGCTTGGTACCGCCAAATTGTTTTATGTTAATTTATATTTTAATAGTAACGACAACAAGGATTCATAACTATAAGATTATCATCATGAAAAAAATAAAGGGGCTTCAGCGCTCCCAGTTTTTTCATTGAAATTTCGCCCCTGCGTACCTTACACAGAAATACATAGTATGGTACTTTTAACTAGAAAAAAAACATTATTTTTGCACGATAATAATACTGCTCGCAGACGTATAATCAAATATTTCATTCATAATTTACTAAATTTTACAAATATATTATGCGTTTATAGCAAAATACAAAATTACAAGGTTTGACGCATTTAGTTTTTAGTCTTATATTGAATGCCTTAAAGACTGATTGTTTGCAATTAGAGTCATACTCGAGATTTTACTTAAGAATGAAAAGGGGCGGGTACAATATTTTTCCTAGGCCAAATTTAGCAATTTAATTTAGATGTATTTAGATTAAGATTTTATTTTTATTAATTAAAGTTTATTTTAAAAATAGTTTAGGATATTTAATGAATATTGAAAATCAAATAAAAGAAAACCAGAAAGAAATTTTTATAAAACGTCAAAAAGTTGACGAAGAAAATACTGATATAAAAAAATTAGAAAATCTTTGCGCTGATAAAAATAAAGCTATAATGGATGCTCAAATTGAAATTGAAAAAAAACAATCACAGTTAGAGGTGAGCATATTTTATAAGCTTAACTGTATACAATATATGTATTAAAAATTTAACAATTTAACTCATTTACAATATTAAATACTTCGATTTAAGATGTAAATATGTAATAATTGTTTTTTATATTGTACTATTAAATTATGAAGGATTTAATAATGATCGATTTAAAGGACAGATAACTGTCACAATGGTATAACTATGAATAATATACCTAATATAATATATAAATATAAAATATAATGCACAATTGATTATATTTGTATGCACATAATATATAAACACAGTATAATATCTATAACAGTTTTATCCATGTTTGAAACGTCGAATATTCCATTGCCGAATACTACCTACATTTTGTAATATTTCAAAAGATAGTCCTGGAAATGTGGTTTAGAAAATAGATTTTTATTACTTTATACCTACACTATAAAGTTATAACTTTATTCTTATAAGTTATAAATTATTATACATTAATTATACATATTTAAGTTGTATTTAAACATTAAGTTCTACTTTTAAATTGTTCTTAGAATATTGAATTAAAATACAAAAAAGAATCAAAAGAATTAGAAATTATAAGATTAGAGCAGCAAAAAAAAAAAAACAACTTAAAAATAATGAATTCCATTATGAAGTATCATGATAAAGAAACTAAAGAAAAAATACAATTTTACAATGATAATATCATCCGACCTCTTGAACTTAAGTAATTATTATTTTTAAATTAATGTTAACTGTAGAAGTTCACCTCCAATATTCTTAAAATCTTATCCAGTACTCCAGTTGGTATAAAAACAGAACCTTATTTCGACTTATAAAGACTATATATGTTAATATTATAATATATTAATATATGGTTATGAATCATGACTTCTTATGACTTACAAAGATGTATGAATAGTATTTATTTATGAGTCCTAGACTAATTTAATATTACACTTGGACTTGGATCCAATATAACTTTATTTGGTAGGTTATCATACAACTTATGTATTATAGATTAGTATATTAGGATAGGTATTAGTATTACTATTAGTGTATTACCTACAACCTACTTGGGAATAATTACTACCTATATAACCAATATTTACAAATGCTGATCATATATTATTTTATAGTTAACATGATTTCAATAAAGTATAATATAAGTAGCTCCGAATACATAATATTTCGTCTCGTATTATTTTTACTTATAAGTTATAATATATGATCGATTACCGAATTTAAATAGTCAGATACCTAATAGGAAACATATAATACTGCAGTATTTAAATTATGTATAAAATATAAAAAATTGAAAATAATTCGTAGATCGATACTTCGATTAACTTTTATTTAATAATTGATCAAGATATACATAAAAATATTAAATTATGAATCAAAAAACAGTATTACTAGTATTAGACTATTTAAAAAAGAAACTGGATAATTTATTTGTTTTGAAAATTTAATTTTTTGTTTCTGTGCTTGAAAATGCGAAATTCGCAAATTCTTAGTTTTCTCAAAATTTTCTAATAAGTAAAATAAAATTTACTATTATACATTTTATTATACAGATTAGAAAAATGTATTTCACTCGTCGATCAAGAAAAAAATAAAAATAACAATATAAACATTACTAGTATAATGGAATTGGTCCCGGAGTTTAAGGAAAATATTAAGAATACTAAATCACAAATTGAAAAACTAGATGTAAGTTATCAACGAATTAAACACATTGTAGTACTAAGTTCTAATCAAAATTGTAAATCTAAAATTGTTTAATTCCATTAAGAAAACTTTAAGCGCACAATATGGAACAATGACAAAACTAGAAGAAGATTATAAAGATATTCAATTGAATATTTTACGCCAAACAGAAATATCTTCAATAAAAACAGAAAAGTTCATTGATATTTTTGATGCTATTTTGAACTATAGGTTGGTAATTAGTGTACATTTTTGTTCCTACATAATATGATATAACTTATCGATGTATATAACCATTAAATGTTAAAATAATACTAAATTAATAATTACTATACAAATTTAGGATGAAAATGTTGAATGTTGTTGAAATGAGAGAAAAAAATATAATTTTAGATAGTAAGGTATTTCAAAAACGGTACGAGATTAAGAAAAAAAGAGAAGAATGTTCAAGAAGAGAAAACGGTTTGATGTCACAGTTAGATAAATTAAAACAATTGGTCCGTCAACAAGCGAAATATAATAAACAGTTGTCTCAGCAGTATATTCAGCTGACGAACAAATAAAGTTGTACTTAAATATTTTTATTTATTAAAAAGAAAAAATCAATTTATGTAACAAATAGCAGTGAGCAAATATGTTGTTAAATAAATACAAGACATGGTGGGAGAATTCAGTTAGAGTAACTACTTTAAAGTTCAGACATAACTTAGGCTATGATTTTAATTTTTTTTTTATGTAATTACATAGAGAGGAGATTAAGTGTCTATTTTTTTTTTTATACAACGAGGAGGATTGTTTTGTAGGTAATATATTAGAGGTATGATAGAAAATAATAGGGATTGCGACGATTGAGTGATAATTATAACAATTTAAAATTTTTTTTCTTACCTTCAAATTTGCAAAATGTCAGTTATTTTTTCAATATCATTATCAGTTACCAGTAGGCTACCAATGATGATCTCATGTTATAAAATCAAAATATTGGACCGCACGGTCTAAGACTTTATACCTTATACCACGAACCAGTGCTTACAATTCTTGCATGATTAGCTAAAAATGACGTATCACCTCTAGAGCGAGATATATTATAATTTATAATAATAGGTATTAACTACTAATGTACCTAATATAATGTCTTATAGTGCCTATGCCATATTTTTTTTAAATAACATTTTTCGTATTTCATTCCAGTCTCAGCTTGCTGGAGGGCCCCCTTGGTATAAGAGAGCCTGTGGCACTTGCCCATACCTCGATCATCAGGTTTTTACGGCACTAATATCAACTTGCACTTACCTAAATGTCTAATATAATATATTACAATGTGAATAAAAAATAAAATTAATAAACACACGGACATGGGTCACTATACACAATTTTATAGTTACAGAACTTTTAAATAGAAAAAAATATCAAATGCTTATATTTACGTGTCGATTTTAATTGTGAATGTGAATTTTGATAATTATGTTTTTTTTACAAATTTGGAAATCATTATTATTGCATGCAAATATATAACAGTAGTAAGGCCAACATTGTTTGTTATTACTTACCAAGTATATTATATCGTATTTTCATATTGTATTTTAAAGTTAATCATTGTTATTTTTTATGTTATTTTGCTTTCTGCTTAATAAACAATATCGTTTATTGCAGATTTCATAACAATTGGAGAATAATATTATTCATTAAAATAAATTATAATTTATACATAATTTTAGGACGGTAAAACATCTGCACTGACGCCATAGTTAGAATTCAGAGTGCATGTTATTATACATATTTTGTCTTGTCGTTTCATAATGAATGATCAAATATTTTTTTTGTTAGCGTATCTAACATTTTATTTTAATGATATTTTTAATTTTTAGTTTAATTAGGTATATTTCAAATTGTTTGTATCAAGCTTTAATAATATTTAAAATTTCAATTTCAGGTTACTATAAAAATAAGTTTAAAATACTTTATATTTATACCTGCTGTATTCGTTTGTTCATTAGTTACTTGTACATCGTTACGGTTGCTTGTAAATAAATACATACTAGCCAATATAATAAAAAAAAAATTAAAATATGAGTATTTAATAAATAAAAATTTTATAAAATAGGTGCCAAAATATAAAGGTTACCAAATTCTTTAAAAATTGTAAATGAAATTATCTATAGACTATAGTTTATTTTGTAGTATTAAAATACGAATAAAAGGTCGAAATATAACACGCTCGCAGTGTGTTTTTTCAAAGCAGTAAATTATAATTATAACATTTTTAAGATCTAAGAACACTACAGTTGTTCAACATTTTTTGAGTTTACGAGAATGTGTACATAATAATAGGTATGTACGAATCATGCTAGCGCTCTTATACTTTGTTGGGCGGCGTGACGTATATGCAATGTAGGTGCATTACTGTAAACATAAATGAACAATGTTTAGTTTAGTTTTTGTTTGAAAAATCGTATATTATATCGACATATTAATCATGATATTATAATAAATTAACTTTTTACGACCTTGAGGTTTATACACACATATGAGGTCTTAGACGAACATTTAATTAACTTATATTTACCTTGATTATCCCGAAATCTATGAATATATTTATTTATAACAGTGGTTTTTGTAGGTAAATAATAGTGAATGAGTATTAGTTTTTTCATCTCAAAATAGCAGTGTTGGAGTGGAGGGAATTAACATCATGATCCATTTTCTCCATGTCAATCATCTCATGGTAAATGTTTTTGTTTAAAACATATTTTGTGTGAAGCTTTTTAAGTAATTATTTATTGAACTCTTTTCATATTTCTGTTAATAATATTTTGACTAATGATAAAGATTTAATAGTTGAATGTTCTATCTTTACAGATTGTAAATCATGCACAGATTAAAATTCTAACAAGAATTCTTCAAAAGTAGTACATAACAACTTACATCTGCCATTCTTATTTGATTTGACATTTAAAAAATGAATCACTTTATAATACTTCTCCATATTAAATATGCAACTATGTATTTTTTATAATGCTTAGCAGTGGTATAGTCAGGATTTTTCTTCGGGGAAGGCTATCAATTTTTTCACAGCAGTGATTTACCTAGGTTCTTCCATGAATGTAACATGCAGATGCCAAAGTATTATTATTTATTAATATATAACAAATAAAAAAAGCTATGACAATTTAAAATCAGTAAAATACAATTTAAGATTTTTGTAGCATTTTCATAGACCATTAAAATAATTTTTCAATTTTCTTAAAATATCGGGGAGGGCTGCAGCCTTCTCAGCCCCTCTCCTGATACTTAGTAAATAAACTTTATTGTACCAGATAATTTGAATCTTAAATTGATATTTATGATCATTTACTTAAAAAAAAAAATTTTTTACCAGTAATAAAATAAAATATTTGGGAAATTTAAAATAAATTCTGTAAAAATTCCTTAGTTTTAATGGTTTTTTTTTATTGCCTTGCAGAGTATGACTACTAGATCAAGTTGATGTATTAAATGTGTACAGGATTTAGATGTAGAAACCAGTGATTGTAGTAATAATTATGATTTGGCATAGTTTTGTTTATGTTTCAACATATACATATAGCTTAATGTCATGGTAAAAAGTAAATAAAAATATAATTTAAAAAAACACGATAATCTTTACGAATAATATACACATACTCAGTCAGTAGCAACAATACATAAATTAAAATTCAAAGTTAGATATACAATATAAAATTTAGGAATAAAATTTAAAAACAAATGAAAAAAAATAATGTATAAATCATAACACAAAATCAATAATCTAATAAATGAAGATTACATAATGTGATTGGCTTAGATGAATTGATTAAACCAGTTAACTTATAATTGCATAAAAAATAATAATACTTTTTTGACCAAAATAATCGACTCCTTAGTTATTATATTATTATGTAAATAATAGGTATCTCTTAAATTAAATGTACTCTATTCTTACATCAAAAGATAAGTTTACACTATATAGATATTCTATAATAATGATTGAAATTTGTATTTTGGTCGGTAAAATTAAATAACAAAATAAAAAACACGTTATAGTAATTACATATATAGTGATACATATTATATATATATATATACATAAAAAAATAAAATAAAATGATAACTAGATCAGTAATTATTTTGTTATTCTGTGGAATTAAAATTGAAAAATTGGTAGAAAAAGATAAAAAGAAAATTAGGTACTAAGTGTTTTGGAAGAACCTTAAAAATTTTTTTAACATTATACTGTTACATTGGATGCACCTTAATATATAAAATACATTCAAATTTTTGTACTTATAAATTAATGGAAATAATTGTTTTAAATTTTTACAAGCTTTTGTTTTGATATGTTCATGGCCATTTTTTTTTTTACATCATAGGCGGTTGACTAGTCATACAGCAGACACCTGTGCATCTTCATCATCTAAACAATTATTCAACAAAAACTAATAAAAAAAAAAATCAACAAAAGGAAATAAATTTATTCATATTTACCATCATCATCATCACCATCATCTCGTAGATAGTATGTTGATGTGACACCTTCATGTGAATGTGCTCTACCTAAACGGTGCATCCTTGCTGCCATTTGGGCAACACTCGTGTTATAAGCTGGTGGTGGTCTTGTCCGCACACAGTTGGTCGATGATCCCATCATCTGCATGTTTGACGAATAAATAGGACGGTTTCCAATCTGATAGCTCGCTAATAATTATAAAAATAATTTTCTTAAGTAAAATAGTTAAAACGAAATAAATTAACATGTTAAAAATTAGTACCTGGAGGTTGTAGTACTGAATGTCTCCTCAAGTGGAGAGGTGGTGGAGGTGATGCTCCCGGAGGCATGCAAACATCTGTTGATCCGCTCGTTTGTGTCGAGTGTCCTGAATCGCTGGATGTCACTGAACCCGCTAGGACAAACTTTAAATGAGTATACACTTGTGTACTAATTTTAATAGGTTATATAAATTAACTTACTAGATGTCACAGTTTTTCTTAATGACAGGTTTGATAAACTAGTAACACTACTGCTTTCAGCATTTAAATCAACAGATGATAAGAGTAAAGGTGGTGGTGGGTTTAAAGGGGTAGTATCTGAATGGGAACGTTCATGAGACGTTGCTGGAACACTAGGTGGTTGGTGGACGTTGCGGCGAGTTGGTGGACCAGGAGAAGGTGCCATATGATACCTGGGTTGATGTAGTCTAGTTTTGCTTGGCTCACTCAAAGACAATAACTTTTTTACAGCTTGTGGTGAAGCAGAACCTAATAATAATATTCGGATACAAAAATATAAATAAACAAGAGTATAATCAAAAATAATAATTATAATAATTACCAAATTTAGGACCAGTATTTTTCAGTCCTTCACTAGCACTACTAGCACTACTAGCAGTTGAAAGTGTAGGTGATGGATGTCGTTTTCTTATTGGTCCAGATCCCATTATAGATCCACCAGTACTAGAACCTTCGCAACTCATTGATAGTTCGTGCAATTTTTCTTCATCAGTGAGTACTTTCATTTTTGCCAAATAAGCTTTAACTCTTCTTACCATTTGGGCCTGCAATAATTTTAAAAGAAAAATGTTAAGTTTTGAACAGAAAAAATTTTTTTTATTATATTAATATACATACTTCTTCAAACATCTTTTTGGGGTTTGGGGCAGCAGTTGACTTTTTTCTTCTTTTAAAAGTGGCAGCACCTCCCTGATGAGCACTTCCACTTACACCTGTAGTAAGTTGATTCAAAGCTACCATTGCATTAGATGTAGGTTGTCCACCAAGTTCTAACATTGTAAGTAAGTCATAAGGTGATGAGCACATGTTTGTTAGATTTCTAACTTCTTTGGCAATCATTCTTAACTTTTCAAAATTAATCAAACTTTCTACATGTGTATCATTTCCAAGATGAATAAATGTTAGATCTTTCTTAACTACTGGATAAAACGGAATCTAAACAAATTTAAAAATTAGCACCTTTATAAAAAGTTGTTCATACTTAAAATCAGATAAAACTTACAATTGGAGGTTGAGATTGTTCGTTGCTGACTAGTTGACGATATTTACTCATGTTTCGAGAAGGATCCATTAAATCTTGAAGATCACTAAATAATCTTTGATATTTTGTGGGTAGTTTTTCCCATGATTGGCGTAAACGGCTAACAGCTCCATGACCAAGTCCAGAAATTATGGCAAACATAGAATTAAAATTTTTACATTCCTTACATTGACCTGAATAAATAAAATTGCATATTCAATAAATAAAAATTAAATGAGAAGAAATAATTAAATATTTTATTTAATCTATTTTTTTTAACGTACGTGCAACTTTTATAAATTGTTTGATCATTTTTGACCGTCTAATAAGGTTGTGTTCAGAGCAAATTTCTGTTACAACCCAAAACATTTCTGTATTCACCAACTAAAAAGTTTTAAAATTTAATAAAATATGTTTAAATAAAATTTACATAAAAAAAAAAAACCATCATACTTCAGCAAATTTAGATAGCATTGGTGTTCCATAACGACTGTCTAATTGAAATAAGTCATCAACATATTCAGTCGCTTCAATTTGCCTGAATATAGAAAAGTCTTGTAGTGTTAGTTGTACTGCCACTTCAACAGCATTCAATTGTAAAAAATGTACATGACTTTCCCTTATTAAATCAGCTGCAAGTTCATCTCCAACTAATGTTTCAGTATTACTAACATTTTTTAGGTAATATCTAGAAAAACAAATGAATAACAATTAAAATTAAATTAAAAAAAAAATAATAATAAAATACAAGTTTGGGTTTGTAACTGACCTACTACTAAGCCCAATTCGTTCTGCTAAATTTTGTAGTTGGTCTGGTAGCCTTCTCTGTTTAATTATACCTCCTTCTGACACTGAGACTTCACATAACGAATAAAGTGAACTTGGTTCAGTGCTCCCAAATTCTTGTAATGCAAGCATGACTACTTCATGAGCTGTAGTTTCTTTATGCACCAATAGATATTTGCAAGTCTGATCAGGTTTATAAACTTTTAATACGTGTTCTGGATAATCTGCTGCTACCCTTGTATCGTCCAGATATGATATTGAGGTTAAGTCCGGGTGGCTATGTGACTGTTTAAAATTTGAGCTGGAGTCAGATTTAGCCGACACGGAACTATCATCACACACGTCGCCAATAATATTTTTTGGTAAAATATTCATTTTCATCAGAGCCCGCTGAAGACGTTTCTTAGGGCCGAGAGTCATAAAACCTCCGCCACTTGATGTGTTGGATGCGTTTGTTTTAATGGGTTGCTGGATAGGAGGAGGAAGATGAGCAGTAAGTAACGGCCGTGCTCGCGGATCGTCTTGAAGACGAGCGATTTCTACAGATGGTTTTTGTCGACCTCTTGGTCGGGGTGAGTTTTCGGGAGTTGCAAGCATTTCCTTGAACACTGTTAAATTGTATACAATTATTAAAAAAACAATTTATTATAAAATTAGTTAAAAGATTTACCTAAAAGATTTGACTTGACAGTAATACTCAAATGCGTAGTTCCTCGAAGGATTTCTAAAGCACGCGTATGTTTTACATGTTCAAAGCTTTGTCCGTTAACTTCTAAAATTTGGTCACCTCGTTTTAGACCAACCTCTTCGGCTTTCGATTTTTTATCGACCTATAATTATCAAAATACAAGATTAAATTATGACCGTATAATAAATCTTGAAGAAAATACATACTTTTGAAATAAATATTCCGAATCCTCTTTCATATCCTCCTAAAATGGAAAAATGTAGCACCTGATCCCTGGACGGTCTGGCTAGAGTAACGCATCTAGTTCTCGCCTTTGCAGCACAAGCAATGTTTAACAATCTCAATTGTCCACCCATTTTATTTTCTTCCAGGCACGCTTCAAACTTTTCTACAAAGTCCATCATTACTGGATCCATTTCGAAATCGGTGAAGTGGTTGTTGACCCATAGTAGCACCACTCTGGTAACGCGATCCCTCGCAGATGGTTCATTAAACCAGTTCAGCAATTGGTTGGCAACTTCCATTGAATTTTTAATGAAAGTCCGGTGCGTTAAAAGAAAATCTTCTACATAAGTTGGATCTATAACCGAATTCTCTTCGATCAGTTGAAGCATCAGTCTCTCCGGTGTTCCCTACAATCAGAATGCACATGAGTAAAATAACGATAGTAATGCGATAAACAAAATGATGATGATTGAAAACAATAATAACGTATGTTATCATACATACATGACAATGACGCGTTGAACTTACCCTAATGACTACGTGACCCCGTCGTCCGGCTTCCAGCGTACCCCTTTGTTCGGTGACCATGACCAATTTTCCTCCGTCGTCTTCATGTCTTTTGGTGTTCTCCTCGCCCTGATGGAGTATTCTGTAATAGTCTGTCTGCGTGATGCAAACGAACTGACAATCGTCGCACTTTGTTCTCATCACGCCTCGATGGTACAGCCGTTCCATTGTAGGTACTATGCCGAAGCTGTCACCCATATGTAGCTGATCAGGAACACCATCAGCATGCTCGACCTCGACGTGCCCATTGATCAGCACGCTCCAAGAGTCCAGCTCCTCGCCATCGTTCATTACCACAGTGCCGGCCTTCTCAACGACTGCAAACACCATGACGCTACACAGTGCCCGTCGCACGGCCAACGTCATGTTGGTAAACGCCTTCAAGTGCTGGGTGAACTCGAGCAGCACCTCGACGTCGTCCTCGGCCCGCTCCGAGGGGTCCTTCTCCAGGCATTCCCGGACAGTGTCCCGGACGGTCAGACTCTCACTGCTATCGCCTAGGTCGTCTTCATCCGAGTCGACGATAGACTCGACAAGCCCGGACAAGTCAACCTCGTCCGCCTCCACGGAAACGCTCCCCGAATGCACGCTGGTCATGGTGTCGCTGCCCGAATACGCCGAACTGGTATCCGAGCTATGCGAGCTCCGATTGCTTTTTTGGTACAGTTCAGGCCGGATCGCAGCAATGTACTATATTACCATATGACACAAAATACGACCACCATTTAATAACAAGATGTTTTTCCATTTTGTTTTTAGTAATATATCTAATAATAATATTTTTGACACTTACGCTGTCGTCGAATACGAGGTTGATCGCCCCACCACGTTCCATGCCGGTGTGCCGGGGAATATTCAACGAGCGCAGACCGCTTTGAGAGTCCGCATAATCCATCTGAAATCATTAATATGTATACGTTATATTATTTCGGCATGGAAGTATGGAACATACTAAAAAATTGAAATATAAATTTACAGTGTTGGATACAATAAGAACTATCAGATTACAATATATAAGTATGATAAATTAAATAGCGTCCTGCGAGAAAATAGTAAAAGATGAATATAACATAAAATATGATTTAAAATTTAATATATAGATTATTAATATCAAATAATAGCTCGGGCACTTGGTAATAATAAATTTTTTTTAATTTGATTAAACGATCGATTTTGTAACTTCGTTTTACAAAAAAAAAAAAATATATTATTCTTAAAGAGTGTTTATAGTTATAAACAAAATCTATACGTAGGTTTGATTTTTTTTCTTAAAAAAAAATCCAATAACATTATCAGACAATAGACTGTAATAAATATTCATGTCTGATTTAAAAAAGGTTTTGAAGTTCCCATAAAAATATTTAAATTTATGTCAACGTCGATGAATAGTTTAAAAATATATTTCGTGGAATTAATATAATTAAATGTGAATTAATTATTACTGATTGAAATATAAAATTCTTAAAATAGAATAACATTGAGATTTCAATGTAATGTAATGATATAGTATTATAGTCTATAGGAACACTTGTAAATAATAATCTTCTTAAAAAGTAATATTTTATAAATAATGTTTTTTTTTTATATATTTCCAGGCGTGAGTTATAGTACATTATAATATGTTTGTTCTGTTTTAGTAGGTAACGAAAAAACTTTTAAGCATATTATTGTTTTCGTCGCATTAACATTATAACATGTAGTTGAATAATATGAAAAATTTCGAAATATAAAATAAAATAAAATAAAATGAGGCACAACCGGTTCAACAAGGACAAAGATATTCTAGCGTATAATTCGTATAAATACGGCCACCCATATCCGTTGTTTGCATGAATCTACTTTAACGCCCAGTATTTTATAAATGTGTAGATTTTTCAATTAGCCAGTTAGTTGTAGTATGCAATTACACAACATTTTACTTCCAAATACATTTACCCTTTACAGAGGTATTGGAAGCTATAAATATAATATTATAAACTATTAATAGTGAATATTTTATTTTAAATTAACCAAAACAAGATATTTTATTAAAACCACGTTTGTACAACACCGTTTATTTAATTAACTTTACGACCCTTAAATTTCTGGACGAAAAAAGAAAGAAATTATGGACACAGTGTAAAAATTTAGACCGTCTAATAATTGTCTGTTCAGAGTTCTTTAAAAAAAATATGTAAAATTGAGTATTGACACGCAACTTTAAACAACAATTAAATAGATAATCTCAAAAACACCCAGATGCATAGCATAGTTACGAGTCTATTATATGTATTATAATTTACATTATTTTAATATAGTTTTAAGTTATAAAGAATCTTTATGATAAAGTACAATGCTTATATTTTTTCAAGTAAAAATATGCTGTTACATACACTTCAAAAAGGTAAGGAAAAATAAGGAAGTATAATAATCATAAAAAAATAATACGAAACAAGTAAATATAATTTTCTATTAACCTTCAATCGTAAATGAATATCTATTTATTAACTCGACCCCATTTGACCCGAATTCTATGCCATAATATTTTTCCGGTACATAAAAACCAATGAGATAAAACAGGATTACTACTCCAGTGTGAAAATAAAAAAATAAATGGAAATCTTTGCAACGAAATGAATTTAAAATGTATAACAATAGCAGTTTACGAATGTTTATATTATAATATAATGAGTAATGGTTAATATTTAATAAGATACAATACATCGATAGTTAAAATGTTGAATAAATTTATTTCTACATATTGTAAATAGATACTGTACAAGAGAGTTTTAATTTTTTGAATTACGTAGTTAAGTACACATGTATAGTAAGACTGATGCATAGTTCAATAGTTGAATATGGTTTTATATATATTTAAAAACGTCACTTAAGCTGCAGTGTAAAATTTAATTATTCTAATAAGAGTATAATAATTAAAGAGGAATATAATACTATAATAGTATAATATATATTAGTCAGTTCCGCCCTACACAATATTATACACTATATACATATTGCTCACGTAGGTGTAAATGCTAAGGGATAATTATTTACGCTCCTTGTGTTCCAGCCCGCGCACGACTTTGCTAACTACCTACGTGGTAGTACTGAAATACTGCATTTCGTTTTAAAATAAATAATTTAACATTTTATTTTTTAAAACAATAGTTTAAATGAATAATAATTATTAAAAAAAAAAAAAAAGAAGAATAATTGTTTAGTTTCTTTATACCAAAAAGAAAAAATCGAATATATATTATGTAGGTATATAATAAGTAAAAGAAAAAAATCGTTACAATTCTTAACAGTCTGTAATAAATTAAAAAATCAATGTTAATAGAAAATAAAACAACTGGAGGAAAACCGTTAGAAAATAATTAGCTAACTTAAAAAAAAATGTTTTTACATAACATACAACAGTACACCAATTGTAATATATTTTGAATTTCTTAATAAAACTGAGCATTCAGATATTATTTTTATTGTTTTATCAACCTTGTAATACCTATTTAGATAATAAAAGTTATTTTAGATAGTATTCATTTATTCAATTAAAGTAGTAACAAGAGTAGGAAATATCTATCTATATTCTCAGTTTAAAATAATTAGACGATCATTATGTTCATTACCAATGTTTTATAAATATGATTCATTTATTATAATATGTTAGTCGTTTGGTGTTAAGAGTCGTGACTCGTGTTGACGAATTATGATGGAAACTATTACTATTATAAATACACATTATACCGTATAAAGTTATAAGTTATAACCAACATCATGAATCAGAAAAAAATCATATATATATGTCGTATATTATGTGGAATGTATATACATTGTACACCGCGGTGATTCATAAATTATGTGCTTCCAAATTTTTTTTCTTTAAAATTCATCAAATTCTGATTTTTTGAATTCTTGAAATTTTTTGTAAGTACACTAAGAGTATAAGTGATGATATAAACTTTTTTTCGAACATTTTGATGTATACCTATACCAAATACAAAATTCAAACAAGTAGTTTCTCATTACCTAATTAAAATGTTTATGCTAAGTAGTAAGTAATAGGTAGTTCTTAAAAATTGTTTACAAATATTAAAATGCAAATGCTCGTAGATATAAATATTATTTTCTATGAATTTTAATTCATCATAACCTCTATCTCTTTTTTGTATAGTTCTTTCGTTCACAAAATTAAATAATTAAAAAAATACTTGTTCAAATTTGTTTTAATTTAGATAAACACGTCAATATTTTTATTCAAATTATCTACTAAATAATTTACAATTAAAAATAATGGGGAAAAGATTTGTATTTCCACATACAAATCTTAAGTAACAAAAAATCTTAAAAATCTGAAATTATGGTCTGTATAGTATATATTATGTGTATTTGAAAACATCAGACGAATAAAGGATTTACAAAAAAAAATTGTGGTTATCATGATCGGTGAATCACCCTGTATATACAATATTTTGTTTGTATTATTGATCTAGTGTGTTATCTATAATGAAATTATACTTGAATAGTTAGATTTTCGTTTTATGATGCTAAAATGGTAAAATTAGTTGTTTCAATTTGAGCAATTAGAAAATATACGAGTATTAAAATTTATTAACGATGATTGATGATGTTTATAGCGCTAGTAGCACTAAGACATATATGAACAATAATAATTATAATAATACACAAACATAGATATATATGAAAATTGATATTAGTTTCTTCCTTTCAATCTTTAAAATCAACTCAAGTTATTCGGAATTAAAAGAAAACATTTTCATCGTTTATAATAAATAAAACGTTTTGATTAGTAAAGTTGACATTTATATCTAGTAACGTCTAATAAAAGCTGAAGTAAATTCGCTTTAATACTGATTTGCATTGTTCATGGGATTAATAAAATGGAATTTTTATTTTATTTATTTCAAAAATACTTGATTAAGACAAATCGTTTTTTTTTTTTTTTTTAGACAAGTAATAAAACCATAAATGTAATATTATTTTATTAAATTAACTACACAAGTTACAGGAATGTGGAAATGGATACTATACTTAAGTTTAATACTTAATCAAATTAAATAACTGAATTTTTATAAATAAGTCTAAATAACCAAAATGTTTTATAATAATATATATAAAATAACATAAATTTAATACTAATTATTATATGATAACATTATATAATTATCACAACCAGACTTGAAATGTATAAATTTAAAACAATTAAGAAAATATCAAATTTTAAGTTAAGATAATTAGACATAATAACAAAAAATAGTAAGTTTATACAAAATTTAAGTGTTTGTAAAAATTGTCATTGCTATTTTCCTGCGAAAATTTTAATTATGTAATGACACGATTTGAAAATTATAATAATATGGTACTATTTTGTAAACGTTGGTATATATCTGGATGATAAAAATGGTTAATTCAAAATAAATTGACAAATAAGTCTTTACCAAACTTAACATTTGTTGTAAAATTCTAAAAAAGGTCCAAATCAATAAATTATAATATTACTTATTTTTAATTTTGTGAAATATTATAGTATATAACATATTACATTGTTAATTATATAATATACGCATATAATATTGTATAAATTATGTTCTTAGTGAAATAAATTGTATTATTATTATATATTAATTATTTATTTTAACGTGTACATTTTTAATCAAAAAAGTATTACTATATTATGTGCTAGGAAAATTTCTACAACGACGTGCTATAAAACGTATATAATACTATGTTACATACTCGGAATTTATTAATACCTACTCTTAAATTTCGTATTCTAATGGCGGAGGAAAATGCATAGTATTGCACATAAAAACGATGTTTAATTCATAAACGATATCGAACGACCTATATATTATTCTCTGAACATGGAACGACAATACGCGTTTGTATAGGTACATCATGTATATACGTTCAAGAGTCATTGAAGGAAAAAGAATCCCTCACACAGTTGTATTTAGTTGAATATATTTTCCACGGCGGTGACGGCTGTCTTATAATAATACACAGGCATTTTCGACGATTAACGATTACGAACGAGTACTCTCAACACAATATGATGACGTGATGTGCATTATATACATATACTTCGTAAGTTGTAAAATATATATTTTTAATAATAATTGTAAAAGGTCGCCCAGTAAAATTACCTGGAGGATTGGAAATGACAATTACTATAGGACTCCCAACATACAAAATATATTATTATATAATATGTATTATTGTATAAATAACAATGTATAGTAAGTATGTAATATACTGCTAAAAAAAATGTGTGGGCATCAACTAGGCCTTTTTCATGTATTGATATAGGTAATAACCCTAATATTAAAAAATTTCTTGTCCTACTTGTAATATTTGAGATCATGGATTTTCAATATTAGCTTGATTATTAGTTCAAACAAGATAAACATATAATTTTTTATTTGGTAAGGTTCCTGATACTTGAAACTATCGCACGATTAGTCCTAAATTATGAGTCTTGTATAAACTTAAATATATCATTGGGCATTTAACTAACTAAAATGTATGAAAATTAAATAAAATGTCTGAAATTTATATAATAGATACTAATTAATAATTAATAGTAGTAGGTATGTAAAATGTGTATATAATAATATATTAATAAATGTTAAAACTTATCACTTATAGGTACTAAATATATATTTTTTTCATCTGAAAAAATGTATATTCATTTGATATTATAAAACATGTAAGCATTCTATTAATAAATTGCTGTCAAATTTTATTTACAAGGATAAGCGTAAAAAACTAAAAAAAAAACTTAAATGAGAACCTCTTCATTAAGCACCACTAAATGTCCCAAGTCATCGCTGTGGTGTTAGCTGCATTACTGTGACATAATAGTAATAAATTATAGTAATATATTATGCGGTATTATTCTATATTATATAATAATATTAAACTATAAATATCGTATTCTGCAGGCGTGTGACACACTCTGGACAGATAAAAAGAAAATAAGAAAATCGCATTGAAAAGAGAAATACAAAAAATAAAGATAAAATATAATATATATATATATTATAAGCAACACCGCATATATAATAATATAAACGAAAATATATAATATACGAAAACTAATAAAAGAATGGAATGAAAACGTAGTCTCTCGTTGTTATAATAATATTTATATTTTTTCCATAATATAAACCCGGAAAACCAACGCGCTATGTGCTAGGGTATATATATATACATTACACTTACACATAATACAATATTATATATGACGTGGTTCAGCCCTGTTGCGCGCCCGCCACTGTTACACATACATACGTCGATAATAATAATAATAATAATAATAATAATGTACAAGGGGGGGAGAAAAACAGGCACACATACTCGGCATCACATATAGCATAAAAGGAGTCAATCATATGCCCCCGTACACACGAGAGGTTTGGAGGGGCCGAAAAACGACGGAGGTGTACCACCGCCTCAATCGCCAAAGAAGCTAGGACGGTGGCAGTGTAGTAAGTATACAAGTGGCGGTGGCAAGTACACGGGTCGACGGGGAAGTATGACGCGGGGTGGAAAGGCGGTGGCGGGTACGATGCGTGGGTGTCCGTCGCTACCGCCGACTGCCGGCGGCGGTGCTTTCGGATCAATATTGCGCTTAACCTTCTCGTTTTTTTCGGTGTTTTCTTTCTCTCATTATTTTTATTTTTTTAAATTTTATGTATTTTGAAGTGGTGAGGTAGGGTGAGGGTTGCAGATACTTTTTGCTTCGACATGACGTTTTAATCTCTTAAAAATTTCTCCTGTCGATGACGACGATATAATTATACAAGTCTCTCAACAGCAGGCTTTTCTCTCTTATTCTGTCACTGTCTCAACTTATAAACTACTTAGGTATACAACACGTTATAACTCTTTATATTTGTGCCGTCCTAAATGACATCAGTTCAATAAACAACGGAGGAAGTAACCGGTTGACTGTCATGAGGTACATCCTCGACAGAAACTTCCCTGTTGCAGGTATAATAGAAAATTATCGTTCCGATAGAGTATACAATATATATTATAATATTACGTAACCCTGAATTATTTTCGTGATTTAATGCGATCAATTTATTTCCTACAGTGTTACACAGTACACACACACACGCACACAATTTATATATTTTACGATTGTCAGGGGCCAGATAGTACTGTTACCGACATAAATATATGTGTATATAATACATATTACACATGTCTTAACTTATTTACATTAAGGTACTCTGGTTAAGTATATCTAATAGTTGTAAACTAAAAAAATATAGTATAAATATAAAAATATATCGGAAAAGCATAGGCACCACTGGAACAAAATTATTATATATTTATTTTATTTTTTTTAGTGGGTAAGTAGATGATGGGGAGAGAAATAGTAGCCCTCGCGTTTTTTCTTCATTAAAAGTATGGGAATTTTCCTTATAGGCTTCACCCCTATAATACTGAGTTAATAAATAGTATAAGTGGCTTATAAGTTTTAATAAAATAACAAATATAAATGTAATATATACCTACATATATATGTATATTAATCAATACATTTAAATTAATTTTACTAATTTTAGTCAAATATTCAATATTCTTAAGTTTTAAACTATATTTCCAATACATAGTCATTGTTTGGTAAATTAACAACATCTTATTCAATATAGAAAAATAGTCTTGCAGTATACTCATTTTGGCAAATATTTTGCTTCATTGAAGAATACATTTTTCGTGATTTATTATCCAATATATCTAATGTAAATATATTAAGGGGGAGGGGGCTAAGCTTACGTGGAAACTATGCGTGGATGTCATATATATATTATTATAATTTAATTTGAGTCAGTGTCTTTTGGTGGGTGGTTGGGTCACCATGTCTTTCTATATATAGTATGTAGCGCTTTGTCGAGAGTAGCTTGCGTTCTTCGGAGAAGTTCGCGTGTTATTATAGCCTTTTTTGTAGAATTTTTTACTTGCACACGTCGTAATATGATATACACACGTTTCAATACAATACACGGAATTATATTACACGTAGGTGGTACATAATATCATAATATAATATGAGGTCGGTGCGCGATAACACTTTATCAAGAATAATGTAATATAGTTAAAGTAATATAGAGAAAGTATAATAATATACGAAAAAAGACGCTTCGTAAGTTACATTATGTTATTATTATTTATTACCACGTAGTGAAGTTTAAGTTTGAGATATTATAACGTTGTAATCATAAAGTACTACACTGAGTATAGTGAGTATCTATTGACCATTGGCAAATATTAGAGTGAAATGTTGACGCATTATACGACGTCATCGACGTATGAGAGGGAAACGTGAACAATTTTTTATTGTCTTTTTATACTAATATAAATTTAACGAGAAATCTAAACAGCTGTGATGCATACAAACGACTGATGTGAAGAATGTGTACTACACGTCTACACTGTTGCTTGATGTCAGTAATAACTAATAACTAATAAGTAATAACATCTACTAATAACAAATATGGCTTCATTGCGTACAATATAAGTACCCGCATGTACGCACGTAAAACTGTACTAATAATAATCACGGAAAGTGGTAAATGGTAATTGATTGAATTTTTAATTAAAATACATAAACTAAATTAAATTCGAAGGAGAAAAGGCCAAGGAATCGGTCATATAGAAACAACATAATATAGCATCGTGTTTTAATAAAATAAAAAAATAAAATGGTGGATGGATTGTTATTTGGATTGAAACGGTATGTTTACACTTTTATTATTTTACATTAAATTGGATACATACATGCGATTTCAATTATTTCATAGGTAGAATTTTTATGAAAATCCATGTATTTTTAAATCATCGATGTGAATATGGAAATTTAATGACAAAGTAAGTTATTTTTCGAGTTCACTTTAAAGTGTATAATATAATATACACACTCATACAATATTCTTGTTTAAAAATACCTAGAGTAAAATTCATTAGAATCTTAAGCCTAATGCAATTATAAGAGTAAAATTAAAATTATGTTTTATGAATTATTTCAATATTGAATACTAAATATTATGACTTGGACTTTCATTTGAACATTTATAAATTTGTAATGGTAGTCAAATTACAATTCACAGTGATCCTGAGTTCAAAATGTGACTTTGGAAATTATTTCTTAGAACAGTAAAACCAAAACAATTAGGTATGTAAAGTGACAATTTTCGAATAAACGAACAAACTAATTTAATTAATAACATATATAAGTATAAATTGAAACAAAATACCCGGTTAAATAATATAAAAATGTTTCAAGTATTGCGTGAATAGGTTCAGCTGAATCACTAGCGAAACAAATAAAATAAAATAAAACAAACTATACCAACCTACTTGAAAAAAAAATACCATGAGTACCTATTGAGGTAAGTTTTTAATTATAAGTATTTAATTAAATTCAGAAATAATTTAATATTTAAACATAGAGATAAACATCATAATTTTAATTTCTATAATAATATTATGTAAGGTGAAATGAATTATTTGAAGAAATTAAAAATACAATATATATATATATATATGATTGTCTTAAAAAGAATACTTAAATATTAATAAAGTCAAAGTTTTTAAGTGTACCTACTGTGTAAATATTGATAAATTTCCACAAACAAAATTTAAATTTCAAAAACCATTACTTTATCCAAAATTGTGATTAAACTTTTAAACTTAAGTTAGAGGAAAGTTCTTATCTTAAAAACTTATAAATTATTTCCGTGATAGTAATTAGTATAGACAAGAATAAATTTTAATTTTTTAAACACGACAAAGTTTGATATTAAATTTAGATAAATTAATAATCCGTTAACTTTAAGTATATGTTTGTATTATAATATATTCAAATATTCTTATATACGCTATACTGTTTTAATACTGTTTAAAAAAGGCAAAATAAAAATTATTCTAGGATACAGGAATGCCATGTACCTATGTTTTTATGAAATAAAATATAGTATAATACCAATACCTACTACGAATTTATATTTTTTATTTATATGAATTTGAGTCTTTATTACAAAATGTATACTTCCCACAAAGTCGTAAAAATTCTACGATTCGATTGTTATTTATATTATATTTTAATATATATCTAATAGAATTAATAATTAGTCCAAGAATAAAAAATGTATATATTATATAACATTCAATATTGTATATGTAAATAGTACATAAAATGTAATAAAATAAAATAATTATTTTTAAGTTATAAGACTCCTAACTGAGTATTAAGATAACTAATAATTTTTAAATCATACATAAAAAAGGAGAAGTAGGTAACCACTCTGAAATACAATAGTGTTAAATGTATATTGAATCCATCGATAACTCATTTTATACGTAAAATGATTCTGAGTGAAAACAGTCTGTCAGCCTATACTACAAAGTATAATTTATGATATATATTTATATTGCTATCATAGCAATTATGTAGTAATTTATGTTTTACTATTAGTTCTACGGTATAATTACTAAACAGGCTAAAAATTAATTTAAATATTTTTAATTTTCATTATGTATAATAAAATACTACAGATACTATAGAATAATATTTTTGAATAACAAAATTACTTAAATCATTATTCATTGTTTAAATATTTATTTTTGTCTACATTTTAATTTTTAACATAGATACTTACTGTACGCAGATATATGTGCAAAATAACTAAAAAAAAAAAAAAAAATACAGACAAACGTGAGCGTTTGTATGTTTTGATATAGATGAGTATACGCGTTTATAAATCATTATTCGATAAAAATACCATTTTTGTTTAATCACACTGATTAAAGCTAATGGTTTGGCTTGCGGTGTAATATATTTTTATACACTTAACTCTGTACGCAATTAGAACGAAATGAGTATATCTACTAACCACCAACGCCATTAATAATAATATGATATAGGTTATTTCGGCAATCATAAAAAATGGATAAAAAACATAGAGGTCGATGATGACTAATAATAATGAAAAAAACATTACTTACCACCAGCATCTCTGATGGTTCCAACACGAAACATTCGTTGGGACGTCTAGCGTTGCTTCCGGTTCGTTTTCCAAAACTGTAACATAAAATATCACAATATTAAAAAAATGAGTTTACAAAATTTGATATACTTAAAAAGGACACAACATATGATGAGGACACAACATAATAACGAATGCATATTAATAATTGTTCCTTGATTAAAGCATATATTGTAGTATAATATTATTAAATTTTACGCGAGCAATATACGTACATTATATAATAAATAATAGCAATATATATATTATAAGGTGAATTAAAAATGATGTATTTAGAATTTTGACAAAACAGCCTCCTCACATATGCTATTATATACTCGTTAGAAACCGAGTCATATAATATACGCACATTATATATGTGCATATACGATAAACCTAAAATTCAAAAGCGTAAAAGAATGGGACAGAGCTAAATCGCACATGTCGTAGGTTACGAGCACCCAATTCGACGGGGATTTCAACTCAATTATGTATATATATATATACACACACACGTACGTCGGCACCGGTGGTGAGAGAGATTGAACGAGTGTGGTGGTCTTGTGTGTGTTAGGGATTGAAATGCAACACGGTCATGCTGCTAACTTTTCGGGTCACGGGTAAAAGGATCGACCCTCTCTACACCCCAAAGATAGTCAGCCTCTCTCTCAATAGGTATACAAAATGTAACAAAACTAATAGACCAAAAAAAAAAATATATGTAATTTACTATGTTATAACTTTTGTTCCTTATACAATATATAAATGTATAAAATTAAAAGTAATCATAATTACACATTTTTTTTAAACTGATTAGAATAAAAATTTATACATAATAGTTGGTTAATAACATCTGTCATGTTTTATCTGTTATGCGTGTTGTATATACATAATATATAAAATTATAAAATAATTTGTAAGATATTTTAAATTATAAATAAAAAATATATAAATTGTAAGTGTGTAACATAGCAAAAATCAAGTAGAATCGACTATACACTGAATAATTATGGTTTTAAAAATTAACAATAGAAAAATTCAAACATGGCTAATATGTTTTATTTAATTATAAACAATCAATGTTAACTATATTGACTTACAAGTATAAGTGATATAACTGAATTTCGTAGTATAAATTATCAGAAAATAAATAAATATTAAAATTCAAAATAAGTCAGTTTAATCAATACATTTAAACAATTGCCTTATAATTTAGAAAATAATTTAATATGCGCTTAAACAAATTAAAAAAAAATATTATATATAACTACTAATAAAGTTTATTATAATATAATAGTATATTAGTATAATACTTCAATTCTCTGTATTATTAGTTATTACTTATTACTTATTAGTGTTATTAACACTTAAAACAATGAATTTTAACTGTTGTAAAATATTTTAAATGTTAAAGTTAAACATACATTATACCAGGTGATTCATCAAGAATTATTGTCCTCCCTTTTATCATTTGATAATGTAAAATGTTTTTATTGTTTTTATTCATATTCTGATTTCTGAGATTTATATATAAAAGACAAATAGAATATATTTTTAAATACTTTTATTGAGTTTTATTACTTAATTTTTTTACCGTTTAAGAATTATCCTGTTGCAAAACAAAGATCATTTTTTTAATTGTGAACAGTTTTTTTACAATGAAAATTGCTAAGCAAAATATGTATTATGAGCTCTGATTCATCTAAATCAAATAATAATAATAATAATAAAAATTAATATCAATATTTCTATCATTTTTCAATTATCATAGCACCCACATCTTCTAAGAAATGGAATTTATATTATTATAGGCTATTATTCTAAGATAATATGTTTAATAACTCGCTGAAATATCGAGTAAGAAAACAAAAAATTGTTTAATAAAATTATTAACTTAATAATTCACACTAAGAAGGGGGTTCTCATATTTTAAAGAAAAAAGTTACCTACCATGCTCTTAAAAATAATGTATTTGAAAATAAGAATTCGAATGAATGCATATAATTAAGGGAAAACTGGGCATTAGCGGCGAGCTTGCAAGTGAATCACCATGTCTATTTCACACAAACGGATAATCTTTTTTCTTCTGCGTATATTCCGCGGTACATGCAGAGAATAGATCGAAATTAGTAGTATCCTGAAATACATTTATTATGTAAATAGCGGCCTATTTATTATTTTGTTTTATATTTTTTTTCTCACGTTTACTTAACACCGACACAATATGTGTCTTCGGCATAGTTAATGCATACATGTCTTATTACTTATTATCCGATGCGGTTTTTTTAAGTAATAAGAAACGAGATATTTTTCGATTTGTGCGAAACGTCACATCATGAAAATGCCAATCATGTAAATAATAGGCTAGTTTTAAATTGACGACAATTAAACATACGAGAGTGGTTTCCGAGCCGCGAAACTCATACATTCAACTATAATAACAATTGGGATGAAACTTGCAGTTCTTGAATACACATATAATATAAATGCGTATGTGTGTAGTATAAATGTGCTATGGGGTGTTGTTTGGTCGATATTGAAGGCAACGATTTTATTTCACGCATGTGACACGATTCATTAATCAACAGTCATTTGTATAAATGATTATATATATATATATTATATAAGCGCCCTTATACAAAATTGTATATATAGATATAAGCAATATAGAAAAAAAAGAAAAAAACGTATAACTACGTGACACGTGTTGAAAAACGCACACGAATAAAAATGAAAAACAAACTGCGATGTATAGACTTAATGAAATAATCTATACATTTATAAATTATAAATGCGTGAGTAACAATCGTGCAACAATAGCTATCGATTATACGATATGCATGCAGTATACGACCGACATTTATAATTATTTTACGTAGTATATTATATACTTATATTATTAAAATATATCATGCAGTCCGGCAAAACAGATATTTTCAAAAAAAATATTAGAAAATAGACAAAGGGATTTTTTATATAATCGTGTGAGATTCCTTGCCAGTTTAAACGGTTTATCATTTATTTGATCAAAACTATTTTGTTCAGATAATATATTAAAATGTTAAATTGTAATTTAACTTTGATGTTCAAATAGTTAAAAAAGTGTAACACTTTTTATCTGAAAAGGAATATTGCAATAATCTTAATTAGTGATCCAGAATATTTCCTAATGTATATTACTTATTATAGTATTTATTTATTTTTTAAAATTTACTATTTAGTAACACTAAATTAATATTATTATCTCATAATTTTAACAAATATTATCATAACTAATGTCTAATTACTATGGATAATAAATTATATATACGTCCAATAAAAAGTTAAGTAAATATATAGGTGTTAACAAACATGATTGATATTGTTGATATTTGACAATAACAACAGGTCTTTAATATTCAATAACAATAAAGGGGTGTTCAAAACTCATTGTATTGAGAGTATTGAGAGTAGTTCGTGTTTTTCAAAAATTAAATATGTTTAGCCTAGGTATATCGTTATGGTAATGTGATGGTGTGACATATTGGCATGGTATATTAAATGTACGGCGAGTTATAAAACTGAGCCTCGATTTAGCAAGCCCCAGGCGACACCGATTGTCAAGACAATTATTAAGAATAATAATTTGAAGCTCGTCGTCATCGTTTTTATATACAATAAATAAACTATTTTATTTGTTTAACTGTATTTATAAATACATTACTTACAAGATATGAGTAAACTAACCCATAAGTAAGAAAATATTTCAAATTATAAAAAATATGAATAATACATATTTACCACATACTTATATTACTTATAATATGGAAATTGTATAGTGTAAATGACATATGTCTGTTACTCATAAACATTTTTAGAAATAGATCACTCGTCACAAGAAGTAATGAAAATTTGATAGTTACATTTTACACAAGATTATGCTAAACTGCTATATAGTATGGTGGTAAAATGTATTTTAAAGTATTTTAAGTACCTAGATATCTTAAGCTAATACAAGTATAGGGTTCATGGGAGGGAAGACACAAATAAATGCGTGAATGTTTATTTGACATGAATTGTAAGTTTTATATAAACTCAACTTCATCAATGCAAGAGAGTGTCGGCATAATCATAACATCTAATATTTAATTTTAGATTGTTACTTTCATTATATGATGATAAGATGCACTTAATAATTTTACTTTAAGTAATAATATTTACGCTTTCGATGTACTAAACACCTTTGACTTAGGTGCACGAAAACATTAGTATAGTTCCTTTCCTTTTAGTGTTTCATAATCATTAATCTTGTAAACTAAAGGTTACTTCTCTGAAGTATACATTAACTTTTAATCACAGATATTACGAGTTATATTGCAGTTACAGCTAACACGCAATAGACAGTACTATACTACAACTATACTATTATAATTTATATTACAAGTTGATAAATGATATAATAAGTATGGTTTAAATCTCAGAAATCTTCTTAATGATTAAATCGTTGATATAAGATCTAAAAAGTTTTATTTTCATACGGAAATACTTAAAAATATTTAGTTGTATTATTTACATTCGTATTTCATAACAAATAATATAGTTTGACAGATGAATTATTTTATAGTTGTAGGCAATAATAATACATAACAACAAATTGACACTATAAAAAATAGGTTCAGAAAAAATTACTAAATAATAAATGAAAATAATGGAATATGTATAAACCAAGAGATTGCAAAATAATTGATAACAATGTTTCCGTTTATAGATATCGAGTTTATTATAATTTGTAACTCATTGCTTTAATAAAGTGTGTCAATCAAATAAAAATATTGATATGCTTTTGTTTTTGTAAAAGTAAAACGATTCAAATCATCAATATTGAATAATATTATTGTTTTGTTTTGAAAAATCATTATATATTTTATGCACACAATTGAATTGAATTAAAAAAATCAAATCTACGGTACAGGTAACTCATCGGCGTTCTATATTTTTCACCCAAAACGAGAAATAAAAGGTACTAATATTGTTTTGTGTACTTAAACAAACAAACACCGTGAAAACACTTAACGAGTGACAATGTAAAATTAATAACTGTCATACAAATACTACCGACGTTTCCCATAACCGAATAACTATAAGGAACGATTGTGCATGTATTGAGGTCGGACCTATACATTTTTTCCATTTATACTGTCAAAATATTTTCCTAATACCGTCATTATAATATTATGTACCTAAGCGGTTATTATACTTTATTCACGTTAAATTGGAACTGAAACTTACACGATACAACCCAATATACGTGGACACGTAGTTTATATTTTATTAAAATCCTATTAACATTTATAGTGTAATATTCGCTCAATATATCCAAATGGGGTGGATAGAAGGCGAGCTCCGAATAACGAAACACTTGTGAAATTTTTAAGGACGCCATTATTTTATTATTCGAAATACGGTGGACATTTTTTAAACAGGTCAGCCAAACAAAAATATTATAAAATCTAGATCAAAATAATATATATAAAGCAAATAATATTGTTTGCTGTCATGTGTGTTATTATATTTTAGATAAAAAAAGAAACCACGCACTTCGCTAGCGAAATAATATATAATATAATTTATATTTAAATTATACTTTAAAAAATGTATTATAGTAATAACTAATTAAAATCATAAAAAATATAAAGATTATATTTATTTATTGGTATTTATTAAACACAAGTGGATGATTGATGTTAATCGATAGCACAAACATATCAATAACCAGATCAGAGTTAAACACAACATTTCAGGTTTTTAGTTTTATTTAAATCAAACTTCTAGTGCGAAAATAATAGGTAAATTATGCAATATTTGATGAGTATTATATGTGATGTGAAATGTTAGCGAGTAAACATTCGATATGAAAAAACCGCAAGTTATCATCAGTGGCGGCATTAGCATTATTTATCCGCTTCAATACACACATATAAACACATATACCTACAGTAAGACCTTTACTATTAGTTATTTTATTACTCGTCTCTTGCCCGCAATAACAGTATTTTTTAAAAAAATGTTAAAACTTATACGCATATAATATTCTTTTATTAATTTGACGGTTTATAGAGGAGGAAACACAGAATATAATATAGACACTATTATGTATGACAAAGCCGATATATCTATGTGTATTACTATAATATGATATAAATTATATCTTTCGATGATCGAAAATTAAATTATCTCTAATCCGTTATTCACGGTTTAGCATAGAAACACCTGTACGGTTAAAAGTGCACGAGATGCGCCCTATATATTATCTATGTGACTATGTATTATTATATTTTGGTCAATGGTCACACGTGGTCACTCGTTGACTCCAAAATAAATATAAATAAATAATATCTCTCGAGTTGTGTGTCAACGAGCTGACTGCTCAGCCACAAGAGGTTTTACGCGAGTTATTTACTGACCAAAACGAGTATCGACGATGCGGAGATAAATCGACAGCCAGATACGACGATTTCTCCGTCACCGAATCGGCGCGGATCGCCTTGATTCTGGGCACGGTATCTTGGCACACTATCGGCGTGTCGCCCACCATTATGGCGAACGGAATTTTCGAAGAACCAGTGGAATCTGACCCCACGCCGCCACCACTATTAGCTGCCGCCGTTAACTGTTGTTGGTTGTGATGGGGATGAGGTGGAGGTGTTTTCGGCCTTCTGGCCGACCGACGAGGCGAGTTCGTCAGGCTGTTTCCACCACCGATTCCTCCTACTGCGGCACCCTGTTGCCGGCGGTCGTACACCAACAACAGGTTCGGGCTCGAGTTTTGTTTTTTCGCGGGACATCCGGGGCCGGTCTGCTGAGGCGATTTTGGCGTAGAGCCGTCGTCGTCGGTAGCGGCGGTAGAAGAGGACGCTGAGACGCAAGTAGAAAACGCGCCGCCGAGGACTGGCGAGCTCTCGGCACCTCGCGGCGTTTTGGGTAACACGGATTGCGCGAATCGGGCACAAGCGCTCTTAGACTCCCGCTGCAGATTGACCAAGGTCTGCAGATACGGCAGGTTGTTAGTGGACGACGACGACGACGATGCCGGAGAGGTCGTGCCCGCGGACCCGGCAGCGTTGGACTTGCGTTCGCGGCTGTTGTGAAACGAATTCCACCGGCGGATGGGTTCCAGAAAGTACTGTCGGGACTTGCGGGATGCGGGCCGCGACAGTTCGGGACTGGATTCGTTTTTCAATATGCCGTTTTTGCATTTCGACGACGACGACGACGACGATGACGGTCTTCGCTTGTCGGCGGCTGTCCCCGGCAATCGCTGTTGCAGCAGCAGCAATTGTCGTTGGTCGTCGATACGCTTCTCAAGCTGCTTGGAATGTTTTTTCATCGTCGTCGTCGTCGTCGGCACCGGCGTCCAGCAGCAGCATGTGAGGTGCGAGTTCGCAGACGACGATCGCGGAGCGCGAATGACCCAAACCCGGACGCGGACCGATGCGGACGCCACGCACGATTCACCACTGTCGGTACGACGGTGGCACTGCGCGCACCGGCCGCCGAATATCATCCCTGGCGACGCGGTGCGCGAGTGGTGGTGGCGGTGGTATATGCGGCGGGCATGCTCACGCCAGATGGCACGTAGTGCGTCGGTGCCGGTGCGGGCAGGGTCGTACCCGCCGCTGCGTCGTCCACCCACGCCAACGCCACAAAAGTTAGGTATTCGCCGTTTCCCGTTTCTCTCGCTCGCTCTCTCGGAGAATTTCGGCGTGCGCCTACCCCCGCCGTGCCTCATGACCTACCGCCGAATACATATTATCATCGCATATGATTATATATATGTATAGAAAAACATTAGCGCTCGGCGAAAGCACATAATATTAATATATTATTATTATTCAATTTATCTATTTATTTTATTGTTCGTTCCCCATTTTTTCCTTTAATGAAGAATTTATTCAAATTTCTTACAATTTTTGGAATTTGTTAGTATAGATAGGTATACACTTGAGGCGAAAATGTTTATGCACTTTAAGAAGTGCCCTAAGGCAATTCAAAATTCGTTGTTTTTTCAAATGAGGATACAATATAATAATTTTTAGTAACAATTGTTAATCAGGCTAATTTTTTAAGCATTTTGATGTATCTAAATCAAAATTCAGACAAGTATTTTTTTTTTTTTATTGAATTTTGTATATGAATTTGAATACATTTATATTGTGAGATTGAGCGTGTTCGATGAAGATTCAGTATGATGTAGAATCGGCAAGCGTATAGAAATGTGTACACAGATGAACATTCCATCGAAGAAACGGGGCAGGTAAACAGAGAGCTTAATAATAAGAATATATGAACATCGAAAATAAAGTGACTGAGTGAATTCGTTTAAAAAATTCGGACGAGATGCTCGTATTATAAGTCGGGCGACGTACGAGAACTGTGTTGCAGCGATACGAATCGATTACAGCACATCATATCGTCGTGCCGCACGATGTGAGCCGTGACGAGGAATTCGCGAGAAACACCGCGACACTGAGTTTAACGCGCGCGCGACAATTTCACCGGCAACACATCGCATCGTAACGGCTAACAATAACAATATTATAAAACTATAAAAATACAATATTATTATAACGGAATTACAATAATACAATACGAACTGAGAGCAAAAATCGTACGTGATCTAGTAGGGATTTAGGGTTTTTAAATATTACAGCGCGCGTCTGATTTATGAAGGGAGTATGACCCCTTCCCCCCGGTCGAAAAATTTTCGGGGCAATTTTATTGTGTTTGCATCTGCCAACCGGTACATATACACAATACATTTATATACATAGATATATATGTAATATATGGAACAGACCATCATCCCAGTCAACCCATTGAAACCGATAGGGATTTTACGATTATATGCCGCCATGTAAACGAGATATTTCAGATCGTTGTTATCGCCTGGAATCCAGATCGTAAACGCAAAATACTGAAACACTCTTTACACTATATAGTAATATTATACAGGGCGATACACCAAGCGCACGTTCGCCCCATTTTTTCCTTTTATGATGGTAAATTTATTGAAGTTCTAATTTTATAGTATACTTTAGTATCGGATTTTCAAAAATACTTGAATTTGTTAATACATTTTAAAGAGTGTCTAATGCAAAAAATAACTAATAAAAAACAATATTCTCCCAAACAAGAACGACCTTTTTTTCGGTGAATTATGCAGATATTTTTTAAAAAAAAATGTATTTAAATCAAATTTTAAACGAATAGTTATAAACAAGTATTTAACTTTGAGAATTATAGGGGTAATTGGTAATCATTATTTAACTTTGGAAGATTTGGAAGCAATAATGATGCTTTGAACATAATAACACCCTATACTATTTACTTGATCAATATTAATCTACCGACGTTTTACAATTTGTGTAAATTATCTAGGTATAAAAATAATTTAAATGTGATAGGTAGCACGCTTGTCGAATCATCCTGTATAACTGAACGAATATTTAGCATTTCGATTTTCCTATCGTCGCCTATATATAAATTACCGTTACCGAGTAATATTTTCGTATAATAATAAAATAATATTTATTATATTCCGTATTGTAGTGAAAGCCGCGATGGCAGTGACCAGTGCCCACAAAACTATATGTATAATAAGTACGTGTACAAAACAATGGAGTTCGCGCCATCGTGTACGGTCCAATTTTGGTGGATATACATTTTACTATTTTTTTTTAAGGCGAAACCGTCAAGGGAATGGTCGTGTTGGCCGTTATTTTTCATTTTTATAATATAATATTATTATCGTATGGTAGCGACGGTAGTATTATCGTTCGATGGCAGGCCCCGGATGTCGGTGACATTGCATGTTTTTTTTTTTTTTAGATATACAATAAACTAATACATAAACGTATAATATTATTACACAATATATTATTATAACGCGCAGTGCACGGTCTTTGCAGGACGCTGCGTGTATGTGAATAATTTTTATTCGCTACAAATTATAATCAAATGATTATTGCTCGCATTTAGAATTTAAAACAAACCTCGGGAATAGGATTCAATTTACCATTTATCGTGTTCATAAATAACATTGCTTAGAATAATAATTATTATCATCAACTGTCAAAGGCTCAAATTCAATTAAATACAAATTAAAGTATACTCGAAATAAAAATTATGTTACAAGGTCTGCGACATCAATCAATTTATCGGAATTTAAAAATAATAATAATTTTATAGTGTGTGATGTGCGCGTAACAATAGCTATTATTCGATGTAATAAAAGTGGTGACATACAATATTATACTACCTACTAGGAAAAAACGATAAAACCTTATATGTGTGAAACATGAAACATAATATACAACAAACATTACAGATTTGATGTTAGTTATAAAATGAATAACTCAACGACAATTGCAATAATTAAAGAAGTTCAAATGATACATTAATGGTCTGAAATAGATACCATTCAGTAAAAGTGACATTTTTTGGATAAATTCTCAGTTTTATTTTTCAGTCAAAATGTATTCATTCTCAATTATGAGAGTAAGATGATATGTAGTTGCATTACAGAAATATTATCAAAATGGAAAAATAGCATTGAAATATAATACAAAACGTATAGTACCTAAATATAAATTTGATTTAATAGTTGTTAATGAAGAAACAATAAAACATTGTATTCTTTTTGTTTATATAATTATATGTAGAGAGTAATAAAAAAACAAAATGACAAAATAATCAATTTTATTTTGAAAATTAATTCTATAAAAAAGCAGTTTTAATAGAAATGATTCAGTTTGTAATTAATTTGGGTTCAGTATCAGTATACAAAACAAACCCAACATCAATATTAAAATAAAGGAAAAAAATTCATAAAATAACAGGCAGAATAATTCAATGAAATTTAATTCAATTTGTTGTCTCATGAATAGGATTGTTTGAGAGAATTGACCCAAAATGTAGTCCGTTTAGGTGAGTGTTTATTCCACAAAAAAATACGGTTTGGATGAACGAGTATGAATAATACGAAGAATAATATGAACTTCTAGGTAAATTATTAATATATACCTATACTGCATAGTACTTGTAAACGTACATGACTTAATGTAAATTTACAATTAAAAAAATTAAATCATATAATATATTATACATAATAATTAATTAATAACAAGTTTTAAAAAGACATTGATATGGTCAAAAATTAATAAAATAAAACCATATGTGCATAATCAAAGTACACATCACTCATGCTAGTAAAAATAATTTCACTCGCCCAAACAGTATAAATGGTAGTCGCTCAACGACCACCGCCCAATAATTTCACATGAGTATTTTGATTACATAATTTGTATTTAAATCAATAGGTGCACACACCGCATATACCTATATAACGAAATAAGTATAGAAAACAGAGTATAAAATCTGAACAACATAATATATAATAATATTAAAATGTTCAACACATCGAAAAAAAATGTAAGAATTGTATATTTACATGGTTGTATTTTATTTTATATTGTTTTATTTACCTACTTGTGTAATATTATACGACGAAGAGAAAATAAGTTTCACGTTATAAATTATTTATTTTAGTTATAAGTACTTGGTTAATATGATATGTATACGTATACCTAGTTCATATATAACATTTATGCAAAATAATCATTTTTCCAAAGACCGAAAAGATATAATTTGTTAAAAAGCATTACGTAAGTAATTATAAGCATAATATTATATTATATTTTACATTTTTTTTTATCGCGTCGCATACGTTCTTCATGCGTATCGTTGTATTAACTACGTTACAGTACACATAGTACCCATCACGCAAATATATTATACATGTCTCAAAGGATTTTGTGTAAATATATGTATAATATGTATGTACATATACATATACAGATAATAATAATAGTATGATGTACATTATGGCGAAAATTCGACGGCAGAATATGCTTGAGAGCATATATCCCACTTGCGTTCAGTTTGAATTTTAAAATTTTTTAAAAATTTTTATTTTTGGTCAACAAATTGTCCTACACAACAGTCAACAACAACGGGTAGTAGGTATACGAAGTATATTATAAAAACAAAGAATGCGCCGAACGACCCGTGACGCCTCGCCCAGTAGAGCGCCGCCGTCATTACAATCACACATCTACATAATATTATTGTACTATTAAAATATGTAAGTATATGCATGAAGTCACGAAGATATAATAATAATGTTGTGTTTAGCCGTTAGACGTTTTTGTTGCGTAAAATATTGATAAATTGCGTAGGTTTATAATTTCAGCGTGTTTTAAATGCAGGTAAAAAGAGTTGTTGTTCATTTGGCAGATATGGACATTTTTACTCCAACATAGGTAATTTTTTACTCGCTTATGCAAATACGATTAATTATGGAAAGTACAAAGTCGCAACTAACTATTGACTATCTTATATAAATCATTGATGACCACCGATAATTACGAACGGAGTCTACTAATAATATACAAAGTATAATATAATATTTTATGTTGAGAACTAACAGTTATTGTGTACCTACCTAATATATGAATACTATAAAAATAAAAATATCATTTTTTTAGTGGAACTTTCAGTTGGAATTATCTAAATAACCAATTATATACACACTTTTTCATTAAAATATATATTATATTATGAAGATTTTAAAATTTCGGGGAGGAAATATTCTTAATTTAGGTAGAAAATTTCCTACATTCCTTTCATTCCAATACACCATGAATAATTTTATTTCAATTATGTACTAGTATTGTGGGGCTCGGTACAAAATTCGATGAATTTAAGACACTGCGGGCGGTTTCGAGTACTACTCTTCAACGAGAGTAGTTGCATGTATACATAATATATTAACGTTGAAGAGAAGAGAACGTCTGTATACTCAACAGTTAATATATATAATGTGCTACAGTAGGGTAGGAAATTTCCGGTCTGTCGATAGCCGTCGTCGACCGGAAAACGGAGCGACGTGTATATGTATAATATATCCGTATAAGGTATCTATACACATACATATACGCGTGCGACAAGAGAAGATCCGTTACAAATTTACAATGCTGTCGCAATTTATGATTCATACTCTATATATCGATATTATTACACACGAGACGAAACATCATTATCGACAACAACAAAAATACATTGCACACGTCGCTTTACGATTATTGCGGCATCATGGGCTGGATAGAAATTCCACTATTATTATTATTATTTTTTTTTTTTATGTTTCTTACGCGATCCACCTCGTGTATGAAAATTAAAAAATAGACAATTCTTTTCTCAAACTCGGTGTGAGTAACCTACGTATAATTACGTATAGGTATATAGTTATACGGTTTTCGTGGCCACGGTGGCGGAGACGGTGGTGGCTTATACTGAGTGGCGAACTGGCGAACACACACGACGCGAGAAAATTAAAAAATACGATTCGATATAAGTAATATAATATTATATTATAATATAAAAATATAATCGTAATATTGAGAAGTGAAAATAATTACGGAATTATACTTGGTAAATATTGAATTTGATGCTTTCGGCGCTAAGGTATAAATATATATATTATAATATGTGTACGCCATATGTACACGGGTACCGGTTATCCGAACCGGCGCAGAGCAAGGCAGTGATGAGTTACGTAAAACAGCGAGCAGAACTTTCGGCGCGCACGAACGCACGATACCGAAGTTTGAGAACGTAGTAATGGACACGACCGTCGAATGCAATTATTATTATTATTTAAAATTAATTGTAGGTATGAATCGATAGCCACCGCTTTCGAATGTTGTAGCGACATAACGTTTACACATATATACAGAAAAGATTTCTTTGTTTTAATGGTTTATTTTCAGAAATTGCACACATGTATGCACACCACATGTAATTATACTTACAAACACCACTTTAATAGGAGTGGGGATAATCAGAGGTAACTCCCAAAACCAGAAAAGGTGGCTCATTATAGAGTGCACTATAAAAATAATAATTTAAATAATATTATCCTTTCAAACATTTTTTCTAAACCCAACAAAAATCTTCCTAATCACATTTCATAAATAGGTAGATTAAAATATTTTATTAGGTAGGTAGGTATCATACTTCATAAATTCGATTTTTATCAATAAATTTGATAAGTGGCGATTAAGTAATAACCGAGGTTAGAATTTAAAATAGTGTATAACTATTTGTAGCACACTTGCACATTACGACGTTTATTTTATAAAGACAACGTCAAATTGTCAACTTATTTGTTTTTATTAATTTCTTGTAATAATAATTTACTATTTTTTTTATAAAAATAGGTAGATGCCCTATAACTCTACTAAGCTGGGTAAAAATTCACCACCCCCCCCCCTTTAACACAGCCCAGCACACACCGTTGAAACTGGCGCAAGAACAATATTATAATACCCTCGAGGCATCCACTATAATATATAATATTAAGTACGCGCATCGAAAACAATGAGCGGTGATTCACTTCCTACGAACTAACTACACGAGATTATTATATCACGTTCGCAATTTCGCGAGAAATAACATAAAGACCATTAGAAACAATGACCACCGCACATACAGTAACTCTTTTGTATAAAAGTATACGCCATCACAAAAGTATTTTCATTTATATAAAAAAATTCTTTTTAATGTTTGTTGTTGTTGTTTTTTTTAATTCCAATTTCCATAACCAGGCATACGTATACAGTATTATATTATATTTTTCTTTTGTTTCTATTTTATTAAAATATTCTTTAATAAAATTAATAACATATATTTGGTTTTTATTGTTTTTATACAAATTAAACTAAATAAACAAAATATTATAAATTATGTTTATCGAATATGAGTTTATTTAATAAAAAGTTATAATAAAACTGTAACACACTCATTATAGTGTAATACGTAACTATATCAAATTATAAACACTAATTGTAGGCATATAAAATGCCTTTTTTAAGGACAAATATAAAACACGAATATAATGGTGGTATCAATAGGTCCCACACCGAATATTTTAGGGAACATTCATACCACGTAAAACTTGCGGTGTAAGAAACCGCAAAAGGCAATTTCGAGAAATCATGCAATGCGTCTACCGACAAAACGTTTTCAAATTTCTTTTGAGACCAAGATGTAGAAAATTCACGGCTGATAGCGCGAGTGTAGGTACCTACTATAATATATTATAGAAACCATTAGAAAGTACTAACTACGGTCTACGACGATAGGAATATTGGTGCGATTTTGCCTCGGCGACAATCCGCTTTCCCCGGGCCACCGTCGTTTTATTACATTGCTCCGATACGAAATCATATTTAATTCGAATTCGTTACGCGTCCGCAAAACAAGTTATGTTCACTTCCGTACTTTAACGCGATCGCAGCAAAAAAATTCAAGTTAAAATTGTTGTCGACCGCGTACAAAATGTTATGGCAGCGACAATATACGTTCGCGATCGTGTAAAAATCATTCACCTCGTAGTATACAACCTTAAATTGACAATGGGAAAAGAGAGAAAGCACACTAATCGCGACAAATACTAGGTACAGGTTGACATATAATGTTATGATATTGATTTCTCCGTTCGACGGCTATCTTCCTCGATCCGTCCAACCACTGGACACTGTATTATTGACTGTATCGCACTGGTTCATATATACTTTATGTATAAATATAACATTTAATTGCAGCTGTACCGTGATGAATGATAAAGTCTGATATAAGTATAACAATATTATCGAAATTCAACACTAACCGGACGAAAAAAATAATGTATAATAAACTAAAAATTAGGTACTGTCTGTCGATAAAAATGATATACCATCCGAATGCTGAATGTATGACGCATTAGTTTTGGCAATAATTTCTCAACAATCAGTCCACGTTAAATTATCATTATTGTAGTATTCGAAAAAATCTTTTTTTGCAGATCGATCGATTAGTGATTATTAATTTCTTAACAATTCACTGTTATCGGATATGCCTATTACCTATTAGTTAATAAGGAACCTATATTACTTAAACGCGTAATATTATGAGAATATATTTGCAGACAGGCCTAAGAAAACATAATATAGTATCACGCATGGATGTATGGTTACATAGTTACAAGATGGTTACATAAGTCAGGTGTATGATCGTAAATCGTGATCAATTCGTATTTCAAATTTCTAACTGGCGATCAATTCGTATACATACGGTTACAAACTATGTAAGGAAAGTTACATTAACGTCGAACTCCACAAAGCACCAATTATTAACGTGTCGAGACAAAAATAATATGTGCGAGAGACTAATTAAGTGTAATTTAACATATTATAATGCCAAGAATCTCGAATGATTGGTTCCCAAAATGTATAGACACGATTTGTAGCCAGTATATTAATACTTTGATCGATACATTTTCAAAAATAACCACGTTTTTGGGAACAATTGTCCAAGTTTAGTATTTTAGAGTAATAATATTGTAAAACGGGTGAATCGTCAAATACATTAACCAAGATATTAACTAAATATAAGTAACGATAATCACTTATCGTCAAATTTATATTGAAGGAACTTGCTAATACGTAAAACAAGACACAAATTCAATAAATACAATAGTATAAATGTATACACATGAGCGTGAATATATGCATGTAATTTAATTTAATACCTACTCAACATGTACAGTAATATTTTATTAATATATTCACTACTTTACAACCAGTTCAACAAGTTTCCACATATTTATGGTCATCGAACACCAAAAATGTATTGATACGGTACAGTGTTCCAAATTATATAAATATATGATAAAATCGATTGAAAATATAGTTAAATTATTACTTATAATTCATCACTACATTAATTTACTAATATCTCCTATTCAGCAATTGATAAATATTTAAATAATGGTGTGTTTAATGAACAATTAAGTACTTAGTAGTAAGTTGATAATTTATTTATTGATTGATATTTGGAGTGATATCCATTGATTAACTCAAAAATGTTATAAATTATAAAACGAGTTAATGGTTATTGTAAAAATGTTGGTTTCAAAAAATCACACGATTCGTATAATGAAACAAATTGTTCAACGATAGGTAATGATTTAAGCGATTAGTAGCAGTTAATCCACAATAAAATACCATGGTAGTCTATACATTTCTTGTTAAACTATTGATTTTTTTTTATTGTATAGTTCTGTCTTTTATGAGTTATATACATTTAAAAATTTAAAACTTATAAAACAATATATCTATTATCTAGTATATGATAATGAAGAAGACATAATATTACTACCATCGAGGCCAACGTAGACAATGATGAACAACACGCCATAGGTAGGAATGGATTGAACTTTGCCCATCATATCACAATGAATACCAATGATGTAACATTGAAACTGTTCAAATTGAATTCCACAGTCGAGCAAACTGAATGAAGATTTCTATGATACTATTTTTCTGTGCACGCTTTAATAGTTAATAGTTTAATACACAATACACAATTGGGTGTGTACGGGTTAATCTACGCCTAACAACATATACGTACGAAAACCCTGTAAATACTATCAGCTCTATCGAGTGAAAAACCGCACGTCGCTTAATATTAATTTAACTAAGGATAGGATTTTGTTGCAAATAAATTTTTGGTGGCGAATGTGATACAAAGATAATTATCATTGTGTATATAATGTATAGTACCCCTGATTACAATTAAATAAACTTTTTTGCATTTTGCTAATTTTTACAAAATCTTCACGAAAATATCACATATTTTTACAATATTTTATTATATATGTCTACTTTATTATTACTGCCAGAAATAAATAAATAATGAAAGCTTATTGATAAAACAATTATGAGAATACTAGAATTGAAGTTTTATCGAAGAGAATTAGGTACCTATAATTATACAAAACATCAATGTATTTATGTATTCAACAACAATACTCCATCAAACATAATGTTAAGGTAAAACAAAATAGTTAAAATTATTCAGTTTATATGAAATATGGTCCATAATATCAATCGACGAAGAAAAATCATTTAGTAAGTACTTTGGGTACCCATAAGCAGAGTCTTAACGAAAACAATTTATATGGTACTTATCAAATAAATTAGTTTTTTAATCTCAATATATGATTGTATTTATTTTATTGGCTGAATTTAAGTAGATACTTTTTTTTCTTGGCAATTACAAAACATTATTAACGATTTATTTCGCTATAATACAACGCTAGCCCTATTTATAACGGTGGTTATCACGTTAATGGTATCACGTAGTTTTGCCAACCATCTACGCCATAATTAGTGACATAGTAATGCTATCGTTTTGTTCGGCGGTCTATTATTAACAAGCGACTTGTTCACCGCTCAACCGTCTGTCGCCTGCTCGCACACTGATGAGGACGTGTCGCCACTAAAGATGTTACGGGAATTGAATAGCATTAACACCATAGTGGACGGCAATCTAGCAATATTGTTCGTCAGTCCAATGCGTCGTATCACTGACGCGTACCTAACGTCGTCACTGGTCGTTTGTCTCGGGTGAACCGTATATAATAATATTGTGTACGACGACGATTTGGTGGTATGTGAATAATAATAATAATGATGATGATGATGGTGATAATAACAAAATAATAATGATATTCGAAACTGTTGTTTCTATCGACGATTGTACACAAATACATAATATTACATACAGACACAGACACAGACACACACACACAAACACGACACACATGTTCAAGGAAGCGCGTGCGCGAGCACACGACAAATCTTATCCTATTTATCCTTAATGTATAAAAATTTAAAATTGTGTAATACGATTCGAAGCAAAATTCAGCGGTAGTACTAATATTGGCTATTACAGCCCGTATTACAAGTGGGTACAGTGCAAACGGTTTACCTTTCATTTTCCGAAGGCGATCGGCGTTTGTCCAGAATACCGGATCGTGAGTTTGAAAAAAATCAAATAGCTAAATAGGTAGGTGTAGGTATATAATACGTCTCGGCAATATCGAGATATGCACACGCACGGACGTCAAGTCCTTTCACCGTTTTGTTATCGCCGTCGTAGTGGCTGTTGTTGTGCCGAGGCGGCCAACATCATTGTTTTCGCGTGTTGATCACCACACGCGGCGCCACACATAATAATAATAACACAACATAGAATAAACGCGCGCGCGCACTGCCGAAGCCGAGTTTTTGTTAGGTTATAAATACGCGACGAACACAAACCGACACGACCGGGACGGAAATCGCGAATTTTACGGACGACAGAGAAAAACGCGAAATGACAAAACGAAACGACGCGTACCGCACACGACGGATGTGTAATGTGCACTAATGTTCGAGCGGCGGACACGACGAACGCCCGACCGCGATGATAACGATAACGAAAACTATTATTATTATTATTTTTTTTTTTACCACTTGATAATACGCGTGCACGCACGCACACTCACGCGCATACCGTCGGAACGAGTCCAAAGACGGACACCGAAACAATCATAATATTATTATCGTCGTACTCGTTTTATTACGAATTTCGGATTTTTATCAAACTCGACAATTTATCACGGACGTCTTCGTCGTGAATATTATCGTTTCGTTCACTACAATAATGATAATAACAATAAGAGACCGTCGAGAGAATTATTTAGTATAAAACGACGGCGTAACGTAATAGTAGTAGTAGTAGTATACGCGATCGTAGTCGTCGGTTCTGTGCGTGTGTGTGCGAGCGGTGTGTGACAACACGCCGCGCGCCGTCGGACTCTCGGTGTTGCATTTCTCGGTGGTGCGCGTGCGCAGTAATCCGTCGCGTTTCGTTACGTGCATGCGTGCGTGCGTGCAACGGGCATCGATGGGCGCGACGGACCGGCGGTGGGGATCCGGCGGTCGGCGGGAGCGGCGTCGAGGGAGCTGATGCGCGATCCGTGAAACCGTACCGTCACCGCCGCCGACCGTTCCTACCACGAGTCCCCCACCCCGATACGCCAACCACACCGTCCCACTCCACCACCGCACCACCTGGACGAGGCACGCCGCCGCCGACGTCGTCAACGTGCCCCATTCATTTGCCAAAGGGCCCCTTCTCGTGGTGTCCGCGCGTCCGCGTGCGTGCGTGCGCGCGTATGCACGTTGCACACGCCGCAGCACCGTGACGGGGATGACGCGCCTACTACTACTACTACTACTACTACAACAGCTACTATATATATATAATATTATTTTTATTGTACGTTATACAGTACGATGACGATGCCGGAGTGCATACACCGCGTTCGCCGCGTTATCATCTCGAGACTACGGTGAATTTTAGTGAATTTGAGATTTGAGTCCGGTATCGGTAGTTCACTACCGTGCACTATATATACCATACTGTGTACCGCTGTGTACACGTCATACTTCGTAGTAGAATATTGAAAATTGTGTTCTAATAAACGATTTGACACCAAACACTTTGAACGACGAAATCAATTAATGTATCTACTGTATGGTGAAAATATTTTATTCTTCACGTTTTTTGTACATTGTCAAAAATAATTTCACTTTTAAAATCAAAAATGGATATAATAATAGAAAATTATCTTACATCAATGTACCCACCATGCATAGAAAACATGCAGCAATGCAGCATAGAAACCATAACAAAATCTATACTTATATACATAACTAGTGTTGGTCCAAATATCTATACATTTTAATATCATATTATCATTGGCCATTACTCATGGTAAACTTATAGACATGGTAAATAGCAACTCTTTCAGGATTTTTAAAAACACAATTGTTACTTGCGGTTACTACTTCATAAACAAAATACAAAAATGTATCAAACGATAGATATAGTCTTATAGTCATCCTCAAGTTACTACCTAAATGCCAATTGTCTAATGGTGCTAATTGAAAGTTTTAATAATTTTAGTTTTTTTAGCTTAATATTGTATTTATTAACCAATGTCATAAATGTATAAAATATTATATTTTTAGGTTTGATAATTACCTAAATAACTAAAAAATTTAAATGTTTTTGATAAAACTTCAAATAATTATTTATACCTAATTAAATATAACGTAGTAAAAGTATTTAATTTTTACGGTATATGTATGACTCAAATAAAACTATTTTAAATACTTAATAATTCATATAAACATATAATACCATTGATTATAAATACTAATGAATTAAAAATCAGCCAAAAAATCTTTTAAGCGTAACAAACAGTATTCAATAAGATTTTTTTTTTTAAAACATTGGTCACTGCAAAAAACGAATAATAACTAAAATGGGTAGTATGTTCTATAAGGTTGAAGACCATTACTTTTAATGATAAAATAGGATCTATGTCCTATAGAAGGACATCCTGAGTGTGCTTGTGTTATGCGAAGATCGAGGTCGAACGACAGTCTTTTTTTGTTTTCTCGAAAACTTTGCGGGCGTTTGTCGCATATACGTCAGTTTGCATCATATACACCATGGTCGCGACAACGCAATTTCGTATACAACGAGACGAGTAACAAGTTATCAAATCAATCGTACACACAATATTATGTATTTAATTATCAGGTCTGATACTCTTATTATCGTAAAGGATAGGTAAGTAGGTACCTAGTAATATTATATTATTGTACTTGATCGCCGATACAGCAGGAGCCTTCAGACGACGGAACGCGCGTATTTTGAGGGTCAAGTGGTTATAATAATATTATAATCGTGTAGTGTATTTTCGATTTTTTGAAACATTGAATTATTGTATCCGGTAATAAATGTCGCAGACTCAATCAACAATCCTTACAACTGTGATTGAGAAGATTTCTTTGTAATGCCCATCGTTCAGTTTATGTTCACCTGGAGCAATAACATCCACGTGCGTTGACAAACAAATATTCGTGATGATGTATTATATTTACAATAGTTTATTATGACTACTATATTACATGTTATAAATTATTATTTATACGCTATGAATACTTGTATTTATATATCTATAGGATTTAGTCTCAAGGATTTTTGAGTAAGCGATTGCGATGCATAACATACATTTCGATAACCTACCCAATTTGTTTATTGTTCATAATAGTCTTTAAATTACACCAAAATAAGTTTTAGCAGCGGATATTCTAAGAAAAAAATTATGGCTACAATAATGAGTAACTAGTGCATATTAAAAATAAACCCTAGGGATTTTTAAAAATATAACTCATTGTGATAATACTCATAACTCTATTATACAAAGTTTTGTACCATTATATATATTTGCTTACTTATCATCGTATAACATGGCAATGGTAGTTATTTAAGTAGTTATTTAGTTTTATAAAATTTTAAATTTTTATGATACAATTTTTGAAACTATTTTCCCCCTTTTTTGTTTTTCAAATGCATAGCTCCAAATCTAATTAAAAAGCTTGTTGCTTGAGACCCAGGTTCTAGGACAACTCATACACAACCACCTTAGGACAGCCTCCATAAATTACATAGATTACAGAACATATATATATTAGTTCTATTGTATGCCTGCAGTACCCTCCCCTCACGTATACTTGAGTATATTATATTATTGCGGGTTGCTGTCGTAAATAATACGAGATTTACTGATGGTTTAATGGATATTGCATATTTAATAAGGGCGTTTACCCTGCGCCATCGTTTGACGTATTTTGAATTTATTTCCTATAGGATATTATAATGTCATCCTACATGACCCGCAGGATCTACTGCATACATAATATAGGTAGTTATAATACAATGAATACTGTGCAAATGTATATAGTATAATAATATATATAAATAGGTATTTTATAAATAATATAATATTATAAAATTAAATCTTAACATATGAATTGCCAAAAGGATATTATTATAAAATACTGTGTACATAACAATAACGTCCGAATTATTTTAGCCTGCACATTTACCTATATTTTTTTTCATTCCACAGTTGATTTTCTTTTCATTCATAGAATCAGCAACTTAGACACATCACCTTTGTATATATAATATAATAATTATGATTTTAAACGTACACTTAATAACCACACAAAATAAAATTTCCACTTTATACACTATATCTTCCAAAATCTAAATTAAGTATTTTTTCTTTTATATCATCTTTTGAAAAAATAAATTCTAATATATTTGTACGATAAGTGAAATGTCAATGCTCTAGTAATCTAGTGTATGCCGAATGACGATAAAAATATTATTATTAATATTCTGTGGATGCATAATTTTCAATTTTTGTTTAAATTAGATTTACTTGAAATAATAATTTTACACGTTCCTACCTATATTGTGTATTATCTTTATGAAAGTTGATTTATTATAAATTGTTCACTTAATGTGAGTAGGTAATTAATAATTAATAATATTATACATTAGAAAATATATCAACGATACAATAACTAAAAACGCTAAATATTTTAAATCATTCAATGGAAATAGGAGATTTTATCAACAATAAGCAATGAGCATAAATGAGAAGGTATAGGAGATTGAAACGTGACAAAAATTATAATTGATATTATATTATTTCAAATTGACGCCTCAAAAACAATTGTAAACACACCAAGCACACTGAAAAGAAGATTAAATTATAATTAGAGTAAAATAACTCACAGCATATTTTAATAAAGAGGGAAATATTTGAAATTTTCACTACTAACTTTATACCCTGATCATTGGTTTTGTTGTAAAGATCTATAATGTCTAGCAAATAATTTTATTTAGTTTTACTTAATTTACAAACCATTATAAGAAAAATTAAACTACTTAGTATAATTATGTTTTGTAGTTTGTACCGTAAAATTCCAATTCAACGATTTCCTTTTATTATAGTTAGAAAATCATTCATTCCAAAAATATACATAATATTATATTCATATATCAATTATAACGTTTTAGCAAAAGTAAAAATTAATTTAAGTAGGACAAACAAAATCCGCGATAATGAAGTATTACCTAAATGTGAAGTTGTCAAATCTATGATATAGTAATACTATATTAAACGCTGTAGACTGAACATTGAACAATGTTTAAATTTAATTTCTTTTCTTGTATACTATATTTATAACTATAACAATAACAATAATATTAAATAAAAACCATTTAATAATTATTACTGTTTATATTTTTCGAAATATGGATTAAAGTAGTTATAAAGTATTAATGTATTATAAATTATAATACATTATGTACCTATCTGTATCTAAAAAAATTATAAACTTAAAGAATGCCTGTAGCGGTTGTAGCGCAATAATATATAAAAATTGTATTTTTATATACGGATGCCATATTTGAGTTAACATGGTACGTATATACGCATTATTATTTATATACATCATATTTGTCTATTTGTCAGTAATATTTCCGTGTGTCCGTGAATGTACTTTTTTGTTTTTATAACTCCCTTTAAAATAACACGTGTAATAATAAGTTCCATATTACTTCCCACATGTTGTTTCAACGTAGTAGAAAAAAAATAAGGAGACAAGTAATCGCTGTTCTATATACACGGCGTAGGACGAAGATAAAACATTTATTAACGTTCTGGTTTATCAGAGGCGTTTTTTTTGGCCTGAACCACAGACCTCTTTTGCACTCTTTAAAATCATTCATAATCCGAACCCGCATCGGGTCTTGATCCCAAAAGTGGGCGAGAATTAAGTCCAATTCAAGTCTCTATTGTAAGCGTATCACGTCACGTTAAGGGGATGCTTGGTCAGAATCGTTAAGTGTTTAACAACTTGTGCCGCATTATAATAAGTACAAACCGATTGGTATTAATCGTTTAATGAATCAAACGATTTTTGAGACAATCAGACCAAACGACGGAGTAAAAATTATATTGAGCATTGTTAAAAATGTAGAAAATAAGTATTTTATATTCATACAAATATTAAAATACATTTTTAATTAACTAATATTTTTTTTTTGTTTACAACTGCGTGGCAGTTTTATACATAATTTTATTATTGGTTTATAATCGATTTTTATTATTTGCATTTTAAATAATAAACAGAATGCAAAACATCGAAACGCATAATTGTACTTATCAGTTATATTATGTACATAATAAAAAAAGAATATATCGGTGACAGTGTGTGCTAGGGCGTTTTTTGTTTTACGTATTTATCGAGGGAGTTACAGGACGTAATATGACCGGATAAGAAAATCATTTTATAAAATTCTAAAAATATAGTTTATAATATATCTATTACTTGAATTACGTTGAATAAAATATTCTGATTTATTTCCATATTTTATAATGTTAGGTTCTTTGTATTAAAATTAAATTATAATACTATAACTATTACATAAAGTAAATACTAATTCAATAGAAATAAAAATTAAAAAATAAATAATAATTAATTATAATAATAAACTGTATTTCTTATTGCATGTACATAGACATGACTTATTGCTTATTAGTTATGATTAAAATAAGTTCTTTTCATTATAAAAAAGAACTTTGATAATGTTAACTACCGAGTACTTAATAATACATTTATTTGATAATTTATGAAAAAAACAGCGATAAATACTACTATTCAAATTCAAAATAGTATACAAAATTAACCCTATTAGATTGTCTAAATAATATTGTTTAGTGCACTTTAATTACTAATTTTGCTACAATAAATGTTTAAAAAAAAAAAAAAACTTTAGCAAGTTGAAAATATTACGCAAATTAAATTAAATAATAATAAAACATTACATTTAAGGATGATCCGGTGATATTCAATAAATATTTTCACAAAGTAAATATTTAATGAAAAATAAATGTTCTTTATAATTAACGCCTTAAAAACTATGTAATACATTTTAAAATACATCATCAATTTATTTTGCAGCATGAACGCTAAATAAATGATGAACAGATTCGTCGAAAAATTAAATGTCTATTTTATATTAAATGCACGAAATAGATAAAAATATAGAAACATATAACATAATATATGATTGTTAAGTATAATAATTTTTAAAACATTTATTCATCGATTATAATTTGTATTCAAGTCTAACAGTCGTTCAATAAAATTACTACCTACTTATTACATTTGCTTTGATACAAAAAAAAGTGTTAAAATTATTATAATTGTTTACAGTTATGTTATCTTAGTTTTAGAAAGGGGGAGGTAAACATTTTACTAGTCCATTTAACTGATGAAAAAAAATCCATTTGTTTTGTACGTTTTCAATATCAGATATGCTGTATAATAAATAATAATAATTAATCATTAAATGTATTAATTAATTATTAAATATTTTTTTAATATTAACTGTTTATATAAACCAGGACTTATTGACTTATTAAAGTTAATATTTAATTCACGTATAATATTTGTTCATAATTTAAAAAAAAGATATTTTAGTTAATTTTATTTAATATAAATAATATACCTAACTTTGGGATGTATATCAAAATGTTAACATCGTATATAATTTTATTCATATATAAAGCTTATAAAAAATAACTTCTGTGTCTTAGAATGCCTCTATAAAAGAATAAGAATAACAACTGGTTGGCATTTTCCAGTGCTGAGACAAAATCTATAAGCATATAGTAATTTATTATTGTTATGATATATATTATATATTAGTAGTGTCCAATTCGTGGTTTTCATCAGATGTGGATCGAATCTTATTTATAAAACCAAAATTTACTTACTTTTGTTATGAATTTTAATTTTTTTTGGTAAGCATTTGTGCAATATGTTGATAAAATGGGGTGTGAAAATATTTTAATTAAAAATATATGTATATTATAAGTGACTAGGTAAGGTTAATAGCGGTGTGAGAGACTAAAATTTCTCCTTCGGTCTGTTTAGCATAACATTATACAGTCTTTCCAGCGGCCACATGTAAAGAATTTAAAATTGAAATTAAACCTATATGCCTATAATGTAGACAAAATGTTGGCTTCAAGCCAGTGCCATGTTAAAGAAATGCCACCTGGAGGCAAATCATATATATTACATAGAATTTTGTATTTTACCAACCTTCATACATCACGAAAAATAATTTGTTTTCTTTGAAATGGTAACATTTAGTTTTATTTGTTTGTTACTCGAAAAAAAAATAAAAATAACCAATAAAATATAAAAAAAAATCTTTGGTGTTGAATTATTAATTGTTTTTCAGTCAATGAGGCTCGAATACTTTTAGATTGTCTCGGCAGTAATCATTATTCCACGAACGAAAAAGTATTTAAAAGTTACTGAGTCGGTTAAGTACAAGTAATATATTTTAACCTATAAATAATAAAAATTAAATCTATAGACTGTAAGCAAGAGTATAAGGTTTTTATATATAGAAACAAGTTTTGTGTTTCAAAAATTAAAATATTCATATTTTGCAGTATATCTGTTTACAAATTATACTCGAAAGTAATATATATGAAAATATAAAAGCATTAATTTGAGTGCTAATTAATAATAAGTCTTCTTATAAATTATTTAAAAATAAAAAAAAACTACAACATTTTTGTTTTATTTCGATTCAGAGGTCTACCTATCAATTTCGCTAATAAGCATCAATTCTGCCAGTATCGACTCGACCAATACACTAAATAAACATGAAACTAAATAAAACTTACACGTCTATGAAACAAGTGATATACATATATTAACAATATATCTAAAATTTAATACGTTAACCATAATTTAAATATTAAAATAAAAATGGTATAATAGATATTATTCCTATATAATTCTAGTGTATTTTAGTATTTATAAAAATTAATTTTATGTATACATTATACATATTATACTAAATTTTAACTTTTATAAGTAAAATCAAAATATAATTTTTGTTCGGAAAGTTTAATTTTTGTCTGTTCAGATAACGTAGTGGATCGATAAGTTGTTTTTAGATGACCTATACTGGCTGAATCGATGTACCTATACTCTAAGTACGTAATAGGAGGTCTGGCGTGTGAAGTTAATGAAACCACTATAAACCGTCGTACAGCTATGTTTTATCAAGGTCCAGGGATACATATATTGAAATTTACTTAACCAAACAAATTATATGCAAATACTATAAGTTCTAAGTAATGATTGTAAAAGTAATTATATAAAACCGTTTATTCCAATAATGAAACTGTGAATAATATAGGACGTGCTTCTTATTATGGACTCTATGTGGGTAGGTAATCTCTAGAAAACGGGTGTCGCGTTTTGTGGGATTGTAGTATGCTCATTGTAGAATGAGCTTTGAAAATATACATCGGTATAAATAGTATAATAAAATCGTTTTCTGTAGATATGGTCAGTATAGATGTAACACATTTTTAGAAAACGGTGACTGAAAATCAGTTTGATAAAATCAGAAAAGTAAAGGACACTGCGAAGAAAATGTTTGGCACGTAAGTTTTTCACCTAAAAAACACTTCAGGAACTTGATCTGTTATATTTAGTAGGTTTAAAGCATACCTCGTCATTGAGTAGAGGTCACTGTAAACGGTAATGGATGTATTAAATTTGAATTTGATGATAAATCATTGCATATGAAAAACGATTAAGAGCGGAATATGCCGCGTCAGTCTTTATTATTTATTATTAATGAATAATGATATTTTATAATTTATTCATATTATCATTAGTAATTTTTCCATTATTAGTATTGTTTGTTGAATTAGTTTTCGTCAAAAATATATCCTTTACTATATTATTAGTTATTAATTATTATAGTATATCAAGTATATTGAAATTAATTATTAAATTAAAAATCAAAACGCGTACCATAAAATGGATGGAATAGATTCATGGCTTAAATAACTTGCAATTATTATAATAATGTCTATAATAATGTGACGGAATCTATTCGATATTTAAATTAAAATATAATAAAATATTGAATCCTGTTTATGAAAAATGTATTAGAAACCTTGTATTACATTTCAAAAACATATACCTATCATCTATAGAAAATGCTAATATTTTGTAAAAGTTTCAAATCAGATATTCATAAAACAATTTCAAAAATTTGATTTTATCATAGTTTTTAAAAAAAAATTTCTGATTATTTTGAAAAGTACTCACTGGACAATTAATTAATATTTATTTATTCATTTTTATTTTTGACCCTCCTGAATTCCTAATGAACCTATGCACAACACTCAAAAACGAATAATTTAATTGTTCCGCTTAGCATCTAAATTGATATTATGACCCTCTGAGATTACAAAACATAAATTAATGTTAGAATATCATACAGAGGCGTATTGTGGAGGGGGTTGACTAGCCAACTATTTGTAAAAAGTAATTGTATTAAAAGTTTTTGTTTAATGATTTGTCATTAACTTTTTTTGTTGAAAAACTGGGTTACATACTTATATAGTACATAATAAGCTCTTTTATCTTATTACCGTGTATTTAAAAAGGTTAATCGTTTGCAGTCTTTCATGCACAAATAAGCAATTGAGACCAACATTTGGGTAATCTCTTTTTAAAGGCTAAGGTGCAAGTAGAATGTAGATACAAGATACTTAAAAAAGAATTTCTATACAGTAATAAAATGTATTTTGTGTGTTATATAATATCTATAGTCTTGTAACTTTACATAAAATCATATCCTAGAAAGAAAATCCTCATTTCAGGTATGTCACTTTCAGATAAAAGTTTAGTAAAACCCCCTAAGATTTTGGCTTTATACTTTATAGTTGTTCCATTGCGTAACATGCTGACCAAAAATATTTTACAACACCACGGGGTTCATTACTGACACAGCAATACAGCATTTAAATGAAATTATCTTTATTAATCTCATATTCTTGTATATTAAAAGTTATAAACAGCAGTGTCGGACTTAATTAAACCTATATTTTCATTATTGTTTATTAACGACACATTTACAACCATTTTATGAGTGTATTATGATGTGTCTAAATAGATTTATATTGATAGTTATTTTTATAATATATTTTGATTTAAGTTAATAAATTTACATGGTTCAGCTTTAGCTCGATGGCCTTAAGAAGATTGCGTACCAGTAGAACTATACTACTATCCTATATGGCTAGTCCACCTTTGATAATGATTATAATTTTATGGTACCTGCGCAGGTTAGATCGTTTGAACAGAGCTTCACTTTTAATGGGATTTTTTCAATAGGTTGGTAAATACTAAATACAATCGAAGTTATACCTTTATGTAATATTATAATGTATAAATTGTACCTTATACCAATGTCGTGCGGCGAATATCGAAATGTAATTTTACACCAAATTATAAAAGGTAATGAAATTGAGCAATGAAATTTGGTTGAGTTTAGATTTTATTGATTTGATTTTAGTGAAAATATGGGACTACGCAAAAAACGTACTACTAATGTGCTTTATTTGAGTAAGGTATTTAATTGATCTTACCTGGACGTGGGCAGGAACAGTTTTCCGTCAATGAATACGGAACCTGACAGCAACACAAACCAACACATAGCCAACTCTCCAGTACTGAAAAATGTTACAATCAAATTCAACTTTATACATTAATTATTTAATAGCGGTATTAATTATAATATATTTTATTAAATATTTATTTATAAATTAAAATAAATTTACGAATTAAATGGTATATTGTGTAGTGTTGATCAATATTTAAGTTCTATAATATAAGTCTATAAGAGGTACAAGAGTGCTGGATTATTTCTAAAATTATGGAAATAACAATTAACAATTCTAATGCCTTAATGCATTCGTATTGATAAATATTTTAAAAACGTATTTTGAAGACAGATCGCTATCTATACGCAAATATTTGAACTAAAATGTGAAATTATAGTTGTTTAAAAACGCATAGATGGCAGCACTTAATCCGGTTTTTTATAAATACCAATTTTTATTTTAAAATATTATACTAAAATATACATATCATACTTTTTAAAAATTATTCAGTTTTCACTGTTCAATTGTATCTCAACATTTAAATATTATTTCAAGCATAATTACAATATTATTAAACAATAACATCAACAAAATAATATTATAATTTATAAGGGCATAAGGTATAATAACGAAAAATAATAAGTTCAGAAATACAAATTACCGAGTCTGTAAGTATATTATGAAGTTATAATTCGGTAATTTTGACTATTTTACAAGTGCCTACTCAACAGTAATAATGTTGTTAATAATAACATAAAAGCATGTTATGAAATACTTTCATACTGTAATTAAGTACTAAATTATGTATATTTTATGAAAGTTTCAATTTCAAATTAAGGTATCGAATTTATGTACAGGTAATTATAAAATAATTGAAGCACTCATATTGTCTATGTAGAGTCCGTGCTTCGTAGGTAAAGTATGTGGTTGTAGTATCATACGAGTACATATAATGTTTTGGATTGTTCTAAAAGTTTTCTGTAAACATTGTAATTTTGTACCTTGACGCAAGCATTAGTTTTGGGTAATGTTTGTGGGAATAATTTAATTATATTATGTACAATTTACATTGTACTTAGGCCTGATACATTTTTATTGTATACAAAATTTTAGAGGGCATAAAAACTTAAAAATAAATTGCTAAATGGACATTTTTAACGTCCCTAGAAATAAATAGATATCTTCAATAATTGCACAAATATATTGGCATCGAAACCAAAAAACTGTATGATGACTGTGGGTAATGGTACATGTTTGGCATATGTCTGGTATACTAACGAACCTTTTTTTTACAAGTATAGGTGGATACTTAGGTATAGTAGATTCACAAATTATTGGCATAGATCTAGTACAATAAAAGAATAAAATCGAAAATAAGGCCAAATGTAAACTCCTACACGAAAACCTTATTACCTCCAAATAAAAGATATTGTAATCTTCTACACTTCAAAATTTTTACACGTGTAAACGATTTTGAAATTGAAAAGCTCAAAAAACTAAGAATGATAATAACTAGAAAATGATAAATATAAAAAAATATTTTATAAACATAATTTAATGGAGCTTGTTTATGCGCTGTGTATTATAATGATTTTCGAAATAGATGAAATTTTTACAATCTCTTCTTTTTTGCTAAAAGGTAGAATGCTTATCACGTCTATATATAGTACAAACCGATACATAACAGTACAAAATATTTTAATTTTTTTTCAACGATACTATGATATTGAATATTGTCAAATATTAATAAAAGAATAATTTTATTCGTATCGGCAATTTCCGAACGAATTAGCATTTATTTCCGATAACATAGTTCATTTGTAACTGATTCATCGTTAAGTATATTGTTTAGACAAATATTGCTTGAGTTTAGTAAATGTTTAGAATTTATTTATTTTCTGTAAAAATTATTTTTTTATTATTAAATTATTATTTTCTAAGAGCTAACAATATGTCTATAAGTATATAGGAGATAACTTAAATTTGTAGGAGTCTACCATTTAACGAAAATATGGTTGCTGGGGATATGGTCTCGAGTGAAATGTTGGATATTTAATGATCAAAAGGGTTCTAATAATTTACTAATGTAATGTTTAACTATATACAAGTTCCAATAATCAGTTCAAAGTTTGAAATGAGTGCAGTACTTATGTTATGTATTCAATAGCCATAGTCATTTATCTATGTAGCTATTTGGTTGATAATACGGAGACATAAAGTGGAACAAGCTAGGTGAATCACAGAATACTAACTTTTTAACGAGTTAGTATGGGTAGTTAGGTGAATACTAGGTAGAGCTATGTAATTTTGGTTCAAAAACAAATTATATTTTGAAAAAATTAAAATGTATTGTTTTTTTGATTTTAATCAATCATTAATGTAATCATAGTTAAGAAGAATTTACGAGAAATATAAGATACGTATGTTTTTATTATAAAATTTAATTTAAATTATTTATAGTAATTTAGTGTATTAGTGTATACAATTATAAAAAAGTAAAATTTTTTCAATTCTATACTTACAAGTATAATACATCGTTGGCTTCGTGGTATTCGTATCTGACAGTTTTGCATAGAGTGCGCAATGCGGAATCTCTATAGGTATACAAAGCTTCCAAACTTTGAAGTCCATAGTAAATTATTTGAAGATCCTAAAAAGATAACAGTTAATGTTAAAATATAATGATGAGTTATTACGATTAATTATTAAATAGCTATTACTGCTATTATAGTGACTTTTGACCGTTATTGATAGTGGTTTTAACATAGCGTATATCGACTGATGCCCAAAGAAATGTTTTCGAGATGCCTATGACCCAGTTTCAGCAAAAATTAAAATTTTAAAATTTTTCTTATTTTCTTATTTAAGTATAATTTAAAATTTATTTTAAAATATGTTTATTTTTAGTATAGTATAGTATATAATCATTAATAATATTTTAAATCTAATTTAATCTACTAATTTCGGTGCTTCTGGATTTGCTTGGTTAAGTTATGGCAACCAAGGTTAATCGAACCCGCAGTTATCCGTGGTTTAATTTGTTTGTGGTCACGAATCATTCAATCATGATAGGTTTTTATATTTATATTTTAAAATAAAACTTATCTATAGTAAAAAAAAAACACTTTAGTGACAAATTTTATTGTTATAAAAATAAAATAAATTAATTAAATATCTTAGATGTAAAGTTGTTGCTTACATTATATTGTAAAAAAAAAAAAATAATAAAGTAAACTGTAAAAAAACGTATACTTATTAGTAAACTTTATTAAGTACTTATAGTACTTAATTAGTATTTAGTAAGTAATAATTGTTGTAATTACCAAATAATGTTCTTGAGTATAAATATATATGTAATAATATTATGGTATAGTATTATCAGTAGTTTATTATACAGTATAGACTATAGGCAATTAATTGCTAAACATAAAGAAACTATATCTTTTTCTCTTTACAATATTTAAAGGCAAGTCGTAGAATTATGTAGACCAGATACGATAAGAAGAATATAAAATATATACCTTTTATAGTTTTATGCTCACTGTATACATTGAATATTTTGGATTAATGATAATGTATAGATTTTACAATTATGAGTGTGTTGTCGTGTGCGTCTGTTATTATATCGCCTTTTAAAGAAGTTAAACATTTAATTGTATAGATTTTCAACTTTAAATATATTTTCTGTTATCGAATTCAGTTGGTACTCTAAAAGGTCTGAACTCAAAAATGTTCAGCGGGATCTTTATTAAGAAGTGGAAAAACAAAAAACAAATTAAGAAAAACAGGAATTTTATTTTATTGTTATACTTAATTTAAAAAGGAATAACCATTGAAGATTGAAATTTTCACAAAATATAATAACAAATATTTAAAATCATTTTAGGATTTATCGTTATCATTACGCGACTCCGTAAAAATGTAAAATTTAGATGTTTATTACAGTTTTCCTATAATGACGCTCAAGTTTTTTCTATAGTTATTTTAAGGACAATGTATGGACAATTTTGGGTTAATATTTTGACCTTAGATATAAATACTTAAAGTGTGTATAAATTTTTAACTACAAGATAACTTTCGTAAACATTTGAATTTTAAAGTTTAAATGCTTATAAAAAAAAATTGTGACTAACGATATTTTTTTTAACTACAATAAGAACAACTAAAAGCTTATATTAAATTTTCAAGTTTTTCGTAAATTTTGTTCCGTCATACAAAAAAAAAAGACTTAGAAAAAATGAAAAATTTAGTTGTGTATAAACAGTTCAACAAATCCATAATATTTTGAAAATGTAACACCGTGTATAGATAACACTCATATAAACATTTGGTGAAAATTTCAAGTATTTAATGATTCGTTTTTGAGTTACAACAAAACAAAAAAGTTGATTTTGTTAAAATCTGGGTTTGTGTAAAAAAATCCCGTTTTCTATTATTTTTTCGTGGTTTTTCTCGATTTTTTAGCTAACTACTGGAAACTTTTTACTTTTGACCTCTATTATAACTATGGATATTCAATTTGTCACCGGAAACCATCTCTAAAGTTTTAAATTTGAAGAATTATTTCAATATGTTATGGTGTACACAGACACAAAAAAACACACACATTGTTGTAGGATCAATGCATTCATCACTTTTTTCAGAATCTAAAAGTTGTTCAACAAAAAAATTATTACTATATTAATTTACAAAAGGTTGCTTTCATATCTTTTAAAAACTCATCAAATATTAAATTCTTTGAAGATGTATACATTTCAACCATTCATCTTGCAACTTCAATTCAAGTAACGGGGAAGCACTATTGAATCGAATTGAACCGTTTGTTGTTTTTAATAAATGAGTACCTATAGGTACTCTGTGTCTCTGTATTCTGCTTATGCACCAATAGTCAACGTAAAAATTGAGAATATAATTTTAAAGCATATTTGATAAATTTTATTTCATGTTTCATATTTAATATCTAATTATATTTATTGACTTGTGAGTTTAGGTAGATCACAAAAACTATGACAAATTTTTAGGACATGAGTAGCATGTGTTCTCCTGTATTCATACAAATGATGAATGATAGGTAGGTACTGTTACTCATTTTTGAATTACAACAATAAAAGAAAAACAATTTTTTATCTATATCGAAAACTGATTTTAAGTAAAAATTCTCTTTTCCCTAATTTTGTTTTTGTATTAATACTACTTATTAAGAAACTAATTTGGAATTTTTACTTTTGACATCCTTGCAAATTACCGACCAGATTAATTGAAATTAAAAAAGCTAAGCATTTTTACTGCTCCAAAAGATAATAAAAATAAAATGTATAAAAACATTTTAAATTATTTTAATTGCATATAAAGTTTCATTAAATTGATTAAGTTGTGCTGTAAAAATCACGTTCACACGATTATATTATACGTATATTATTATACCATACAGATACTGAAGATGACGATATAACGCAGTTCGTTAAAATAAATATAATACGCGTTTATACTGTTTAGTATCGTACGGAAACAATCAAAAACGATGTTGTGAAAAATTGAACATTTTAGTTCACATCGTATTAATAACGGTAATGTATTAGTATATTAGTATACAAAAATAAATATTAAATTTTGTTTAAAACATTTTTGATGTATAGTTTAAATTACTTAAAATTTGTTAATCGTTAATTTAATAGGTAGTCAATATATTATGTATTAATATTTGATAATCTATAATAATTATATATATATATGATTAAATAGGTATTATACTTTATAATTATTATATAGTATAATACCTATTTAATCACTACATTTATAAGTGAAATTGTCAAAAGGTTAAGTATTGTGATATTAATAATTGTGCAGGTATTATAAAATATAACTATATAAGATGAAATATGAAAAACTTACCAACTTATATGTTATAATATTATTGATGCATTTATTTTACTATATACTATACTATACTTTATTTTAATCAGAAATTAATAATTTGAAATTTGAATTATTATTTTTATTTATCAAAAATTAAAAAGAATATTAGTAAATAAATAGCACACATATTATAATAGTATGATACAATTCAATAGGTTTGTTAGATACATACTTGCAAAGTTCTCCTGTCCGGATGTCTCTTAAGGGCCTTTAGGAAGTGAGGATCACTGGTCATATTTCTGTTGGTATATCATTGCTGCTACGATGTTTTTTTGTTATCCATTTATGATTTTCAACAAAATCTGAAAATATACACGATTCGTCAGTATAATGTTGAGTAACTGGAAATTGTCCAAGTAAAAATAACGTAGAAAAAAGAGTTATGCACATAATAATATATCAAATTCAAAAATGTGTGGGAACATTCCCATATGCATATAGGTATATATTGCATTAGTGTAAATGTATTTACAGTTGCAATAACTAGACGTTGTTTAGTTAGGTATCTACTCATTAAAAACGTAACCCTATAAAAAAATTAATGTGAGACATCTTCAAGGCTCAAGTTATGTAATTTTAATTTAAAAAATAGCTTAGACGTATGCGATTGTTTTAACAATATATTATATATTTGTATTATTAAAATAAATAATATATTATATTATACTCTATAGTCTATCATATTATATTTATATCAACTAGGTGCACATTTTTTCAAAAAAAGTTTTTTCAAATATTTTAAATACATTAAATCCTATTTACCTAACAGTTAATTATTAAATACTTATTATTATTATCATATCATAATATTAATTTATATATTATTATTTTTATAAATTATGTAATTATTTTGTATGCATTTTTAGTCTAGAACTGTAAATTATAAATTAAATTGAGAATATTAAATGTTTTTTTTTTAGTGAAGAATACAATATATTATATAGGTATACAATGTACGCGTGTATTGCGTAAATTAGTTAACTAACTGTATGAGTTATACCAACTATTACAATGTCGGTGTATAAAAAAAAACCTAAATACTGAATACCTAATGCTGCAATTTATACAACTCTTTGACAGGAAATTAAGGTTAAAATTAGCATCATTGTTGATTTGAATCTTTTAATAAACTTGTTTAAAAAAGTTAAGGTATTTTGTCTATTGTTTATATTTTTCTTATTCTAAGAGTTGTATACTTTTATAAATTATATATCTGTAGACTTAATATATGTATAGAATGTTGTTGGTAATTAGCATGAAACCTTGACATTCGAGTAACTGATTTAAGGCACTCACTTTCGAATAGAGCCCTAACTAAAGTAAAATATTTAGTATAAGATAACACTAGTCGAATAGAAGGCATATAATTATTTATACTAATGGATTTTTTTCAAAAACATTTTTTTACCACTAAAATAAAATTATAGATGCCTATAATTAATATTTTTAATGAAGAAATATTATTTTTTTTTTTTTTTACTAAAACTGTTAATTGCATTATTGAATAACTCTTGGGTAAGTGCTAAAGTGCCTATAATTATATCAAATTAATTCCAACATTAATTATTTACTAAAATTATTATTATAGGAAGGTATAAAAATCGTTTTCTTCAAACTTATATCAGTAATAAGTGCATAATATGAAAATTATAAAATATATTTCTTTAAATTAATTTATCCATCTCTTTAATAGTTTATTGCATTGTTACTATTGGAGATATACTGTAGAGTTGTATTAAATATTTTTAAAATGAGTTGTTAAGAAAATACAATTGAGAGAACAATAATATGTAATATTATATGTAGGTAATACAGTAGGTAATATATTATACAATATTTCATATTAAAATTATTAAAAGTAATTTCAACTTTTTTCCCTCTTCGATAATTATATTGATAATATATAAGCAATTAACAGTCTTTTTTAGTATTTTGAATATGAAAATTATAGGTATTATTATTATATTGAAATAAGTATGTATAATAGATTATACCATGGTAAACGGGTTAGACATATATAGGATATTGTATCTAAATGTATTACATTTATTGCATAAATTTGATTTCAAATCAATTTCCAGAATGGATTTGATTATACTGGATATTCCCGATTTTAATCATCATTTTGAATTAACTTTCGGAAAGATGTGGGTTGGAGGGTAGAAGAATTATGCTTAAGTTCCCTTAGGGAACTCGTGGCATATGACTATGAAGATTACAAGCATATATAGCTTATTTTAGTACTATTTAAAGATAAAATATGCCTGTAAATTGTATTTACTATAAAAAAAATATATAATAAGTTATTAAGTTAATAACACGGCTGTTATTATAATAATATAATATTACGTCGTATGTGTACGCAATATTATACAGTAGTAATTTGTATTAGGGATACGGTACTGTCGTTTGTTATTTTTATTATCCACGTGTGAAAGTAGTATACAATAAAATCAATGATATTTTGTCAAAAAAATACTTTCGGATTAAATTTAAGACTATCATAAAATTATAGTAAGTACTAATAAACTTAAAATAGAAAAACGATCCACCGGAATGTCGTTTTATTATTTTCAATATTAAATATTAATTTTAAAAAGGAAATATCGAAATAAAACTATTAACCTAGTGTACAAAACTATTTCTATTATAACAATTTTATACAAACATTATTATTGCACAGTGCACACGATACTGATTATTTTTATTATTTTTTTAATTACTACGTTTCCCATTTTATTACAAGGACAAGACCTTTTATTGCGAATTATAGGTTAAACACTTAAACAATAGTAATATCTATTATATTGTAATATATACACATTACACATGATATGTTTAAATTATTGTTCATTTTTTCTATTTTATACTGCACTATCTATAGTTGTTTCAGAAATCGCATAATGATAATATCATAATAATATAATACACGAACAGTCAACAGGAGATAAATGGAAAACTAAATCAGTTTTTAAAATATTTTTTCTAATAACGCAACACATTTGAAAGGTTTTCTATTTTTTCTTTTATTACTGAGTTGCTTTGTAATTTGTATGATTTGTATTTTAAATAAAAATTTATGATCGAGTACTGATAATAGGTATGTATATAGTTTGGGTTATTGTATGTACATAACTCAACCGTGCTCGGACGGTATATACAAACAAAACACATGTAAGTGTACGATGATATTTTAGTGTTAAGACTGTTAAGAGTACCAATATAATATTACGAACCTAGAGTTTAGAGAACTCGACACCGTTGAGTTGAATCCGTTCGAGATATTTGTTAAATTGATGCTGATAAAGCGTATTTGGTTCTCATTCCACATGGTGGGGTGCTATCACGCGTATATTTTTTATTTTATGAATTGTCGTTTATTGTATTTATGTATATTGTATTGGGTAGGTACGTGCTTTTTTCAATATAAGTTTGTTCATTTTTTATTTAAATGACATCGGCAGAAAATATAATTCTATATATATATATTATATATAATAATTATTAAGATAATTATGCGTTTGTTTGACTAGATGACAAACTAAAATATAGTTTTCAACTGATATAAGAAAGAGCAGTTACATTAGAAAAAAATAATATTGCAAAGTCACAGGATTCTCCTTAAATAGGATAAATATCAAAGCTAAGTATTTGGAAGTATAATCCTTAAGTATTACTAAAATTTAAAATTTAAATAAATTAATTACTAAAGAAAAAGTGGGGCGAGCATGCTTCATGATTGGTGAACATATATTTAATGTACATTTGTATCTCTTCTAAGTAAACTTCTAAAAATCTACAAAAAATAAATAGTTACTTACACACATTGCTGTTAATTTTTCATTGTATAAAAGTGAAATTCCGAATAGCAGTGAGTCGGAAACACTCTTTGTTTTTACGGTAATTACACGGTCTCAAAACATTGGTCGACCGTTATTAAAACGTTTCCCGTCGTGTGCAATCGTGTGTTTGTGTACTATAACTGCTGCAACATTCACCGTCTCAGTTCGCCACACACTGGGAATATTTTCTTTATGAGTTCTCAAGCATTTATGTGTGTACTTTATACCCACTCACATACATTACACACACACCTTTACACAAAATTCCATCCCTACCCGGCCACCTGCACCCTTTGAAATGATGACTTTCAGAGAGCTGCCACTCGCAAGACTGTATAATATTATCTATATTCTGTTCCTACCTATCTACCTATACGAGAACGTTTACCAACCAGATGAAGATACAGCACGGGTCGTCACAATTATAAAAAGGCTATTTAAGTACATACTCTTATCTTTTTAATACGTTTCATACGCAACGGTCCTTGCTATTTTCATAAAGAATTTTTTTTTACCATCATCATAAAGAAAACCGCAATATCTTAAACTTTTTAAGCGTTGGCGGTTTATCGTGTTTATATGAGCATTGACGGTTTTTTTCCATCCGATACAATTTCACATACACAAAATACGCGATTAAATTGTAATATAAATAAGATTTTAGAGTAGACATTTCTACTGTAATTATACATGAATCTGTTTAAAAAGTAAAAAATATTAATTTGTGTTACAATACACTACTTAAATCTACGTAAAGTCGTTTTGTTTAATTTTTTTCTACACGACAATAATGTCTTATCCCTACCATTAAACATATAAATAAATCATTTTAGTTTGATATCGATAATTTACTATACTGCTATTTATAAAAAATGTACAGCCAAATTTATTAATTACATTTTATGGTTTTATAGGGTATATTGTCATCTACATATTCAGCATGTCAGCATAAATAGCATAATACAATATATTGTCTATAACCTAAGTACATAATATAATATTTATATACGAATAAATAAAAGTTTTAAATCTAATCATTTACCAATCTTTTTCTATTAAATATTATAATACTCAGACCTCATTAATATGACAACAGTCAACATTTTACAATGATATTATGATACTATGACAGTATTACACTTAATTGTCATTATATTATATGAAACAATAAACGCAACATTTCTCTCAATATGCATATAATATCTATATAAGTAACTAAACATTAATTTTTTTTATTAATATCTCATGTAATACTTATGTATATTGACTTAAACTTTAGTTACACGAGAAGACATGAATACACGATTATGTACTGTTATTTTTAGCGAGTGCGGAATAATTATTGTGAGAGCCAATTATACCAATATGTATATATTTTTCCATGTGGCGTGTTTTACAAAATATAAACGGGATTTATTCCATCCACCGTTCATGACAATAATAACAGTAGAACTTTGGCGTTCAATTACCAACATTTTATTTTATTATTTATTTCATTATTTTTATCCAGCTATATACAAGCCAAATATCTGAGCAATTATTTTTCGTATTCCGGGTACATAATATAATGTTATTTAAGTTAACGATAGTTGGATTGTTACCCATCGTTAAAGTTTAAAATTGGAACAGCAACATGCCTTTTTCATGCCATATAATAAATTAGGTATCTATATGAACTATATGCATGTAACTATTAATTTACAAAATGTATAAATTAATAATTATGAGTTAATGATTATATTTAAAATGTATTTTTGTAAATAGGTTTAAAAAAAATATAATTATGTAAAATATTTACAAATCTAAGAAAATAAAAAAATATAAACAGTGCAAATATTAAAATTATCTGAATATAAATACCTAAATATTATATTAATATAGGTACTATAGGTAGAATTGTAAATAGTTTGTGAGAGAATAGGAAATATATTATTATATTAATATTATTTACTTAATTAGATAAATAGGCACTTGGAGACTGAGGTATTATGTTATTATATGTATTATAATTTAAAATTAGCCTCATCAGTGATCATTATTATTATACATATGATATCTGAAATAAATTATTTATTCTTCATTGGGACCTTTTGTAATTTTTACCCCAAACCTTTTTTACAGTCCCCAAATGTAAAATTACATATATTTAAAGGGTAGTACTATTAATTTTTATAGCTGCAGCATCAACACAGTGAACACATATTTGATATATTTTATAAATGTTAAAAAAGATGAATTACATTTTTGTTTAGTAATCATTTATAATTGTTATAGTTTCAGCCTTGGTCCTATCGTAAGTATAACGTTTAAGTACAACACCACTGGTCCGGGTTCCCTCAGTATTTAACAATTAATAATCAATATTGTATTAGAAAAAAATAAACTAAAAACTAAAACTATGAATATTACTAAATTATAAATTATATTTTACGCAATAATATAGTTTATAATGTTTATATTGTTTATACCTAATGTATACTTTAATATTCGTGAGTAACGTATATTATATTGGTTTTGGGCTTCAGCATATTGTGACGTCTACACAAGATTAGAAGCCATTTCATGATTGGTAACACACCCTATTTACTTTATAGCGTGATTCAGTATTATAAAAGATTACTGAGTATAACATCTATAGAGGAACCCTTATATATGTATTTTTTTTCATACGTCGAAAGAAAAGAAATATTGATATACATATACGATTTTACCTTTATCGTGAAAATAAGTCAATAAAATATTTAAATAAGAACCATTTGGGTATGAAAAATAATTTAGGAAGTGTGTATATTCTCAGTACTCTAAAAATATCACAATAATATAGTTTAAAGATAATATTATTATAGAAAAAAAAAACAGTTATAAAATTGTGCTAGTATTATTATGTATTTGACATGACGTAGTATGTGTTCAGAAATAATTATTGCAGCTCTTTACGGCACTACGCAATTTTCCTGTTAACTCAGTTTTTTCTACAAGTCGAAACAGTTTTATGTTCACGTGCGTTCATTTATATTTTACAATATTGAATAATATATTTTGATATTATCTCGTTATTTGGTACTTGTAAATACCTTATACCTATAGGCTATAATCATAGACCTAATACTAGGTCTATGCCTATAATCTGTATATTATAATATATACATTCTATGTATATACATAAATACATAATATTGTTTATTCAATTTATTTTATTAAAACTTATTATTTTTTTGAAATTATTGTATAGGTTATTTCACAAACTATATTATATATTATGTATTTATGTAATTTACTTAAATGTTCCTAACTACATAACTATGTCATAATTTACATTATATATGTATAAACTATAAAATGATATAAATATATAATAGTTTAATACGTTTAATTACCTTCTTTACTCGTAGATGTTCACAACATTAGTCAAAATGATAAAAATACCGAAATTTCAATAATTGAATGAAAAATAGTAAATTGATTTATTTTAACTTAAAGTAAGTATTTGTCATTTCATAAAATAATTAAAAAAAAAAAATAAAAATAATTTGAATTTTAAATTAAATTACATTAATCAATAATACAGTTGAATCTTATAGAAAAATATCATATTTCAAATGCGTAGACATGTTGAACATTATTATTAGAAGTCAAAAATAATTTAACTGTAAACAATTATTATATTAGCACGTTAAATACATTTAAGGCGGGTAACACCTTCGCGTGTACGCGAATAAAAATCTCTTGCTGCAATTGGTTATGGTATCTTTGGTGAGCTTTTGGTATCCAGAGAGGTTATACAATTTTACATACAATATTAACCACATATACCATGTTATTGAATTTATCTTATCATTTGTTATGTACATGGAGTAAATAATATAACCATCCTTATCCAAATTTAACCATAGTGAAACGTTCCAGATAGAACCAGTGATTTATCGAGTTTGTAACTCAGACACCAAAACTTAATTGTGGACCAAACTTAATTTTGGTGGAATGAGTACCTATCACATTTAATTTTTCTAATTATTTTTAACGATTGTTTGGTAATAGTTCGAAAATTTGGTGGCTTGTAATATTGTAGTTGTGTCCATTGAAGTAGCGTCACTTACTTCATTATACTATTGACATTAAACACACATATTTAACGATGTGAGATTATTTTTGAAATATTATTCACAATAAAATATTATTTAACTTTATTTTAAAACTTAAAATTTTAAGATTCTAAAAGTATAAAAGTAAGTACCTACCAACAACTATATACTATAAATATTATTATATAGTAGTACTTAACTATTATAACTAAGCCACTTTATAGGTTACTAGTCATATTCCCATTCCTACACCAATAATATAATATAATTTATAACTGTAACATTTTTTTCTAAATTAAATATGTTTTGCAAACACGGAACACTATTATGTCACGTATCAATACTAAATATTTATTAGTTTTTTACCTATAAAATTGTGTGATATCTAAAAAAAAAATGCCATCCGATAAGTCAATAGACCAGTCGCCTACTCTATAAACAGTACACACACTTACACATTCATGTACCATGTACCTATACATATTTTCCATAGGTAGGTATGTTTTTGTTGTAGCAAACTAAACTATGTTTTAAGCATAAAATTGAACGTATGGCTTTTAACATTATATTTTGTTGCATGACCATTTTGTATGAAAGACTAACCAGTAAACCGTAAAGTGAATAAAAAAACATAATTTTTTTCTTACTACCTGCATTATCAGTTTAGTTCCATACAACGCTTAGATCGAATAAAACATAATATCTACTGCCTATTGTTAATGATAATTTTTGAAGCATTACAAATAAGCTATAAATTATTATCATATTTCTTATAAAATATTTCATTGTATCCGGGTATACCTACTTATTCTAATACATTTTTTGCATGTAGTTATCCATTTAATCGAGTTTTTCATCTAATTAAATATCATAATTTATTATTACGATACTATTCGTTGTACCATAACGAACTATAAAAATATGAATTATGATTTTATTTCAAATTGTCAACTGTTTGAATGGTTGTATTGTCAGGAATAACGATACTAATATAAACAAAAGACGAGAGAAAATAACTATTTTAAGAATGACATAGGTGTTTCACTGTGTTTGTTATTTTGATTATTTGATTATACATAATTATCATAGCTATACCTACTACACAATACTAGTCACTATACTACATTACTTATAATACATTTATGTAGTATAAGCACATAATATAGTCGCATCGTATTTACTGTGCAGCGTATTTAGTTTTGAGATGTAGAAATATTAAACTATTAAGATGTTTAAATAGATAAAAAAATAAAGGTTTCTAAATTAAAGTATTGTTTGATGACTAATTAATAAAGGTCAGCAGACAATAAATTATAAGAAAAAAAAATATTAATTAAGCTAATGATATATCAAGTACGATTTATTTTTATCACCACAGTAATAAAAATAGTTTAAATATATGTCGTTAGCATTTTGCAAAAAGTAAAAATTATGTTTGTGGTTTTATGATACTCGTACCGTACTTGACCGTATAACATTAATTTTACGCGCATTCTGTAGTATATATAAAATCTACTATATAGATGTAACACATGGTAATTATAGGTGCACAGTACACCTAATAGGTATAGTAAGTATTCTAGTTATTTTTTAAATTAGAAGCAAGTACAAGTATATAAAGGTAATATTAATAAAGCTTGCCATTTATACAGTTGAATATAAGTAGAGGTCAATATAATAGTAACTTGGTATTTCATAAAATGCTTTGAAAACATATCGAAAAAGATAATTGAATTGATTATAGCTGTAAATATGTAGGTTACGATCAAAACAAAAATAAAAAGAGTCATAGTAATAGTGTTCCGTGAACCGATGACATTTTTATGTGCGTATAGTCTGTAAGGGAAATCGTTTTCATTATAATAAAATTCACATTTTCTTATAGGACGGCTACTATTCAGATATATACCTATCTATATACAAAAACCAGTTTCCAAAACGATGTTAATAAAAAAAGCCACTCGATTGAGACGTTCGAGGAGAAAAAAATACACCGTGTACACAACAACCTACATATAATCGTCTCGAACCTTCTCATATACGTATAAGACCATCGCCCTTGGAACCGATTTTCCTCGTTGGTATTGTAAATACGCATACTTATAATACATACTATAATATTCTATTATATACTCGCCGTGCATTATACCTATCCTATTTCTATATATTATTATTTATTATTATTATAATATTATAGATGTCGAAAAACACGCTCTGTATTCACTGCTGTACGACAAACGGTTTTCAGCGCACACTCCTCGTACCTGTATAGGTGTACTAACCTACCTAGTACCTGCCTAACAACCATTTACCAGGTATTGATCAAACTTTATTTAATAATATGTTATACACATAAAATAAATGAACAACTGAACCGTGTAGTTCTTGTGAAGCTCTACATATTATACGATAGCCCTGCAGTCAGCCGGTCATCGCTTGTACACCTAGGCTGGAGCGTATTCCGCCATCGACAATAGATCCTGCAGTGACGCCAATATACGGCTTCCGGTAACGGACAATAATTGCTTTCGGAACAAAACGGAATAATATATTATAATACGATTTTTTATATAGTATACTATAAATATACACCTGTGTAATTGGGTTCAGCTGCCTATCGTGTTGGTAGACTATGCATACTACGCATGATGTACCTGCCTACCTCCTCCAACCTATAAAATACCTATCCAGACACGCGATCGAAGTGGAAAATACGTTAAATATAATATTATCGGTAATAACGGCGAAAAAATAGAAAGTCTACGGGCGAAGTGGTGGGTGGAATGGGGGGTATTTTTAGAAGACTACTATTATTATATTATTATTAATTATTGTATATGTGTTATTATATTATGTATTTATAGGAACGATAATCGCATATATAGCCAGTAATACGCGCGTGTTGTATAGATCCGGAAGGAGGAATGCTGTATCTCCGGCGGATTTAGCGTGTAAGTAGGTTGACCGGCCGGCCGTCGAGTCGCCTCCGGGCAGCTATGCATACAAGACACGTGAACTTTCCCATGCTCACCGAACTGGCCGCTGTGGCGGCGGCGCCGACTTCATTCATTTTTCGACTTGCCATTTTTCAAGGCCAATTCTATTTGCCGAAATTTATAATTATACTATATCGCACGCATAGTGTCTGTATGCGCAAGCACCGACAAACGGGTCCACGTGATGTTTACGCGAATTTATTATTATTTATAGATTCACGTGTTCCAGACGAAAATCATTTACCGCCGCGGAGCGACCGTCGAGTTGCACAATTTATCGTTGTTATTATCATCGTCGACCCACCTCAGTTGTGTATAGTTATAAAAATCTACGCCACTCGAATCCGTTTGGTAAACAGCAAATGTCGGATAAATGCACACGCGCCCGTGTTGGTGTGTGTGTTGGAGTGTACCTACATATTTATAGCGTCGTTCACTACGAGACGTTAACACATAGGTAGGTACTCAGTCTCGGTCGAATGGAATTTACATTATAATAAATCCAGGTTTGTTCGTTTGAAAAAACCTACATAATATTTTGGATCGACAGTCATAATGAAGTAATAAAAATCAAAAAAATAAAAATACAACTGGAGTCCCTATATCATTACAGTTCGAAGGTCCGATGAGTGGAAAATGTGCTCGATCAATATGATGACAAATCAAAAACCAAGTTAAAAAAACAACTACGAAATTAATTAGTCATTATTTGAAATATTGGTTTAATGATTTGTACTATTATAATTTTTACTATTATTTGTTATACATGCTTTGTCCGAACCTCAAACTGAATGCATAATATTTACCATTTCATATTATTACCTATTATCAGTATATGGATATATCACCATTAGGGCATTAGCAATCGCCATACTATTACGATTTATGACAAAATAATGACGTTTAATATTATAACGGTTACTGTGTGCTTGTAAATACTATTTTACACATCGACTATAACAATATGGCAATGGATTGAATTGTTGCTAAAACGCATCATTGAGTGTATTTTTGTGAGTGATGCCAGAATATAATATACCTATATTATACATCTATACGTATCTATTATGTAAATACGAATTTGTTTAATATTTTGATTTTAAATAATAACAGTGATATAATATATTTACATCATTCAATCATTGATATTTTAAATAGATTTGAATTTGTAATATTTTTGTTACAGTGTTACATTATTATCTATTTCGTATATACCTAATTTGAAAAATATCTAGCTTTTGTATATATTTTATTGTTAAACGAAATACCTATAAGTACACCTTGAATTATAATAAACTTCTGTGTCACCTAAACAAGAGATTTTATCTCAACTAGATGGGATAAGAAAATACGTCAATATAATTACTATTTAAGTCACTTAAATTAAGTGTACAAGTAGTCAATATCAACACACAGTAAGCAGATGTACCTATTATCTAGGTACTTATAAGGGAAATGCATAATCATTACCTTTATACTCGCATTAAACAGTATTACCTATAATAATAATAATAAACAATAATAGGCAACAAAAACACTTTTTGAGGGTCGTGAAACGAATAGAAAACAATATAGTAGGTAGGTAATGATAGCCCCAACAAAATATTTATTCAAATTGTACTCTTTCATTAATCTCCCCTTCACCTTGGTTATACTCGTAACTCGTAAGTTAACAAAGTGATAAATAACTCGTATAGTGTATAATGTATACCGATTGGATAGCATATCTGGAGTAACACGAACAATGGAATATACAAAAACCGAGTCGTGTAATAATTCTCTACCGTCACGGAAATATATAATTATATTTACCTACCGATTTACATAGAGCCATGAGATTGTTAGATACACAGCTTTTTCCGCAAGAGGAAAATCGAATAAAATCAACAATTACCTACACTATATGATTTGTTATTGTACGTCATTGTATTGTGATTTGTATTGACGATATCTAGTTTTAGTATGCTTTGACTTTTGACGTTGTTCATTATTAAATTATATAAGAAGCACGTTATGGTATACGTATACAAATCGATCATACAATACATATTATTACGCAAAATACACACATTCTAAGTGATAATTTATGGTATGAATTATCATTCTTAGTCTATTCTTATTACTGATTAATCTTTAGTATATTTCTTATTAAAACTTTTTTTTTTTTATCAAATGTCAACTGTATTGAACTCATTGGCATAATCTTGTTTATTTTAGTCGTCCGAGTGGTTAACAACAAACTTATAAAATTATTGTGCGTTTAGGTTTTTCTGCTCTACATAACTACAAATGGCAAAAGAGAAGTAGGTTGAAATTTAATTCACGTATGCGTTTTAATTTTGATAACTACCTATACCTACCTGGCTACACATTTGATACGCCCACGCATGGTAAATAGTCCATAATATTATATTAATATAGAACACAGAAATATATAAAAAGAAAATAATTTTTGTTTTTCATCGAAACTATAAAAATGTAAGTTAATATTAGATAGTAAATTTATTTATTTTTAACTTATATATTGTTGTATTTACTTAAAACTAATTTCGATTATAAAGTATAAATGTATTAGGTATTCATTTAAAATAAATATTGTAAGAATACTTGTATATAATAATTAATAATAATACATTCATTCATTTATTCATTCATTGTATTTTATACAAATTTCGTAATCTGTAGTATACAGGTAATGCAATAGACGAATACGACTAAGTGAATTCTTATGTTTACCAATTTATATCTGACAAGTGACAAACTGACAACTACTAAAACAATTTGGGTTTTTATCACAGCGGAACTTTTTATGAAAAAACATTAATTGTTGTCACAATTTTAATATATGTACTATCGAATAAAAAGTTATTAAAGACCGTATAAATATGAATGATTTTCAATTTTTAAAGGTTACCTTAACACAACCAAATAAATTTTTATGATGATGATGGAGTTACAAATCTTTTATTATTTTTTATATGTATTATAGTTATGTTTCGGTTTGTCGATTTGCTAAATAAATATATTATATTATTATTATATACCTAGGTATTAAAGATTTATAAAAATAAAAGTTGATAATTTTATTTCTTTTACCTAATTGAAATTTAAAACGTTTACAATAAAAAACACGCTAGAAAAAGAATGACAAATTAAGACTATTAATGTTAGACTATTCAAATCATGGTCTTAACTGACTAAAACTCTACAATTTATGTAATAAAATATATTATAGTACCCACATAACCAGTTTAAACTGCTATATTTTCGTAAGGAAATCGTACATAACACCAGTTTTAATACCTATGTTAGCACCGAAGCAGGTGCCTTTACACAATACCCTATCTTATAATATAGTCATATAGGTATTAGGTATTACAGTGTTGATTCTATAGATATAGGTACTACAATTTAAGCATTGAGAAGATATGAATTACATTATACATCAACGAAAACTTACTTTTTTATATCCAAGAGAATGTATCCAACGTTTTGTCTAAATCCAAAAGCAGACCAATCGAAAAACAAAAATTTAAAAAAAAAAACACCTCGCGGCGGCGTGATCGGGACACTGAACACTTGATTAAAAGTTCAATGCGGATTATATTTTTCAAATAAAAAAAAAAAAAACCTCAAAAAATCTAGTTACACATTCACATATTATCCGAAACGTTGGAGTAAACCGAACACCACGACGGTGTATCACACGACGACAACAACAACGGAGAGCATAAACGCACCAAACCACACACGCGCGCGCACTGCCGCTGTAGCTGCGTTATTAACGGTCGCCGGCCGTCGAGTGTAAAAAAATTACACGCAGGACTACTATACGGGAGTGTGGTGGTCGCCGCCGCCGTAACCGTCTTCTTTCGCGCGCACGGCAGGTAGGTTTTCGAAAAATTAATAAGAGATAATGCGGTGGTTGCGGCGTTGTGCGCGCGCGCGTGCACGTTCCTGCGAGCGTATAGTGTGTGCACTGCACACAGCAGGTAGTAGGTATTCACCCAACACCTCTACCTTTATTATCCTATACCTGTATAAGCAGCTATCATACTACATAGCATCGCACCTCGCACCTAAGGGCTGCATTCGAATTGGTTTTGCAGCACGCATCCGAATAATATTATTGTTTTGCGTATAGATTATTTAAGCAAATAAAAAATTTCAAACGGTTGTAAATTTGATTTTTGTAAAATAAAAACGTAAATACATCATATGATTCGATTATGATTTAAGTTACAATATTTACATAATTTAAAACATAGGTACATATATTATATAAAATATAAAACAAATTACAGCAAAAATCAGAATAAAAATGTATGAACGGTCTAAATCATACTTACTAAATCTAAACAATTTAGAGTCTTCATTATTTAGAATAATTTCTTTTAAAATTTAGAAATTAATAATATTCGTTTTAAACATTTTTTATACCATTTATATTATAACAATCCGAAAACTATTTCTGACGTTTTAGTACTCTTTATATGCAAACATGAACTTACAAGAAGCATTGTCTGTAGCTAAATGTATTATTATGTATATTTTGATCTTCAAATCTATTTATTATTATTATATAATATGCACCATTGAATCTAATGCTTATAATCTACAGTAATTGAAATCCTAGTCTCGCAGTGGATTTATCGGTTGATTTTAATAGTCATTGCACGGACGTCCAGTGAACCGTATTGAAATGTGCAAATCGGAAAGGAATTACGAAGAAGGATACAGTAGTTGGTTTTGCTAAATGGCAAAAAGCTGCGTAGCATACTAGCATTCATATCGGTCAATTTAACTTGCTTGTGCTCTAGGTCTGTGTTGTCTAATAAAAAAATTGTGTATTTTTTTTTTGTTTTATTCTTAATATATGACGAGACTAGAGTGATTTAATGAAACGGGTAGATAGGTATATAGAAAATTCGTGTAAAATAGCTGATGATATTCTCGTATGTACAGTGCCCGCAGTGTTTTGTGTCGCTATATCATACATAATATAAAGTATAAACACAAAATAAAACTAACGACAACATATTAAATTGGTTTAATTTTTTATTTTTAGTGGTTGAAAAATGTAACTCGGAGAAACCAGGATACCCCCTTCTCTAAATTAATTTATTTAATGCTATAAACTTTATACTATAAAGTATAATTTTGACTATAATTTATATCAGTTTTCAGAAAAATAAAACCTTATTTGACCAATTACAAAATAATAATTATTTATAAACTACAATAATTAAAAAAATAAAATAAAGTGTTCATTATACAAAATAACATATATACTATCAATTGAATAGTTCCTCACGTAAGGGCCAATATTATGAATAGAAATGAAAAAAGGAGAATAATGTTAAGTGAAACGAAAAGTTATTTAAAGTTTTAGGTATTAGGGAAATAAGAAAAAGTTCATAGATAGTCGCGATATTCCTTCATAATGCCAAAGTTGATTTTTACTCTTCCTTTTGGCTTTTGATAAGTATTTAAGCCCTATAATTATTTAATGGTAATCACGCTAAACGTGAATACATTTTAAAGCATACATTACAGAAGATAAACAATGTATTTGAACTCTCTGTAATTGCATAGAGTGAGCTACTGTAAAAGTATCTCTGAAGACTGGTGCATACTTTAGCCATGATCAAACAGGAGACCATATTACAAAGTTTTGAGTATGATTGATAGATTGAATTTTTTTGAGGTGCATACAATACATGATATAAAACCTTATGTTGTAACTTGTAAACACCTTACAGAATATTAATTCGTTATTTGAAATATAAAAATAAAAGTTCAGCTAAAGATTAAAAAGAACACCTAGGTCATTCTAAAAAATTACTAGTATTCACTTCATTGCAGGATCTATTATTATAATTAAGAACTTAAGTATATAATATAGGAAATCGGCTTCTAGTAAAATATACATGGATTTATATTTGTTCATATTATTCAAGTATAGATATTACAAAATTAAATAACAGGATTAGGCGATTAGTTCCTTCTTACTCTTAGATGTACAAATTAAATTTGGTGAAAAAATTTAAGCAAAGGTGGGCAAGTTAATGAAAATAATTAACTGTAGCCAGTTGAGATAGTTCAATTAAATTGCTAAATTGCATTCAGTTACAGTTGTAAAGTTAACAAAAAAAATTAACTAGATAATTTAAAAGTTAAGATAGAAAATAAAATAAACTTAACTCAGTTAAAAAAGTTACCTAATTTTTTTTCAAATCATAATATTGATTATAATACTGAAAGTTATAAATTTCACTATTATTTTGATTTATACTAACATTTATCAAAACGCTTAACACTGTGTAAACATAAAATTTTAAATTATTATTATAGTATATACTACATTCAACATTGTTACTAGAAAGTAGAAACTTATAGGCTACATAACCTACATCTATACATAAAAAAATTTAAATTTACTTAACTATACAATAATGATAATTAAAAATAAAAGCTAAGTTAGAACAATATACAATTTAACTGAATATGTTAATAAGTTTGAAACAAAAATAACTAACTAGTTAAGTTAAAAAGTTGAGAAAAATTAACTTTTTAACAAGTTAATGCCCATCATTGAGTTTATGTCATCTGCCAACATGGAATCTGCATTTTAAGGTCATAGACTTTAATCCGTGATAATGGATAACTAACTATGAAAAGATTAAAGGTAATAACTAATATGTGTTCTCTTTGAGGGGAATTTAATAAAAAGTTATACTATTGTTGACAACAGTAGGCAAAAACTTACAGAATACATCAATACGAATATCAATTAGAGCAGCATTATTTCTATTACAAGTACCTACGGATAAGACAATTCTATTACACCTAAAACCCATATAATAGGATAAATATAATTAATTTTCATGGAAGCTGTAGAGCAGAGCCGGTATAAGCTATTTTGCTGCCCTGAGCGAAAGCCCATGCCGCCCCTGCCTTCCAACGCCCTGCTGTAAAGCATAATAATGTTTATGGATAAAGACCGCCATTAAAATTATAATATAATAATAACCACCTAATACACAATATTATAATATTATATATTTTAACGTGTAAGTCACTATTTTAATAACATAAGTAGGATCCGAAAAGCAAAATATACCGAAGTGACGTAATAATATTTTGTTATTTTACGCTTTCGCCAGTATGTGTGCGAAGAGTCTCGCAGCTGTCATAGAGTTTGACAGGTGTGTGTGTGTGTAGGTTTTGTGAAAAGGCGAATGGCTATCATATTATGGACTTCATGGCTTATAGTGAGAATTAAATTTGTTTGAATGAAATAAACTAATAATCATAGGTGAATAATTGGTCACATCTGTGGGGGGAGGCTTAATATTTTTGTTTTATCTATATTAGCGTAAACACCCATTTTTAGACGCCTAACGTTTTGTTCGGCTTGATCATGTTCTAGAGGGGTTTAATCCCCCCCAAATCACCCAACAATATCTGCCTATGTTAATAACTACAATAAGTGTTTCCGATTCTGTGTTAAATTTTCTTGTAATCTTTTGACTCTACCTCTAGGCTCCAAGACTGAACAGCACCAGGGCAGGTCTGATGGCCTAGACAAGATCTAAAAAGAACGAATGTAAAAGAAAAAACGTACCTTTAATATTTCTCCTCTTAAAGTAACAGTGTTGGTAAAATTGAATTAGGTAGTCGTTAGTTTAGAGTGTGAAAGGGTACTTTATAGATTTTAGCGTGGGTCACTTAATACCTACGAGTGATACAACAAGAACGAAGCTACATTAAATTTAAAATATAATAGTATAATAATAACATAATTTAAGTCTGAGACCGATAGAGTTTGATAATGAGTACCAACCTAAATATTTTCACGACTTTTTGGGTAGTTCTTGAGAGCTCGGCGCTTGGCTAGTGGCACCAACAATGATAATAAATAATAATAAATTAATTTAAGTATGTAAGTACCTACAGGCTACAATACATAGTACATCATCAAATACGATGTATTTAGTATTATATATGTTTATTATTGAATAATTCTAGTTATGTAGCCATAAAAAATCAAATAAGTATTTAACGGAAGTGTGGAACAAAACGACGAATATAAGTAGATCTTGACTTAATAAATGATTGTAGTCCGACTAGTCCGTAGGTGAAATATATTACATTATGACGTTATAGCGCCATTAGTTTTTCTATATTTGTAAATAATAACGGGTTTTACATTAACTATTCTAATTTAGTAACTATAATTATTTACCTAGATACTCTGAAATATTGAAAATCATAATAAACTATAGTTCAGGGGTGACCATACTTTTTTTGGTCACGATCTACTAAAAATATTAAAAATATACTTAACCTTTGAGGATCGACTTCCATGGAAATTTTTTTTTTATCATTGAAAAACTATAATATTATTAAGAAACATACTTGCATAAAGTGTACATAAACATATAACGAATATTATAAATTTATTAGTAATTACTAATTACTGAAAATAATATAATAATAAATAATATTACCTAACCTAACCTAACATGGTCCTAAAAATAAATTCTAACACCATCGACTTTGAAATTGTCTGCGATCGACCGTTTGGCCGCCTCTGCTACAGTTATACCATAGAACAATACAAAGTATACATTACAAAGTGAACTGTATTTAGTTATGTAATTCACTCACGAAAAGAGACGACGTTTCGCAGTATTATTACTTTAAATGTTAGAATTTTACTAGTTTTTTATTATGACTGCAGTTGCCGCAATAGAATTTTACGGGCTTATGGCATATTAATTATTCTGAAGGGAGGGATAATAATGACCGTGCTATCTACCGTAATCAATTTAAACTTTAAGCGATCCCGAAGAACCGAACTCGATGGTCGTTAACTTTCGCCACTAGATGCCGCTACCAATTTAATTTTAATTTAAATTCTGAACCTATCGTTAGATTGATAGCGTACAATGCACATTCAAGTGATCGCATATGTCTTATAGTATTGTGTACAACGTTTGTGTAATCGTAATTAATAACAAATAGGTATATTTATAGGTAGGTACTATTGAAATGTTTTGAGAAAAAGCTGCTGTTTTGATCAGACATTGAAATCGTTTTTATTATGATTATTATTATCTTTCCTTTTAGTGAATAAAAAAAAACTTCACAGTCCATTAGTTACATTTTAACAGTTTGTGTACCTTTGCAATTAGATTAAAAAACATTTTTTTTTTTTAGTTTTAATAAGGTTATATATATATAAATATCTAAGTTTGTTTGAGAAAATTGACCAGATCTAGATACCTAGTATTTGTTATAAGGTTCAAGTACTCCAAGTACCTATAGTATAGGTCAGTGATAATTTTATTATTAATAATTAACCTAATATAGGTACCTATTGAAACTGAAATTCATTTATTTATCAACTAACTTTGGTTTTAATGATATTTTATGTCGTGATATTTATCGTAAAGTTTTTCTTTATTAGGTTTAGACGGACTAGTATTGTTTCCTTCTTTAATATATGGATGTATTATACATTTATACTATTATACTGTGCAATCTGTGCTTCACAAGATAATGAACCTTCAACATATGACACGTATACATTTACATTAAAAAATAAGGTAGGTAACTTTAAAAAATATAATATTAAAAAAATGATGGCTGAACTAGAAATTATACTAAGTTTTTGCAATTATTATAAAAATTACCCCACTAATTTATTTACAACTGCAATTTTATACATAGACAAATATCTCTAACTATTACTGAGTATAACTTATAACTGTAGTTTGTTATTGAGTCATTTGCTACTGCCTACTAGGTATTGCTATACTTAGTCTAAAACCATCTGTACATCTTGCCATTTCACAAATTTATCTTTAATGTATTTTATAATATAGGTACATTTATAACTTTATTGTTTTCATAGATTTCTGATGGTGTTTTTAACAATATTCCTAATCTAAAATTAATATTAATATAAAAATACCTACTATATAAGTTCATAATCCTAAAATTACATTGTTTGTAACTTCAGCTACTTATGGGTTATTTTCATATGATTCTGTATTTGAATCAATTGCATTAACAAAAAAAGTTTTCAGCATTTAATTTTTCTTTTACACTCATATCATAAGTAAGTAGTACTTACTATCTTATTAATTTTCTTATTCACCAGTGACTTTATATTGTACTTAAACAGAATTTAACTAATTTTATTGAATATTTAAATCAAACAATAAATATTGTAGGTAATTATTTATTTTCTTGTGACAACATACATCAATGTAAAGTGAATACATTCATCCCTCCTTTCAGAAATTATAAGTCAATACATATAAGTAAATTAAAAAAAATAAAACCATTTAAAACCAAATAACTATAACAATTGCTTGAAAAATTATTTATACTACTGAAAAACTAAAAATGCTATTCAATATAGGTATTACAGGTATACATGAGATTTTTTTGTATCTTATCTAGTTGTATCAATACATTTGCTTTTCATAAAGTAAACAATTTTTACAATAAAAATAAAAATTTAAAATTGATATCAACTATTTATCAACTAAATTTAATTAACAATTTACGGATGAAAATATTATGTAGAACACAAAAATAAAAATGAAATATCAACAAATTATAAATTTCTGATAAAGGAGTGTAATGTGGTATTTTTCTATTTACCACAATTTATTGTTACTAATAAATTAAAATATAATGATTACTATTTTAGAATACAGAATAATAAAATAAGATAAGAAACTTTATTCCATTATTCTATTAATGATGATATGTGTACATAATAATTATAACTATTATTTAATTATGATATCTCGAATTATATAATCTAAACTGTGAACAGTACAATAGGAATCATCACAACAAAAATCAATACTATCCCCGTAGATTTTATAGAACATTTTTTTGAAATAGATTTTTTAAACATGTTAAAAACACTTTGATCAACATTGCTAATTTCAGCTAGATCACACAAAAACGTAGGAATGTGTTTATTTAATTCTTTTAAAAATGATGCAAGCGTATTACCAATGTTTATTTCATATAGATCAGGAACTGTTCGTGTCTTATTAATGTCACGGAGTGCATTATCATAAGTCATTTTATATTCAAATTCGGTGTCAAATAGGTTTTTCCAACTTTCATATAGTGGCATTAGTTTATCATTGTTCATTATAAATTTCTCTATGATGTTTCCAACCTTGATTTTAATACTATTACAATGTCCAAGAATACGTGCCAATAGAAGTTCGTCGCTGAATACCTCAATATTAAGTGATCTCCAATAATCATAACAAATAAGTTTTGTGCCATCTATTTCAATGATTGTTTTCGAAAGGGACTAAGTACCCTGTAAATATTATTAAAATACGATTCAGAGTAATTTAATGCCCAATCTTCATTTGAAATACTATTTACGTCATCCATTTTTTTGTCGTCATCTGTTCAAGTGAAGCGCAGACACTTCGAACTTTGTAAAAGTTATTCTTCCAAATTCGGTTCAAAACGTTCATATCCTGTATAGGGTAAATTATAATTCTGACTATTTTTAAATAAGAGTTTGTTGAACATGGTAACAGATTTGAAGTAGTCATCGCTCAGAATTGATATGTATGCGTCATTCGATGGACTTTTAATGGGTTTTGTAATTTCATCAGGATATATAGTTGTATCAGTGTCACCATCGAAATTCCATATTTAAATTTTATTGAAAACTTTCATTTCTGTGTACTGTGTACAATGGCTGGATTATTTGCAAAAAATTGTTGATAATTCGTTGTACTATAACATCCTCTTCGGTCGTTTTATTCATTCCAGGATATGTCTTCGATAATACTTCATTTGCTGTGTTGGAGAATATTAATACTTTCCATAATACATAAGAAGGACTTATGTTAAAAAATTTTAAGGTTCTCATTGCTTTTTGTCACAAAGTATTGCCTTTTTCTAAAATATTAATTAGAGTTTTAAGGTATTTTAGTTTATCATTCTCCGCTTGTCAGGGGCGGACGCAGGAAAAAAATTTGAAGGGTTTCGAACAAATTAGAATTTTTTGAAGGTTCATAAGTGAGAATAACTATGTTTGAAATTAATCATCCATTCATTTCTGAGAGGGTTTGACCCCCCCCACCTGCGTCCGCCATAGCCGCTTGTATCTTATGGCTTATTTAAAACGCCATCGAAATGTGAAAGTACTTTGTAAGCACCAATAATATAAGTGCATTCTATATGTGAAAATATCATGTTCCTTAATATTTGTAAGTCACGTTAGCATTCGAATTTTGATACTTGCGACAACATTTCAGCATAATAATTGTAGTTAGCGATTTTTGGAAATCTCGGCGTTTGTGTAAGTTTTCATTGCCTTTTTAATTGATTGGTACGTTTCCACATTTATATGTGTTATAATATTATTTATAATTTTTTTTTCTTAAATCAATTATCCTACTCCTTATTACTGTCATATAGACATATTAAAATATTCACTGCGAAGTTATATGAAAACTTATTAATTTTTAACACAAATAAAATTAGTTACCAAGACCTACTAGTTACTACACTAAATTTAAATAATGGATCAAATAACTTTATATGCTCTGAAATTTCCGTGAATCAATTATATATATATGTATATAATATAATATACATAAACTATACAAAAAATAATGTTTACAATAATACATAAAGCTATATAATAAACAATATGAATGTTTAAAACCATTTTATACAAATATTTGATTTGTTTGGTATTATATGAATATTCTTTATTTAACTGGTTTTGATTGTTTACAACTGAAGGTTTAATATGATTTTTACTTACATGTATTACGGTTAAACAAATTATTATGAAATTATTTTTTGTTCATTTTATAATTAACTTATTTTATTAAGTTTTTATTTAACTATAGTCGTAAACTGTGCGGGACAAGAAGGGGACAAACACCCTTGCTCTTAATATTAAACAGGATATGCCCTCTTTAGTATTTTGTAATTGTTCGTAAAATATTATTGAGTTAAGTATAATATTTTAAATGATGAAGTATAGAAAAATGTTACAGTTTATATTAATTATCAACAATTAATTTTTTTGAATCAGATTAGGTACTTTTTTTCTTGTAAACTGTTAAGTAGATGACTTTTTTGAAAATGTTTATAAATCTAAATCAAAATTTTAACTAGTAGTTTTTGTAGTTACTTAACTTTGTGTATTACAGACAATTTTTTTTTAAAGATATATATATAGAGTCTATACGATCCTTTGAAGATTATAATAATTAATGTAACAATATTAATCTTATAACATTTTATAATTTGTGAAAACAGTTTTATTTGAATAACAACTAGATTAAATATAACATATATTTACATATATCTTATATTTTTACTACATAACAACATTTAAGGACTTAAGTATTAAAATATTATCCTTATTATACATTATATTTTAATAACTTTCAAATTACTTGCTGAAAAATTAATTTAGATTTTATATCATCATTTTCAAAAAATTGTTTACTTCATAATTTATAATCGTAAAATATGTTAATTTTCATTTAAAAAAACATCGACGTTTGCATTATCACAAATCACTCCTTACATAGTTAAATTTCACAAAAAAGTAACAAAGTAATCGCAATTGTGAAGTCAAAATTTGAAAATTATTTTATAAAAAAAAAAATTCATGCGTGTAACAAGTACGTGGGGATGAAGTGAAACTTCTTTCAGTCATATAATACTGATATTATAGGCGTGTATTTAAATACCGGTTATTATTTTATTTTCGGTAACTATGGTTACAATATTGATAAATATTTTCTATTTTCATGTTATTTATCTCGTATTTTATTATGCATGGCAATATATTATGTTTATTATGTCTACTGATATAGATTGTATATGTAGTATCAAAATAAATAAATAAAAAAAAATTGACAAAATTAGGTATTCATGCCTAAAATAACGATTTTCTTATTTTGTTGTTTTGAAATGTTCACCAAATGTTTATATGATCAATTATTATATATGATAGAATTATCAAAATATTTTGACTCTTGAGGTAGGTATTTATACATAATATTTTTAATTAAACCTTTTTTAATAACTTAAAAAAATTATTCGCTGTATCAAAATTCAAAAGTCTTGAACATTTTGTATAGGATTTCACATAAGTTGTTTTTGAATCTGTGTTTATAAAATATTAAAAGTTTATAGGCACAATATTGGATTCAGAGTGATAAATGTATTGATTTTGCAATATATATGTTTTTTTGTAAGTGTATATTGTAAGTAGTCAAAACAATCTTCGATTTTCAACGGTTTTGAATAGCAAACTGGATCTAGTTTGTACTTTATAGAGAGGTCAAAATTAAATATTATCAGTACTTTTTTTATAATCGGAAAAAACAAAGCCAAAGCCTGACGTATATAATATAGGTATCTCGGCTTTCAATGCCCAAACCGTCAAACAAGTAAATATCTATACCTGCAGTAAGAGTTTGCGCAACCAATTTTTGGTGACCACGATAACCGCGAGTACTGCACAAAGACAAGATTTATAAGATTCCACAAGGGTTTATCCTACATAGCTTTAAGGTTGCTTACTCTCAATAAACTGACCACGATAAAGAGTACTGGCAGAAAAATAGTATTATAGTGTCTTACTATTTTTATAAGTGTTTTTCTCGTTAAAAACGCTTTAGAAAATATTTAAAGAATTAATCATTCTCTAGAAGTATAAGCTCTTTTACAAAAATGAACAAATTATTTATTAACTCAAAACAAAAATATAAAATAAAAACAAGAAAAGAATATTAAAATCGATTGGTATTGAGTCGTAACACACCACGACTGTCAGCTTGCTTCGCTTTCCTCGTTGCCGTTGCCTCATTAATATTATATTTTGTTGACTCGGCATTTCTCGGCCCCCGCTCCACATGGGATATTTCGTGATCATATTGTACTATAATACGATTATATATACGTATATTAGTATTACATGCCATCATACTATTATTTCATTACACCAAAGTAAAAAAAAAGGTCGCTGCAGATCTATTTATTGCCAAATAGGTACTTAAGCCTACCCTCCCAAATATTTTACAAAATCTCCAACTACGTGTATTGATAAAGAACAAGTAAAAAACAATTGACCTACAACATTGAATGCATATAGGTACATTTTTTTTTTGTAAATTTATTACAATAGATCAATAAATACTTATTTATTTGTAATATAATATATCTAAATTATTATGTTGTACGTGTGTTAGAAAAATGTAGAAAATTAATGCGTTCACTATCTATAATGATAATCATTAAGTTGACCCATAAAAAATTAAAAATTAAAAATAGCTAAGTGATAGTCATAAGTATAAGTGTAACTAACTGTAATCGATTCTATTGCAAATAAATAATAATTTAAATTGACATATTGACACAAAACTATAAAACATAACAAAAACAACAAATATAACATAACAGTTATAAAAAAAAAATATGACGCATAACATACAAACAAACATAAATTATTTGAGAAAGATAATTTAATAGACTGTAAGATATTTATTTTAAAATACAAATTATAGGTTACTAGGTTACTATATAATATATTAGTAAAATAAATTACTTAAATATAAATATTAAAAAATATGTAGGTACCGCTCTGCTGTACATTGGGCGCCGTGTGGATCCACTATTCGGGATATATTATAGGAATGTTAAATTTGAATCCAATGATAGGTATTATTGTATGCGAAAAACGATTCTGAACGAAGATAATTTATCAGCCTAAGATATAATTTTCAGTGGTTGGTGAAAAGGGTGGTTTATGTCTTAATGATCTAAATACATCAAAATTTAAGTTCTTTATAATTAATGTAAGCTAAACTTATGGAAAATCTTTTACTAAATTTTCAACTCTAAGCCACTTATACAAAATTTTTTACTAATTATACCTACAAAATAATTTGCAAATATTCATGATTTTGACGAATTTTCGTCAATATTTGAACTCTAAATGCTAATAAAAAAATTGTGCCTATGTATCTATTCTTATAATTTTTTAATCACTATAAGAATAACTTTTTCAACATTAATTTAATATATTTCGTAAAAATTTGAACTAGGTATAAACGCTTATAAAAAAAAATTGTGACTAACGATTTTTGATTTTTTTAAACTACAATATGAACAATTCATAAGGATTCTTGTATTAAATTTTCAAGTTTTTTTTGCCATCCGAAATTTTTTTATCGACACTTCAAAAAAAAAAATTCTCAGAAAAATTGAAAATTTCTGTAATCTATAAATAACTCAAAAAAGTCAAAATATTTTGAAAATTTAGCCATGCAATAATAACGGTAACATACACATGTGGTGAAAATTTCAAGTATTTACAGTGATTAGTTTTTGAGTTACAACCATATAAAAAAATCGACTTGGTCGAAAACTGGTTTTGTGTAAAAATTCCCGTTTTTCCGTTACTTTTTTATTGTTTTTCTCGATTGTTTTGAAAACTATTGGAGAATGTTCACTTTTGACCTCTATAATGTACCAAGGATATTCACTTTTCCATCGGAAACCACCCCCGAAGTTTGATATTGAAGCATTATTTCGACTAGTTAGACTGTACACAAACACAAAAACAAAAAAATAAATAACACACATCATTGTATAATCAATATTCAATACATTCTTCACTTCGTTCAGAATTTAAAATTTAAAAAATGTAAAAATTTTGTTATTACGAGAAGCTACAGTGGTATATTTTATATATTTATAAATATTCTATTCTATACCTATAGGCTATAAGACTATGACTAGAAATTAGAATACAACAATTGCTATACATTAAAATCTATCAATAATAATTTATTCAGTACGATAAAGATGGTACTTATTAATAAAAAAGTTCGAGTATCTTGTCTTTATTGCACTTTTTACAACCACATAGTATATACCTTTTTATTATTTAATTATAAGATTTATAACGCGACAAAATGTATTAATTTATAATGTTGTTATTAATTTTTATTTTTATACGTCTTATAGTTTATTGATTTTAATATCGATTTGAGTGAAATACAAATACCATTCGAAAAAAATAATGATATAACAAATAAATAATTATATTATTCATTGAGTTTAATTTAATGATTTGTGCCAAGGGACTGTAATAATACTTTATAAGGAATGGTTATAAAATATTTAAAAAAAAAAAAACAAAAATAAGCATGTATAGAATATATAAATACCCATAGTAAAATGTTCATGATCTTTTCGCGCTGACTATATCACTGTAGAAGCAGAAGCTAATGTATTAAGCAATCTTTTTGAAATTGTTTGCAACCAACATGATATAAAAATTTGTAACCTACCTACGCTTACTTGGCCAAAATCAACATTTTAAAAACATGAAGCAAATATCACGTAACCCACTGATTATGTCTTACCAACCATGGACTTGGGCCAATATTAGCAACTAATTGCAACATATTATAAATTAGAAAAAAGAGCAATTTTATTTTTACAAGTTTTACTTGTAATAGGTATATTATATTACTAAACTTCATTACATTTTTATTTTTGTTGTAAGATTTAAATAACTTAGATTCAGTTTAGTCTAATTACTGAAAAATTCTTATCATGACTTTTGCTTAAAACAAAATTTTCGAGGCTGTTGATTATATGTGTATTTTATTTGTTATGAATGATAATTATCATCATAAAAGCTAATGCATGAATTAGTCTCAAATCTATCTTAACTCTTTTGTATGTTTAACACTTTAAACTTTTGTGAAAGATTTTAATTCAGTATCTTCATTTGTTAGATATGTAATGTATATATATATATGTGTATGTATAGTTTATACTCATGTTATATTTCTAATTTCTATGTATAATCAATGACATTATAAATGTCAAAATAATTGCGTAATAATATTATAAAAAAAAAAAATTATAATCAGTTCATAAAATAGAATATACATAATATTCTGAATATGTCCCTATTCAAACAAATTCAAATATTTGTTAAGCATAGTTTTATGGTGTTTATGAGTATAACTGATTTATTACTTGTTTATTTGTTGTTTCTGTTTATTTTTAATTTATATATATTTTACGGATAATCTATACTATATAAAAAAATCTTATTTTGTTTCTAAAACATTGTATTATACATTTTGATAACTAGTTTTTGTAATTGTTAAAAATAAATATGTTTTCGTTTAACTACGTAGTGAATATTTTTATGTGCGTATTATATTTAACTGTTCATGAAGGAATAGGAATTAAAATTACTGACACGAATACAATAAGAAATAATATCGTAAAGTATATAAATGTCGAAGCATACGCTTCAATTCCACTGCAAATGAAAAACGACAAAGACCCGATAATTTTTAAATACAACAGCGTATTTTTGTATAATGATAAGCTGGAGTCAAAATTATTACAAGATGAAAGCAAAAAGGATTTGTTGAAAATAATGAATGTGGTATATTCACATATAGAATGCACTTACATTACTGGTGCTTACAAAATACTTTCACCTTTCAGTAGCTATTTAAAAAAAGTCCAAACAGAGGTAGACAAACTATACTACGTTAAAACTCTAATTAATATTTTAGAAAAAAGCGGTATCTTGTGGCTAAAGGCAATGAAAACATTGCAATCACTCGACATGGATCCTTCTTATGTATTATGGCAAGTATTAATATTTTCTAACACCGCAAATGAAGTTTTATCAAAAACATATTCTGGAATGAATAACACGACCGAAAAGGATGTTATAGTTCAAAGAATTGTCAATATTTTTCAGCAGATAATCAATTCGTTGAATAAGGAAATAAAAAAATGCAACATCGAAGAAGTCGGATTTTATAAAACCATGAAGGATACAGTTAAATATCCTAATGATATTACCAAACAGATTGAATGTCCATCATACAACATGTTTACTACTAAATTATGTCATGATTCTTTCAAATATGTTGAGCTTTTTCACAAACTCTTATATAAAAATCATATAGGTCATTTACCATACACGGGGTATGAACATTTCATTCCGAATAATTGGCTCTTAACAGCACCGAATTTGGAAAAAATACTCGAACACGGTTCTACATATCTACATTTTACTTTTACAGATGACGACAAAAATATGGATAGCGTAAATATAATTTCAAATGACGATTGGTCACTCAATTACTCTAAACTGTACTTCGATAGTGTCTACAGAATACTTAACCCCTTTCGAGAACTTTCATTACAATTAATGACACAAAACTTGAATATTTGTCATAATTATTGGAAAACAATCCAATATGAGGTTCTCAATGACGAAAATCTATTGATGCATATCGTGGGATATTGCAATGATATTAAAACTAAAATTGGACAAATCATAGAGAAAATTATGATGAATGATGATAAACTACTGCCACTATATGAAAATTGGAAAAAAGCATTTGACGCCGAATTTCTATACGAAGTGACTTATGATAATGCATTGCAAGACATTCACACAAAAGATGTTTCTCTTTGGTTTGGATCTGAATTTAACTTTGGTAACTTTTATATGACTTTATTTAAAGATATCGAGAAAAAAATTTCTAACTATGAAACTGACTTTTCCATTATTAACAATCTTGATATCGGAGTAATAAATATGTTTAAAAGATCTGTTTTTAAAGGACTCTCCAAAAAAGATGAAAAATGATTGTTCTAATTAATTAATTCTTTATCATAAAATTCATATTTCTAGTAGAATGTTATCCACACAGAAATTATTTTGCACATTAAAATAAATAAATAATTTATTGTTACCAGTTTAATTATGAAATGAATATTATTTTATTGTTGTTTTTTATAATTTGTTGTGTATTTTAAATAATAAAACATATTAAAGTATAAAATAATCGTAGTAATAATCTATTTAACTTGCACTAAGAAAAAACAATTAATATAACTCGTGTTATAATTTTCAAATAATGACCATTATTCATTATTTAATTAGAGAAATACTAATGAACGGGTTTTTTATTTATTTGATGTGAATGTATAACGTCAATAGTTATTTTCTTATAAAATAGTATGTAGGTAGTTCTGATATGCAGTTTTGTAATTATTATGTTCTATACGTTATAGTAACGATTGGATTGAAGTTATTTGATCACTCTTTAAAATTGTTATTACAAATATTAATGAAAAACGTATAATTATATTTTAATGGTTTAATGTAAGCTTCATAGAAAATATTAATGTAAATAATGTATTGTATTTCCTGAGTAAAGACTGGTCCACAGAAAATAATTATATTGTGTATTATAAAAGGATGTTTAAAAAATACTGTTCAACGTTTAAATGCTTTTTTCTTTATTTTAATTTTAAAATATAATTTATCCAATATTTTTGGTTAAGGATAATTTTATACTTTATATTTATTGGTTTTTCTAATTATCTGATAATTATTATCAACAATATTAATCACACTATGTTAAAAATTCAATATATAACAATTAATATAACTAAATTGTGAAATCTGTCACACTTTTGGGACTATATAAAAGTATAATAGGTACTGAAAATATATAAGATGGAATGAGACATAATTTAAAGTTAAAATGTTCACTCATTCGTGCTATATTTATTCGTTATACTCAGCCATTAGGAATTGTATTTAAAAAAAATATATTTATGAATGTTTGGTAATTATTAAAGTTTATCCAGTGTTTAATTTATTTAATATATAAATTATTTTAGATGTTCGAAAAAAGTGTTAAGTCAATGATATTTTTAAATCATTGTTTATTAGTTTAATTTAAGTAGGTATATATCGGAGGGACGTGTGATAACGTGTTCGGTGTGAAGGTGCTTTTAAACTCAACGGCTCTTGTATATCTGCATGTGTCCCTGTTCCCTGACTATACAGTTGATTATGAGTATTATGATGTTATGAAACTTTTATATTATAAACTAAAATAAACATCAATGTGTTTTTTGTATTAGAATATTGATATTGATTATATAGATATTTTCGAGACGCAATTAGGTTATAAAATAAGGTATACCGGAACGCAAATAAGCTATGACTCTTATTGAATCTTTTTTTGCTGGACGCAATTCATCTAGTGATGAAAATTTTGGAGGGAAGTAGTATGCACCGTTTTTTCCATCATTATATCTGATTTTATTGATTTACTTAAGGTTAAAATTTCTAAAAACATTCAACTACATAGGTCCTACACAGATTAAAATCCCTAAAACTATTTTGAAATTATATAAGTAAAAAAAAAAAATTATTATAAAAAAAACATGTTACAATCTCAGTGGTTATTGTAGTATTCACAGAAATATTACAAATATTGTTTAAAAAAATCAATATTTTTCATTTGTTATAGATACTTAATTTCATATATATTTCAAATTCCCATTAAAAAAGGAAGGTAAGTCGTAAAGTAGGTACTGATCTGCTGTACTTTAACGTTTCAAAAGGGTGATTTGTGTCTATATTACTCTATTATTATAGGTTTTTTTTTTAAATTTAAATTCAAAGTTATATCATTGTATACAAAAAACAATTCTGAGCCGAAATGCCTTTCAGCATATCACTTGGTGATAATGTTTTTTTTAATAAAGCTTTTAGTCATAATATTTTAATTTTAGTATTATTGTAGATTTATAAAGGAAAATAATAAACAACCATTTATTTTTATAGAAAATAATGTGACAATGTATGATAAAAGCATTTTTGAAATAAACCTGACTTCTAAAAATTAAATAATAATTTACTATATTTTATTTTTTTTCATTCGTGTCAAAAATTAAATAAGACAAAAAATGAATAATTACAAAACAGCATAAGTGTAGCACTATTTACCATCTGTGTCATTTATAACTAAATAAGTTTGAATTTTTTTACATTATTAGATGTCTTGCATTATTTACTCGTGCGTTTATAAAACTTAATGTTTTGATATTAGTCATAATAACATTTTATACTCCTATTTGCCATAGCAGATAATCTTGATATATTATGCTGTATGTTTTTGAGTTTATTATAACGACTATATGAACTCTAAGCGAATCACAACTATTTATTTAAGACAGTTTTTTTCTTTTCATTACAATTTTGTACGTGATAATAAATCTCTCTTTCACGTTTAGTGCATCTTACCTGCAAAGAAGAACAAACATTTGATTTTTAGGGTTCATATAACCGATACTCAACGTTTTTTTCTGAATCTAACTTCCCGAATAGTATTTTGCCAAAATAAGAAAACACAAAACTTTTTTTACCGGCTGCTTTTTTTTCCGACGATTATTGTTTCCAAAATTAAAATAAGTGGTCAAGTGAGTAACGCTGTGCTGTATAGTAGGTCACAATAATTGATGTATTAAATTTGAATCCAATGATAGGTATCATTGTATACGAAAAACGATTCTGAACGGAGATGATTGGAATATAATTTCTAGTAGTTAGTGATAAAGGTGGTTAATATTTTAATGGCCTGAATACTCCAAAATTTAAGTTCTTTTATGATTATTGTAAACCAAACTTATAGGAAATCTTGTATTAAATTATAAATTCTTAACTACTTGTACAACATTTTTTATACATTTTTTACTACAAACTAATTTAAATAATTCATGATTTTGACGAGTTTTTGACAATATTTGAACTTCAAATGCTAAAAAAAATTGTGAATGTGTATTTTTATGATTTTTGAATCACTATAAGACTAACTTATGAGGAACTTTATATTAAAGATTTCAGTATTTTGACTCGGCTAAAAAGTTTTTATTAATATTTATATAAGAAAAAAAAATTAAACAAAAATGAATACTTAAAAATGCGAATAAAAATCATTCAACTACTTAAGCAAAATAAATATTTTGAAAATTAAATCATGTACAAAAAAAATGCAAATCTAAATAACTGGTGATATTTTCAAGTATCTACGACTTATACTTTTTGATTAATAAAATAATAACAAATGTTTAAAATCGTTTGAGGATAAATCCTTATCGTTCTGACATTTCGTAAAAATTTAAATTCAAACACACATAAATGTTTCCTACAATGATGTTTCGAGTTTTCTCTATAGCTATTTGAAGAAAAACTTATGGAAAACTTAGTTTTGAACTTTTTAACCTTAGATATAAATCCAAAAAAAAATTATGATTTTTCAACTATAAGATTTGGTACTTGTAAATTTTCGAAAAAAGACATGTTTCTTTATTTTAAACTGCCAATTTTTTTTAATAACAATTTAAAAATTTTTAAGCAACTAGTTTTACCAATACCAAAATCAAATTTTTTTTCAAATGATAACAACTATATTTTTAATGGATTCTTATAGAGTTTTAAAAAAATAAAAATTTGATGTTAAAATCATACATTTTGAACGTCCAATTTGCGTCCATGGTGCAATTCTACACCTTTTTAAAAACTTAAATTTAAAATCTTATCAGTCACACAAAAAAAAAACTTTTAATAGATAGGTACTAATAACCTGTGTTAATTAAACAATTCTAATGTTATTATAATACCTAATTGAATACTATGATAATCATTATCTACCTTATTAAAAATCCAAATTTAAAATATTTAAAATAACAAACAAAATGACAGTGGAGTAAAATCTAAATTAATCGATTACCATAATAATAAGTAATAAGTATGTACCTATAGCCTATAGGTACTTATTTTATAACTGTGTGTTAAAATACCTTAAACAATTTTGTAGGCAATTATTCCAAACAAAATTTTTCGTGTCTGATAATGAATTTAAGTTATTTATAAAAATGTGTGGAATTGCATTAAAAGATAATTATATAAAAATTATTTTGCTCTAGAAATACAATTCATTAAAATCAATTTATTAAAGTTTAGGGTCAACTTAGTAAATAAACCAGTGAACCAAAATGTATGATTTTAACATCAAAATTTGCTCTATAATCCATTAAAAATATAATTATTATCATTTGAAAAAAAGTTGTTTTTGATATTGGTACAACTGCTTGCTTAAAAATATTAAAATTTTTATAAAAAAATTGGTCGTTTAAAATAAAAAAACACGTCTTTTTTTTAATTCTATGTTATCAATCTAAAATTGTTAAAAAAACCTCGCATACAATGACGTAAGATACACTCTGTATATTAAAACCTTTGATGTTTTAATTTTTTACTGTTTGCTGATATTTAATTTATTGAATAAAAATATCTAAACAATAACATTTTTTTTTCAAAAAAAAAAAAAAAAATACTGGAATGGAGATTAATTGATTTTTAACATTTAGATTTAGTTAGGTCTATAGTTGTTATTTGTGCAAATCAAATAGATTGTTTTTGATTTATTTTATTCATTAATATATTTTATTCTTTGAAATACAGAAATACATAAAATTAAAAATATGTATATAATATTCTTAATAAATAACCTTTAATCTAATGTCAACCTAAAATAAAACTGTTAATGTAATATTTTATTCTATAAAATCATTAAAAAAATATATATTTAAATATCAGTTAATAAATCTACTATCACAATCATAATCAATAATAAATTCTTATTTGAGAATCATTAAAAAGATTGTATTTCATTAGACGAATAAAATGTAAAATAAATACATTTTTGTTATGTAATAATTTAAACATTTTAATTTTAGAAAAATAATGTAAACATAATAATCTACTTGAAATGTGAATTTTATGATAAAGAATTAATTAGTTACAAACAATCATTTTTCATCCTTTATGGGGAGTCCTTTGGAAACAGATCTTTTAAACATATTTAATACTCCGATATCAAGATTGTTAATAATGGATAAGTCAGTTTTATAGCTAGATATTTTTTTCTCGATATCTTTAAAAAATGTCACATAAAAATTGCCAAAGTTAAATTCAGATCCAGACCAAACAGAAACATTTTTTGTGTGAATGATTTGGAATGCATTATCATAAGTCACTTCATATTGAAATTCGGAGTCAAATGTTTTTTTCCAACCTTCATATGCTAACAGGAGTTGATCATCATTCATCATAATTTTCTCTATGATTTGTCCAATTTTAGTTTTAATATCATTGCAATATCCCACTATACGTATCAATAGATTTTCGTCATTGAGAACCTCATATTGGATGGTTTTCCAAATATTATGACAAATATTCAAGTTTTGTGTCATTAATTGTAATGAAAGTTCTCGAAAAGGGTTAAGAATTCTGTAGACACTATCGAAGTACAGTTTAGAGTACCTGAGTGACCAATCATCATTTGAAATACTATTTACGCTATCCATATTTTTGTCGTCATCTGTAAAAGTAAAGTGTAGATATGTGGAACCCTGTTCGAGTATTTTTTCCAAATTCGGTGCCGTTAAGAGCCAATTATTCGGAATGAAATTTTCATACCCCGTGTATGGTAAATGACCTATATGATTTTTATATAAGAGTTTGTGAAAAAGCTTAACATATTTGAAAGAATCATTACATAATAGAGTAATATTCCAGTTGTACCATGGACAATCAATCTGTTTGGTAATATCATTAGGATATTTAACTGTATCTTTCTTGTTTTTATAAAATCCGACTTTTGTTATGTTGCATTTTTTCATTTCCTTATCCAACGAATTGATTATCTGATGAAAATTACTGACGATTTTTTTAATTATAACTTCCTCTTTGGTCGTTGTATTCATTCCAGAGTATGTTTTTGATAAAACTTCATTTGCGGTGTTAGAAAATATTAATACTTGCCATAATACATAAGAAGGATCCATGTCGAGTAATTGCAATGTTTTCATTGCCTTTAGCCACAAGATATTGCTTTTTTCTAAAATATTAATTAGAGTTTTAAGGTATTTTAGTTTATCTTTCTCTGTTTGGACTTTTTTTAAAAAGTTAATGAAAGGTGAAAGTACTTTGTAAGCTCCAGTAATGTAAGTGCATTCTATATGTGAATATACCACATTCATTATTTTCAACAAATCCTTTTCGCTTTCATCTTCTAATAATTTTGACTGCAGCGTATCATTATTCAAAAATACGCTCTTGTATTTAGAAATTATCGTGTCTTCGTCTGTTGTCATTTTCAGTGGAATTGAAGTGTATGCTTCGACATTTATATACTTTATGATATTATTTCTTATAGTATTCGTGTCAGTAATTTTAATTCCTATTCCTTCATGAACAGTTAAATATAATACGCACATAAAAATATTCACTACGTAGTTAAACGAAAACATATTTATTTTTAACAATTACAAAAACTAGTTATCAAAATGTATAATACAATGTTTTAGAAACAAAATAAGATTTTTTTATATAGTATAGATTATCCGTAAATATATATAAATTAAAAATAAACAGAAACAACAAATAAACAAGTAATAAATCAGTTATACTCATAAACACCATAAAACTATGCTTAACAAATATTTGAATTTGTTTGAATAGGGACATATTCAGAATATTATGTATATTCTATTTTATGAACTGATTATAATTTTTTTTTTTATAATATTATTATTACGCAATGATTTTGACATTTATGATGTCATTGATTTTACATAGAAATCAGAAGTATAATATGACTATAAATCAAAAACGAAAAGACTAGTTATTACAATCGACAACACTAGATTTTATAACAAAAATATAAAGACGCTAAAAATAAATTAATAATTACAACGAGACATTAGTTTTCATTATAAACAACATAAAGCTATGCTACACAAATATTTGAATTTGTATGATATTGTTTAAATAGGTTAAAATATTACATTATGTGTTTTTAATATGGTAGGAATATCATTTTTATTTTATTACACCGGTATACAATGATGTTGGTTTTTTTTTCATAATTAAAATACGAAATAATTATTATAATATCAATTTTTACGAAGTTTAGACTTACCTACCCGAAAAAATGAAACCCGTCTTATTCAACGATAGTATTATTATTACTATGACATTGTTAATTTTTGTCAATATGTAATTTTTTTTTTTTATAACCATTACCATTAAGTTGCATTTTAAGAAAAGTACCTGATCTTAATAAGTATTTGAATAAAACTTTGAAGAATACTTTTTAAATAAATTTAATCACGACTATTACGATCTAACAAATATTCATCTCCAAATAGTAGGTAAATGTAAAATGCAAACGTAAATCTATAAAAAATATGTAATATGTATACACAATCAAAATAAGGAATATTAAAGAAAATCACTCATAATGACCAAGGAGGATCAAAATTTATTGTTTTTGATACTAATAATCTGAGAAAAATATGCATAAAACTTCTAAAAGTGTTCTTCCTTCTAATTCTACTAATATTAATGAAGTGCATACAATTATTAACATGGAAAAAATAGTTACTATTATATTATCGGAAAGTCATTTTTATTAATTAATTATTTATATTGCTTCTATAGTATCGGAAACATACATTTCTTATTTTAACTAATAGTTTACTGATTTATTGTAGTAGTAATAATGACAGTGGCGTATTTTGGGTTTTTTTTTGGGAGGGGGGGTGTCCAAAATATGACCCAGTGAAGAAATATAATATATTTATTATATTTTGTTATTTTACGTTAAGACATATAGTTTTGACAACTTTTTTACTGTAAACGCTTACAAAAATAAAATTGGGTCTGTTATTTCAATATTTTTGAATTTCTTAAAGAACACGTATGTAAATGAGTATATTTAATAGATTTTTATTCTATGAAATTTGAAATATTTACACAAAATTATTTATAAAAATAAAGTATACAAATTTAATATGACACAATAGTTATTGTTGTATAGAAATATAGAACACGATGCATCATATAAACAAATATTATTTTATTAAAAACATTCAATAAACGTTTGATATATTATTTAAAGATTAGGTTACTAGGTTATTATAACAATTTATGTATACAAAATGAATCAGAGCACAATATTATTAATAGGTAAAAAAAGGTGTGAGAGAGTTAGACACTTCAGGTACCGCCATAAGTGCACGGGAAAACACGAGTTGCGTTTGGTAAAAAATGTATACACCAATTGCATCCCAAAACATCCAGGACGCAATTTGTGTATTTTAATCAGGGGTTCTTAAACAACAAACAAAAGTAAATAAATAAATGACAATTATAAATATAATAATTATTAGTCAAAATCAATATAGTCAATGATATAATACAATAAATAAACAAATAATAGTATTTTATATCTGATTAGTAAATCCAGAACATTGAAAAATTAAATGCTATATGCATTGAAATACAATAAAATGCGTGTTTTATCATTCATGATGACGATAAATGAATTTGTTTATTATTGCTAATCAATCAGGAATCAGTAAAAAAAATCCATCAACTATTGTCATTTATAATATTAAGCAAGTAATATAACATATCGAAACATAATATCAGAGCTCTGGTGTTCTTATAATTAATATACTACGGCGAACCCTTGAAAACAATTCAAAAATTCTAATACCCAACCAATATAGTGAGGCGGGGTGTAGCCTATTTTGCCCAAAAATGACTATCCCCATTTCGTCCGGGTACCCGTTTCGCCCAAATTTTGTTTTTATACGATTCCCGTTTCGCCCAGAATAATTTAGACCAATTTAAAATTAAGTTGGCAATAGTTCAGTCCAATATTATATTTTAGAGAATGTTAAAAACCTAAATACATCTGAAACTGTAACCTCAAAAAACGAACCAATTGTTTTAATAAATAATCCAGAAAAAAATGTTATTATTTTTTTTTTTGTAAGACTAATTTAACACTTTTAAGTACAGTGGACACAATTTATATAGATGGAACTTTTCTATATTGTGCGCGATTTTTTACACAAATGTTTACCATTAATGGTTTTCAAAATGGACATTATGTAGGTACCGTTAATTTTTTGTCTACTTCCCGATAAAAAGTATGAAACATACTTCTATACGCTTATTATTATACCTAACGCAATTATTGATAAATGTAAAGAAATTTGTTCACCTAAATATATAACTATTAACTTTGAACTGGCTATACACTCAACTGTTAATGAAATATGGCCTCCGTCAAAAAGGGTTGGATGTCGTTTTCATCTAACACAGGCGTGATATAGAAATATACACCTGCAGCATGGTTTAGCAACAGACTATAAAACAAATTCGGATATTAGCAAATGGACAAAATAGACTTTTGGTTTATTATATTTGGACCTCGATCTGATTGTTTCGTTGAAGATTTGATGCCAGAATGCCCAACTGATGAAAGAGCCACGAAATATTGTGATTATTTAGTAAAAAATTATATTTCTGAGGATAGTACATTTCTCTCCTTATTTATGAGCATGTAATTCAGCAAGTATTCTGATTACGACGAATGCGTGCGAGTCGTTTCATTCCCTCTTTAATGATCATTTTTATTCTAATTATCCATCTATATTAAGTTGGTTTAATGTTGTGAAAAATTTCGTCCAAACTGACACGTGTATAAAAATCAATAGTGTTTAAACATCAAAGACATCAAAAGATGCAAGTATAATTAAAAGGAAAGTACACAATCAAAAACAAATAACGAGGTACCGATCAAATGATATTACTCGTTATGAATGCATAAAAAGTATGTGTAATAATTTTAAAAATAAAGTGTAGGTATTCATAAATATATTTTGAACGATTAAAATCGATTTTATTATACGAGTATATGTAAATTTTTATTATGACGTAAATTTGATTTTTTTAATGATAAGTGTTTATAAATATTGTAGACTAAATTTTAAATTTGTTAAATTTACCTTTATTGTGAAAAAAAAATTTTTGGAAAACAAAGAGTATCGCCTCCTCGTGGTGTTTCTGGATAACGCTAAGTGATACTCAAATATTATAATCATTGCCAACTTAATTTTAAATTGGTCTTAACTACTCTGGGAGAAACGGGAATCATATAAAAATAAAATTTGAGCCAAACGGAGAGGGTCATTTTTGGGCAGTTCGTATAAATATCTTTTTTTACAGAACGTAACTAAGGTGCCCCGAAGCGCACTACCATCTATATCACTGGCTTTTATTAGCTTACCTTAACTCTAAAGTAAAATTTTAATAAATTTTAAAAACCTAACAAATAAAATATAATGTTTCAAAGCATTTTAAATGTACATCGTTATGCAATTATGTGTATAAAATAAATAAATGAATAAATAAAACAATAATAAAAAAAAGCGTGGTGAAGTGGGTAACGCTCTGCTGTACATGCAGTAGGTATCGAGTGGACATCAGACATAGAGTAGGTCATTTTAATGGGTGTGTTCAATTTGAATGCAATGATAAGTACCATTGTGAAATCAAATCTGAACGGAGATGATTAGTCAGCTTAGGATAAATATTTTCAACTTGGTAGTGAAAAAGTTAGTTTATGTTTAATGAATGACCTGAATACCCCAAAATTAAATCATGTAAAAAAATGGCAATTTAAAGAACAGGTGTATGTTTTAAGTTTCTACGACTTAGTAATTTTTAACTATAACAAAAATCTAAAATTATTTGATATACCTAGTAAATAGTTATTTTACTCATGATTTTTTGATTTCGTAAAAGTTAAAAATTTAGATAAATTTTATTTTATTGGCCAACATTCAACTTATTTTATAGGTAATTATTGTAAGCTATACTTATGGGAAATTTAGCAGTATTAGATTTTCAACTCTTATTTTAACTCTAACATTTTTTATAAATTTTATATAAAAAAGAATTTACAAATGGCTATAAATAGCCTAAAAAGCACCGAAATATTTTGAAAATTGAAATATATAAAGAAAATAGCAATCTAAACAACTGGTGGAAGTTTCAAGTATCTATAACTTATACTTTTTATTGAATAATAAAAAATATTTAAAATCCTTTGAGGATAAAACTTATAACATTTTTCTTATATAATGACGTTTGAGTCTTCTTTCTAGTTATTTGAAGGAAAACTTATGGAGAATTTTGTTTTGAAGTTAGGTATAAATAATAAAAATTTTATGAATTTTCGATACTTCGATTACATGAGAATAATTGCAATTTTGACTTTAAACAATTATAAAAAAAAATGTTTAAAGGTAATAAAAACAATTAATAAGAAATCTTATTCTAAATTTTTAAGTTTTTTTGGCCATTAAAATTTTTTTATCATTTCAAAAAAAAAAAATACTTAAAAAAAATCGAATATTTCAGTTGTCTATAAAAAACTTAAAAAAACCATATTTTTTTGAAAATTTAACCATGTATGGATATAAGATAATACTAATATAAAAATTTTGTGAACATTTCAAGTATTTACAGTGATTGATTCTTGAGTTTCAATAATATAAAAAAATCGGTTTTATCGAAATCTGCTTTTATATAAAAATTCCCATTTTTAAGTTAATTTTTTATGGTTTTACCCGATTTTTTGAAATTTTCTGGAAACTTCTTACGTTTGACCTCTATAATTCACCACGGATATTCAATTTGCCACCAAAAACCCCCCCGGAAGCTTTAAATTGAAGCATTATTTTCACAAGTTATGGTGTACACAGACACAAAAAAACACACATCATTGTAGAATCAATACATTCATTACTTCGTTCAGAATCAAAAATATGTATTATATACCTTAGATCATAGACGCGATGAACATTTAACAGCCTAAAATTTCTTCTACGAGTTTTCTAAAAAGTTTGTATATTTGCAAATGGTTTGTAAAAAATAAAATATATAATATTATATTAATATACATAATATTTATCTAATATGATTAACTAAGCATACAGAACCCCATTTTTTACTTTAATAATGTATTTATGTAATACTTTATTATTTAACTATATTTTCATTTATTTTGATTTATAATTACAAAACCATCGGGATAAATGATAATTTACAGTAATTAAGATTAGTGATTACTCATTAAAATAAAAAAGAATTTAGTATTGCCACCATGCATTTTTTATATAATACCTAATTAGTAAGACAAACCAGGTATTTGTTAAATTTGATAAACTGTCTTGCAGTATATTTGTCTTAAGCTGATTACCTATATACCTCATTGAAGAAAATTCTTTTAAGATCATTAAACAAAACATAATGAGTAGTATGATGAATGATGATTTATTTAATTGTTACTCAATTTAGTTAGATATTTAATCTAATAATCTAATAATTAATAGTTATAACAACACTTTTAAAGATTCTTACATTACATTTTTAACATAATAATATGATATATATTTTATTTTTATTCTATAATATATTAGACCGTAATGAAACAATCTATAATTAATAACCATACAAAATTCCGAAGACAATATTTTTTTAATAAATCTAAGTGCAGTGTACACAAATATGATATTATTTAATATAGGAAATATAAAGCTCATTATAACAGTGAGAAAACGTGGATGTGAGATCAGTAGGTATAGGTAACCTTACTGTCCTTACTTAACACAATATTACAATAGTTGAATGTACTATTTAGCATACAGAATAATGATATACTCCAGTAATCTGTTCGACTGGTAGTTTTACACTTTAATTACCTTTATTTAATTAAAATAACAATAATAATTATACAATAATATAAAATAGTCGAATGGTTATCATCATTTACAATTGTGGTAAAATATTTTTGAAGGTATTGCATCTAATAGGAGGTTTAACAATTTCATCTGAAAAAAAATATCAATAGATAATTAAGTTATATTAATGTTAAACAATATTTTAAAACACTTTTTTGTATCGATAAAGTAATCATTTAATAGTAGTTAGTAATAAGTACAAATTATCAAGACATGTAAAGATAACTTGTTTTTAAGATTTGATTATCACTTTCTACATTCATCCAAATTTAAACTTCAAATGTCTATTAAAATAAAAATCGCGCTTATTCTTTATCATTTTTAAATAACTAAAATAATCAACTTATTATATTGTGGCGAACCGATGCCACATGACCTCCCTCCGGCGTCGAGGTATCAGGGTAAGACGGTTGGTCATACTGCTTTCGCGGCGAGCGGCGGTCTCCACGTCGTGGAGGCGGCTGGTTTTTCCTCTCTACGTTTTTACCCGTCAACCGACGCGCACGCATTGTAATTTTGTAGCTAATTCTCCGACGACCGACGTCTTTCTTTCTTTTTTCTCACCGGTTTCGCACGCGAACGCGTATACCCCCCTTCGCACCCCAAAAAAGCCTCGTGACTGACCGTCCCCCTACGGATCGTCGATCAACCTTTTTTTTTTATTTCTGATATCTCGCCTTGTTCCCCCAAAATTGTAGCGCATCGCGCACCACATTATTTTGCTCAAACAATAAACTTACAATTCTTACCTATGTAAACGTCGTTTTTATTATTTCGTAGCGTAAGAATATCGGTTGGCCGCGACGAGTCTTAACACTCTTACTCCGCGCGCCACAATATTATAAGCTGCTTGATAATCAAAATATTTAACAATTAGGAGAGTAGATAGGTGCCTACATATTCAACATAATATAGACAATATATTACAAACATACTATAATGCCGGGTTGTATAAAACATTTATTAGTTTAATATTTTAATGGACATAGACTATCAGTCATCAAATCGTGTTTTAGTGATCATTAGCTTACTATTGATTCATTAAATGTTCATAATAATTTATGTAACCCAGCATAAATATTTACTGTTGCTATAAAAATGTATACATACTGTCTTCCATTTCAATAAAATTATTGAAAATCACGTTTATAACTAAACGCAAAACTTTAGCGTTCATTATATCCTTGAAATTTGGAAGTAGATCTTTCAAATCTGGATAAAATTTTTCGGGTAGTTTGACATATTCCTTACCAGAATCTAACAAACAATTTGAAAGGTTATCGTGAAAAATATTATTTATTAACCATGACTTAATATGATTTATTTAGATAACTGGGTCTTATAGTGATATTTAAAGATATCCATAATCAAAAATCGTAGATTTTTTTTATCGAAAGGAATAATAACATTTTTACAGTAATCTGATAATTTGTGTTTTGTTATTATTGGTTAATAGTTTGTAAAAGTTAAAAATACTTATGTTTATGGAAGTATTTATTTTTTATTTTTTAAAAATCAGCGTAAAATGAATACCTATTATATCACAAAAACAATACAATTCTGTAGCTTTGAATGTTAAAATATGACCGGTAAGATAAAATTTAATAAATTAATAAATAAAATATCTGATTTATTGAAAAGATATAGCAGTATAAGCTTAGACCCAGGCAATATTAATAACCAAATACAATACAGTTATAATCATTAATCATATTAGCCAAATTAACTACTATTGATACAATATGTTAGTATAGAAGAAATAATTTGCATATTGATTTTAAGTTTTAAGAATTTATAAATACAGACATTCAGGAGGTCTATAAATTAATATTATTTAAACTGTATACTTTTAAGTTTACTTGAATAATAAATTTCAATTAAATATCAAAATAAAAATTTTATAAGATCATTAAACATACCTGCAGAAGCATTATCTGTTGCTGTTATTAAATGAAATATCGTAAATGTATTAAATTATTGAAACATTAACATTAAATATAAGTTAGACCCAGGCAATATTAATAACCAAATACAATACAGTTATAATCATTAATCATATTAGCCAAATTAACTACTATTGATACAATATGTTAGTATAGAAGAAATAATTTGCATATTGATTTTAAGTTTTAAGAATTTATAAATACAGACATTCAGGAGGTCTATAAATTAATATTATTTAAACTTTATACTTCTAAGTTTACTTGAATAATAAATTTCAATTGAATATCAAAATAAAAATATAAGATCATTAAACATACCTGCAGAAGCATTATCTGTTGCTGTTATTAAATGAAATATCGTAAATGTATTAAATTATTGAAACATTAACATTAAATATAAGTTAGACCCAGGCAATATTAATAACCAAATACAATACAGTTATAATCATTAATCATATTAGCCAAATTAACTACTATTGATACAATATGTTAGTATAGAAGAAATAATTTGCATATTGATTTTAAGTTTTAAGAATTTATAAATACAGACATCCAGGAGGTCTATAAATTAATATTATTTAAACTGTATACTTCTAAGTTTACTTGAATAATAAATTTCTATTAAATATCAAAATAAAAATATTATAAGATCATTAAACATACCTGCAGAAACATTATCTGTTGCTGTTATTAAATGAAATATCGTAAATGTATTAAATTATTGAAACATTAACATTAAATATAAGTTAGACCCAGGCAATATTAATAACCAAATACAATACAGTTATAATCATTAATCATATTAGCCAAATTAACTACTATTGATACAATATGTTAGTATAGAAGAAATAATTTGCATATTGATTTTAAGTTTTAAGAATTTATAAATACAGACATTCAGGAGGTCTATAAATTAATATTATTTAAACTGTATACTTTTAAGTTTACTTGAATAATAAATTTCAATTAAATATCAAAATAAAAATTTTATAAGATCATTAAACATACCTGCAGAAACATTATCTGTTGCTGTTATTAAATGAAATATCGTAAATGTATTAAATTATTGAAACATTAACATTAAATATAAGTTAAACCCAGGCAATATTAATAACCAAATACAATACAGCTATAATCATTAATCATATTAGCCAAATTAACTACTATTGATACAATATGTTAGTATAAAAGAAATAATTTGCATATTGAATTTTAAGTTTTAAGAATTTATAAATATAGACATTCAGGAGGTCTATAAATTAATATTATTTAAACTTTATACTTCTAAGTTTACTTGAATAATAAATTTCAATTAAATATCAAAATAAAAATATTATAAGATCATTAAACATACCTGCAGAAGCATTATCTGTTGCTGTTATTAAATGAATTATTGTAAATGTATTAAATTATTGAAACATTAACATTAAATATAAGTATATATAATATAATATATAGAAAATATTTCATTACCAAGAAAATAGTCAGAAAACTCGGGACGATTCTCAAACTACTTGAGTACAGTATAAAGCCAAATATTGATTCATAAAAGTTAAGGGATTTTTTTATAGATTTATTTATTTTTAGTAATAAGTTTTAAAATTAAAATAGATAATTTTATCAAGTAACAAAGAACGTGAGTCTAAATTAGTTTCTATAACAATGTATCGAAATAAAACAACACTCTTAATAGCAAATTTGAACATAATAAAATTGATTTCGTGTTGTTAGGTTTAATATTAAAATGAATTTTCCAACTTTCAAATTAAATGAGACAACATTATTTATATGCGTAGCCGTTGGATTTTTTCAATAATTTGATTTTTATACGGGATATATGAGTATTATAAATATTATAAGTTTAAAATGCTCATATCTAGCTTAAAATTTAAAATATCGCAAAAAAGCCAACGGTTAAGCACAAATAATATTCTTATCCTTAACTTTTATTATAGAATAATTCACTCTAATATTTAAGCTAAAAACACAAAATTGGTTCTACTGAACGCAAATTCGTTATGTTGGTTATATGTTTATAAAACTGATTCCGACTGGCGACTGAGATATTACATGTAGGTATTGTAGTGTCCTATTAAGTATTAAGGGCTAAAATTAATTTTTTTTTTTATTCGCATACATACTAAATTATATAGAGAAAGTGTAATTTAAAAATGTTAAATATTAATAATTATTTACTAAAATTTATTTGGATAAAACAACGCCGTATATGCGATAAATTTATTAACATGCAATTCTGGTACTGAAAATTAAATCCATACTCTACCTAAGATTTTATGACGATTTAAATGTCTATAAATAGATATCCATATGTAAGTAAACTTTACTCTAAACTAATATATGTTGTTCTTAAAAATTAAAAGTTAAGGCGTAACTTGACGTAGTTAATATGTTTACGATAAACATACCTGCAGATGTTTTACTTTGATTATCACCTATAAAATAATACACCATTTAATATAGATATAGATAGATAGATAGATAGTATAGATCTATAAATAGATATTGAAAATAACAATAATAATAATTAATATGAATAAATAATTATAATATATAACAAAAATACAACATATTACCTACAGAATATTTAAAGTAATCCGGATGTTTTTTTTTTTTTTAATAATAATTTGAGATACTGCAGATGATACAGACATAGAGTACTGTTTGAATCGCGATACGTAATAGTGTAATATAAAGATCCGACAACCACGATAGACATTAGGAAGGGAATAGAATTGTTTTAAGTACCATAATTTACTGTTCAAATAAACATTAAAATAATAGAAATAGGATCGGCTATGGACTTATAGAGATTATCCGCTATTCTATATTAATTGTTTGTTAAAAACGAAAAAACACAGTTGTATTTTTTCATTATATAATATTATCTACTCGAGTTTTATCTAGTCCTTTTCCTTTTAAAAATAGATGTTTAATTTATGGATACAATTTTTCTGAAAATTTATTATTTAAGAATGAAATACAATCATTTAAAGTTATATAAGTTAAAAATACTATATGAACCCATGTTCTATGTTTTATAAAAACCGAAGAATTTAGCAAATATTAGACAAACTAATAGCTAGGTCTCGGATTTTAAAGCATATACTTCTTTTTTTATATATGAGATAGAGATCTAATTTTTATACATAAATTAGTTTCTCATCGTTATTCTGATTCCAAATAAACCAACTTTTTTTTCTTTTTTAAAATTATTCTAGCTATAGGATTGTTTATATGTTTATTACTTATACCATTTTAATAAAAACAAATGAATAAAGAAATGTTAAAATCCAGAATGAAAATTAAATAGTTATATTGGATTGTTATTGTTTTTGTTATTGGCTTGTTTATTAAATGTAGGTATAGATTATCGATTTACATATAGCCTGCAGTACATATACGGATAGTGTGCCTATAACATCGATATCGATCGTTTCAAACAATCATGAGCTTTTTTTGTTGCTTATTATTATGCTTTAAAATCCGAGCGCTACTATAATAACTATTAAGCTACAATCGCTATATATTTCCTACTTAATGAATAATTATTGATTAGCTGTTTATATTATTACAAAACAACATACTTTCATCAAACCCATATAATAAAAATTTTAAAGCTGAAAACGAATAATTTTACAATAAGATTAGAATATTATTGTGTTTTTTAAGTTAATATAGGAACTAAATCATTTAAAAAATTTACTGATTTAAATCAAATAATTATAATCCGTTCAAAAGCTACACATTATTTTGTTATTGTTCATAGGTACCTACCACCATGTCGATACAATTCAGGTAAGTCCTCTGAAAAATATAATACGATTTAATATTTTAAATAATTTATATTATAATTAATGCAAAATAGTAAACGATATTTTTCTAAATTCATACCTATTAAATGAAAAACTTACTTTCAATTTTTTCAGTTATGCCAATATCTGAAAAAAAAATTCTTAATTATTTAATATATATGATTCGTTGATCCATATGGATGGTAAAAAACAGGTTTGAATTTGAAATCATCATATATAGTGTTAATGTGTGAAATATAATATATTAACCTATTTTACTATAAATTTCTATTCAAAAAGAATACTACATTTTCCTCATGATGTATTACTTTCCATTTTAAATGGTAATAATATTATGTTTAGAAATCTGTAGCTAGCTAATAAATAGAAAATTCTTGTTTGAATACGATTCACTTCGTATTATATTTTTAATGTTAATCAAAAATTGTATTGGTTGTACAATAAAAAAATATGTTCTTTTTAATCAACACTTCTGAGGGTATTGGGTAGGTAGTAAAACGTTAAAAAGACACATGCAGCACTCCAAGATATTACGGTTGGTAATTATTAAACAATGCTAATAAGTGATTAGCATTTACTAAAGTAGTTTATTTTTAATTTCTTATTACTTTTCAAGAAAACAATAGGTAACAATAAAATGTCTTAAGACCTTTATATAACTGCCATTTGTATGAGATAAATAAAACCCTGCACCCACTTAGTAAAAATAGTATATAAATATTATTGACCTCTATAGAAATGAATAATAATATTTATTAATAGACGCATAGTTTTTTTTTTTTTGTAATACCTATGTTAATGTTATTATTTATATTACCTGATAAACATTTATTAAAATAATCTTTGAATTTTTTATTAAGTGCATTAAAATCTTTAGCAAAATTTGATACACTGTTCTCTGAAATCATTTCAAAATTGATTAATATTTATTTTAATCAAATTTATGGCGGGTCACAATATATTATATCCCAGTAGTTTTTAACAAGAATCATATTATGAATATATTCATAAATACAAATAACTGTTTTATTATGATACTGAGATGTTAGTGTTAAGAGTATTTTTCGAAATTCATGCATATGAAACTCTATAAAACATAAATTTATATGTTAAAAATGTTATAATTTCAAATAACCTAGTTTAAAACTTATGATTTTAATAATATAATGTTAAGAAAAAAACATTTTTATAATAAACTATTTCTTCTTAAAAGAATATAATATTCAGTGTTTTTTTTAAAAGTTTTTTAAACGATTTACTCAGTTGAGAATAATAATAATATTTTAACAGCTGTAGGTGTATAAAATTTTAAAAATAAAAAATAATTTAATTAATTACCTTCAAAAACGTTTTCATCAAATTGCTCAAACTTTGAGAGCAATAATAGTGTTTCTAAATACTCTTGAAATATTAATTTAATATATTCAATACGAGCATCTTCTTTGATATCTAAAACTAATTAAGAATATGAATTAGAATAGATGATTTATACTTCATTGATGTAACGATATACGTAATACATACAATATAGTTTAATATACCTACCTAATACCTATACATATTATTATTAAAAGTTTCTCGAGTATATTTCGATAATTTTATCGAAGTAGTATCAAAATAAAAGTATTGGACAAAAAATATATCAATCCTGTAGTTGGGTCTTTATTTTGGTTATAACTATAAATTAAGGTTAAAGTGATGATATTAATATTACCCTGATATGTTTTTTTTAGTCCATTTAATTAACCTCTTTATATACATAAATACTTAAATAATACAATATAATATATTATTAGGTAAATGGGTATTGCACAAAATAAAACAATTCATTGAGAAATAAAATTAGTTGGTTGTATTATACAACACTTACTAGATACTTTTTGAACTGCTGATATGAATTCTTTGTACGCCAACAATGTATTCTTAAAATATTCATTTACAAACGCATTGTTAATTTTGAGTTGATTTCCTTCACTATGAAAACTTTCTAAAAAAATTAATCGATAACTATTCTTAGTAATTGAATTCCAATAATAAAATTAATTAGCAAGATTAATTCTTAAATTTAAATTAAAAAATGTTTGTTTGCTTTATAGTAATCATTACTAATGTTTTAGGTAAAAAAAAAAAAAATAAAGGACAAAAACAAACACATACTGTCGACATATCACCTTAGTAGATTATTGTGATAATAAATTTAAACACAATTATGACTACCTACCTATCGGAATTCGAAAAACAATTGTTTTAAAACTCAACACTTGTTAGCATTTTTTCAATATGTTTTGACAGTTGTTATTTGTTGGTCATTTTTATTTATATAAAATTTATACGATTGGATATATTTAAGATGATACCTAGACTCCAGAAAATTTCTTAATTTTAAAAATGTACATGAAATTTTTTTATAATACTTTTGCCTAAAAAAGTGTCTTAAAAAGTCTTAAAATCTTCATTATCGGTCGTTACTATATCTACAGCGTCCACTTTTCCTACTAGTTATAGATTCATCACTCACAATTTCCACTGCTAAATATAGGATTGCTTTCATGGCCAAAAAAAAAAATAAATAATGATAAAATTTCATTCTATCTTAAGCATGTCACTAACTATGACATTTGACTCCTCTCCTCCAAATTTCACTTTGCGTTGTTTCTACCCTTGCAGAACTACAAATATGCTCTGTTTACCGATTATATTCTACCTAAAAGTCTCTATATAATCGTCTTTTAAATACTATACAATATATATTATACATAGAATTGGGTTATTCTATTGGTGTTTATTCTCATTCATAAATCGAACCGATCATATTATGCATATAATATCTACTTTATCCTTTTTCCTTCATTATTAAAGTTCAGCGATATAGTATACATAGGTAATAAGAATATATCTTATGTATAAATTCTAATCTATATTCTTATCCACTTTTAAGCATTTCCAACTCCTATGTCCTGTATTGAACCTTCATTGATGGTAGTTCTTTATTTTGTTCCTTATCACATGCGATGATTAACGCATTTTCTAAGTATTGGCTTAAGAATATTACAAACAAATTTGTTATTGTGGAATTTTCTATTATTAAGATGGTATTATCTATTTTTATCATTGTGGACCAAGGTTAGATAAAAAAGGTTAAAAAATATTCTTGTATTGTTATTTAATATTTATACTGCTATCAACAGTTAGTACCTACCCTTTTTTTTCATTATAAATCAATTTTATATGTCCAGATTATTATTTTTTTTCTTAAAATAAATTTAACAAAATTATTAATAATACTTTATCGGCAGTTAATTTTACTCTGTGTTATGTAATCCTAGAAACTATAAATATTAAAAATATAGTACTTTAAAGTTAAAACCTCTGAAAAAAGCGATGAAAACAAAATGTTGATGAGAAAAATATAATAAGAAGTATACACTGGCCTCGAAAGATACTATTCAGTTGATGGTAAATGTAATGAATATTCGTTCAATTTTCTATCCCTAGTTTTGTATTGGTAATTTATTGATGTATATATGTCTTTTTATTAGGTAGTAACTTGATTTTCCTACTAAGTGGTGCCATTACTTAACTTTTACAGTAACATTAAAAATATTATGAACTAAAAATACTTACTATAATCGGATATTGAAATAATTTCTGAACTGTCTATAAATGAAAAAAAAAGTATAACAATTTTTGAATACAAATAGTTATTTTAGTAAAATATATTATTACGAATATTCAACATTTCAAAATATATTTTATTTTTAACAATGTAATATAAATTATGGAATTTTTATATTATTTTTAAAATGTCATCTATTTCTAAATTACTTCAAATTATATTTATATTTCTTTTAAACATGTCAATGAATTTATTATTACATAATGCACATTAGTACACCATGCATAAGATTAAGTATGTAGTGTTAGTTTAAGCTTAAGTTTTCCTACTTTACCAATTATTTATTAAAATGCAATGCACCGATTTTTCTCATAAACAAAAATATTTTAGATAAAGTACCTCTCAGTGGCGGCTACAGTAAATTTACCCCTGTGTATCCAAATTTCTAAAATCTGTGTACACCCGCCCACCAACAATTATTATTAATTGTTATTTAATTATTATTTAATAATTTCCCCATAATCACCCAAAATCATGTGTATCCGTCGGATACACTTGATGTATAGGATAGCCGCCACTGGTACCTCTATATATAATATTGAAGTCTATTGATATTTATTGAAATTATGTTTTGTATTGGTATATTATTATTTATTGTATAATGTATACCAATATACCATACAGTAACGTAATTGTGAGGCGCGGGGGAAGATTTGAGCCCTGAAATTTTTGCGAAGAGACAAGCATATAAAATTTTGTCATCCCCTCACCATTAAGTATTAGATATACACCTAACTATTAGATACACATGGAAATAAAAAGATATTATCACCGGGGGGGGGGAGTCTATTTTTTACACAATTACGCCACTGGTGCCATACATATATAATAATAAAATAATTAAGTAGGTTTAAAATAAGGCAAACGTCAATTTAATTTTTTTAGCTATAACTATGTGTTCTTTAAATTAAACTTTATGACATAAAATGTTCTATATAATATTAGGTATAATTTATATTTTATATTTTTATTTTTTTATTTTATACTTCTAATTTAATATTTTTTTTTCCTACATACATTATGAATTATATAATAACTTTATTAACTATACTTACTAGAAGGTATAAATTTTGTAACCATTCTATACAAAACTACTAAACTTCTTATGTGAACAGTTAAATTTTCATCAAGTTCTATGTTTTCTAGTAATTGTATAAATTTTGATTGAAGTTCTTCATTTATAATCGCTAGTGTTAAAACAAACATCACATACATCAAATTACATAATTAAAGTGTTAAAAATTTAGATTTAAAAATATATTTATTTATTTTTATAGATGATTATCTAAAACAAATACATTGATACAACATTATGAAATATATAAATACATTGATATTTTTAGAAAATATATACTTACAATTTAGTAAAACATCACATTCTGAACTTAATTTATCCTTGTCTTCCCTTTTTTGAATCCGTTGAATTACTACACGTATAAAGCACAAAGAATTAATGTTTGTACTTGTTTTTATTTAAATCAATTAATTCTGATTACTTGGTTAACGTTGAAATTTGAATCATTTTATAAGGTAATTTATTGATTAAGACGATTGTAGTATGAAAATTAGTAATTTATATTGCAATAATTGCTATTATATTATATATTTATATAGATATCTGGTAATATAAATATTTTTTAAATTATATAACTTAAGTATCAACAATATTAATTGTTTTTATAGAAAGAAATGTAATAATTATTTTCAGGGATAAAAGCAATGATTTGCATAAATGCAACAACATATTGCTATTTTTGGAGTATTACTTGTAATTAGTTATAATTCATCATTTCATTGTGATCTACGTCCTAACTTTATCTCATTAAAATTCTGAAGGTCAACATCGTTCATTTTGAGTTAATCAATGAGTGAGAAAATGTATACTAAATACGCTTAGTATGAAATAAAAAGGTTAAGCTCTAAATATATACTTAAAAATACTTATCTTTAGCTAAGTTTTACATAAATCTAAATTACATATTTTATGATTAAATTTATCATAAGTATAGTTATTACTCATTTTTGAATTTGTGTGCGCTATTTCTTCATTGATTACTTCATTTATTCGAAATAGCGTTCCTTTTTCTTTGTATTCTTAAATTAAATAAAAATAAATATTCTATTACATGTCATCAATATTTTAGATGAGTACCTACTACCTATGGATTTTATAAATATATGAGTAACACCGGCTTATACATGTAATAATATAAAATATTTCAACTATGGTTCAGCATTATGTAACTAGTTACAGCTGGTGTATAGTTATACTTTATAGATGACTTATACGATGAAAAAAAAAGTACAAAATAGTAAATTGTTGTTTAATTTTTAAGTCAGGTCTATTTTAAATATGCATTTATCTCACATTATTACGTTAGGTATCTTGTAAAAAAATAAATGGTTGTTTATTTTTAAATAACATGTATACTAACTAATCCTTACTAATTTAATAAAAAGTTTTGTACTTAAAATTATAACAAAAAATTACCTTCTAATTCACCGTAAAAAAGTAACAATGAAGCATAATTCCTGTCAAAAAATTCAGCTGCAAATATAAATAATCTAATAAAATTTAAGTTATGAAAAAAAAATACAATACAACCATACACTTAATAATTGTTCCTATGATAATTAAATATTATATAATATTAGTTTCATATGTCTTAAAAATTAAAAACATAATTAAATAATATGTATAATAACAACAAAATATATATTTTTTAAAGTTGACAAATGGATACTACAATCTACTTTAAAGTAAGTTTCGAATGGATAACTATAATGGATATATGTTAAATTTGAATTCAATGTATCGTATATCATTTTTTACAGAAATGATTTTGAGCTTAGACGGTCTGTCAGCCTATATTACTATAACATTTTGTTGTACTAAGTACATTTTATATTTTAATAAATATTTAATAAATTATCAATTTTTAACTAAAAAATAATTTAGCAATTTAGCAATTTTAATAAAGTTTATCAAAATTTTAAGTTTAAACGCTAATAAAAATTATATGTGAATTTACACTTTTTATATTAATAGAAAATTATGAGAAACCTTGTACTAAATTTTCAAGATTTTTTATTGAAATTTATGTAGAATAAAAATGAAAAATCCAATTTTCCATGTAAGTTTACGTATAATACTACATATAGAAAATAATATATTAACACTTGGTGAAAATTTCAAATTTCTACGGTTATAACTTATAAGTTTCTCATTGAATTATAAAAAAATAAAGAAATCAATTTTTTTGAAAATTTTAATTTTAATAAAGATTTATTAAAAATAACAAGAAACTTTATTTTTCCCGATTATTAATAAAATATCTAATTTATACTTTTGATTCCCCAAAGTACCAACTAGATTAAATTTTGCAACCAGAAACCACCTAAATTTAAAATCAAAGATTTTTATACTCAGAAAATGTAAGTGATAACACAATCCGTGAGAAACAATATTTATAATCTACATATAATGTATTTTTCATTTATCTTAGTAACTTATGTAGAAGAAATATTTTACAATATTGTTTATTGATAAGGTTGTACCATTTACATATTAGTTCATTAATTAAAAGTAATTATTAGGTACACTCGTGAACTCAAGCTACTTCACCGACATTGTCCTATTCTTGTCTGATTTTCAGAAAAAAACTAAGAACGTGGACGAACAAATAATAAACCGAAATCCTTGTAGATATAATGCAGAAGTAGGATACAAAAGAAAACTTTAAAAACTTTTATATCGCCATGCTTTATATATTATGAAAGTTTTTGCCGTTTTTGGACCAGCTAAAATAATAAGAACATGGCATCCACCTAATAAATTAAGTTGATACATTTTTAAAAACAATTTTTATAATGGATTTTTAGTAGGTACTTACATCCCATAAACTGTAATGCAGTAGCTACGGTTTTTTTAAACTTTTGAATTTTTTCGTCTAAAATATAAAATATCAAAAAAATTTGTCTTGATAAACTATATTTAAAAATTATTGGACAATTAATTTTAAAATTTAATTTTTATTCATAATATACATTAAGTTCACCACGTAAGTTATCGTAACCTAACCTAACCTATAATATAATAATTTTCCATGAAACGCGTCTCATGTCAAAATAAATATTAAATATAATAAAATATAAATATCATTATATGTATTATTATATATTATACACGTATATTATATATATATATATATATATATATATATATCTGTACACATGCTTATTGTAAATGAAATATTATAAATCATTGGCGGAAGTATGGGGGGGTGGGGATTCAAACCCCCTCCAAAATGAATGAATGATTAATTTGAAATGCAGTTATTCTCACTTATGAATCTTTAAGAAATTCTAATTTTTTCAACCCCCCCCCCAAAGGTTTTCCTGCGTCCGCCCCTGTTACAAATTGTTTTAAAATAAAGTTCAAAAAAAAATTCATGTAAAAACCTATCAAACTTATGTAAGAAAATAGTATAAAGATGTGATAAATTAATATCTTTCCTTGCAACGACTTAAACCCTTTCTACAATTCCGAAATAAAAGTTTTATCATAGCGCTGTAGTAACCCATCTTAATGAAGTATAAAATAGTCAAGCGTGATAATTATAAGATACAATTAATATACAATATACCTGGTACTAGAGTTGAATTGATGATTTCGACTTGTGCGTTCAGTAGTTGTAGATAAATACAATATTCAATCGCACCACCTGTAAAATATTTTTATAACTGTTGCATACATATTATTCTAATGATTTAAACAAACTATAAATGTATACCTTTATAGATAATAAAAATGCATAAATTATTAACAATATTATAATAAATTATAGGTAATTAAAAAATAGTATATAATATATATACACGAAGTACAATTAAATATTAATGAACATATTATTAGATATACCTATGTTTAATAATAGTATTATACCTCACATTTTGGAATGTCAATTTTTCATTACCTATACACTTTATCATTATGATATAAGTAAGAATCGTCTAAATAAAAAGTACCCATTTAAAGCATATCTAACGACCTCGTTGGCTATTTGTCATAGCATTATAGATTAATCTTCCAAACAGAAAATCAAATATTGTAACAAATTATTTATTGATTTAATCATTACATCATGTCTAATTTGTTCTATAATGCAATCTATTATATTTCAAAATACGTCTGCTACAAGAAAATTAGCCTCGACAAAATGTCTCTAGAGGAGAGTGAAAATCACAGGATCTTTCCATCCTGTCTCCATTCTACTACAGTATAGTTCCGTAACCGTCGACGGGTATGGAATAAATTGCGTCCTTAGGTTGCGGATAGAGAAAAGTCTCACTTGTGAAATAGTTGAAAAATATTAAATATATACTTGCAAATAGATAGCATACAAGTAGATTTCGCATCTGGATTTGAAGGTCTTTTATCCAGGAGAAACGCCATCATCGTCTCGTCAAATGGTGGTTTTATGCGTTAAGGTCGGCAATGTGGACCACATACCGACCATCAAATGTCCACATTGTGTTCAATATAATATAGTGTAAAATATTTCCAACGACAGAGCAATACTTAATTTCCATAAAAATTATAAAATCTTAAACTAAATTATAGTTACCTATTATTACTTTGTAAAATAACTTTCTTACCGGCAAAATTTGGACCAGCAGATTTTGGTAATTTATTTAATAATTCATCTAACGTAACGCCACCTAATGTCAAGCATAATTAAATAATAAAGCATTAATATATGACCATAACGACACTATAGCCACGTTAGGAGGAAGAAGAAAACATAGACATTTCCTGTCTTTTATCTAGACGACTTAACACAATCGTAACCCACCCCAGTATTTCCCTTGTGACATCAATACAAATAATTAAATAAATTACTTTGTAAAACCTATAGTGATAAAACTATACTTTTATTAATAATAATACATATAAAAATAAATCGTAAGTTAAAATTTTTTTCTTGAAATATAAAATAAAATTAAAAACGCTCAAAATATTTTATTTTTTTTATAATACCATTTTTCCATTATAAATCTGTTTGCACCCCTTTTTATAACAATGAGTCTATTTACGGACCAGCGTGAGATTCTTGTATTAACAATAGCAGTGATTCATTTTTAAGAAATTAGTTAAGTAACGGTGTAAATATGTAGTTATATTATATGTCTAGGACCTAGGTATAAGTAACAAATAATTTTGCAATTTACATAAGTTATTCATATGTAAAGGGCTATGGATATGGAGTAGTGCAAACTATAAAGTGACTTGAAAAATATTGCATATAATACTATCACATGCTGTTCTACATATTGTTATTTCATTTGTGCAGTCAAAAAAATTTAGATCGATACAAAAAGTTGAAATAACGTCGAACAAAGTTTTATAACTGAGTTATAGTGATAAACTCAAAGTTATTTTCAAAAGGCCGATACAAAGTCTTGATGATCCGTTTTTATAGTGATTGTAATAGTCAATATACAATTGCTGTTGTAGTGATTTATTTTCTAAATTTGTATAAAATTAATAAATATGTAGTAAATACTAGTGACACTTATACAAGTATATGTATTGTACGGATAATTACACTTATTGGGTGGATCAAAATATTGCATTCCGTGAAACAATATTATTTTACGGTATAAAATACGTGAAAATTGCAAGTCGTGTCTACAAGACCAAAACACGTAAAATCCAGAACTTACCTTCAACATTATCTGAAAAAAAATATGATTAATATGATTCTATCATAATTTTAAGTCTTAATTCTAATTATAATGATATTATTGTTTAATATTGATACAGACTATAAATGATTTATGAATCATGTAAATAACAAAATATCACCAATCGGTTGACGAAATCTCTATCCTAACAGATGTTTGCAGAAAATGTAAATGTATCCATCATAAAAAAGTGTATAACTATGATGTTACTGGATGGGTGAAATGTAGTACCTAGTACTAAGTACATATTATGTACCTAAATAATATATCTTTAGGTATGTATATAATGTTTAATGTTTTAAAATATCCGTGATAGACTTTAATGCACTTGAGTGTATCTAAATATATGGATATAGTGCAAAACTAGTGATTTTTTTATAGAAAAGATAAAATTATTTAAAAAAAAAATTAAAACATATATGTATATCATATAATGTATAATCAATACATAGTATTTTATAAAATATTGTTCTATTTTCAATTCAAAAATATTTCAGATTTTTAAGTAACAATGAACTAATCAAGTTTTTTTTAATTTACTTAAATTTCAAAAAATTTCGCTAAAAAATCTCAAAAATTGAACTTTGAAAATTTATCAACTCCACTCAAAACAAATATCTTTTATGTTATACATTCTATAAGTAAAAATATTTACTTGAATAGCACACTAAGATAAGTAATATAAGACATAGACATTTGTTAATATTCATCTTTATTGAGTAAGATATTTATAAGTGTAAAACACTGACTTTCAAAAATAATAAGTATAATATTATATTCACTAATACAAGTTACATATGATTAATACTAGAACTTTTAAAAGTATATCTTCTGAATTGTTAGATGTGAAAAAGTTAAGTTTACACTCAATATTTATAGATAGTATTTAACCTATAATAGTAGGTATAGTAGGTACACATGTCATAGATACATAATTTATTGTAATAAGTACATCGTACATAATGTTTGAAATTTCAGTAAATATTAATTGACTATTGTATGAAAATGAGTCATTGAAAAATAATACAGGTAGGTGTCATAAGTAAAAATATATGCATTATACATAGACAACTATATAAATTATAGGTTTCATGGTTTAACAAATCTTTAACAGTATATTATTAATATTGATGTAAAATATGAATGTTTGTTGTATAACGATAAATATTATCGAACATGTGAAAAACATGTGAACTTTGAAAAGCAAAAACATTGAATCATATATAAGGACATATTTTATTCAACGACACTGTTTCTCTTAAACGAGCTTGAATTGGAGAAAAGCAAAAACTTTATTCATTATCATTGCATAGTTATTATTTAGTAATTAGTAGTTTGATGTTTAATTGTTATTATGTTCTAAGAATCTATTTAATATTTAAACCGCTGCCATATTAGTAACTCATATCTAATGTAATACATAATACATAACGGTCTAATAAGCTATAACTCGGATTTTAAAGCATAATAATTAATAAATACAAAAAAAAGCACACGATTGTTTAAAAAAAAAGCAAAAACCAAATTAACATAAACTAGTCATAAAACTGAATAAAAAAAATTGAAAAATTAATTTGAATATTAAAAAAGAATTAACTACCATGTATTTTCCTATATTTGCAGTAGTGAAACTGACTCTATTGTCCGACAGAAGCCTTAGACCTGAAGGCTGTCTGAAGGTCAATAATATACGTTTAATACATTTAATAATCAAGCCCATAACAAAAACAATAATAATCCAATACAACCATTCAGTCCGTATTTCGGAATTTTACATTTCTTATTAATTCAACTTTTTTATATATATATATATATATATATATATATATATATATATATATATATAGCATAATAAACAAAACAATTCTCCAGCTGGAATAACTGAAAAAAACATTTAAATAAAAAAAGCAAAACTATATTGGTTTATTTGAAATCAGAATGACGTGAAACGACTCTATGTATAAAAGTTAAATTTCTATCTCATATACAAAAAAAAAGAAGTAAATTCTTTAAAATCTGAGCCCTAAATAACAACTAACAAATCCACTAACAAAAATAATTTCCTTATGCATAGAATGTATTTTTCTTATTATCAAACTATATATGAATAAAGTATAAGTTTTTTTTTTTTTTTTGTGGGGGGATACTTATTAAAATACTATTAAGGCATTAAGCTATTGATAAAATAATACATTAGCCCTCCCCAACATCATTTCAAGATTTTAGAAATAGTTGCACTTCTACGGCTCTACCCATTTATAAACATGCAAAACCATTTTAATATTTAGTGTATTCAATCAATATCAAATATTATTTGTTCAACACAGGTAATACATGTTATTAATATGTTTTAAGTATAACTGATGTGATAATGTCAATAAATTTCAATTTATAGATGTTCTATATTTTGTTTTAGCATAATAAATTTAAAATGATATAAAAGCCCGACGGGGTAATAATTGGTATTTACTTGATCCAATTTTGCAACTATCATAAATCAAATGCATATTTACTGAAAATGAGAAACTATATGCAAAATATGTATAATATTAGTCTGTATCATAAATACCTATAATAAAGTGAAACTAAAAAAAGATTTGTAATATTGATATTTTATATTTATAAATAAAATCTCATAACGTCTAATTATAATATATTTAGTATTATTTAATAGTTAAGAGAATTCGATCCGGTATGTTATTGAATAATATAATGAAACGTAGAAGTATTGAACACTTTTTAAATACATTGGTATTGGCATAAATAAAAATATTAAAAGATATTTCAATTTTAAATGAAAATAATTTCTATTAAAATTAATTAAATGTTTTAAATGTTATTATAATAATACTTATTATATTAAAATCTACTGTTACTAACATATAGAATTAAACTTTCGTACATCTATAATTAATAATCCTTAAATGTTTTAAGTACATTTTTTATTACCGTAATGTTTATATTTAGATAATACCATGTACCCAGTATAACTGGAAATTTTTTCCGTGGTTATTCTTACATATACTCTACAGACAGTGAATACCAGCGTAGAGGAGGTTCCAGGAGATCGTTAATGGGCATTTAAGTGTTTACATCAAGTAATACATATTTTATTTATTAATAAGGCTTCAAGTAAAGTAAATTGTAGTTGCAATTATACCAATAATATTTGACAATTATTAATAGTTTCAATAGAAAATATATATTATAAGCCCTTCCACTTACTAGGGAACTATTGTAACTGATTCCATTCGATGCATGCAATTAATTTTTACACATATTTCATACTCTTCGGTATTTTTGCATTATTTTTTATCTCCATCGTACATCATTGACTAAGTCCTAAATACGCTACTGGAGCTATGTCCACTCGGCATACATAGATCGTAGTCCAACTGCAATTATTGTTGTATACGATTTTAAGAATTCATTCGTCGTACACTCGTACTCAATGTAATCAACATCTTTTATTAATTCAATTTACAGTAGTTATTTAAACCATTTGTATTTTCTTCTGTCCGCTTTACGTAGATACCTACAGGCTACAGTAGGCCCCTACACCATGCAAGTTGAATCTATTTCTTCGATGCTCGTCAGTTGTAGATCAACATTTAAACATACCGTATTATAATCAATATATATTATTAGTATTAAGAATCAGTAGATCATGGCAATTGGTAATTACTGTTTTAAAGTATAATGGGATAAAATATTATTTTTAAATTTTAATTTTTGTACATATTCATATTACACTATTACAGTATAATTCAGAATGTTCTTGTTATTAAAAATAGTAAAACAATTTAAGCAGAATATAAATCATAGGACTGTACGTATATAGATTTTAAGAATAAATCAAACAAATAATCGACTTAAAAAATTTTATTATTACAACTTCAATATTATACATAATATTCAGAACAAATACATTATGAGGCTAAGGTGTTGATGATTGATGAACTATTTGTTTTAATTATAATTTATTCTTCTATTACGATATAAAAAACTTTTGTTAGGTATGATTTCATGTTTAAACAAAACAAAAAAAAAAAAAAATGACAAAAATTAAAATTTGTATTACTTGTATACTAAAATCAAATATTTGACTTACCTATTTCTTAAACGATAAATAAAAACAATACAATTAAATTATTTTTATTAAAAATATCTTCAAGACAAATTGTACAGCTATCTATCAGTTCTGAGCTTGTAAATCTAAAAATATTAAACACAAGAATTAATAAATATTTTTTTTAAAACCTATTATTTAAAATATAAACGATTATAAACTAAAAATATTACTTAAAATATAAACTGTACCTTTTAATAACCATATATTATAGTAGGATTTTATAGTACACTTGAAATTTATTTTTACATGTAAAATAATTTTGATCTGTTTTTGTAAAAATATATAAATTGAGATACATTCGTATCTATATAATAACGGAAATATTCCTTCCAGGGATTCGCTTGAGTGCCATCCCTAATATTATATGAATGTTTATTGTTTTTATTATAATTATAATTTAATATTTCCAGATATTTAGGTTGAGATTTAATAATATGAATCATTGTCTAAATATAAATAAACAGTTGAAATTTAAAATAAATTTATAGTATTTGTATGAATTGTATGTGCATATTTTATCGATTTTATAACTTCCAAAAACTATAATTAATAATTATATATATATTTTATAGACATATAATATCATGTACGTATTGATTGTTCGCAATTTTCTACAATTGTTAAGAAAAAAATGCTTGAAGGTGCTTATAATCGTCGTTGTTGTTTATATATTCGGAATACCTATAGATTATAGTAGCACACTTATTATCTTTTACTGATCGACTCTTTAGTTCTAGGAAGAATTCTATTTAAAAAAATATAATTATTTTTCTAACATTGATGTCACGACGATTAATTTATAGTTTATTTATTTATTTACTTACTATATTAATCTATGTCATATTTTAATACAATTATGTCCATCAATGTATAGTAGTAGGTGAGGCGAGATTACCTAACGGTTCTATTTACATGTTCGTTTAACACATCGCCAAAATATTTTACTAACGATTTCTATTTTTAGAATGTTTTTAAGTATATAACACCGTTTAAATTTTTAAGTTATAGTGTCTTCATTTTAATTTATGATTTCTAAATAGCCATTTTGAAATAATAATCACTAAAAATACAATAATTGAATAGATTGAATTATTTAATTGGACTTTTTTTAGAACTTGATTTGTGGTCTTTTTTATAACATTTTTTTACCAGCATTGCTGTAGCGATAAAGCGAAATAAAAACAGTCATCGATGATTAGGTACACCGTTTCGTCAACATCATTATAAGTTATTACTATTATTACAAATCAGTTATCATTATTGTTATTCTTAATTATTATTGTTACCTGTATGTATGCTTCAGTCAGAGTAATCATCTGCGGGAGTATGTCGCTCACATGCAAATCTTGCATCTCGTACCACTTGCTGTTTCCTTGTTTCAACACATGTACGCGATACGTGCCTTTATTCGGTTCCCCGTCATGCACGATATTAGCAATCAAGTCGTAGGAAGTATTTTTGTGTGCTGCTTTCACCTCGGGAGTAAGTATGTCTCCAAAGTCCACGTTCCTTAAAAACGAAAAATTATATATACCTATTAGCAACGGTCATCATTAGATCTCGATATTCATAGAAGTTAATATTGAGAATGTGCGAATGAAAATTTAAAATATGCAAAACAATTTATTGAATATGCAAAAGTTATTCAAAATTCAAAACAAAAAATATTGAAATACCCATTATTAAGTAGTTATAAGCTAAACTACTAATTATTATACTAGTAGATACTAATAATTATATTATAAGAAAAAAAAATTATAATACTAATGATTGGAAAAAAATAATACCTAATGGCGTATGACAACGAAAACATGACATTATCAAAAAGTTTTGCTATAGTGGAAAAAAATTGTTTTGATATTTTTTACTAATTTTTAGCAAAAAAAAATGTCTATGTTAAATAGTCGACAATAAAATACTTATATTAATTAAAAACATTAAATATGTATATAGGTAAATAGAAAATACATAAAATCCAAGAAATGTGCACTTTTCAAATCAACTACTTGTATTAAATTTATCTGCGGTTTTGATGTATTTTATGTGTGTCTACTATATATACTCACTTTACAGGGAAGTTGACGATAGTGGGATTCTTTTCAACGAAAAATGTATTCTTCGTAAACCGCTAAAACAAGCGAACAAAATAGCCAGATTAGCATATTATGAAATAAATAATAATTAGTAATTACAAATAATTTATTTGACTGCGACGCGCGCCTGACCTACGGCAATCGCGTGCACACAATTTAAGTCGCACGAACCTTAATGTATAGAATCAAATACGGCGGAAGCTGAGTGATCTCGAAACGTTTCATGAAATTTTCCTTATAAGTCTTGTACTCTTTTTCCGATTCGTTGTTGAACTTGGTCAGCAGAGAATACAAACTCACCTATAAACACACAGTTCGATCGGTTACCACATGCATAGACCAACACATGCAAAATTCAATGTCGTCGACGCTTGGTCGCATATTATTATTATTATTATTATTATTTATTATTACATACTTGAGGTATAATGTTCTCCATGACTTCGTCTTTGAATAACGGCGGTGGTGGTAGATCGCAAGTCAAATAAAGAAACGGCGATTCAGACACGTGCTCAGCGTATTCATCCGTACACAGCAAGCTGTACCTTTGTTTTTCGTCCAACTCTACAGGTGGAATCTTGCGAGTCTTCACGCGCATACTGCCCATGAACGTTTTGTACACGATACTGGAATGGCGGCTCTTCTTCCCGTTCAGTGCTCTGTGCAAAGAGTTCAAGAACCACGACAAAAAGTCAATCGGATCGCCTATAAACACACGGTTCAACTGGTTATCACATGCACACAATAATATAGTATATATATTATATTAAAATTAATAGCGTGTTTAGAGAAGAAGAACGTGTCCAGACTCTGGGGAGGATACAGAATTTCTGCAGAACCAAAAACAAGAAAAGTTTACCACAGATACTGCAATATAAGCCGTGATATTTTGTAGATAAATTTATAGAAAAAACAGTACCCATTAGAAACAAATATAAACTAATATTAGTGTATTATACTGTATTATACTATTTATACTTATACTAGATATAAATATAATATAAAATATAGTTAGACAATATTACACTAAACAGTAAAACAATTTTGTATCTCATCCCTCTTCAAGAAAAATAATGAAAATACATAGTGCCAAGTGGTATATGCAATAGCCATCGATCGCACGTACCTATTACAATGCAGTCTAATTTATTGTAAGATATGATAAAATCGCTATGATAAGGGTACTTATAGCATCGAGAGTTCTAGAGCTCGCCCTGCGAATCTCATCGCTCCGATATCAGTAAACATTTCATACAAAATTGCCCCAAATAAAATAATGTTTTTATATTATTTTAATGTTCTAATACGTTAGAAAATATTAAAATATTTTTTATATATTTAAAGACCTATACTATAAATATTTATATTTTATAATATAAGATCTGTTTACAATTTATAGAAATAAACATACTGTAAAATCTGGGTTACATGAATTTAAAAAATTTAAGTCATCGCAAAAAAATTTTAATGCAAATTTATAAAAGTTATTTTCATCTACATTTGTTTTACCAATTTCATCTGTTTAATGTAAAAAAACTTCACTGTTACGCTACGCATAAAAACGTGGACTCGTGCCACAATGTGTCTAAGTACAAGACTATAAAATTTATCGATAATCCGTAATGAAAGAAATATTTTAGTTAACAACAAAATTATTTAAAACAAAATATACACTAATAATAAGCATACATTATTATCTTTACATTTAAAACGGAAAAATATCCGAAATATTATCATATTAAATAATTTTATATTTATAATTAAAAATAAACTTTGTTGCAAAATGTTACAAGCATGATTTGTAAAAATGCAGTTAGTTTATTTTGATTTATAGTCAAATATACACCAAACTTAATGAGGGTAATGATGATTTGACGAGTGTAAGGGACAAGGGTTCGGTTTCCACTACAATACATCGATCCTTCAGCACCCTTAAAACTTTTGGGCGATTACAACTGCCCCAGTTCCCCAATGATTATATATAGCTATAACGAGAAACAATAATTTCAAGCTCTTATTTTTAATATTTAAGTTTCACAAATGATTTTATGAAAAATGTTCATTAAAAATTGTAACCAATAAAAACGTGATAAAATATCAACATTGTGATCAATCAACAAAATATCACGATGGTGTTGTTACATGTAAATATGTTCCACTTCACTATACATAATTCAAAATGAAGAAATAATATTTTTTTTGCTGAACGTTATAAACTTATAACTATTAGTCATATAAAATTATTATTCACTCCTGGTATTAAGACATGATTATGTATAAAGTACAAAAATTACGAGAATAATGATTTTTGATAATTGCAGTTAATAACGATGAAGTGTAGGTATTTGTATTGAGTTGTACCTATAAGTAAAATATTATTTTCGAGGAAAAAGAAGAAAGCTTAAAATAAAACCAACAATTTCACATAGGGTGTACCCTCACTTTCTACCCACCAGCTAATAAATCTTAGCAATTATTCAAACATTACGATAACGATTATATATTATTATTATTATTATTTTTATTATTATTATACTGCAATACGATTGTGCAATGTAAAAAAACAAAATCCATGGCTGCGATTCTCACTTACCCTGCTCGGTGAACTGAAATTTCTTGCCACTCCACAAGACGACCGCCTGTAACATTTCGTGTGGCGACACGTGAGCCTTAAAGTTTCGCGGATTCCATAGCTTTCGCATGAGCTCGCCGAACCGCTGGACTAGAAGGAATACACTATCACCTGGTGGCCGTTTCACCTTTGCGTAATTCCTCTCGTCCAGAAAGTAGTCACGGAGCGGCGTGACATTGGACAGAGCCTGCAGGATAACGTTACAATAGTCGTTGGCCTTGATGTTGTTAAGGCCCACGATGCCAGGCAGGTACAGCGTGCCATCGATTGCCCGTGATCGTTTGTCGCACGTGTCTAACAGGCTGATGTGCTTAGGCGAAAAAGTCGGATTCAGCACGTACTTGATGTCATCCAGTGAAGAATCTAAGTGTGTTGTGTACAAGTTAACATTATATTAAATATAAATATTTCAACAGGATGACTTTGCATTTTATTAAATTTTTTTACTGCATAAAAGATTTCATATATTGCTAAGCAAAACAAATTTTTTTTTAAATTATATTCCTCCTTTTTTTTGAGTTCATATATAGGGTACAATATTTTTTCAATTCGTATTTATCATTTTTTTTTATTATTACTCTCATTAAATTTATGTTTGCATTGTATTATAGGTATTACAGTTTCATTTGAATCGTATATCCTTTAACTTTCTTTAATCAATAAATTTTCAAAATAAAAATTAACTTTATACCTACTTTACCTAGTTTATTAAAAAAAAAACTAATATAGTGTCAAATAAAAAATAAAAAAACAATGATTAAATTCAAAAAAATTTGTTTCAAAAATTTGCATAAAAATTTTTTTTAACATTTCAATTTTTCAAAAATAAATATATTTTTTTAATATTTTAAGAAATAAACACCAAATCAACTAGATAATCCCATTTAAACATATACATGGGTGATTCTTTTATCAAATAACACTCATTATTTTAAAATCTATTAACGTTTTTGGAAAAAAAATTTTATAACAACAACATACATTTTAAATTTCATATTATGAAGCAGTATATTTTTCGGAATATTTCGATTTTTATGTATCTTAATACTTTGAAAAATAACTTGCTTCGCAATAAGAAATTTAAAATGTATGTTATTATCCAAAAAAGTAAAAACTTAAAAAAATATAATGATAATAAATATAATTATTAAAAAATAATAACTTATAGATTTTAAAATATTGAGCGTTGTCCAATAAAAAATCGCCTTGTATAGGTATATTATCTAACGTTATTTATTTCAAGTGGTAAACTGCACATAAAGGTATTTGGTACATAGGAACGAGGTAGCAAAAAAAGTAATAATATTAACGTCATTAACTTTATAGTTATAGGTGATTGCATGCCGAATTCGGACTTGGAGTTACGATACACCAGGACAATAAATAGACAATCTCAAATGTTGCAGTATATTATATTATAATATAAACATAGTAACTGCAGTGGCAAATTTTATTAAAGAAGGGTCGGTTTTTGGAGGTTACATTCACCTCCTCCATTTCTACTAGTAAATTGTAATACAACATTTACTTTTGTAATAAAAATCAGCATACTGCCAAATGTACACACAGTATACCTACTGGTCAAATAGTGTCAAACATGTAGTAAATAATAAATATATAATAATATGAAATCCAACTTTATGTCCATCACTTTCGAATTTGGATATCTCAGAAAAAGATCGATTAAGAACGGCAAGATTAAAAGTGCAAACCAACGCAAACTATTAGAGTAAATTAAATTTATAAATTTCAAAGCGAGTAAAGAGGCGATATGTGTATCTGGATAATATTTGTCGACCATCTTTTCAAATTTAGAAATAGGTAAAGAAAGAGTCGATAACAATATCTCTATTTTATAGTGTCTGGTATTTTTAAGTCACCATTTTAGGTACACGTTTTTGTTATACATTTTTTTTACACATCAAAAAATACGTGTTCAAACGCATTTTTATCAGTGTATGCTGTATATTATAATACATTAAGAACTGTATAACGGCCAAACGTGTGTGAGGTAGTACTCCGCCAACACGAGATAGCCACAGCTGTTGGCGGAATCTATGAAAACCAATAGTATAATCTGTCATAATATTACCGCATTTTTTTTTTTTTTTTTGTCACATTCCAATAGACTGTAATGTTTATACTGAGTAAGAAAAAAAACATTTTTTTTTTTATTAAATGTGTGTTTGAAATTCACGCGCACTCAGCGTGAACATTACCCAAAACGTCAGGTTTCAATTGGCCGGCAGCGTTCGGAGGCGGAGTCACCAACCGCACATTCGTTTGGCTCCAACTCTAATAATATAATATAAATGCATAAACCCGACCCTGAAAAAATGCTGACGCTTTTTAATATAATAATATACTAACCGACTATTTCGTAGTTATCGGGCAGACAGTAAAACTTCAGGGTTTGCAGGTTCAAAAAGACGTGATGGCTCTCGGCGACGCTGTGAGTGTAGGCGTGGGTGTTGGTGCCGCGACCTGCAATGACGATCGAACGTAAACACAAAGACGACGATAATAAACAACCGCGGTAGATCGTCGTCGATTGGAACGAGTCCACGAAAAATACAGACACACATCGGTGTGTATACGGCCACGTTATTCGTCCCGTACGCAAAATAATAATATTATATCAATACTTTACCTTGGAAATATTTACCGCAGACCAAACAAGCGTAGACGTTGATCCGTGACAGCGATACGGAACACAATTTCTCGAAATCGAAGTCCAGCACCTGTCGGTTGATCGTGTCTAAATACGGACACAGGCGATGCACTTTTTTCATCCATTTGTCTACAACAGAAACGACGCTGCTGTATTTCGTTCGGGATTCTTTTCTAAACGAATCGTCAAGTGCATACAATAACGTAGTTATACGATTTAAAAATTATTGACAAGGTACCCTCCGTGTTCGATGCTGGCACAGATCAGAATAGCAGTGCCGTAGCTAAATGTTTTTTATGAGCCCCATAAAATGGCATTAACGCATGTATATATTTGGTAAAATCAAAAAGGCTTAAACGACAAAGGTCAAAAACCTAATATACATTAACTCAATAACTAAAAATAAAAATTAGTGCATATATATATACGTAGGCATTATAACATGTTTGGAAGGATTTTCAATTTTATGGTTTAAATTTATAGAACGGAAAAATATGCACACCCCTGCAGTGTTCTCTGCGTTCGGTGAAATAAAGGAAGGTTATTAACGATTTTGTGAGCATAATATTCGGGGACAGTTGATCACAATAAGCTCTATAGTCTATTGTGTTTCATCGCAAGTATCACGCACTGCGGTACTATATATAATAGTTCTTTGCTAATGAGGCAGGAATGGTTAGACAATAGTGACCTGTTAAATTATAATAATTATTTTGATACTATTATACGATGTTAAGTTTTTGTGGTACTAATCTATAGATATTAACAGCAACATTTATATTTTAGATTCTGAGATAATTGATGAATGCGTCGGTTTTACAATGTGTATTTTTTTCTGTTTCATCACCATTTATTGGAGCGGTATATAATTATTATATTCTTCAATTTTGAGGGCGGTTTCTTGTAACGAATTGAACCCATAGTTAGTGTTTTGAGTACGATTAAATGACACTTGGGTAGTTGGGTTAAATGAGTGAATAATACTCACGAATTTAATACAAATCCGTTAAATAATCACTACATTCAAAAATAGGTATAGGTATTTCTGATAAACGATTTATTCGAAATAACAGAAAACTATGATTTTATGACGAATAATAACTATAAGTTTTTTTTCATAAATCATTATATTTTATACTCGGTTATTATTTTCGATATTTTATCAACAACTTGATATTATTACAAAATATAGTACACAAGACAATTTTTTTTACAATTTATTAGGTATTTATACTGATAAAATATATATATTTTAAGTATAAACAGTAACTAGATAAAGTTACTAGTCAATAATTTTATTATAAAAGGAATTTAGAAAGTAACATACCTATTACATATTATGTACAGTTAGTATAAATTTATTTAAGTTTGGGTAACTTATCGTAAGCCAAGTGATTACAATTTTATAAATTGCTAAACTTTAGTTACTGTAGTGCTCATTAATTATATATTATTTATTTTATAAAACTTCACGACAATATAGTAAGTCAAAACACTACTAAAATATATTGTAATTCAAAAGTAAACAAAACATATATTTTATTACTTTAAACTTTGGTTACTTATTTTTTCTTTCTATTTTCAAGTTATTAAACATCGATTTTAAAAATTAAATAAGATAAAAAAAATATTTATAAAATAAACATTTTTTAATATTATAAAGCTGAAGAATATATACGTTTTTTTAAACAGGCTAATATCTTAATTATAGACCGACTTCAGTACAAGTTAATGGATTTTTGAGACTCGGATGGTGTTTTAAGATTATTCTTTCGACCCCTAAAGGTTAATATAAGTGGTTTACACATGAATATCGTATTAATTCATGAAAATCGAATAATTTTTAGTTTATGGTAAAGAGTTGCAACTGGTTACAGAAGTAAAATAAAAATAAAATAGAATATATAGACTAGCCGACCATACGTTACTTTAATTTAATAAATGAAAATAATATTATATTTAATGTTTGTCATTCAAATGTAGGTAAAATAAAATACAATGCCTTCACATAGGTGTAGCCAGGGGGTCCCAGGGTATGCCACTGTATAGGTACCCTGAAACTATAGATTAAATACACAATGTAGTTTTGGTAAATGGCAGTGTATTTTGTAATAATTGTAATTACTAATAACCCCGTGTTGAATTTTGTGAGTTAATGTTAATTTTGAGTTAGTGAGTCAGTAATATTATTGTATATTAGGCGAAGCCCCTCGCGGCTTACTGAGGTACACAGATTTCTTGCATGCCCTGAAAAAAAGGTCTGGCTACGAATATGTGTCCTCTTATTTGTGACGAAAGCGCTTCAAAGATTGTTCTTAGAGGTATCAGGGAAATTTAGAGATTTAAGTTGAACCAAATTCGAAAATATATCAAGCACAAAATCGAATACAGGTAGATTACCCAACTCGGTCGATTACGCCGATGCCTATTATACCGTCCCGCGGTGAAATGAGATATATACTAAAACCGAGATACATCGATATACAACCGTGCATTTTGTATTCGTTTATTTTTTTCCGAGCGAGTAAGAGATACACAGCTGGTCTAAATATAAAACTATAATTTAATAAAAATCAAATCACGATCAAAGCAAATTTGTTGTTATTTTACTATTTGTTATTATAGAAACGTATTTAAATACATAATACGCATTTATCGCCCAGGGCACAAACATATGGCATGGGATATGAAGTTATTTATATAAAAAAATTAATTATATTTATCATCTCACTAGTAATCTGGACAGATATATAAGTTAACATATTTTGTTAACTTTCAAGTATTTTAAAATGGATATTATTCCTTAAATAAAATATTAAAGAGGACTAAAAACAGGAGTATTATTTTAATCAAAAAACTAGACGAGATTGACTGTTATTAATTAGCAAAACGAACGGGTCGGTTTAATGATACTATTTAATAATATATTATACTTAGGACTTGAGTTTTCATTAACGATGTGAAACTAATTGTCGCATAGAAACGCAAAATAAACCAATTTAAACCATTATGTGTCATGATATATATTAACATATATTTTAAACAATATAAGTCTAATACCAAAAAATAACGTTAAACAGAATTAATTATACATGAATTAATGATGACAGAGAATAAATTGTTCCGTTATTACATTTTTTTTTTTTTTTTTGAAGTATTCGTAAACATCATGGCCCGGGTTAAGAAGCAACGTTTTATCAAAAAAAAAAAAAAAAATGCTTAGGAATACATAGCATTTACCCACCTTTTTATTAATCTCTTGTTACAAGTTTTTATAAACCATAAAATATTTGTTCGAGAAATAATATTTCATAATGATAACACAAGGACCATTTAATTTCATAAAAATAATCGTTCTATATCTTATAGGCATCGAATGAATCATAACTTTTATGTGTCATTTTAACAACTCAAAATGTATTACCAAAATAAACAGAAAAATCATAATTTTTATTTACGATAACTATTTATTAATAAATACTATCAAATTATCACCAATTTTTTTTTAAATCTTATCAATTTTACATATTATGTAAATTAAAAATATAGCTTTCGTTAATTTTAAATAAATACTCAATTAAAAAATAAGAAACATTGAACGATTAATAATGCCAATTAGTTTATACTACAGTTCTCAATATAATAAAAAATATAAATAAAAAATAATGCCTAATTTTTCTTTTACCTTAATATAGTTATACTTTTTTAATGAAGAAAACGTGATTACGCACTAACTAAAACATGGAGCAACCTCCCAAATCTCCATTTCTCAGCTCTGGTTAAATATGTGAAGCAACCACATCCCCTCGATGAACGAAGTATAATATGTCTAAATAGTTTAATCATAGGAAAGTTATTGAACTCTTCCTTTCAATTACAAAATAATTACTTTCCATTGCATTAAGTATTGAATTCATATAAATGTTTAACAATACTAATTTTAAAATAGATTTGACCTATGCATATAACTACGAAAATTTTACATTTTGCTTGTAAATACATATATCTAATTTTTATTATCATTAATTTAAAGATAATTAATACGTATAAAAAGATGAACATTTCAGTTTGACATTTTAGTTTATAAGAACTGTTTTAAGATTGAAAAGAAATTAATAAAGAACCAATTTATCAGCATTTAAATAACAGAGAGTATAAACATAAAAAGTGAAATAATATTTCCTAATACTAAATTAAAAAGGACAGTTTGAAGCAATATTGTCCTACGGCCTTACCAATATGCCTGATAGCATTTTATGATAATTTATTCTTAATATAACATATTAGTTTTTTTTTTTTTTTTAAGGATAAATTTATATTTGAATAATAACTGCTACTATAAGATCGGAGAGCTTTGCCAGTATTTAAGAAGTTTTATAACAACCAGACAAAAACAATAAAAATAGTAATAATTTAGTAAATAAATTAAATATGTATTTTTGGTCCACAAAAATATTCAACAACATAAAATATTCACAAATTCAGGTACTTACATTAATTAACATTATATTAACTTAGACTTTAAAATTGTAAACATCAAAATCACAAATATAATATAGTCTATTCTTCACTACAGTAGTTCTTAAGCACATTTTATTGAAACTATGATATTTTTCAAAGGAAATATCAAACCTGCTTAATTTTTTTAACAAAGCATTTCAATTTTACACTTCTTATTAAAATAAGTTTTTATCTTTTAAAAATCTTAAGAAAATGTTTATTAATTAATTAACACTTTAATTTAATGATAAAACTAACACATAATATATTACTATTGAATGAAAAAATGGAAATAACATTTACTCATGGTAATTATAATTAAAACCTTAATATATTAGTTTATTTAATAAGGCTTCAATATAAAAAAAAAAAAAAATTGAAAACCGTTGATGCATTATAATATTATTATAGGTATATAAATATTGATTTATAAATTATTTAATATTACCTACTGTAATACATTCATCGTTTTTCAAACACTTAATTTATAAAGTAAAATTTAGTTAAAAATGATAAATACTATAAAATAGAGTTTAGTTAATACTTTGTTCAAGCATTAAGAATATTAAATTCTAATAACTTAGGTATATATTATCATAAATTAATAGATTTAATAGTTCCAACTAAATAAATCATACAAATATTGGCATGAATAGTATTAATAATCAAATAAATTAAATGGACAGCACATTATGGCCAAATTTCTGGTGAACTTGGCTCTTGGTTATTAATGACCTTATCAAAAAAAGTTATAACTTGATTTAAGGACAATGAGTTGTGTAGTGTTTCTAAAGGTCTGATTGGTGGAACTCCATCGCAACCAATTATTGAACCAGCATAGCTAGAAGGACCGGTCATTAAATCATGTAAATCTGAAGTGCTAGAAGAGCCACTAATTACAGCAGTACTAAATAAACTACTAGTTGGTGGAGACGCAGAAAATAAATGTGAAAAAAAACAATGTCTCTTGGCTGTGGCATTTTGAGGCTGACAAAATTTAAACTTTGGTGGTCCATCACAAGTATCATCTTCGGAAAATATAGGCAGTTCAGATGATTCTTTTTTATCATCTTCAGTAATTGAAAAACGACTATGATCTTCTTCTTCTTCAATTTGCGGTTCTGTCACAGAAAATCGACTATGTCCTTCATCTTCATCTAATGAATCATCCTCTTCATAATCTTTCTGTTTTGTTTTAAAATTACTACCTGTTTGTGGTCGAAAACCAGGACCTGGTGGTAAATTTTTTCTAACACAACAATTAACACCAGGACTGAAATGTAGTTCTACATGGAATCTTTCGTCGGATTTTACATCTTTAGTGGGATCTTCATACAACATAATGACTATTTGTGTCATATAGTTGAGTTCTGAAACAATACTGACATATTCCATAGCTCGGCCCCATTGTTCGTCATTATTCACATCTAATAAGCCACCAAATCTCAAAATAGATAAAAGTGAATGGATATGGCTTTCACTAGTAAAATATAAACGAGATCTTACATGTCTTCTAGGACTTAATACACCGTATGAATATGTAGGATTTAAACGATTTACAGTTTCGTCTGCTTCTTCACATGGCTCTTCAACATTTCGTTGTAAGTCGGATTTAAGTTTTCTTAATAAAGGTGTGCAAATCCCTTGACTTATAGTGACTTTTTCATCTACATCTAACCCATACTCTTGTGGAATAACAATATCAGCCAAATATTTAGCATACGTATATAGTTCTTCAGCTTCTTCAAACTGCAAAGTGCGTTGATTGTGCTGTAAATCGTATTTAATGCAATCATATATATCAGGAATCTTGGATATATCAAACTTTTTATTTTTAGTATAAAAATCTTTTTCAATTTTTGACCACCGTTGACCCATAAGTTCCCACGTCTCTCCATGATATAATACAGTATCTGCTTTTTTAGGATCATCTTTTTTAGATTCTACAACAGCAACCAATTTCTGTATTAATTCTTGTACTATTTCACAACATTGAACAGGATTTTTTACATAATCTAATGCTTCATCTATACTAATAGCTCTACACGGATTTATCATTGCTCGATCTTCAGGAGTAAATATATGGTCATTCTGCATTAATTTGTGTAACTGTTCTTTTGTCATATTTTGTTGTTCACTGGAATCACGATCATTATCTAACAAACCATTTGTATTAGCACTTTTAACCATTTGTACAAGAATTGGCGTTAATTCTCCTTCGAGAGCCAATAATCCTTTTGCAAATGCAGCAGCCGTCATTTGTACTCTACCTTCATCACTAGCATAAATCTTTAAATCATGGCGAAATGTGGAGTGTAATCTAAGAAGCCCCAGTCCTTGAGTATCTGAATTTCTACCCTGGCCACCAGGATACATACATCTAAAAATTTGTCCTAATTTTTCAGCTTGAACTCTCCCTGCAGGAGTTAATTCACCTCCCCATTTTAGTATTAGAACAAGTGATGGGTCTTGTTTAAAATTTATACTTTGTTCTTTTCTTGGTCTTCCATGAGGTTGGTATTTCATTTGAACTTTACGATTTATTCCTGAAAAATGACCATACATTTCTAAAACACTTTTTAATTGTTCAAGTTTTCTTTTCTTCTCTTCAAGCTCTTGGTCAGCTTCATGGTGTTCAATTTCATCTAATAATGCTCTGGCAATATCTAAAACTTCTTGAAGTTGCTTAGGATGTTTCAACTTAACTTCTCCTTTCATTTTACCCCCATACCTTTCAAACACATCAAAAAATTTGGAATGTCTAACTTCAACTTTCATTTTTTGTTTAGGAGTACGATCTCCGTGTCTTATAACGGCCACAACACACCGTAATTCCATCATTTTCCCAACAGTTGTAGGAACAATTGGAGGGTCATCTAATTGAAAAGGAACTGACCAAGGTATATGAAGTGTAGGTGCTAATTCTCTAAGTATCATGTTTCCTAATATTTTGGCACAATCATCATAATATTTATTTGAATTTTTAACAAAACTAAATCCATTCACATCACAAACAAAAGATTTACCATTTGCTCGTAGTAGGTCAAAGCCACAAACAGTTTGCTTAAATGCTAAACATACCTTACGAGAAATCATTTTCTCAGAATTACTGAGGATAATAGGATATCGTATCTCCTTACCTTCAGAATCACGTTCAACTTTTCCATCAAGTGCAGGTGACTTACGAGCTTCCGCATGAGCATAATCTGGGCCAACAGTATATACTTTAACATCAGTTCCATCCGTAGGCATAAAATCTTCATAAATAAAAGAACCAGTTTTCCTAACTCTAGATTCTGGAGAATAAACACTACTCCGACTACCAATTTTACGAAACAGTCTTTGACTTCCACCTCCTGCTGAAGTAGGATAATAAATATAAATATTATGATCTTCAGCAGAAACTGGTTTTTCAACAAATGGTTTATTAAATACAACACCATTAATTTCCACATGGTCTTCAGACTCTACAAGCTCATGTAAATTTGGATCCTGAGACTCTCTATCTAAAACTGCATACCTTGGAATTAAAATTCCTTCAGATTCCAAAATTGAATATACCTGCCTCCTATCTTGAAGAGCAAACTGAGTTGGCAAATGATTAATAACCAGTGGATTCCTAAGCTCAGCATATCTAATAGCTTTTTCAAGAGGAAATCCTTTAGAATGAAAAGATATCAAACAATCACAAATGGGCCATTCTTCGATAGGTTTTAATAATAATTCTTCTTCGAAAACTATCATTTTTAAATATTCAAACTCAGCTAGCCTGTTAAGAATTTCTTTCATTGGTTTAGAAAAACTTTTTTTTTTCATGGCACATATGCCAACAATAACTTGTTTACGGTCTGTAGTTAAAGATGCTTCCATTAACTCTTCTTCTTCAAGTGGCTTCATCGGCTCGAAATCTTCAACAAGAATGGTTGGTTGAGTTTTGCAGAGTTCCTGGTAACCTTGCTCCATCTCTGTATGGAACCACCAAAACTTTTGTTAATGGCCAAGTAAAATATAATTACTAAGCCTAAGTAATAATAAATAATGGAATAAAAAAAAAAGCTTTACATTTTTAATTTGCATAACTGTGAAAATTATTTAATGAATGTTGAATTTGATAAGGTTTTAACATTTTATAAATGTTTAAAATTTAAAAAAAAAATAGTATAAAAATGTAAAACCAATTATTTTAGTATATTTATTTTTAAAACCATCATTCTAGTTATACCTAATATTTAAGTAAATTAAAACTAACATATTTTCTTATATTTTATTATAAATTTAGGTCTAAATCAGTTATCGCCCTATTACATGGCACCATGTATCATTACAATATAAAAATATAGAAATACTACATCCCTAGTGAAATTTGGATAAATCCTTATTGTTTAGATTAAAATATAAACTATATGAATTATTTAATAATTTTAATTAATCGACATATTATATCATATAGTACTATTGTATAATGTGTTACAATGTAAGTCTGCAGTTAGTGAATGTCAAAAAATACATCCTAAATTGGTAAAAGTTGAAAAATTAAAAAATGTGAACACTTACATGATGATTTTTGTCAATGTTATTATACACAATACAGTTTTGTTAATATATATAATATAGACCACAGATTATACATAAAATACAACAAATTTAATTTAATCAATTAGTTATTATTCCATAATAATAATAATAATAGTATATATATATATAATTAATTAAAATTATGTTTATTTTATTTTACCAAGTGTGTATAAGCTTGGCACATCAGCAATTAATATTAAATTTTATTCATGAACTGAAATCTGATGTCTAGTGTACAGTAAAAATGTTTAGTTATTATGCAAATCAATAGTACATAATGAATAACTGCGATAAATGACATCATAGCAAGCCCAAGCAAGGCAATTATCAAAATATAATATTATTAAGTTGTTGAGTAAGTTAATGAAATATTTTATCAAAATTATCAACTTGTATAATATCTAATATTGCCTACTTTATAATATTATTATTGTATATTATTTGAATAATTTCCCCTTATTATCCTCAGATTACATTTTAATAAAACAAAATTAACATTACCAACACTCGCCAATATGCCTATGTAAATTTTGACACTTACTAGTGAATATTTTACAAACAGTACAAGTTGTCAACTATCACCAATTTCAGACATTTACAGTAACATACATATTATAAATAAATATATCATAACTACATATTATAATAATAATAGCCAGAGGTAGGGTGATAACAGATCAATGCCTACAATTTTTAAATACCTATATCACATTTCTCAATATCAGAATTACTTAAAAAAAAGTAAAATTAATTAGGTATTTTAAACTTTATGTGCTTTAATTTTATCATTGTCCAATATTTTTAAATCAAATCAAACATAGGACAAAAAAATAATCAATAGTTAAATTATTTACTGTTTATTTTTAATAAACGCTAAAAACGCTTTTATTTATTTATTGTAATTGTTAAATTTTTATGGACATATACTTAATTAATTGTAATAATATTTAAAATAAATGTACAGTGTCTAATGATATTTTTTTTCTAGTATTCCAATATTAACTACTAAATGATTAATGAACTACAACTATTTAATTAAAAACTCACTTTTAAAACCATATTGCAAAAATATCAATAAAAACTCTCAGTTTTGAAACAACATAACTGATAAAAATATTGAAATCAAAATATATTATTTATTTCTACATTCCTAATTAATACAGTTCAATTTATAAGTGCAGATAGAGTATAAAAATAAATATTGATTTAGCGTAGATATGCAATTAATTTTACAGAACTGAAAAATGTATTGGCTAGGTAATGAAATGATTGAAAAAATAATAGAGCCATAGTAATATAAATTATTTTTTTTAACCAATTAGCAAACAATTAAACAAGTATAACTCAAGCATGCAATCATTAAAGAAAATGTATTATTAAGAAAAAAATTAAGATTGCATAATATACCAAAAATAAATGAGAAACCACTATACAGTGATATAAAGGAATAGTGACATTAGAATCTAAAATTACTTTTTACACGAATCTAATTATTCATATATATAAAAATAAACAAAATAAAATTTAAATTGCTGTTATATAACAAACAATATGATATGCATTAAACCATAAACTTAATTCAAATTTTAATTAATAAATTAAAATTTATAAATATTTCATCAAATTTAAAATGTTGTCTTCAACATATAATGTGTACGTCAATTACTAGAAAGCTTTTTTATTTTATGCAATCTAATTCATAAAACTCATTTTTTATACCATAATTTATTAATTATTGTTGATAACTTAGATAATTGAAAGAAAATTTTAATTTAAAATTTTGAAAAATAAATTAATTTTAAATAATTGAATTAAATTGAAATGTTTTATTTATATCTGTATTTTGATCAAATAAAGTATTTACCTTTTTAAAATTTATATTTATTAATAATTATTAATGTACTTTCTTTCCAAGCAAATAATTCTAGCAACATAATTTATTAATAAAAAATTAAAGAAAATAGGTAAAACATTTTAATTTAATTAAAAACAAAAGTAATTTAATTTAATTTAATCTTAAAATTTTATTAATCACTTACAAAAAGATCAAGAAAATTCAAATTTGAACAAAATAATTGACAACATTTTGTATAATTCCAATTAAGTTCCCAAAAAAAATTTTGAAACCCGTGCATAGTTTGATTTTGAGAACAATGGTGCAATTAGATTTTGGCTGATGGACTTATTTTTCAAGTTATAATATTTGAAGTATGTCGGTTTTATGGATGAAAAATCATATTGGAATCAAATTAATTTTTTCCAACATCATTTTCAACTCATAAAACTAAAATATTATACATTAACAAGTTTCTACAAGGTTATACCTATATAATGATTTAACTAAATCAATGATATACCAACAATCGAATTAAATTGAGAATAAAATATCTATTTATACCTACTCTTCAAAACAAACAATAGTTTATAACAGCATAAAATAAAAATTCAATATGATTTAACCAAGGCTAAATGGCAAAATTCTTAACTATTTTAAATTATGATACAAATACTTTAGAAATACTATGTGTATATGTATAAAACTACCTTACTAAAATTATTATTATTAAAGTAATATTACCTACAACTTAATTTAATTTAAATTCAATTTTAACATATTTTATACATTTGAACGAATTATACTTTGTTCAGGTTAAGAGTGCCCAAACTTGCGCATTCATACTGAGCCGTCAACAGCTGTCAGACCCCCCAGGCGACATTAGACGCCCTGTGATTGATCGACATTGTACGACATACACGACACATGCACAAACAGAACTAGTTTTTGTCTGAGCAACTGGGCACTTTTAACCTGAACAAAGTATAGTAATTCAATATATAAACTATTTAAAATAACTTAAAAAAGATATTTTAAATTTAGAATGTATAATTATTTCAACATTTCTGGGTTAGTATGAAAATATTATAAGTTTAATGCTAAATGCTGATATACTATTATACTATTAGGGACTATTTTTTTTTTTTATAGTACCTAATATTAATGAATTATGAAAGATAAAAAAAAATACTAAACATCAAGCTATAACAGTAAAATTACAAATGTACCTTCTAGAAATAAGTAATGTATAGAGAATTTTAAAACAAAAACAATGAAGACAACGTTTTTAATTAAACCTAAACTGTTTTAGAACAAACTAAACTCCACTTAGAATTAGATTTTTGAATGCAATTATTTGAATAATAAATTATTTTCTAATATCTTATATTAATTCTCACATATATTATAAGGAAATCAATTAATGCAATACATTTTCTTTATTACAAATTCTTGGTAGATAATAAAAGTATGTCAATGTAATACTAGATATACTTGAAATTTAATTAATAAAATATCAAATCTACAATATTATAGGTGTGATTGAATAATCTTTTAAGTACAAGACATTCATGCATTATTAATTTGTGTTTTATTTATGTACAAATTATCAATACTTACCAATGCATAGCTAATATTGTTAATAAGTAAAATTTTTTATATCTTTCTTAATCCACTTAGCACAGTATAACCACATAAAGAAATACTTTATAGACATAAGACATGTTTAATTTAAATAACAATGGTAGATCTTAACCACTTACAAGTTACAAGCCTATCACAACTAGTACATATACCTACTATATTCAAGATAATTAAAATAGTTTTCATAAAAAAAAAAAAAATAATAATAATTATAAAAATTCCTATTGATTCATTCATAATACATGCACATTCATTATGGAAAGGAAATATACATTCATAGTTCTCAATTTTAAAGTATCTTCTCTTAAATGCTGTCCAATATTTTTTTTTTTTTTGTCATTTTTATAGTAAAGTAAATTTTATTCAAAGTAGGTATTATTGGTTTTAATTTTTATGTAATTCTTAATACTTAAACCATTTTGTAAAAGTTACTCTTGCTGAATTATTTAAATAAGAATTTGTTATGAAAGGTATAGATAACGTATAATAAAATAATGGGCTCTCAGAGTCTCATAACAAATTATATGAATAAATTATCAACTTTTTATATCTAAACTGTTATTTAACAAAATTGTATTTACCAGTAGTTGAGTTGTCGTCCTCGTCGTCTTTAGAAATCCTTTCAATGTCCGAATGAGATTCATTCCATTTCCTCTTGCCATTCTGTTTATTTTCTTCAGTATTTTGGTTAAATGATGCCATTTACACCTACAATTATGTTAATAACAGAAAATTTATGAAAAAAAAAAAAAACAATTGTTCGAGTCGATTGAGTACACAGCATCCGTTTTTAAATTTTAATTGCATGCGCATCCCTTTAATCACAGACCGTGAGTAAACCGACTACAATAACAACGGCGTTTGACTGATAAAAATTAAAAACAAAATAATAATAATATACACCTATATTATATTGTGCGTTTAATGGACACTTTTATCAGCGAACTTCACAAATGTGAAAATAGAAACGCGACGTCCGGCGATCGATAAATGTTGTAGGTTGATTTCGGAGAGCCGCCCCGTTCGTTCCCGTGGTACGGTGCGGAGACAGTTTGCGCAATATAGTCGAAACGGTTTGGCGCCGAACTGTTCTCCAATAGTACGGTTCACCCGGTTCACCCGACAAATGACAAATTCGAACGACAAAACTTTAGAACCTCATTCGTAACAATAATAATTATGATGATGAATGTACTGTTAATTACAATAAAAATAGTTTGTAAGCATTGGGCAATTAATTATTAGTATTTTATATTCTCGTTAGAGACCAACTCGCCAAATAAGAAATAACTAATAAGTGTTGTACGCAACGAAAACGAACTATGTTTACAAATATTGTCGGCCGTCATTCGTTAATATATAATCTCTATACAACTGTAAAGCCCAATCAGCCCGTTAGCCCATATTAAATTGTACAAAATAAATTGATAACCGAGATTTGAGGTAAACAATTATTATTTGAGGTTAATCGATAATCATGTTGATAATAATATTATTACCCGGTTACGTCTTCTCAAAGCGGCTATGGGTTTAGTATACCGATATGACCGTAACCGTGCTGCTCAATGGTTACTAATTATCAGTTATTACTACACCGTGTGATAGATAACCACAACTATAGATAACTATAGCCTAAATCACGGCCTAAATACACTCAGACTTCTATGTTGTATTATATATATTATATATTATAATTCTGTGCCTAAATATGCCACTAACATTCCTAGTGGATTTCCATAGTATTTGTATTTTTATATTTTTTACAACCTTTTATAGTTTTATATAGATCAAAGATAATATTTGTGAATGACGTATAATATTTACTATATAGGGATATATTTATATTCTATGATGTAGTTGTAGATAGCCAGATAGGTGAAACAATTATCAAATACCTATAATATTGTACTGAAAAATAAAATATGCATAATAATTTTCGAACAAAATCCGACAAAAATTGGTTCTGTTAGTATGAACTTTTTGCAAATCTCTCAGACTTTTCGACAAATTAATGATCAGTGATCACACATTGGCTATTACAACGGACGTTAATCAGGGTACTATATAAGGAACACGATTCGTTTCTATGACTTGGGCCACGATGTAGAATCGTAGAGATTAGAAGAAATATTTTTTTTACATTGTGAACCCCAGCTTTTTACTGTTATGTCGTGACTGTTTTTCGTATATTTTAGTATAATATATAGGTAACAAAATTATGTTTAAGAGGTCATTGTCCATGTTTATGTACACAGATGTTCCCATTTGTATCGATATCAATAATATACCTTTTTACTGATAATACGTGCAGTTATCAAATAACTGTTGTGGATGAGATAAAAAGCCAGTGAACTCGTGCTGGAAATGCATTATTAAGTGCACGTAAATATTTATGTATATATAAATTATAAATGTATGTTATCAAATCTATATTATATTTTATGCCCTCCCCACCCACCATCAATGAAAAAAACGAACAATGACTTCATTTTTTTTATGAAAGTTGCTTTTTTTTATACTACACTTAGTTTTCTAGCTGGTATAATACCATTAATACCTATAATACCTACTACCTACTGTTCAACTGGTTTGTCTGAGCATGTCCTGTCGATGTACAATCTTGCATGGACATAACTTTTTCTATTTTTTCGTCATAATAAATTCGTGGAGACTCATTTTATTAGAATTTGACACTATATCTACTCCACTGCCTTTTTGATCTCACTTTTATTGAATAGTTATAGTGTGGTAAATAAAAAAAAATATATCAATTGACGATTACCCAAATGGCTACCTACAGCGATAATAGTTATGATTCACAAGTGTTAGAAGATTCAGTCTTGCAAGTAAATATGAATCATTGTTTTTTCCTTATTTTTCAAATTCTTTAAATTTTATATTTTGTGCGACTAATAATATTTTTATACTAAAAAATTAGAAAATTTTTAATTTAAATGTTGTTTTAAAAATAAACTTTTTGTTCAATTAATGTAAAAATAAATTTAGATAATTACCCCATTGTCATTGTAATATGTTTTTATTGTATCTTATAATATATGTCTATTCTGTCCTATATTGATTTATGATCCATTCATTGAATGCAATTTTATCAATTTATATAGTTAATATCATTTCTGGTTCAATTATCTTTCATTGTTTACTTGGGATGGTTGGGTTAATACAATTAGAGGATGAATCGTAAGGGTTGTAAATTGGAGTAGAGAAGTTTGTAGAAAGTTTTGGCTACATTTTTTATAATTAGAATAAAAAAGTGTGATTTGAGACGTAAAAGGTTGCTCTAAGAATATTAGGGAGACATTTTAATTGAAAGATTTAGATTTTGTTGTTGTTTAAGGAGTATGGAGTGATTAATCTAAAATCCTATCATTAAAAAATTGACTGTAAATACAAATATATAAATATATAATTAACAATGTATTGCTTAAATTATAATCATTAACCATTGTCACTACTTTACTACTTTGTGAGTAAATTTATTATAAATTCCCTACTTGATATTGTAAACTATAACATTGTATGCTTAATTTGTAAATACATAATATTGAACACTTGAAACTTGAATAGTGTCTACTTTGTATAATAATTTTTTTTTTTTTTTAAATTTTAGTGTAAACAGACTTTTGAAAATATCTTATGTGTTCAAACTACAGCGTTATTGAAAAAATCAACACTCGAAAAAATTTTTGTAGTATTACAGGAATTTATGTGTAAAATTAATGATAGTGAATCTACCATTCAAGAAGTGATACAGTCTGAAAACAACTTCAATAAAACGTATGAAAGTATATTTATTATGATCTATTGATCTGTGATGTCTGTGATGTATTTTGTTTGCCCTTGTTATTTATTATTTATTTTTTTAGAATCTGCAAAGAAGTAGAATTTAAAAGAAAATCAAATTGCAAGGCGTTTGATAACTTTAAAGCTTTATGTAGTGAAAATAAATCACCTTGTAAGACAATTTACATCATATTATAGTTTATCTAATTTTAATTTTTAACTTCTGTTTTATATATTATATTATGTTAATTTTGTTTAGCTGTAAAAAGACAAAATATCTACAAATGTGCAGATTGCAAGTACCAAACACCTAGAAAATCTGATTTGAAAAAACATCTAAAACGTCACATGGGTGTATGCGACTATTTCTGTAGTTATTGTGAGCGAAAATTTTTTGATAAATACAACTTAGAGAGGCATGTAAATGCCAGTCACACTAAAAAACAACAATATTCGTGTACATTGGTAATGTATAAATCATTCATTTCATACATTTATTTTTCATATTGAAAATAAACCTATTGACTAAAATATCTAATCTATTACTAATTATTAATAATTTGTTTGTTTGCAATATAGTGTACGTACACAACGTTTTTATATGATTCATTAAAACGTCACAAAAAATTAAAACATAGTGACCACATAGGAACAAAATATGTATGTTCCGTTTGTTACCATGTGAGTGCTACAAAACATGATTTAAATGTGCATTCATATAGTCACAATAAAGTTAAATCTTACATGTAAGTATTTCTTTCAATGACCAATTTATATGTGAACACAAATCTATTATGTTGTGTTTATACTATTATTGTGTCCTCTCATTGTTTTATAAGATACTATCTCACAATCAATGACCCAAAATTTAATTCTAAACTTGTCTAATCAAAATATGTTTCAACCAAGACTTAAAACACATAAATTGTTTTGTTATATTTTATTATTGAATCTTTGAAAAATGTATTTATAACTATTTTATTATACATCTATCTATTCAATGATTGAATTTTATTTCTTACTAGCTGAACCTGTGCACTTCGTAACCCGTTAAAAATCCTACCTTGTATATCTCAAACTGTGTTAAATTCATTGGATTTCTGTCTGTTTATAGTCCTTTATGCATTCCTAAAGGGCTAGATCGATTTTGATGACATTTAGTATAGAGATATATTAGACTTATAGGCAGAAGTTAGGCTAAGTTAAAAAGTGATAGGTCCAACCCGAGAGGTGCTCAAACAGACATATCAAAATGTTATTTCCATGGCAACAAACAAAGGACAGACAGGCGGGAATCCATTTTTATAAAATATATAGAAATAGATGAAGTAATACTTTTTTTTTTTGTAAATTGAAGGTGTGAAGAATGTGGTTCAATGTTTGCTATCAAAAGCCGATTGATAACACACCAGAACACTGTACACAATGAGCCTGTTCATCCATGTCAAATTTGTGACAAATCATTTAAAACACTGACGCTGCTTAAAAGACATACAGTCATACACTCACGTTTTAAACCTTATTGTTGTCCATTTTGCAACCATTCATCCAACAGCCAGAGCAACTTGACCAAACATGTACGCAAAATTCACTCTTTGGATGATTTTTCTTACCACAAGTCAGTATTACTTGCTAGAATCATCACAAAGATGCTTGACTTAAATAAATACATTTTTTGTTTTTAGATTTATTAATGGAAAATAATATTAGAATATGGCGGTACACATCCAATCATTATCACATCCACATCAGACCTGAATTTACTATAAGTAATTTACCAATCCAAAACATCAAGATTGATAATTTTATATGTATTTGTTAATGATTTTATTACACATTATTGTTCTATTGTTTTCATTGTTTGTATTTTATTATATTTAACGAAATAAATATAAATATAATTTTTATATTCCTATCCTCATTATATAAGTTTGAAGTTAGAGTTAGAGTTGGAATAATGCTTCCAGGGTATTTTCTGAGTGATAAATTGAATATCCATGGTGTATAGTATATTATAGAGGTCAAAAATAAGAAGTTTACTGAAGTTTTCAAAAAAATTATGGAAAATCATTTGAAAAGTGACAGGAAAAATGGAAATTTTTACGCAAAACCAGTTTTCAACAAAATTGTTTTTTTTTTTATATAATTGAAATTCTAAAATGAATCATTGTAAATACTTAAAATTTTCACCAAATGTTTGTAATACCGTTACACGGTTAAATTTTCAAAATATTTTGGCTTTTTTTAACTACTTATAGACAACTGAAATTTTCGATTTTTCTGAAGTATTTTTTTTTTAAACATCGATAAAGAAATTTTGGATGCACAAAACAACTCGAAAATTTAATACAATGTTAGATACTACATAGTCGTACAGTGATTCAACAATGATATAATGAGATTTAACTTAGATCAGTCAGAACTATGGACTAAGTATATTAAGCATACAGACATACAGTTCACTGGACACAGCCATAGTGTCTAGTGCCAACTACCAATGATCCTAAAAGAAAATAAATAATGAATCTATAAAAATATTAAATGTTATCACCGATATCGATAAACAGAGGTAGTTTTTTCCTTTAAATACTTTAATGGAAATTTAACGGTTCACTAAAATTTATTAAACCAACTAACCACTTAAAAACCAAACATGACTATAAAACATATTATTTCAAATAAGCTGGATGAGCATTATTTTGAAAGGGTATTATATACATATTTTATATTATGTGAAATATTGTACTCTTCAAAAAAACATGTATGGTCAAGTAGAGGAAAATTTTAGTTTAACTAAGGACGACAAGATAAATAGTTCAGTTTTCAATAATACTAATTGCATTTATTATTATTTTGTTTTTGTTTTTTACTAAACTCTTCAGACATAATTGATTTTTAAGAGTAACCAGTCAACATTTCTTTTGCAACACAATTAATTGTACACAAATAAAACTATTCGAGCACACAACACATAAGTTTGATAAAATACTATTATTAAATCTATTAAGTACAAAAATTTGCTAAACGGATAATTAACAAATTTCTGAGACCACATGAACACAATTTTTGTACAAATGTAAAAAATTAAAATAATATTGTAATAATAAATAATAATAATAAAAAAAAAAAATCAAATCACAAAATGTTGGAACATATGAGAAAATAAAAAAATAAAAATTAAGTCTTGAAATTTACTCTCTAGGAAGAGTATAATAATATGATCGAACACACTTAACGGCGACATAATTTGATATAATATCATTAGAAAAAGAGCTATAAGATATTTTAGTTTTATTTAGTTAATATTTGTAATTAATTTTTCTTTTTAATTTTCTTGTTATTTAAAATATACAGAAGCATATTCTTTGTACCTAGTCCAGGAATCATCAACTTTTGGTCGATGTTTTCTTTTTTTTTGAATCAATCCTTTCACGAAGTTTCACTAATATCATATCCAAATCAGTCTGAAAAATAAAAAAAATATATTTAAACAAATTATATTTATAATTAAGTAGTGCAATGTATTTTTTTAAAACTACTTATACTAATGTTTATTATGTTACAGTAGCAACATAGTTTATTTTGTGAACTAAAACTAATCTATAATACTATATTACTGCCCACCACTGTGGACCATACACTAATAAACTAATTTAGGAATAAAGTATAGATGATACTATAAATATTTTGATTATAATTTTTTTTTCTAAATCCTGTTTACCTACACACTTTAACCATCCAATCTAATGATTCAATAGGCAACCACAGGTATTGGAGTTAGTGTTATATTACGTTACTTATATGCTATATATTGGCATAAATAATAATTTTTGTTATATTAGTATATTTATTATTTATGATGAATATAAAAAAAATTTAAAGCAATTTGTGTAGGTTGATTTTGTTAATGAAAATGAGTTTAGTACATAACATGATATAATTCAACAATATGTTTATTATACTTTACAAAATATTTGATATTTGATTGTATTGATTATATTAGCTATAGTTTTTTTGTGTGATGCAATTAGATTTATACATACATTTTATGATATTTATTATTGACTCATTTACAAATACCACATAAAAAACAATAACATGAAAACAATTAAAATTATATCTCTTAAAAATTCTAGCTAAGTATACAAAAAGGTGTTTATTTTAAGGTTTTGAGAAATCATACTATATCTAGTAAGAAAGGTTATATCATAGTTAGGTCATATTGTTCCTCACCTCGTCAAAAGTGTATAAAAACTTGCAATACTTAAGTTGGTTATGTTTTTTCGATAAAATCTCAATGCCATGTCTAAGACAATAGTCACAGTCTTCATGCGAATTGTTTACCTGTATGGAAAAAAAAAATAAGCATTTTTAATATCTAACTATACAATTCTTATAATTTATTTTTATTTTAATTAAATACATTCATAGTTTAACAAAATATAAAAATATTTAATTGTAAGTATAATAATAATATTGCAGTTTTTGTTACCATTGATATGTAAAGAATTGAATGACACACATCACACTCATAATCATCATTATGCTCGTTTGATTTGGACGCTGTAGGCTTAATGCGTTCAGAAGCCTTTAGGCCTAAATCCTCTACCAGTTGACTACGGAGCGCCACTTCACAGTCTCTCATATTGCTTAACATATTTAGTAACTGTAAAACATATGAAAACAAATAAAGTTAAAAACAGAACCTAATTATAAGACAAGGTCACAAAATTAAACTATAAATAATTTAATATGATGTCCTGGTACACAAGTTGACTTACCTGTTTTAGTATATTTTGAGGTGTACGTGAATCCGTGGACATGTTAATCAATAACTTTTCAAACGAAAAGGCGGCTGGTTCACAATTTTTCTGTAGGTCCTGAAATCATAGAATATCAATCATCAGTTAAGTTTGGTACTAGCAATTGGAGCAATACTATCAGTGATCTAATCGATTGAGTACGATGATTTCTAAAAAAAATTATACCTGGAAAATCTTCTCGGCACCATCAAGCCAACCAGGCTGTGTGAAGTATACACTCTCGGATATAACATAACCAGTGGACACATTGCACGTATAAGCTCGCGGCATGACAATAAGAAATTGGCCTGGGTTCTGCACGGTTCTGGTAAGCGTGACACCATGCTCGAGCAAACGGCTAGGTGGCACCATACCACTGTCTGCAGCCAACCATGAGTGATGATTTTGACCTTCAGCTACAGCCCGCGGCAGCAAGCGCTTCATGGCTGCTCGAAACCGATCACTTTGGTCAGACGGCACGCCATACCACACCTTGTCGGCACCGGTATGTAGATACTCGATCCATGGCAGTCCGTGAGGGTCCTTGTACCAACAGCACGCTGAGAATACCATGCCCATGTGTATAGTGGGTACAGTCATGCCCATCACCGGGCCCAGAGACTTGAGCACAGATACCGGATTGTTAGTCAGCACCTTAAGATTCCACGGATGTTTAGTGAAAGTGGCTGTCTTGGTCGTTGGAAATCCATAACCCTCTGCACCCGAGTCAATTGACCCAGACAGCACACAAATGTGATTCTTCCTTTCCTGCACATTTTTCCAATAAAGCGACTCAACATCTTCAGCCCGGACAACTGCCGGGGCCGCAGCTGACGTTGAAGATGAATGGCCACCCGACGGATGCTGTTGCTGCTGTTCTTTGAACCACATGGCAATAGTGTTGCGTGCAACCCGATAATAAGCGCTCAATGGAATACTTCGACCCTTTAAATAAGAATAGTGAACAAAAAAATTATAAATATAATTTAAACATATTTATTAGGTTAAACATGGGTATTATTTTGTATTGTATTTAAAATTTTAATTTATTGTTCATAAAAGGTATTGATTATGAAGAGAATGATTTGGAGATATTATGAGTAACTTTTCAAATTAATGTAAAAGAAAAGAGAGAAAAAAGAGGTAAATAAATAGAATAGAAAATGAAACAAAAAAAGTTTGTGTGAGTAAATATGATGTAAGAGGGGGGGATATTATAGAGTCCTGTCATTTTCAAAGCAATATATTTTAAGTGTTATTATACCTTTGTTATACAATCATTGACATCTTCATACAGCTCGTCATCAGTGTCGCCTTTTTTGCATATCTGTTTCCACTCTTTATCCACTTCTGCTATCAATTTTTGTCGTTCATCTAAGAAAATTGAATAAAACCATTATTTTAGAGAATACAGTCAACTAATCATTTTGAGTGAATCTTGACGATAGTTTACCATGTGAGAGTGTGTCGTACGGCAATAGATATTTGCAGTAAATGTCGTCGAGTTTAGTGACGCGGTCTTGAGCACTCTTAGGGATCTTCATCAAGTCAGCAACACGACACCACTTGTCTAGCTCGATTACTTCTTTAAGTCCGCCGAGCTCCTGTACCGTATGGTATAGTTTGGGTAAATCCAATTCCATGCCACCAATCAGTGGTGGGTTGGACAAGACTATTGACTGTGTTTCTAGATACTTTTTCATTGCTATCATTTCGCGAACATTTGGACCCCATCGATTCATCATCTTATGCACATACTGGTTGTATGCCGTGAAACGCATGTCGTCGCTGACTTTGCATTCCGGCTATGGTTGAATATTTTTTATTATTGATTTAAATTACAGCAGTAAAATATTCGTTTAATAATTACAATTTGTACTCGTTTTAGGTTTAGTTATTTAAACTCAAAATACAAATATTGTTATAGATTAAGGAGGCATGAACGTATTAATTTTACAATGTTTTTTTGTATCTGTATGCACGTTCAGTAGTCAATAAAATACTTCGATTTTTCATTTAGAAAATAGTTTTGAATAGCAAATCGAATCTAGTTTGTACTAAAAAAAGATCAAAATTAAAAAATCGCCAATACTTTATTTTTAATCGGGAAAAACGGGAAATTATACGTTAAGCCAGTTCGTCTATCGATGTTTTTTAGTTTCTTATTAATAAATTTCGATAAAAAATGTATGAATAAGTACAAATGCTCAAAAATGTAATATAAAGATCCTAATAAGAATTCCATTTCCCAATTAAAAAATATAGAAAATGTATATAGTCACAACATTTTTTTATAAGCATTTTATTTGACAAATTTGTCAAAATCTCGAAAATTACCATCCATTATTGTAGTTATATTGTTGTAATACTATATTTTAGATAGAGATTTGTTCTATTTATATTTTAAGCTTGAAAATTCAATTCCAAGTTTTAAATTACGACTACGAATGATATTCATTCACACGTATAACATCTATTTGATATTTCTACCCATTTCCTAAACGATATTTGTTTTATGTTGTAGGTAATTCAAAAACGAACAACCGTAAATATTTAAAATGTACGATTTTGTTTTCTATAAAAGTCAAAAATACATATAGAATCTTTAATTTTTATATTTTATATATAAGGTTGGAAATGTAATATAATAATTCTCACGAACAGTATATTATACACTGGAACTAAGAAACTTATAAAATATACAAATACAATCATTTGTGTATTTTAAGTTCAAATTCGGACGTAAATAACATTTTTGATTTATTATAAAATATTATGAACCTATTTTTACTGTTTTTCGGTACTTGCAACAAGGTGTTTAACTCAAAAGTTAATAAAAATAATATAATTTTGTAAATATATATATATATACGTAATACGTATATAGGTATATTATAATCATTAAATACTAAAAATATATATAAAACTACATGACTTTAATAGCTATGTATATAAAAAAATAATTGAAATATACTAATAAGTGATATAATAGACTGACACTATACAATATACTGTCTCTGCTCAGATTTTTTTTTATGTATAACAACATAATAACATGTTGATATAATAAATGATATTATCGTTAAATTTAAATTTGACGCGTAATTTACAGCAGAGTTACCCCCCACTCGTCTAACTTTTTGTTTTTGTGTTTCTTGTAAAATTGTGATTGCGGGGAGAATAAAGGATATCATTTTTAAGTTAAATTATTATAATTAATATTGACTATCAAGTATTTAAAAAGTAATAACGTATATAACTTTAAAAGTTTTAAGCAGAATGCGAGTAAGCAAATGCCTATTGTAAATACAATGAAACACTAGGTTATATTATGTTAAATAATAGATATTATTATACTGACCTTAAAACTAGGTGGTGGCACGACTCTGCATATACCGTATTTTTGAGCAACGGGTTTTATGATTTCAAAATATTCTAAAGGATCCTTAAAGTCTTCTTCGGATGGATAAAACGTCGGAGCATCCAACATGTCAGAACATTCTTTTGCTGATTTCTTTTTCAAAGCAACTTTCTCGCTGGACTTCCTCTTATTGTTAACTTGTTTTTCAGTCCTTGAAATTCAAAACAGATTAATCACATAAGTATATTTGTACATACAATTAAAACCATGTGCCCCCCCCCATAACGTGTCCTACTTTTTTTGTTTCTTGTTGTTAGCAGCGGAAACGGAGGACGATTTTTTCGATTCCTTAGCAGAAGTAATGGCAGTAGTAGTAGAATTAGTAGTTGTAGTGATTTGTTGTAACCGTTTCTTATCGTCTTTCGTTTCCGAGATTTGCGGCTGCGGAGGTAATGGTAACGCTTGTTTTGAAGTTGAGGGGGTACATTTTGGGGGCTGAACAGTTCTAGTAGTTGGTTGCACAGTGCCGACAGGGGTGGTGCTGTTGGTAATTTTGGTCGTGCACAGCGGTTTGATTTTCCGCTCAGGTTTTGGTGATATGGAACTATGTACATATAAATTAAAAATTATAACCAACAAAAAATAATAGAAAAAATTTAAGTAGGATCACACATAAAATTAAGCATAACAATTTAAATATATTTTTATGGACGATATCCGCATAGCATTCTACACACCTGACTGGTATCGTAGATGCAGGGGGTTTGGTTACCAGCTTAGCGCTCATTACTAATTTTTTCTGTGGTCCTTCTGTACCCAGCTTGACTGTCACGCCTTGAATCATCGGCTGTGCCCGAACTCCGGCTGGTAACGGAATGTAAAAAAGCCGTCCTTCCTCGCTATCAACATCTGTTGTAGTTGATGACACGGTGGACTGATGAGATTTTTCTTCCATAGAATCATTTTCAATACTCACCTATGCCGAACGAACAAATGCATAAGTAATTTCAATTTTAACTTTTCTATCACAACATATTAGATTTTGAAAATTAATGTATTGATTTTACAAAATGTTTTCATTGTTATTTTTGTGTCCATGTATACAAAATCCGAGACTAATTAGCGAATATTGCGTGAGGTGGGTCATGCGAGTGATATTTGCTCATTGCTGATTTTGAATAATTAATATGATTATTTATTACGTAAAGACAAAAATTGTTTGACCTTCATTTTCGAAGATGGTTTTTGATAGCAAATTGGATGCATATGGTATTTAATGATGGTCAATAATGAACATTTTTAATCCTAACCTCGGGTTAACGAAAGAAAAAATAGAAAAAACAATTTTCAACAAATCCATTGTTTTTTTTTTGTAATTTACAAGTAAAGAATTGAGAATTTTTTATTAAATATTCATACTATAGCATTTACTTCAAATAATATAAAAAATAGGCTTTTATTGACTTATTGTGAGATGTATAGGAAGATACTAGAAATTCTCAAATTTTTCGATTTATAAATAGTAAAATGTTTGTGAGTAAAAAACTTAAAAGTTTAGTATAAGGTTCGTCGCAAGTTGTCCTTGCAGCAAATAATACATAGTCATAATTTTTTAAAGACATTTCAAGTTTAAATTTTGATGTAATTGAATAAACCTGAGTATATACAAAAATCAACATTTTATTTATTTGGGTATTTTCAAAATATAATTTTTTGAGGGTTAGAAACTTCGCTTCTATGTATATTATTACTTTTTAAATGTAATTAAATGTTCAAAATATTTAGATTATTTTAAACCTTTTATACGTAAGATGTATCATGAATATATATTTATCACATTATTCTTTAAAGATTGAACGGTGAATTAGTATTGGTTTCTAAGTTGATAAGAACTAGTATTATTATTAAATAAAATATAAATATTATATGAGATTTACTTAAAATTAAAATAAGTTGAATCTACCACGTCTTACTGTAATAGCAAAATAAATATGTAACAAAATATAGCCTAACGATCTACCCGCGTTAAAAATCATTTTGAATTGTACTCAAATATTTTATCACTGAATTAAAATGTAATACATATAATATATTACACAACTATTCAATGGTGAGATAACATAGGTTAACATCTTCAATACAGTAAAATGTTTCGTGGTTTTATTTACACAGTTATCGTGTACTTACAGCGATTGATGTGTTGGGCGAAACCGTCCTGGACTTGGCAGGCGATTGTGGTTTATTCCGACGAAAAGGAGTGCTGGCTACTGGCAAATCAGGCTGAAAAGCGTAAACACTCGTCTCGTTATCGGGTGAAAAAGCATCAGAACTATTTCCGCTACAAGACTGGGTGGTAGATAACCGCCGCTGATGGAATATCTTCTTTTCTGGACTCTGATCATCAGAAGACGACACGTCACCCATGACGTCTTTGCGAATTTGATGTTGTTTTTCTACACTGATAGGCGCTGCAGTGGTCGCTGTTGTAACCGAGGAAGAACGTTTTTCAAATTTCAAATCGTACTTCGTACTGTTAAGTATAGTCGTTTTGGCCAGATAGGCCGCATTGTTAGCGGCCGATATTGACACCGTCTTTTTGCCGTCCAACATTTCCATGGATTTAGTTTCGCCGCAACAAGTCTTTTGGCAGTTATATGAAGATTCAGATTTCTTTTCCGCGGTACCATTTACCAGTGATGACTGGAGAGTATTTTTCATCGAATTACTATTGGAAATTATTTCTTTTGTGCCACCATCTACAGCATCAGCGTATGTCTTTGATGGTGGTGCTTGATTGTCGTTTTGTTTCTTTTTTGTCCAAGCAATCAAGTTGCTACCGACCGAAACAGCGGCAGAGGTGATTCCATTTTTGGGCAATTTGACATTTTTGAACGCCCGTTTCCAAGATGCAGCTAAATCATTTTTGTCGTTTGTCTCAGACGAGCTGTTGCCGCGCGCCAAATTAACGATTTTGACGGTGCGGCTTTCAAATGACGGCGGCGTTGATGTCGACACCGGTGGCTTTTCGTCTTTCTTTTCATCTTCACCGACAGTTGGAGGAACGTACTTCACGAAACTGCTGTCCTCGGGTGCTGGCAGCTTATTCAATAACTGACTACTAGATACGAAAGGTTCATTAAATCTGGGCAAGGCACTACAAATCTCGGATAACACAGAAAGCCCATCATCTTCTTTAAACCTATTGTCCAACTGGAAATTTTTACCGGAGAAGTATTCAGGTATGGTGATCTTGATCTCTTTCTGCTGTCCCAAGAATAGGTCTTTAGCTATGGTTTGGAACACCATATTTTCCACTTTTTCTACTTTATTTAATGGCACTACCGTGGACTCAGTTTTCTCTGCCGTATCGATGGCTTTATCCACGTTTTCTACTTTTTCAGCAGTCACGATGACGTTTTCTTCTTTTGGCACTGCAACTATGCTTTCTGTTTTCGAAACTTTTTCTAGTTCTTGTTTGTTTTTTACCAATTTATTATTTACTGAATGCCCTTCGTTAGCTGTTTTTTTTTCTACCACGATACTACCACTCTCTACATTTTTTTCTACCACATTGCTTTCAACACATTTTTCCTTTGTATTATTTTGCGTATATTTTTTCGTAGTTGTGCTTTTGATGTTTTCCGCTATTGTTGTCAATATTACTTTATCGGCACCCCCATAAGCGGTAGGCGTGGCATCAAAATTTTTGGCCATACGTTCCAAAAGCTCTTCTTTTGTCTGACTAGTAATACCACTAAACATGGAAGACGACGAAGACGTCACTGACGATGACCGTTTTTTTTTATTGTTATTATTATACAAATCTAAATTAGACTTTTTCTTGTTCAAAGCGTTTTCATTTTTTGTTAACTGCTGCTTAGGCGGTGGCACTTTTTTTCCGGCATTTTTTGAACCATTGCCGGTAGTTTTTGGTTCTTTAGTAATTACTACAATTTCAGTCTTATTTTTTGACGATTTTTCATTTTTTTTATCGACAGCAGCATTTTTATTATTCTTGATTTCTAGCTCTTTGTCACGTTTTATTAAAATACTTTTTGACTTAGTTTCAGAAAGACTTTTTTTAACTTCGGAATCTTTATTCAAATCTTTTTTCAGTTTTAAGTCAGTCTTATTAGTTTTAAGATTTTTTTTAACAGATTCGTCAGTACTTAACTTACACTTTTGAGATTTTGAGTTCCCGGCCTCAATTGTAAATTTGTTCGACGGTATAGGAGCTTCACATTTTGTCAACTCTATAACAGGTTTACATTTCATGTCGTCCTCATCCGAATCAGTCATGATATAATCATCTAACATGGTAGAAGAGCGTCGAGGCCTCAGATTCCTTTTAAACGATGCTGTTCCACTGTTTTCAATTAAGCTAATCGACTCACTAACTTCTTTTGTCTTTTTCTTATCATGAGTATTATTCACCTCAATTTTTTTTTTCAACTTTTCTACCTTCTTTTTGTCAATTATTTTTGTCTTTTTGCTATCAGACAATGGTTTATCATCTTTTTTTTCAGATAACTTTTGTTCTTCTAGATGTTTTTCCATTTTGTTTTGCTTGGAAAACACTTTCAACTCACGTTCACGTTGTTCTGAAATAAATACCATTTTAATTATATTTTAAAAATATTTTTAAGAATTATGATTTATAAAATTACTGCAAGTAGTATGAACAACATACATATAAGAAACATCCAATAAACCATAAGAAAAAACCCCAAATTATTAACTTTATTACATCCAACTAACTATTAAACATAATGTTTGTGTATGCTATAGATCAGGAGAAGCCAAACAGTCGATTGCGGACAATTTCAAAGTCGATCATGTTAGATTTTATTTTTAGGGCCCTAAATGTTTCTTAATAATAATAGTTATTTTATAATAAAAAAAAATTTCTATGAAAGTCGATCCTCAAAGGTGAAGTATACATTAGTAGATCGTGACCAAAAAGTTTTGCCACCCTTGCTATAGATAAAGGCACAAAACATACACTTTATGTTTCTATTGACAAATTCAAGTACATTTAACAAACTATTATGTATATTCATCATTATGTTTAATTTATGCAATTGAACCTAAAATAATAAAAGAAATGTAGTCATATTACATAGTCCTTAATTAATCGGTAATATTTTTTAATTTTATAATAGATAATTATTATATTTAAAACTTTAAAACAAAATATTAATGAATTAAAAAATAAAAATAAAAAAAAATCTATATAATTAACTATTCACACTATAACATGTTAAATTGTAACTTCTTTAGTTATTGTAACTTTTTAGTTTGGTATCACAATCTACATATTCTCACAATCAAATTAACAACAATTAAAAATGCTTAACCTAAGATTGATGGTTATGCATATATTATCATAGCATATTACAAAAGTTCAAAATGATCACTTGAACACGATAAAAGTGTGCACTATGCATAGAAGAAAACTGATTAGAAAACAGGGTAAATATAACAACTTACCATTTATTCGTGTATTAGGAAGCTCCGGAAAACTCTCAACAGATGATGTATCATCTTCTTCTTGCTCATCAGGGCACCGCATGTCTTTTCGTAACATTTCCATAAATAGAGTAGCAGCTTCTTTAGTTCTTCTAGGGGGCCTTGAACGGGTTGAACTATAACAACAATAAATTAAAATTAAATATTGTATACACAATTTTAATTATTTTGTTTAACAATTTTTTTTAAACATTTCTTATGAACTAAGACGTACTTAATTATATCTTTGCTCTCGCGAGTTGTTTTCATATTATCTACCGAAGATGTTCTTCTTTTCACGTCTACTGTTGGTTTTGTTTCAATTAAACTGTTTGTTTTATTACTCTTCAATACAGTCTTCAAATTTTTATCACCCTTCTTATCAAGAACAACATAATTATCTTGGTCGCTGCTCTTAGATTTACTTGCTAAACTTCTAGTTTTTCTGTTATTTTTATTTGCCACTTTACATTTAACAATACTAGTCTTTCGTTTCATATTACCCAGACTATTACTTCTATGATCTAAATTGTTTGATGCAGTCTTTTTTCTCGATGGTCTTTCTTCTTCAACATCTTTTGAATCATCAGATGCTTTTGAAGAAGATTTACTACTATTCCCTTTACACCATTTTCCTTTATCATCTAAAATATTTAAATATTTACTGAACTAAGTCATGAACAACAGTACATTAATCAAATTTTTTACCTCGAAGTTGATTTACCGCAGGACAAAATATACTTGGTAAAGAATTTGATCGGGTTATACGGCCTTTCAACTTTTGTATTTGCTTACCGTCTAGTGATACTTGCTTTCCATTTTTCTCTGGTTTTTTTTTAATATTTTCTTTAGGTAAAGGTCTAAATACAATTATAACAATATAGTAAGTTTAATACATATTAAATAATTTATGGATAGTAAAATGTTCTTACTTAATAACTTTTGAGGTGGGTTTTTTTATTTTTGGAACATGACGAAGGGCTAATTGACGTAATGTAAGAGATTCTTGTCTAACAGTATACCTTGAACTGGATCTTACCAACTTTCGACCCATAACTAAATAACAAAATAAGCTGTATAAAAATGTTGACTATAAAATAAAAAAATGATATTCACTTTACCTTTCTGTCCTAGTTTAGATAATGGAAACTTGGTTTGTGATAACTGACTAATGTTTTTACGTTCAATTGGTTCATTATTTACACTATGTACATGATAGGGATTATTTGCATTAGTTACTGGCAGTATAGGAGTGCTTTTTCTTCTTTTCTGTAAATATAAAACAAAATAAAATGTAGTATATAATTGCATGCTATAAATAATCATAATAGGTAACTTAATAAAAAATTTATAATTTATATACTTTTCCAGCAGCAATCTCTTGTGCCGATAGAGAGCGTTGAGGTTTATTGAAGAAATCTAGTCGTGGAGGTAATAAACTAGTACCTGGTCAAAATAATCAATAATAAATTATTAAAATTAAAATTTTAAATATTATTAAATTACCTCTAAAACAAAGAAAGGTAAGAAAGTCTTCAGTATTTGGCCGTTTAATTGGCGGTTTTGTCACATTATTAGGCACCACTGGAGTTTGAATAGGTTTTTGTGCAGTGCTGGTGGGTAAAACAGCATTTTGGGCAAATTTACGCTGTGCTTGTACCTTGATTCTGCAATAATTCATACATAGTCTGGTTATTATAATATTAGGATTAACTGTTTAATAATGAACTATCAAAATATATAATTGACATAAGTAAAGATGAACACGTATGTGGTCTGTACTAGTGGTACAGCTATTTTGCAATCTTAACTATTATAACAAAGAAAACTGTATAAAAGGCTGTAAATGCCTTAACATTTTGTATTATAAATAAAATCAATCCGTAAGAAAAATATCTTTAATATTTTCTAAAAGATGCATAATATCCTGTAATAACATAATTTTAGATGGTATTCTAAATAAAAATATTTGATTCATGATGGTATTAGTGTCAATTAAAAACATTTTTATATGATCTAAATAAAAACAAATTTATTTGGTATAGTATTATAATAGGTGTCATATAACACCTCGTATAATACAGTACCTACCTATTTAAATAAATAAAATAATTATTAGTGATAAAATAATACACATACTTTTTAGTACTCGACTCAAGAATAGCTTCTTCATTGTTCAGCAGTTTGCGTTTCTTTGCATCCGACCCATTCGAAGACATGATACTGCAGTGGGTTTAGTACCTAATAGTCCAGCATGGTCATTTGACTAAACAAGCAATGGGGACAGGACTCTGGATTAGCAAATAAATAATACTTTTACAATTTTACACATATATAATCATATAATATGTATATTTTTCAGTTTTCTCTATCAATGAGAAATATAAATGGACTTATCTACTAATAGTAGGCTACTACTACAGTCAGTGGACTACAACTCGCTCGGAAAAAAAAAGAGGGTCTATAAAAAAAGGATGGCAACCAAACAAAAAAAAAAAAAATGTCTAACGAAAAATCACTCTTAAGTCTTTAAAGTATTGCCGCTACTAGGATACAATAAACTGTGTGTCGAGTAGTTAAGTATACGCGACGCGTGCGGTTTATTTAGTAATTTTCCGTCGAGAATCCGAAGACCCCCACAGACCGACGTCCTGTCCACGTGCGATGCGCCACGATCTCGAGCCCTGCGCAGAGAGCACTCGACTACACAACGGACGACGGTACGTCACGCACACCAATTACATTATCATCATAAATTCATAAATAACTGTGTGATAATCGAGTGCACAGTACGCAGAGATTAGAGTAGAATTTATATAATTACTTATATTTATAGGTACCTCTGGGGTTAGTGCGATTCGGACAAACGTGCAGCGGCGTCGTCGGCGGCAGCGACAACGACGACGACGGTCCGGGAGGCGTCCGATGCGACCACCGCCGTGCTGCTTGTGCTGCTGCTGCTAGACGAGATGGTACCGCTGTTACAATTGATATTATGGTAGTGGTAAAAGCGCATCGTGTTTCGTGTCCCCCGTACACGAGTGTATCGTGTCTGTTTACTCTCGGTTGTTATTATTATTCTTTTCTTCTTGTTCTTCTTCTTCTTATCCTAATCGCCGCCGTCCGAGTCCGTTGTTATCGAGATATTAATTTATATCTGTCCTCTACCTGTCTATATATATATATAATTTCGTCACATAAATATCACGTCTAAATCCGTACAACCTGATTATTATTTTTATCCACGAGCGTATTTTTCGAACAAACGTTTGACGATTTGTTTATCTCGTCGTGAACGATGATAATTATTATTTACTATTAGTCGGTTTTCGCGCAGCGCTGCGAGAATAGCTACTACTACTGCTACTTCTACTACTACTACAGACTGCTGCGGGTGACGCGCGTGTGAATGTTATAATTTTTTATCCCCAAAAATATCACGTTCGGCCACACACACCACACCGCGACTGCAGACGAGTGACGACGACGCTGCTGATCCTCCGCGCGACGACGACGACGACGACTCCGCAACAAAAACACGACTCGAGAGCGCACGCACACACACACACACACACACCTGGCACGTACGCCAACTCGTCGCAGGGCGCGCGCGCGCACAAGAGTAAAAAAAAAAAAAAAGTCGCGCGCACCCGCACGAGCGCACCGGATTTATGTATACGTATAATGTGTATTATTATTATTGTGATAAAAACGTTTTTGTGTTGTCCGCCGCCACCGCACGGAACGGCAACGCGGGAACGGGCCGCGTTGCCGGATTTGGCGACGAGTGTAAACACGAAAATCGTACGGCCGCCACCGCATGGTGATGGGACACGACATTGAAGAGGGGACGGTAGTGTGTTGTTGTTGCAATATATATGTACAATGCGCACATGTATAATATTATAGCGTAATAATAATAATAATGTGTGGTAGCCAATACGTTGTGGCGATGGGGGTGGAACGTTCAATGGGTCACACCGTCCACTAGCACACCCGCGAGGTATCATCATCTCACGCTCGCCCGTGTGTGTGTGTCATATCGCACTATATATTATTATTGTCATAATATTATTATATTGTATTGCGGTTCATCATACGAATTACCTATTTAAAAACTCGCGTATATGAGCTAACCGACTAAAAAATAATAATAATGACGACCAAAATAATGCGAAGCGTGTCCGGTCGGTCTCTGACGATTTTTGGGTCTATGAAAAAAAAAAAAAAAAAAAAGACAAAAATCAATACGATAGTGTGATACTGTGGTGTGTGAGTTCGTTCGGCTGCAAGACGCTTGTCGTGCGTATTAACACAAAGTGCGTGCGGGAGCCTTAATTTAAGTACATAAAGTGTTCTATGCGTAACGAGTTGTTGATAAATACAATAGAAGTACTGACGTACATTACTCAACCAAAACTGGGGGGGGGGCAATGGGGAGGCCAAGACCCCACTCGAAATAAAAATACCTATATTTGGAAAGATGCGTGTAGTCTTTCGGAATGGTAAAAATAAAAAAATACCTACATTTTAAATTACTTGTCAATTAAACCGTTTTATACCTATATATCTATACTATATATTATAATATTATGGTATTCTTTACCCACACTCGCTATCAAGCCACTTTTCGAGACCTCCCTTTTTAGTGCAGTATACTACCACTATTTCCCGACTATACTTAGCATAGAATTTAATAATTTACATTACCCTGAACTTTGTAGCCCGTACATTGAACCTAACATTAAAGGGAAAATATATATCATCAACCTAATATCACCTTACACCCCTTATCCTGTAGGGTGACATCGCCGATGGTTTCTTTTTTTCACCGTACCACTACAAATACCTCCTTTGGATTTCTATACTGCCCGTTTCGCACATGCGTTACATTATTAACTACTTACCTGCAATTGGCACTTTATTTTATACGCATCATCACAGAATAGAATAATGACAACATAATATATGTATATCGTGTATGTGTGTGCGTGTGTGTACATATTATATCGATGTCTCTAGGACTCTGACCTTTAGGATCGGTGTAGACTGTAGGAATACGTGTTGTGTATTTAGCCACTTAACAGACTTTGTACTTTATAATACCCCATTCGCCCTCTCTTCACCTAGTCCTGTATGAATGACGCGTATAGAAATTTTCAATGATCGACTTATTAATTCCATTTCACTACATTTCACTCGTCGACCTGACGGATAAAATGTGATGACGACGAGCCGTAGTGATAAACTCATACAGTGCGATACCTATACTCTATTTATATCTACTCCATTGCAAATTTGAAATAAATTGTAAGATTTTTAGTCATCTTTAATTTATAATTAATCATAATCATGAAGTCCGACTTAATATTATTAGCATAATCGCATAAATACGAAAAATAACCCATCAATTAAGAATAGTATATTGCAACTCTAAATAGCGGACGTCTCCAAATAACGGACATTTTAATTATTTTTATTGTAACCGTATAATACGCGTATCTTATTGCAATATATGTTTCTCATCATAAAAATATCATGACACTCCGCACAAATAAGGAATAAAAGGATACATTTTGGCAGGCGGCAGTAAAGAAAGACATATTACGCAAATCAAAAGTGCTTCTATTGAGATTTATATAAAATACTTCATTGACCATTGTTAAATTGTTCTCCGGCAGTACAGCTCGGTAGAATTATAAGATGATTTGATGTAATACGAATCAGGTGCGGATCCGAGGGAGGGGGGCCAAGAGGCCATGCTCCCGTCAATAGCGTATTTAAGGAGGCCAAGGGGGCTTGGGCACCGGGTGGTAAATTTTGGAAAGCATTTTGATATAATACGGTACTAGGTGATTTGGATGATAAAAAAATGTTATAACCTGGGGCGCAGAATTCCTAAATACGTCTCTGCCCCCCGTAGACTGCAGGTGAATCGAAAAAAATGTCTATTTTCGTCATTTTATAAAATGCATTGTTTAGCCGATATCGTTTTTTAGCGAAATTTTAATCAAGATGCCGTCCTCCCCCCGTAAATATGTTCTAGATCCGCGCCGTAAATTGAGTCGTAAGAAGGTTTAAGCCCAGATAATACACGAACGTTAAATATTTGATAGAAATGATAGAATAAATATTTGTTGATCAGCCAATAAACTATTTTGTATTATACAAAACTATGGACTATTATAATGTATACATATATATATATAGTGTTTTGCTTTAGACATTCCGTGGGTAGAGTGATTTCCAGTTCGCGTCGTCCGATTTAATATGGATAGTAGATAGGTATTCGTTAAAAAAAGTATCGTTATTATGGTACCGACAGAATTTCTTTGATCGAATCAAAAACAAAACGAATATACATTAATGTAGATAATATTATGACCACATGGCAAACGACAAATGCGCATTATTCGTATATTATCCATCATTTAGAAATTAGAGCTGACGTCATTGAACTCGTTGGCGTTTATTTTATTCATATAAATATAATATATTATTCCATAATCTTATTACTTTGTAGTTTGTTAGTGACTTGTACGAGAAATTAAACGGTTTTATTTTTAAATATGTTTAATCCGCGCGTTTTTGTAGATTATTCTCTATTTACCTGTGTAGTCGACGAGAAAATGTGTACATATTCAGTACGGTTATAGATAGAGTAAGTACAGGCAGGACTCCCACAAGGGGGGCTGATAGACCTTGAGTACAAGGGCTCGATTATTTTTAGGGCCCACGGACCTGTTGAAAGTTATTTGTAATTTTTTGAAATTTTAGTAGAAAGCTAGAAACACTTATTTAGTAAACATTATAACATTGTATACTATAATTTACTAGCTGACACGACTGATGTCGTCCTGTCTTAACAATTAATACTGAATTCTAATTGGTATAATTAAAAAACAAATATTATTCTAAAAATTGGAAGTTTTATAAAGGGCCTGGACAAACATTTAGTACATGCAGGGGCCTGAAATTATATGTGGGGGTCCTAGGTACAGTCCTTATTTTTTATATTAACTATAATTATTGCAATATTGCATAAATGCGTCTAAATAACACAATGTTTTACACTGCTATGTATTTTGCATACGAACAATTCGATAAAATAATAATAATATGATATTCATTATTCATATTTATGACGTACTATATAAATTAATAATAAATATATACATAGGTGCGAGTATGGTGTAAGCGTGACCTGATCGTACTAGTGGCAGTGGTGGCACAATGTTATCTGCTGGTACTCACTACGCCTCAATTTCTAGTGATCCAGACAAGAATATTATTATTTATGCACGCACGCGGACAACAGAGTCGTAAAATTTTTAAATATTTTATTGTATTGGTTAGTGAGATAGTAATATTATATAGTTAGACCGACTACACACAATTTATGTGAAAATGTAATACGACACAAAAACATTTAAACATTACACAGGTCTCTCCGATAACCCCAAACACTAAAGGCTAAATAGAAAATTTTAATATCTCACCAGAACTCACATTCGTTATCTATTTTTTTTTCATTTTTGTACCAAATGTATATAAAAAACATATGCATTAATACACACACGTGATAATATTCAATTATTATAATATAACCGATTAATATTCTTATTTTTTCCACACTTGGTCGATTATAGATAACGGACAATGGTGTATAGTTGATGTATATCAAAAACGTATTGTATTTTTTTTAGATAATGATGGTTAAGAATTACAATTTTCATTAATTATTATTGCTTAATTGTATGTTGGACACATTTTACAATTGAACAAAATGCCTAAATATCAAATTGTTTTACATTTTTATTTTTTATTGTTTATCATACAGGTGGTTTAATTTTGACGACTTCAAATATCAGTCAGGCCAAAACTATGTTTCCACAAATTCGGTAAAGGTGTTAATTTAAATTTTTTCTCGAATTCTATAGTTATTATAGCTACAATAATCAATAAAAATTAAAAATATATGAAGCATTCTGTTGCTACTCACTTGCGCACGTGTTCCAGATTTCCAGTCACTCGCCGAAACAGATACTGAGCATATAATATATCGTGATTGCAGACTATTGACTTATATAATATACGTACCTATTTTAACATACTACATAAGTTAATAGTGATACATTCATATTATTGTATTAACCTATTCAACATTAATAATATATTCACCAAATATATAATGAAGACGGCATTCAACATTTATTTATAACTAATTTTTATTTGATTTCACTAATATTGTCGGAAAACACTTGTAGATAGTAATGCAGTAAATAGTTTTATAGGTTATTTGAATATAAACGTGTACGATGTACTACATAATATGTAATATAAGTTATAACCGGTCACCGCATCGACTACATATGTCTTAATTAGTTTTAGTTAGCTATTAATCCAATTATCCATCGTCAATCCGTCAGATTTTCATCAGATTTCACTGTATAATTAACAGGTAGCGAAGGGTATTTGTGTTGTAAATGACTTATAACAATTAACAAGTATATAATAGTTAATAATAAAATCATCAGATTTTATTTAAAATTCTAAACGCTAAACGACCTAAACTTCCCTACAAGGCTACAACTACAATAACCAATATTTTAAATTGAAACGAGGTAGCAATTCTATTCTAACCACGAATAGGCGTAATGTAGGCAATATACGTTACACACTAACCCGCAAACATGCATTTTACGACGAGCGACGTATTTAAATAATTTAGGCGCGCGCTCAACATTAATGAACGGATGGTGCCTGTGTGGGGTCTGCCGAAAGGGGTTAAATCTCGTCGATATATTGATCGCGTTACTTGTGTTGGCAATATTGTTTGTAGGACAACGATACAAAATCGATCTCGAACAAAATCTTCATTCGAATCGCGAATTTGCCAGAATGTTATCGTTATGTATAGTGTAATTGTGTATACTACATTCAATATTGTCTATACTCTATATTACTATATAACACCTATATATTGATATTTTTATATTATTTAATTATAAAAAATAAATAAATGTATACATAGATCTATTTTTCATTGTAGTTTTACCTATCGGTTATCACTCATCACTCAGTGGAAAAGACCTTAAACCAATAAAGGAACGGCCAACGGGTGAAATCATTACACAGGCGCAAATAGGATCGAGCTCGAGGGGGGGCTTCCTGATTCCATCTAAGCCCCCCCCCCTCCCCCAATATAATCAAATGTTGTTTTCGACTGCTCCCTATGACTGTAAAAGTGTACAACATGGTCAATATACATTTTTTTTTACGTTTTAATTATAGAGTTAATTGATATTGATTTATGAAATATTGGGAACATAAATATCGCGCGGTATTTAGAAAATAGTAACGTGTATCATGACTTAACCGCGCGGTAAAAATGTCGTGCGTTAAAATAATGCCCGTGTGTTCGGAGATTGAAAACATAGATGAGATCACCAATGCTCCGAGAAAGATCAATAGTTTAGGGTTAATTAATATTGAAAAGGATATTTATATTGACACAGCATCAGTTTTAAATAACTGCCAAATTCAACAGGAGAATAAATTCAATACTGCATTTACTTATTATCTATAGTTAGTAATAAATATAAAATTTAGTTGGGGGGGCTTCCTATATGGATAACCTATCAATTCATCGCAGCCCATATTGTTCCACTTGGAAAGTAAGTAAAGCAATTGTATGCGTTCATTTGGAAGTGAAACGGTTCATGAGCTTGATCGTGAATGTGAGCACTATAAAGTATAAGCACGTAAGCATTCAACCGGAAGACCCTTAGATCTCAGTCCGTGGTCCGTGTAGAGACGTCTGGAGATCTCATGCTAGACCATGATAACATGAACAGTGGTATCAGAAAAAAACATTTTTTTTTGATTTATGGTAATTTTAGATGTGACTCAAGTGCTTGTATTTAAGAAGAAATTTAACAGCTGTAAACGTTTTAGAATACAAAATTATAAACGCCAATGGCCAATGTTTGAAAACTCGTTTAAATAGTTGCGGTATAATTTTAGAATGTTAACCGAGGTATAAGACATGAAGAATTACCAAATACCAAGTAGTACAATAGTTAAAACCCTGGTTATACGTTATGGTCCACCGTGATAGACGATGATAGTAAAACATTGATAATTATGGCGGTGGAATTATAAACAAATTCTACTATGAAGTATGAATTAATTTTTATTTTTAGGACCAAATACAGACTAAACAGTTCACAGTAGATACCTTTACAGTTAACAAAAGGCTTTAACACCTCATGTCTTTATTACGTCGTCCTCCGTGTTCGCAATCGCAAATGTATACTTCACAGTTTAGCAAACAGACATTTTGAATTTTTCTGTCATCAAATGTTTACTGCTATTAAATTTCCTATCTAATAAAATAGTAAGTAATAATTTCAGGTGTCTGGTACTACAAAAGTCCCAAGATTGGATTCTAATCTTTGATGTATAGGACATAGGTATAAAGTATAAAATGGTAACATTGTTATTGTATACTGCCTGTCTGCCAAGTAACTACAAAATTTGGTCAATCTAGCATCATAACTTTTTCATAAGATTATAATTTACGTTATTAGTTATCACGAAGCAGTGTGAACTTAAAAAAACTTCCTTCAAAGCTCTATTTAAGTTAGTATATTATCTTAAATCATATAGTGCTGTGAAGAAAATATTTATTGTTTTTATTGTTCTGTGGTAAATTTGTGACTATTAGAGAAACATTGTTTTTATTTATCTTCCCTTCAACTCGCTGAGTGCTGACAATTTCAGCAAAGTTCTGTATAATATTATTATCATGATATGAGTTATAACTTATAATTAACTAGTTATATGATGTATGATATATTATCTTAGTTACTACTATAACGTTATAGGTTTATTTGTATTTTATTTTAATAACAATTAAACATTTTGTTCATTCAGTTCTTAGACTAATTTTGGTGCCTACACTAAAACTTGATTATGTCGCTTATAGTGAGTACTCGTTACTCATTATTTATTATAAACCTTTTACTAAGCTATACTAATGAAATAAACTGAAATTTTAAAATAAGTTTATTTCTGTGGTCTATGATTTTTATATTCTACCTCTTAAATTATTAAGCGATTCAAATTAGAATAAAAGTATTATTTGTTACTCAAGTTTGTTAAATATCTGTTTATCAATTTTTGCCTTTAGATTTATCTAATTTTATGTTTAACAATTTAAAACGGAAAAATTTTAGATGTCGACCAGTGAAGAACAGACATCGTCTAAAAAAGGAAAGGGATCTAATCGACACACGACAGTTACTACTACCACAAGCAATGGATTTATATCTAAAGCAATGATAAAGTTCTTGCACTATCAATCATTAAAAGTTTCAAATACTAAGAATTTGAGTAACATCCAAGTTAGTAACACCTGTTACTATGAAATGTATTCCACAATTATAATAATTAATTAAACGAATAATTTTTAGATGATAGCTCAAAATAAAATTATATTGCCAAAAGCAGAAACAGGTCACTCAACTACTACCATGAACAATACATGTAAAACTGCAGTGGCTGATTTGCAATGTCAATCATTAAATAGTTCAAATAAAAATAATTCAATTGATACACTAGTCAGTACAAAATCACAAACGGTATTAAATCCATGCATCTAATGTATTGTTTTACAATTTGAAATAAATAATTTATAGATGGTGAGCCAAATAGAAAGTAAGGCGTTACTGAAAAAAAGGACAGCTACTATTGGTAACAAATTTACTGTCAAAAATACAGTTGTAAGTGGGAATTCTCTTGAAACTACTACTATAGCCATGGGTGACAATAATGAAAACATAGTTCATAGTATTGGAGGAAAAGTTGATTTGTATGTGTGCAAGATTTGCAATAGATCTTTTAAACATCCAAGTAACTTGAAAGAGCACAACAAAATACACAAACTAGCTGAAAACAAAATGCAACCAGATGTAATTCGGCCACATGTGTGCAATATCTGCGGATTAGCATTCAGGAAAGTGTCTACTCTAACTGTGCATCATAGAATCCATACTGGGGAGAAGCCGTTTGTGTGCAATGTTTGCGGTGACGTGTTCTCATGTTCGGCCAACCGGTCGGTGCACATGAGGACACATACAGGATACAGGCCATATGTTTGCAAATACTGTGGATTCGCTTTCAACCAATCACATGTGCTGACTGAACATGTGAGGCTACACACTGGCGAAAGGCCTTATGAGTGTGGTCTGTGCAAGATGGCATTTGTGTCTAGTGGCTTACTTAGAAAGCATACTATAAAAAAACACAATAAACATGCCTAACTTTTCTAAAATATATTTGTATTATGTTAATACAATTGTACAAAATAAAAAAAACAATACACTTTAAATACAAAAGTTTTCTGTATTCATCATTTTTTTTAAATCCTAAGTAATATAAATTATACTGTTTGCAGTTAATAATGAATTTCAAAACATTCAAGGTGATGATGGTTTACTATAATCAGAGATTAGACTTTATTGTTGCCCTAATAATCTTGAAAAAATAAAAAGTATACATTTAAATTTATGCCATTAATAAATAATAATACAAGCAGTAAGAACTTAAAAGAATGTCATACCGCATGTGTTGTCTCCGTCTTACACATGTTAGTAAATTTTTGTTCACCAGTTGCAATAGTGTGATGTTAGTTTTAAATGTTTTGATATAGTGAATTGACCTAATATAACATTTTAAGGTAAAATTATTATCTAAGACCCCACATAAACTTTTATTAATATTATTTTTAAGAAAATTATGATCATTTTAAAATGTACGGTTTCAAATGATCAAAAAACGGCTACGTGGGGCTATGGATAATAATCTAACTATTGAATTGTAAATTGTATAATAGGTAAATTCACTAATATCAAAACTTGAAAACTGACATTACACTGTTGAAACTGGTGAACAAAAATGTAATGTGTTGTAAGTGTGTAGGACAGAAATAACACATGCAGGTACGACATCGTCTTAACTGCTTATTTTATAGTATTGCTAGAATATTTGATAATATTAGTAAAAACAATTAGTATAAATATTTGTCTAGTTAAATTCATGGGTATTGGATAAATTTTTTTTTGCTTTATTTAAGGAGGTGTTTTTAAACTATTTTTACATGCATTTAAAAAAAAAAATTGAAAAATTGAAAATTAATTTTATATTGCGTTTATTATTAAAATATTATTGTATTTAAAATTTAACTTACTATAATTAATAATAATTTAAATAAATATTTAATATGTATTAAATATTATAAAATATGAAATTCAGAAATAGCAATAAACAATAGTACAGTACTACAATATATCTGTTCCAAATAAGAAGACTTCTTTATGCACGTTAGGCGTGCCAACAAGCCGCATTCCATATCAGCTGATCCACGGGCAGTAGTAGATGATCTACTCCGATAGGTCAAAAACATAATTAGGTTGTTTGTGCACAATTCTTTTTATTTGGAAATTTGGAATAGTCATAGAAAAGAGATTAAAAATGGAATAGAGTATAGACCAGTGTTTGTCAACCCGGAGGTCGCGATCACATTAACAAGGGAGTCACGTAGGTCAAAAATAATAAAACGATAGTTTACAAAATAAACATTTTTATTTAAATTTTTTATTGAATAAAAAAAATACTTATACCCGTAACAAGTTTAAATTAGGTACTACACATGGTATTTATAAATGGTATATTTCCTTTGGATAATTGATTAATAATATGATATTTTTATTGTTTAAATTTGCACTTAATATACATAGGGGGGTCGCGAAGCGATTTACCATATTTTATACCTATTTTGGGAATCGTGACACTAATAAGGTTTGCCTATACAGGGTTTGGGACTTATAGTAGGTAACCTAACCTATGGTTCTAAATATTCTAATAAATACTAAAATATTTTGTATAGGCCCCAAAAATTAATTTAAGCGCTAAAACGTAGAAATAATTAGAATATAAATTTTTTTAATACATCTACTGAGTACTGGCTAGTAATATTTTTTAAATATTTCGTAAACAATATATACCAATCATTACAAATATAACATTTTATAATAAATATATTGCCATATAGGATATAGCTGCTATCTATTAAAGTTATATTTATCGTTAATTATTATTTGCTTATTGATTTTAAATCAATATAAAAGAATATAATTTCTTCAGAATTCAAATAGTTATAATTTCCTAGTTCTCATCGTAGTATAAGGAATTCCTTATTTCTTATACTATGGTTTTCATAAAGTATAAAACTGTAGCTGATGATTTTTGAATTTCTGATCACAATTTAATATGGCGACCTTCATCAAGGTAAATTGGATAACTGTAAAAAAATAATTTTTTGGCTGCTAGTAAACTACACGACGTGCATTATAATAAATAAATAAGTTATATTAATATATTATATAATATTATGATTAATTAAAAATTTACCACATATTTAAAATTTAAAAAGGTGGACTTTTTATCAATGAATACCATATTGTGACGATCACGGATCAACGTAGTTCTTTGTATTAAATATGGTATATGGTAACAAAATTGATAAGAAAATTAAGTTGATACAAAATATTGATACGTCTTGATAATGATGATTTTGACTTGTGAGAGTTGGAGACTCGAGTTGTCCCAAATTTCTGAAATTTTCCTATAGAGGAAAACTAGTCAACTTTCTTTTAATTATTTATCGTTTAAAATTTCAAAGTTTAATTTTATATTTTTCTGATGTGAAATGTTAATGTATTTTTGACTTATTTGTTATGTATAATTCTAGTTAGAGTTTTAAAATACAATTGAAATTACATTTTATTTAACTAAGTTAGCATGGTGAACGCTATTAATCATCATGTGCCTGTTGGCCCTGGTAATACTGAAAGCGTAATGCCACCTCATTATCTACATGAACTTCCTAATGAAGATGAACTTCGTTTGGCTAAATTATTTGAATCGCTCGATATGGATAAGAATGGTAAAATCGATATACATGATCTGTCTATTGCATTGCATGATAAAGAATATGCTCAAGTAAGTAAATTACTTTTTTTTGAAAATGATATTTTATGTAGGGTGACCATATACATATATATATATATTTTGTATTTTAAATAACAATTTTGCATAACTCTTAAATAAAAGTACTCTGATAATATTGTGTTAATGAATTTTATATTTTATGAAAATGGGCCAAGTGTCTGTTAGGAAAGGTGATGATGTATGACATATGTATTCATAACTACACTGAGATATGACCTATCTCACTGACAATTGTTTTTTGGGATACCATATTAATTTCATGAAAATAATATGGAAATAATGAGATTAAAATGAGACCATAAGTTTGTCGGGAAAATAAAACACTATACTCAAAATTAAAAACAATTCCATTTTAAACGGAATTTATGGTCACCCTAAGTTAATATAATAAAAGTAGTTTATTTAATTTTACATTTATTTTTATTTTACAGAAGTTTTTAGAACTGTCTGATGCTACTAAAAGTGGTTCAATTACATTAGCTGAATTTATACATTATGTTAAAGAACATGAAAAATCATTAAGGCTAAGTTTTTCAAACATTGACAAAAACAAAGACGGTAAGAAGTAATTTAATAAATACTAACACATAAATTTCAAAAATTATGATTTATAAACTATAATGTTAAGTTAATTATGTATTGAACGGTAAACAATACTAGTACTATTATACTACTATATATTATATTTGTAGTTTGTAGGTATATTTAATAGATTTAAAAAATACATTTATACATTTTGAGTAAAAAAATAGGTTATATTACGAATTTCATCAGAAACTTGTAAGTAATAGCTAAGTCATTAAAATAATAGATATATAAATATACTTTCTTCTTTTTTAAAATTTGTAAATCAGTATTTTTATCATGAAATTTACTATAATTGAATATAATGTGTATTACAATTTACAGTATGTTCTGTTATTATCGCATTTACAGTTTAATTAATAGTTTTACATTCATGTTTTTAAAATTATATTCTTATTATATTTTTTACAATATATGCTTAATTCATGACTTCAAAACTAAATATATAAAACAAATGAAACAAAAATAAATAATTATAGCTTATAATAACTGGTTTTTATTGTTATTATTATTATTATTATTATTTTGAGCAATAATGTCAGAATAAGAACATGAGCAAAATATTCTAACTATTAGAATCTACATTATTAAAATATAATTTTATCTCATAGGTTTTTTTTATTATATTTAAATTAAATATCAATTAATAAATGAAGTTTTATTTGATTATGCATGATTTTAGTTGAGATGAAATAGTTTTATTTGTTATAAGGTTTAATATATTATAAGAGATATGTAATATGACTTATAATTTTTATAAAAATTATCTTATTAATACATCATATATTTTTTACACCTAAAATCTTGTTCAATAATAAGTATATACTTGGTTCAAAACAAGAAGCAGTGTTGGTAGCAGCCGACTTCTGTGCAGTTGGCGTGGAATAGTACTTAATCAAAACAAATAGTTTAGTATTGTAGGGTAAATATTATAGTGTGTGACCTGATTACCGTCGACACAAACTGGCTACCATCAAAGTTTTTTCTTATTTTGAATCAAGTATATATACTTAGAATAACAAGTAGAGTTAGCTGAAAATATATACAATAAAAATAATTAAGTATAGCATATCGAGAAATTTTTATATAATTTATTTGTTGTTTTAATAGTTTCTTGCAAATAGTTTTCACTATTTATTTGTGCATTTTAAATTTTTCATTAATTTAATATTTAATAAATTATTTAATTAAGTGATTACATTACAATAAAAATAAAATCAATAATAATTATGAATTTCTGATTAAAAATTAAAAATAAATTATTATATCTATAGGGAGAGGTATAGAAATCGCATATTATTTTATATTTAATTAAGTACGTCATTGTTGAAGTGCAATTAATTTATTTTATCATTATTTATATTTTATATTTTGTGTTTTGTTTTACCAAATATAATACTTAAAATATCCAAATATCTTTTGAAAAAATATTATGTTTTCATAACTATTATTTATTTATTTATTTTACTAATAATCGCCATACGAATTTTTAACAATATTGTACATATTAATAACATTATATAAGGTATCTGATAACTTACAATGTATAGTAATACACAATAAGACTAAATACAATATAAAAATAAACCCTTATGAGAGACCCATTATAGCTAGATTGATTGTTAAAACACATGGCTCTCCTTAAAGGGTTGTTATCTAAATAGTTTCTTGACACTGGAGCTGAGTAGTAAGAGTCTCGTGAGTAGGTTATTCCCTGAATGTATAAACCTATTCTGGATAACAAACAAGGTGAATCGATTACACCAGAAACTAAACCATTTAAAAATTTAATATCATCCTCATCTCTCCTTTTGTTTAGGGTAGATAAATTAAGTGTTATTAAAACGGGTGTATAGTCATGGGGCTTGTGATTGATGCCCATAGATAGAGAAATCATCTTCATAAAACAATGTTGGACACATTTAATTTGAGTTACCTATGTCACATTTTATCCTTTATGTTTTCAATGTGTTTTAAATTAGTAAATAATAATTATTATCAGACAAGAAAACTGCAAGTTTATGAATTTTATAACTAATTAATGTGTTGACCCCATTTTTATTTTTATAAATCATCATGTATATTTTTCTGCATAGATTTGTACATAATATAAAAAAACATTTCTGAATAGGGGCCCTAAAATATTCCTGTTTAATTGTTGGATAAAATAATGTAGCCAACATTTATTAAAAAATATGTACTTATAGAAATTGACTCTAAATATATAGATTGCTAGTCTTAAATTTAATTACAGTTTTAAATTCAAGTGAAACATATTGGTTTTTGGTAGTAAATGATACTTTTAGTGGACAAAAGTATTTTAGTAAAACAAAATTAAAGAAAAATGGTAAAATTTATGTAACTTTAGTTTTTGACAAAAATTAATTATGTTTTTATGTTAAGGTTCAAAATAAATTTTGAAACACATTCAATATTTATAATAGCATTTTCCAGATATCACATGATCAAAATATTTTAGCAATTTTTTCTGTTTTTCTGGTTTTACAACTTTTGTTTATTAATTAAAAATGTTAAAATTCAAAATAAGGTTCCTAAAAAATTGTTTGTATAGAAGTTAAAAGATATAAAAATACATATGTACCTACTAATATATTTTTAAAAAGGCATTTGTTGTTCACATTTTGACAAAATTAAAGTTATATAAAAAAAAAGTTATCAGTAGAATTCGAAAGTTTTTGCCATTACTCTAAATCTGACACATTGTTTCCAATCAAAATCATTTTTCATAATATTGGTTTATTATTGAATTTAAATTTAATAGTAGCAAGATAAACCTAAAGCTAAAATACAACACCGTGACTTCCTAGTTTTTTATTTTATATTTTTAATTTGTTTTAAACAAGGACTATTTTAGGTAGTTTAATAGTTTCAATAATGAGCCCTTCATTGTTTGTTCATGTATAGTTTGTGTAATAGCTACTTAAATAGTGAATTATTGTCATTTGCTATAGTATCTATGTACAATTGAAGAAAAAACAAACAGTTCTAATTTTAAAAAAATCCATTTTTAAGAAAATGTTTAGTTAAAATATTAATATAGAGTTAATTAGGTTTATTTGTCATTTTTATGAATACTTATATAAGTTTTAATTAAGAAAACATTTTTAAAAAGAAATAATTTTGTCATTCTATAAACAACTAATGTTGTCTAACGAGTAACGACATTCATTTGATAAATTTTATAAATACTAAAAAGATTAGGAATTTAATATGATTTTTATTTATGATTCTTGTGATATTTTAGATTTATCAGTTAAGTATAAAAATACAATATTTTAAATAATTTCATTTATATTTATTGGTAATTATACATTATGTATGTATAACACTTAGATAAATCTTAAGTGTTAATAGTTATGCTAAATAAATATCGTCAGGTTATTCTTTCAGAATGTTTATCTATTTTATTATCCATATTCTTGTTTGCATAAGTCATAAATTGAGTGCAATAAAAAACTTGTTAGGGAGCTAATATTTTAAAGTAGGAACCTTTAGGAGATGCTTTTTACATGCATGACATATTACAATACAATACATTTATGTTCATTCGAATTAATTTTTTTCCATTACTTTCAGTATAATATTATACCTAGCCCAATTAATTGAATTTATTAATTTATTATTAAATTTAAATCTAACACTATTGTCTAGAGCATTTTCAAGATTATATTTGTTGTTTAATTTTAATGTGAATAACGAGCATTTTAAAGTTTAAAACATTTTTTTTTAACTTAAAAATTTCTCTTTAAAATATTTTTTATCATTTTCATAACATTTAATGTATTTTAATTATAATTATTATTATTTGTTAATATTAAATGCCAGTTTGGCAATGTACAGAGGTTATTAGGTGTTATAATATAACAAGAAAAGAATATATAAAAATAAGAAGAAATGTTGAACCCAAGACCTAACTCACTTTACAATTAGGTAAAATATAAAATAAATTCAAAAATTCTATATGTGATTCCCTACATAATATTAATAAGAATTAAATTATATATTATAACTTTAATAATATTCTTTAGATTTATATTCGATAGTATTGAAACCAACTACAAAAAAAATGGTTTCATATTGTCATGTTATTGTAAGCATTTGTGTAAAACAATATCAATAATACGGCGTAAAAATGAGATATACTGTATATATGTATTAGACGTATGGATCCTCTTGTATTGTCACAGACAATTTTGTGATTTCGATGAATATTGTAAAATTATTAACTTAAAATGCATACAGAGGCGTTGCTAGGATTTTTTTATAGGGAGGGCTATACAACAAAAAAATTAATAAACACTTTAATATAATACTTTTTTAACTCAAAAATATTATATTGTACAACTAATAACAAGAAATATTATATTAATTAAATAATTAAAATTTGCAAGACAATTTCCATATTTAAATTTAAATATTTTAAAACAAAATAAAAAATAGGGCCAATGGGGTGGGGGTTATAGCTTTTCCCCCCTTGGTTATGCCATTGAATGCATATAAAACAATTTAAACCGATTTATGTTTAATATTTGAATACAAATTTAAGAACAACTAAGTGGAATTTATATTAAATTTTCAAAAATTTTAAACCAGTAAATACATTTTTATCATAATTTATTTAAAAAAAAATAATAATAAAATTGAAAATTTCAAGTGTATAAATAATTCAAAAAGAATCAAAATATTTTGGAAGTAATATTGTGTTTGGAAAATTTTAAAATTTACATTTTATGAACATTTTAAGTAGCTAAGGATATTCATTTTTAACACAAAACAAAATTGATTTTTTTTTAAAACTGATATATGAAATATTTTCCGTTTTTCCATAATTTTTGTTTATTTTTCTAGTTATTTTGATTAATGTAGAGAATTTTTAAATTTGTTTTCCAATTTTCTATCAAAAACTACCTTTGAAGTTAAAAATCGAAATATTTATTCGGTTTTTTATTGCATCTACATTCTGCACACAAAAAACACATTTTATATAATCAATATAATAATAATATACCTATTCATCACTCCTCTCATCAACTAAAAATTTATAAATAAAATTGGTTGGTTGTAAATATTATTGTTGTACCCGCATACAATTATTTGTTAATAGGTAATATGGTTATGTGTTTATATATAATATTAGCGTCATTCCATTCAAATGAAATAGAATACAATACAAAATAATATCTCTCATTTAAAAATAAATAGTACCTATTGTCAGGTATAATAATAATTAATATTTTTATATTAATTCACACACATACTACTTTAAATAAATATAAATAAATCTTATAAATCTTTTATACACGCAAAAGTATCTATATTTCGAACTCAAAAATCATTTATGTTTATTATTATTATGATAATAATTTAATTTCCTAATAACTACATGATATTAAATTTTTTTTAAAAGATAACACTTATGATATTTTTTAAAATCTAATTGGAGCTACTCTCTATTTTTCTCCCCGCTTTAAATATGACACCACTGACCTAATGCCATGATCAGATCTATTTTTTATACTTCTGGGTTTAATTACAAATCATTAATCAATCAGATCTATAAATCGTAAACTTAATACGTAATGAAGTGTATTATGTTTAAACGTATGTTTTGAGAAAATAAGTATGATGATGTATTGTAAAATTATATTACCTTAAAACTGAATGATAAATCGCATATAAGTATATATAGTTGTAGTAATTATGAGTTGAATTATGATTGTAATTACTTCTTTAATAGCTTATCAAAATTGAATTAATATAATAAACTTATAGGTTTGAATAATTTAATAAGTTTTAAATAGACACATATAGTTTATCCTTTACTATTAAAAACCGGACTCTATAATAAATTATAAATTATAATGATCTGTTTTGAAATTAGATCGTGTTTTAAGGTAAAGGTTAAGATTACCTATTTGTTATTTAAAAATTAAAAATAGGTACTGAGGTATATATTATCTTAATTTAAGTTGATTATTGGATTTTCTTTTTACATTAAATTCGTAATTTATAATACCTACTGTTTTTTAGCAAAACTTACAAATAAAAATATTCGACATTTAAAAATATGATTAAAATGAAATATGAGGAAATATTTTCTAGCATAATAATTGTCAGTTATTGGGATGATAGAATAGTTAATATACCTATTATGTAGTAGATAATAATATTGTCATATATCGTAAAATATATTTTAATAACTCAACCATGCGTCTAAATAAATATTGCATTAACACAACTAAATCGACTTGTGCACCCTTAAAAATAAAAATAAAATTCTATTAAAATGGGACTACTTTGAAGTAAATATTAATTTTGTACTATACGTCTATACTGTATATTTACAGTACTGTAAATATAATAATATAATATAATATAATAATATAATTTACTGTATATTTATCTTTGAGCTCTTCACTTTGTACATCCCTTTCCCCCGCTCAACATATCAAAAAAAAGAATATATTGGTTTAGTATTTATATGTCATATGGTCACGAAAGCTTCTAAAAAACAACTTAAAGCTTTAAGTTAACATTATAGTTAAATTTCATACCTCTTTTAAAAAAAAACTTTTTAGGTAAAAAATAGGTACATTTATTCGTATGAATTAATCTTTTTAAAGGCATTAAAGTTTAACGAATATGCATATTTAAAGATAAGGTTAATATTTCAGTTGATTGAATTTATTTTTCTTATATATTGTATTAATAAATAATATTTATGTTCGTGTAGAATATAATTTTTACTTTAAATTATGATTTATATAATACTGAATTGGCAATTTAAATTTAAAGCGAACAAGATATCATTTACATAATTATTATTTAATATTTAAGTAATTATGAATTTATTTTAATTAAAATTAAGATTTAATTAATAAAATTACAAATATAATTTATGTACTATTTATAGTTTATTCTGTGTGGTTGTATGTGTATTATAAATTTTCGATTTTTAAATTGTATAACTAATACGCGTTACGTATTCAGAACAGCGCATTGCGGACGTATTAATATGTTAAAGCAAGAGTAAAAATTGAACTATTTATTTCGATAATTGATTGTTTCTGAAATATCATATTTTATTAGTTTTACCACGTTTTCTAATTTATAATAAAAAATAAAAAATTATAACTTATGATTTATTTTTAAGTACCTATAACCAATATGAATTATTTTCCAAGTATATTTATTTATAATTTCTTTAGGGAAAATTGATCAATATGAGCTTATAAGAGCTTTTCAAGAATTAGGAATTGAAATTGACGATGCTGAAGCTATAAAACTTCTTAAAAGGTAAATTAATTCGGAGTTGATATTTTAAAATAAATAAATTAAAATATGTTTTTTTTATGTATACTTTAGGATGGATAAAGATGGTAGTTTAGAAATTAGCTTTGAAGAATGGAGAGATTTTTTACTATACTGCCCTTTTACAGATCTACACGACTTAATTAAATATTGGAGGCATTCAACTGTAAGTATGCATTTTTGATAATTATGGATTAAGTGTTTGCAATTAATTTTTTATCAAAACGATCAAATTTACATGTAAGCAATGTATGAAAAATAATAAAAATTTAAAATTGAGAAACACTAAATAGTTTTAACATTGCGAATGTTATGTAGTTCGATAATTATACGCTTGTATCACGTGTGTGACTGCCCCCGCCAATTGACATTCAGCGGCGTTCTGTTTTAGACCTGTGCAAAGAATTATTTTAGTAGACTGTCTATGTGATGTAGTAAATTTTATTCGCGTTTCTATAACTTTTATTATAACTTTTTGTTTTTTAATTTAACCTAACTATGGATACACATCATTATAAAATTTTAAAATACTCACTTGATCAAGACGAAATTGATGGTTTATGTAATTTTGACTATGAAGAAAATTGTCTCTCGTGCTGTGATATTTATAAATCGTATTTAGAACTTTATAAACAAATGGTTGCAAACAAAGTAAGTACTTGAAATAAACGCCTTCTAAAAAAATTATACATTACTATATTAAATTAATTTATATAATATAAAGATTAATTTTTCTTTTGCCAAAAAGTAACATATATTCGACTAAAAAGTAGCTCATATATTTTCATTATAATCTCACACAGTATTTTTTTTTTTTTAAGACAATAATGAATATGTATATTAATAATGTTTACTAATAAAATATTTTTCGTAATGAATTTGTAAACTAATCTTATTTACGCACATACTTTTAAATAAAAATATTGTAGTGCATTGTTAATTACATTATAGTTAAATAGCTTCTAGGGACTTTGGTCTACTGTTTAAATATGCAATTTTATCAAGAACTCTTCCTTGTTTATTTAATTGCTTTCAATCTTATCAGTCATAATAGATAAATTAATACATTGTATTAGTACCTACTTTTTAGCTTAATAATTTTCATGATAAAGTAAACTATTGTAAATTATTATTTAAAATAATGAATATTTAACTATTATATTTTACTAAGCCTACTAATTTAACATTTATTATTTTTAAAAAAGATTTTAAATTTTATTTTTTTATTGTTATATTTTATAATATTGATATTTTATAAAAAAAATTAATTATTTCAGTTAGTTTTGTAAAAAAATTACCTTAAAGGATTAATTTGAAATTTAAACAAGATTTTAATATATTGCTAATAATGTACTATGCACTTGGCAGGTATCTGTAGGTTGAGCTCACTTAATCCAAGGTCAAAATCGTTATTTGTTTGACACTATTAATAAAATACAATTAACAAATAACAAATCTTTTTAAGTAATTTGGGAAAATTCCAATTTTATAAAAATTTTACTGGATTTTTGTAAAAACTAATGTATATAACATAATTATGTAATATATTATTATTCAGTTCTAATAAAAGTAAATAATTCAATTCAGAGACGTCCTAAGGTGGAGGAAGGTTTGGGATAATTTGTTTTAGGTGATACCTCAGAATATAATTTTTTATAACACTATAGGCCCAAAATGTCATACAAATGTGCAAGGCCTAGTGAGCCCTTACCTAAGACCTGCTCCAATTCAGATTTAATTATAATTGAAATATATAATGATAAAGTTTAGTTGTTTAAACAAGCATTGTAAAAAAAAAAAAATTATATCCCACATAATTCTTAAACAGATTTGTATTATACCTATATTTCTTTGTCAGATATTTTTGATAATTAAAAGTTAAATTTCATTATTTAGTTTATAGACATTGGGGAAGATATGAATGTGCCAGATGATTTCACCCAAGCTGAAATGATAACAGGGATGTGGTGGCGTCATCTTGTATCTGGTGGTGTAGCTGGCGCCGTCTCAAGAACTTTTACTGCACCTTTGGATAGACTTAAAGTATTTTTACAAGTAAGGCAGTATAATTGATTAAAAAATAATCTATAACTTAATCTAAATTACTATGTTTACATGTATTATAATTTAATTTTAAATAAAACAATATATCCAACTTATTTTAATTTAAATGAACATGAAGTAGTATTTTTGAATATGTTTTAAGTAATTATTATAATAATTATTACTTGATCATAAAAATATCTTTTAATGTTTCTTAGGTATACGGCAATCAACATAGCAATATAACAACATGTTTCAAAAGCATGTTAAAAGAAGGAGGCAAACGAGGCATGTGGCGTGGAAATGGTATTAATGTACTTAAGATAGCTCCAGAGTCTGCGTTTAAATTTATGGCTTATGAACAAGCTAAACGCCTTATTCGAGGTTCGAGAACTAAAGACTTAACAATATTTGAAAGATTTATGGCAGGATCACTTGCAGGAGGTTTTAGTCAATCATTAATTTATCCCTTAGAAGTATGTTACACTTTTATTTTTATAATAATTAGAATTATATTTATGGTTTTTTTTTTAGGTTTTAAAAACAAGATTAGCCATTAGAAAAAGTAATCAATACAAGGGTATATTTGATTGTATCCAAAAAATGTATTACCGTGAAGGTATGCGCAGTTTTTATAGGGGTTATGTACCCAACCTTTTAGGTATACTTCCGTATGCTGGTATTGACCTTGCAGTTTATGAGGTGATTTTCTTTAAATTCACAAGGTAATCCATCCAAGTATCTACACTCATTATTTTTCATAAAATATTGAAGTTTTCGAATAACAACATACATTTTTAATTTAATATTCTGAAATAGAATGTTTTTCATTTTTATGACACCTTTTATTATTCTGCTAAGTAAAATGATATGATATAGTATAATATGTCCAATTAGCTTGATTCTTCTTATTTTTAAAATCTTCAGAAGCTTCTAGTTTCTTCTCAAACTCTTTGAATAACTTTTTAATTTTTTAACATGTTTCCTCAGATATGTATTTAAGATATCAGAGAACCAATAAGTAAAATTGTAAATATAATAGAAGAATTTAAATTCTAAATAAGTGAAGTAATAGTCAGTAGACCAACTATTCAATGTACTTCTATGAAACTCTTTCTCTGCTTATATAAACTTAAATTAATTAACTACTTATTTAAGATTTGTTGATTATATATTGAAGAGCTTTAAAAATATTTTGGTTTGGAGTATGAAATTAAAAATGTTATTCAAAAAAAAAAAAAAAAATTATAATAAAATAAAGGTTACAAGTAATGTAAACAAATATTTTTTAAGTTAAATTTTTTAAATAACGAGTGTTAGACATTGAAGTGGATCACCTAGTATATAACTTTGTATTAAAAAAATCTATCTTAAAGGATGTCAGGGTACTATTTGTTTTTTCTCTTTGGTCCAAGCGTAACAGAAAATTAATGATCAACAGAATTAATATTGTGTGATTAGTTTTGATATTAATGAATTTACCTATCATAAAACTTTAAGTTAATAATATTATATGATTTATTTTTACAATATTTCGTTTTTTATGCAAGTTAATAGTCTAAAACATTATTCTTTATAAATGTATTATATGTATATCAGATAATGTTATTAACATTAGGAATTCATTGTAAAAATGTGGTTCTCCGGAACGCATAATTTTGTGATTGTTACACGTGGGTCATAAAGATTTAAAAAATAGTGCGCTGAAATCTTCATTAACTATTAAATTTGATAGAATATCCTTAATCATATATCAGAAAAAAAACTTATTTATTTTAAAATGTGTTTTAAATTGTATAATGATTCAATAATATCTATTAGTTAATAATAAATATTATATAATTATTTATTTTAGTAATTCATTATTAATGTTTCAAATTTTGTTTGATGTTGAAATAACCATGAATTAATTTTTATAGGTATGGTCAATTTCTAATAATTTTTAGTTAATTAGTATTATAATATTTACTAACTAAAACAGGTAGTTAAAAATATTTATGGCCTTTATGGCTTATTGGGTTTTGGATGGAATATTAGACGTCCAAATATTAAGTTTATCACCTCACTGATGGTTGATTTACAATATTTTTACATGCTTAGAATTCAGATTTTGATTAATATGAGTTTAGTAGTCATCATTTTCATTAAAACTGCATTATTTTATTAATTGTATGATGTTATTATTTTTTAGACATTAAAAAATAACTATATTGCTTCACATAACAATGGTGAAAAACCTGGAATGCCATTATTGTTAGCGTGTGGTACTGTTTCTAGTACTTGTGGCCAGGTGTGTTCATACCCTTTAGCTCTTGTTCGTACACGTCTTCAGGCACCTCGTAAGTTATTACATTTATTTAATAAATTTAATTATTAATTTATTTATTATGGTTTCAGATTTAGAAGGTCCTGATACAAGGACAATGATGTCAGTATTTAGGGAAATTTGGGTAAAAGAAGGTATGGTTGGTTTGTATCGAGGCATCACTCCAAATTTCATGAAAGTAGCACCTGCTGTTAGTATAAGTTATGTCGTTTATGAACGATGCCGTGAAGCACTTGGGGTTACTATGTCATAACATATGTTATTTAAACTTCTTCATATTTATTTATCTCTTGACATTCAATATTTCTCCTTCATATTTTTAAAATATTATATTAAATATTACGAAAATTTATTGGTGGTTAAATTTTGGGCAATATGTCTTGATGAAAAGTGATCTGAAAGGGTAGAAATTTACATTACAGTCATGGTTACCATAGCCATAAGGATAGAAAAAATATTAAGTTTGATTATTACTTATGTTGAGAAGATGTCAAAAGCTAACATAAATAATATTTATATTATAATTAATAATTATCCTAATATTTAATTATGTATTATCACAATGCTTTTTAAAATACATCTTGATAATTTTACCAATCAAATTTAGGCTCAACATAATTTAATAGATTCTTTTAAACTTTTATTTATTTTTTTATCTCTAATACAAATGCTTTTTCTACCAACATTCCAGATGTAATATAATTTTTCCAAGATAAATTAACTAGGTTTTTATAAAATCCAACTAAAGGGTTTAAGTATTGTCTTTAATTTCTTTGTCTTGCCTGCTGTACACTTTGAATTGGTCATCAAATTATTAAAAGAATATTCTCATGGTTATTAGATATGTATTATAATTTTTAACCTAATTTTCTTTATAACAATTTAACCAATTTTAATTCAACCCCTTAAAAACTGCAATATATATATTTATTTTTTTTTTCAAAAAAATTGTTTAAGTTTGTTCCTAGTCATGCGTGACACTTTTGTTTTGTAAAATATTGTTGTTTGTAAAACCGTTTTTGTTCTCTTTGTTCAAAAATAAATGTTTTTCAATTTTGTAAACAAGATTTATCTTATCGGTTTTTTTTTTTTTTTTGAATAATTTTTATTCTTTATTTATGATGATACTTAAATTGTGTACATATTTTTTAGTTATAACTTAATAATATATATGGTGCTCAATTTAAATTAACTCATTTGCCAATTATTGAGCATGTGTCAAAAAAAAAAAAATTTTAATATCATAATTAAGATGCTACACACACATGTGTTGTCTTCATCTTACAAATTTAAAACATAGAAAAAACTATTTTTAAAAACTGTGAATGCTACAGTCATAACTAATAAACTAAATTTTCACCATTTTTTTTTTTCTTTGGTTGTGAAATATTTTTTTTGTGTTTTTTAAACTTGATTAACTATTTTGTAGTTCCGATATTAAAAAAATAAAAATGATATCTCACAACTAAAATTCTCCATTTTATCTGGTAAAAATTATTTTTTTTAGGACTAGCCTTTTCAGTTCTATCTTGTGGAAACTTTTTTATTATGTTTGACGTTTGTAAAAGTGAAACAACACATATGAGTGTAGTGTCTTCTTAAGTATATTATTTACATACTAATTTTTCTAATAATTTATTGATTTTTGTGCTGTTAACATTGAAGCATTTAAAATATTGCACTTTTCATAAATGTGAAAACTATCTATCATTTTAGTTAAAATTTAATAGACTCGTACATTATACATAAACATAATATATGTATATCATTCCATTATCATATAAATTTATAATAATTATGAAGAAGTTTTTAAACAATTATTTTAAGTGTTATACAAATTATAATTTATTTATTATCTATCTAATTCATAGATTACAAAATAATTATTTTTAATACTTATATTCATATAAAAATTACTAGGATTTATTAGGCATAAGTTCTAACTTCATTTATAAATTTAAATTTTCTTTATATTTTAGCTGATAAAATAAATTACTTGACGCGACAGTCAACAATACATCATAATAATATTATGTTACAATATGTATAGATAAGACTGATTTTATGAATTATTTATTAATTAAAGATTAATGTTTTCTAAAATTAGAATAATTATCACAAATATTTTCATTTATGGGCAAAATATTGTACATGCTAATAAATATACTTATCTCTGAATATTTTTATGTTAATTATAGTTGTTTATAATATATTTATATTATAGCTTACATTTACATGAACAAGTCTTACTTAAATATTGGATTATCAATATTAGCTTTTTTGCTTTATGCCTTTAATATTTTTTTGGTAATCCATGTAAGTTTATAATTTCTTTTAGGTACTCAATATTTAATTATTAAAAAAAATTAATTTATAATTTAATTAAGATAATAATATGATTATTTGTTTTACAAAATAAAAACTATGTACAATAACTTTAAATTTCACTTTAAAAATAAATAATTTTAATTTCTTTTTGCAATATCAAATTAAAACCTAGCATGTGTTGGAATTTTTCAATAAATATTTCAATTACAGTTATATATTTTTATACTTGTGTCTACGTTTTAGAGTTTCATAGGTGGCTCCTTCGTGTGTGTTAAGTATACTCTAATACACCCTGAACATCTACTGAAAAAATACTTTCAAATCGAAAAAAATACTTTAAAAATATAATATCTAATTAAAAATAAAAATTTTGTTTATTTTATGTCTCAAATTGATATTTCATAAAAATCTATTTTTATTAAAACTGCAAGGTGTATTTATAAAAAATTATCATTATAATTTAAATACATTTCTATAATTATACCTATGAATGTGTAATTAAGATAAATGTTGAAAAATGCAATAATTACAAATTATGTAATATGAAACATTTAAATTCCAAAATGTCAATTTTTAAAATATCAATCAACTTTAAGTTGCTTAGAAAAAAAATAAAACAATCTAAATTCACTTTCCAAAACAGTGGATCCTATTTGAGAAATTTTATTAACGGACAAAATAGTTAAAAATTAGAAATTATCGAATGCATGCATAGGTTAAGTTAGACCTCTGAGTATAAGGTCTATAGATACATGTGTATTTGTATGTCTTGAATGCAGTAAACAATTTTGAATCAAATTCAAGGCTATGCATTTGAAATATTTCCTGTTACCTTTAAAATTGGACCAACTGTATTCTGTCTACCATCATTAATGAGATAACCAATAATAATACATTGTAAAACATTTTATGCCCTAAAATATAGCAAAGTAAGTTCAGAAAATTTTATATTTTAATATTTTTTGAAATATTTGTTGTAATATGAACATCATTTTTTTTTTTAACATTTACGTTTTTGGTTTATGTACCTTTAGCCATAAGTTATAGTAAGCTCTCTAACCTCATTTTTAAGTATACCATTACAAATTTTTTTTTGGTGTTAATAATTTGTTTATTTTGTTAATTGATTTTATGTTTTATAATTTTATCTGATATACAGTGTACCCTAATGACTTTCATACACAGGTTTGGTTTGCTCATATTTATGAAATAACATACAAATATTTTATATTTCATAATTTGTTAGGTTATAATAAAATATACTTTAGTTCTTTCTATTAAAAAATCTATAATATGTATGCTTTTAAAATGTATGAAGTTCTAAACATTATAAAATAACATTTTATAAGTAGGTACCTAGTGAAAACTATGTATTGATTAATCTAAAAAACTAGTCCAATCTTAAAAATAAATGTATAATCTATACTATCATAGCAGGGCCAGATTAAGGTTTTTGCCACCCATAAGCTGAAATAAATTTACCACCTATTCGCATAGGTAAAATTTGCTATTTCGTTTCGATCGTTAAAATTTGCATCCCTAGGCTCTAGCCTAAACAGCCTAAGCGGTAATACGGTCCTGTATTATAGTTGAGGATCACCCAAAAATCTGTCTGGCTCTATGTATGTAAAGTTTCAGAAATAGAATGATTACAATGATAGTTACTTGATTATAATTTTCAAAAACCTTAGTAATTTGATAATAAAGGTCAAAAATAAAGTGCAAGTATTATGTAAAAGCTTTTACTCGCAGATAAAAAAACATTTCATAGATATAACTTATAAATCATTTACTTTTTGATAGATGTTTTCTTTCACACATAAAATAAAATAGATACAAATAGAGTATGAATTTTATCAGGATAAGATTTTTCAGACACCAAAATGTAAAAAATAAATTATTTCCATTCATAACCAATACCTTGTTTTAAGTAACATAAATAATTTACAAAGATGTTTCTTCTTGTAATAACTTAGCTGCTGCTTCATCTAATAACCATTGTACACTACCATTTACTGGTTGTACACAATTCGCTGGTAATTGTTCACCGTCTTTAAGAATACGCTAAAAAAATATATTACATGATGATCCTCGTGTAAGTAAAATTTAAATTCTGAATAAAATTGTACCTTTAAGATATCAGCTTTCGAGCTACCGGTTGCTATAAATGCACAATATCTGGCATTGTTGAGGATTGGAAATGTAAAAGTAATTCTGTTAGGAGGAGGCTTTGGTGAATCAGAAATTGGAGCTACCCATACTGATGTTTCTTCACATAATTTGTGTCCAGGAAACAAAGAACATGTATGTCCATCAGGACCGACACCCAATATCAATGCATCAAACCGAGGCAAATCATAAGGTGCAAAATAAACGGACATCTTTTGAATGTAATCTTTAGCTGCCTCATCAACTGTAATAAAAATTTCAATAATGTATTCATTCACATAATTATTTTTTAAAAACAAATCATGTGATTGGTATTTACCAGAAAGTTGAGGATTTATTTTAATGAATTGATCTTCACTGATGGGTAGGTTACTGATAAATTTGTCTCTGTACTGAGCAAATGTAGACTCTGGATCATTAAATTCCACCAGTCTTTCATCACAAAAAAAAAATCTCCACTTTGACCAATCGGTTTCAACTTTCGCTAAATGTTCGGATAAAAGTGATACGACTGATCCACCTTAAAACATTTTTGGTGTAATCTCATGCATTTCCCATACAATTAAAATAATACATAAATCATTATACCAGAAAGTCCAATTTTAAACACTGCATTTCCTCCTTCAGCTAGCACATCATTAGCAAGTTCCGAGAGATTTTTGGCCAATTCTGCACCCAACTTTTGTGTATTTTCGTACACCGAAATTACTTTTGAAGTCATTTTCAAATAGGTGCTTATAATTTGGTTCAAATACTACACCAAGAAGTGCAATTCCACCAATGAAGGTTACAGAGATGTGTTAAATGTTAAGGTGATAATAATAATATACCTATTACCTAATGTTCTAATTGAGCATTATTTTATCGGAAATGGAATTATTAGTTTAAGAATTAAAGATTATTATTGTAAAAATAAAAGTATTTAAATAATAAATAATTATCAATTGATTACTGATAAGACATATTTATTATCATGTAATGAAGTTCAATGGTTATTCTTTTCTGCGGTTAAAATAATACACAGATATATATACATATATACACATATATATCTGTGGTTATATAAGACAAATGCAAGTTACTTACCACTTACCAGTTACCTATTTTTTTTATTAAATATAATAAATATAGCATAATAATAAAGACGAGAAACATCTTAAATGTTTGACAAACAGCAAATACTATAGAGTATAGATTAAAATATGTAATATTTAGCATAGTACAATAGTACTATTTAGTATTTATTGTGCTCTGACAATTTTTATAAATATTATTACAATAATTTACATTTTTTTTACTGGATTAAGAAAAAAATAAAACCCAATTTATTCCTAGACGAATCAATACGTCCGGTAGATTGTGCTTTTATAAAATGTTTTTATATCTAATTATAATTCGTTATAAATCCGTGATTTTACCTCAATAATAATCGAGAACTAGAAGATATTTTACATTATTCAACCATAATTGTATATAGGTACATAATATTACATACCTAATATAACTAAGGAGTAAAATAGGCGACAGTATCATATTGGATATTAATTTTACGGATTGTATTAATATCCAACTGACGATTCGTAGTAATAGTTTTTTCTATAAGAGTGTGCGAATTTCAATTTTGAATTAAGATCATACTTTACAGGATCATTTCTATAGTATGCATCGTCCCCTCAAGGTGCAAATCTGGAGTCGTCATCAACCACGATGATGAGATAGGTCCATCCACCTGAGCGTGAGATCGCTGGTTATTTATCGTACCGCGATTATGATAATTATTCAGCAACGATGATCGCTTACGGTTCGCCGGATGGTGGGTGGACAGTCTGAGTGGTCCATTTTAAAATAAAATTAATATATAAGTAAATGTGTTAGGCAACTTAAGTGAATATGAATAATCTAATGCTACAGTAATTGCGTTGCGTAGGAAAATTTTTATAAATTCTGGCATTATCGTATCATTTTCGATAAGTTGTGTTTTGTTGTTTAAAGAGTCAACAGAGTTAACATTTTTAATTATAATGGACAAAAATATTACAATACATTTTTTTAGACAATTACCATTTTCCCAACACACGATTGAGGATGAAATCTCTATAATATCAAAAGAGTTAATGGCAAATGTTTTGTTGAGTTCAGATAAACAAAACCAAGGTGCGGAGACATGGAATTAACAAACAAAGGAGCGAAAAAAATTCAAACCAAACAAAAGCGAAGAAATAGATGGATCGAGAAGACATGGCGGCGTGTCAAACGCGCTGCCGTCTTCCTTGCTGCTGCATGAGATGTGTTTAAAATTAAAAGAATTGTTGGAAAAAAACTATCTTCCCAACTCCACCGGAAACATCGGAAAGGACAACGGCGACCGAGGTAGGGAGCGATACCACACGAAACGGAACAGAATGGGGAGGTGCAAAATAGCAGGGTAAAAGCGAATCGTTATAGGCCACCGCTGGTCGCCTCTGTGACGTATACTCGCAGCCGGTCGTGGGACGACAAGCGAAGGGCTCTTCTGCGGCTTCGGTCGAGCAGGAACGATGACGGAAGACTGTCGGGATGACGACCTATACGGCTAGCCGCAGTACCGTCCGCGGTCGACGATTCCGGCCCTGCGGTATCTGCACGACGGTGGCACGAGGTGGCGACTCGTTACAACGGTGACGGCGGAGACTTTACGGCACATTGCGCGGGCGAGTAACGCGATGTTTAATTTCGAGTCGAGAACGCGGGGAGGCGTCCAGCGGGATCTCCGCGAAAAGATCTCGTTCGCAGGGTCCGATGACTATAAGTAATACTGGTAACGTCGGAGACGCGATAGACGCGGTATACTGCGGCAGGAATGCCAGGGACGAGCGTCTGTCGTCTATCCCGGCGGTTGGCGACCCCCGCCAGACACTAATCGTTTACAGGAGTATAGAGGATTTCCATAGACGATAAAGAAGTGGATGGGCCATGCTCTAATTGTACTCATCGGTGACGGAAGAGAACTTTTGTTACCAATATGGTTAAATGTATAGTGAATATTGGTATCCAATATATCCACCTTGTTGGTATCATAGGTTTTATCAGCTCATCGCCATAAATATATGTAATAATATAATACCCAACCCGGCAACCACTACTGTTCCATCAGCCCTTCGCTTACCGTCTCTAACCTACGTCACAGAGGCGACCTGCGGCGGCCAATAACGATTCGCTTTTACCCTGCTATTTTGCACCTCCCCATTTTGTTCCGTCTCGTGTGGTATCGCTCTCTCACCTCGTGCCACCGTTGTCCTTACCGATGTTTCCGATGGAGTGTGGGTAAAGGAATTTTTTTCTTCCAACAATTCATTTTAATTTTAAGCACACTTCACACAGCAGAGGAAGGCTGCCGCGCGTTTCACTCGCCGCTATGTCTTCTTAATCTATCCACTTCGTCTCGGTTTGGTATGAATTTTTATCACTCCCGTGTTCGTTATTTTCACGTCGCCGGCACCTTGGTTTCTTTTAACTGTACTCGACAACACATTTGACATTATCTCTTGTCATATTACTGTAACTTCTTCTTTCTTCTTTTTCTTTTTTCTTTTTGCTTTCTTCAACTATATGTTTCGAAAAATCATTTCAATTTTCAAGGAGTTTTTTTTTTTTAAATACATACTATATTTAAAAAATAAATAAATGCTTTATAGTAAAATACGCGTCTTGAGTTATTTTCACCACGTTATATGTGGAATCTAATATATTAATATATAGGTGTAATGCTTTAAAAACAATAAATTTTATGTGCAGTGTATTGTTAGTTTTAATATTTATAATATTTGAGTGAATAGATCATATTTTTAGTTGGAGTATGAACAACTTATGTGAAACCTATTTCAATAAGGATTTATTACACAAAACAATAATATAATGCTAATATACTGCTTAAAGTACACTTTCTCTTTCAGATGATTTTAATCATTATTTTTTACAGTCGTGCATAATAATAATTAAACTGTCAAAACTTTTTGTCAATGTGTCTTTGATGGCTTGATGCAATCTACATTTCAGGTTTGTATAGGCTATTAGGATGTCATCTTATAATAGTTTTGTAATTTAAACAAATTAAACCTACTTTTTATTTTTGAAAATCAATTTATATTTATCTAGATCAGCGATTTTTAACCTGTGATTCGCTCCCTCCCCTGGGGGTCCGCGATACTCATGTCCGGGGTCTGCGGCAGCATTAATAAGTCGTAATTCGTATTCGAAAAAAATTAGTACCTAAGGGGGCCCGTGGAATCTAAAAAATGTTCATCAGGGATTCGTGATTTTCATTTTCAAAAAGTTAGAACCACTGATCTAGATTTTAGACTTACCTACCTAATTAAATATTAGGTAAGTTGTAAGTAGGTTTATAAAGATTATTTTTATTCATATTAAAATAACTAAGTAATAGATAATATTACAGTATGTAATTATGTACCTAAACACTTTTTTTTTAAATAATATGCGTGTAGTGTTTAGGCATACACTATGTCTACTCTTCAGTCTACGAAGGTACCTATAGGATTATTCTTTGTCTATTTCACAATTTGTTTAAAAAAGCTGAGCAACTCAGTGCAAGTAAATGATATTTTCTGTAAGATGTTTTATTTAATTTGTTATGTATTCAATATTTAATCTACAATACCCAAGGGTAATTGGGTACTGTATAAAATGATCAGGCAACATGAACTTATTCCAACTTTGCCTTTGGAAATCGAGCATTGTACACAGTGCCCGGTCATTGTGCACAATACCCGACTTTCTACTTAGCCCGTAACATGAATATCTGTATAATAATATGATGGAGAAGGAGAATGGCTTTATTAATTAATTTACTTCATTTTTTATCAGTAGTTGTTACCACAGAACAATACTTTTTTAAACAATAATTATACACTAGAGGTGTAGCCGGTAAGAATTTAAAAAAATAGAATAGGGGAAAAATCATGGCTAAATAGCCATGGGAAAAATGCACTAAAAACCCATTATTTTTCCAAGTATTTTTAAAGAAAGAAGTGAAAAACAAATGCTAATAACAACTATAAATTTGTAATATTTTTTAAATGTCATTGACTATCGAGTAGGTATAGAAAATCGTTATTTAAGAAACAGTGGAAATTTTCAAGTTTTAACAATTAATACGCTTTGAATTAAATTTTTTAAAATGGTTAAGGGAGGATTGAGGAGTAGATGATCACTGTGCAATAAAATGGGTGTCAAAATACAACAGTAAAAGTGATAGCTAAGAATATAATAATAAGTTATACAATAAACAGAAAATAGACATAACACAAAAATAAAAAATGATTACTGAAAATTTGTTTATTTTGTTACAAAATATGTTGTACACATAAATAATGGTAATAAATTAATGATATTAATGATATCAGTCTTGGTATAAATTGTACTTATTAGAAAGATATATTCATCTTAAAATTGAATATCCTGTAATTGATAAATCTTTTTTGGTTGAAATTGTGGAGCTCCTAAAAGTAATTGAAAATAATGTTGTTATATTTGAAAATAATATTTTAAAATTGTATAAAAAATAACCTGTGAATATCTTTAATAAATTCAAGTAATTTCATAAAACCAATTAATAAATCTTCTGTACCATCTCCATTTGATTGTTGAGATCTGATATCAAAGGATGTTATCCTCTTATCTTCAACGTCTTTACTTATTGTTCTATAAAGAAGCAAACTCTAAAAAATAAAAATAAATATTTTTATCAAAACTTGAAACAAGAACATTGAAATTTAATTTATAATTTAAAATCAAAAATTAGGTCTAGTTAATTCAATCTCTTTTTCCTTAAAAAGTGGTTTATTTAAAAGTTTACTTTATAAATTAAAAAACTTGATTTCACGTTATTTCTGTTACTAAACTATTATTTTTATACAATCCTAACTTCCAGTTAGTTTTACTATAGGCATTTAAAAGCTGGAGGGCAGGGAATGAACGATCAAAGGTTATGCATGGAAAAAAATATTTAAGATTTGGAATTCAACACTTATATCCAATAAATGGATTCACATGACTCTTATTAATTAATCTCATTAGTCAATGTACATATAGCGCTTGAACGGTGTAATTTTAAATTCTAATTAGAGGCACCTCAGTTTTAATATGATGAAACTTTAATGGAAACTTCAACGAGGAATTCTTTCTAGATATGTACATCTGACCAACTTAAATTCCATAAAAACTAATAACCAATTGTTTGGATGACAAAATTACTTTATAAATAAAAATATTTTTGTCACTATCTGAGAATTTAAAAATTCTATCAATTTGATGTCTGAATGATATAGGTACTTATTGGAGTATTAAATTTGATCAAAATTAATGATATACATTTCACATTATGTAATTCTTCTGCCTAAACATCTTCTTAAATGATGTTAATAATAATAATAATTAAAAGTTACCATATTTTTGGCAACCTCAGCAATTTCACATAATTGTTGGTTATTATCACTGTTCTGTGATACTTTCATTAAAAGTTGACTGGTGAATGTATACACACATAGTTCTAAGGCATCATTTAAACTGGCTAAATCTACATCAAGCACATATCTTTCATTAAGTGCTGATATCAATGAAGTGGAAACAGCTCCATGCTAAATTGTTAACAAAACATTGTTTTTGTTAAATTTTAAATAACTACAGACAAATAAAATATAATTTTACTCACTCTAGTGATTTTGTCAGACAGAAATACTATCATTTCAATTAATCCATCAACGGTAAAGAATGTACTGAACTTTTTATCAATAATTATTTCTTTGCTAACAATATTATTGAATACACTCGCATCACTTATACCCAATTGAAGTAATGATACAATTTCATATGGAGGTATCATGATTCGTACAAGAATTGAATTGCATGAATACAACATTTCAAAAAGTCTGAAAATTGTTAATGATAAAATTATTGTTATTAAAATAATAATGTTATAAAACACATAAATAAGTAAAAACATGATTAAGCAATGTATATTCTTACATTTTTCTTGTAGTATTAATTGTCATCAAATCTTTTTCTGTAAATAAATCTCCTCTTGTTTTCCAACCGGGTAAATTTAATTGTACTTTTTCATTTTTGAACATACTCATAATTAAAGCATCTGGATCATTCAATTGTAAGTATGAACCATAAGCGCAATCCCAAATACTTATCTAAATCCATATTATTTTTTTTGTCAATGATTGGTATAAAATAATACAATAATAAATTACTTACAATAATTTTTTCAAGTGCAATATAGCACGAACCACCAACTGACTGCCAATGATAATAATATTCTTTGGAAACAATTACGTTCATCAATTTAATAACTGCCTGTACCAGGTTTAAATGAGGAGTTGTAAGTTTCATATTCTTTGGCTAACAAGTAAAAACAAGGGTTAGTTTATTTATTTCACAATATATAAAAATAATTAATATTTATTATATTTAATACTTACAAAATTTAAAATTATTGATAGGTCCAAAAAAATTGAAGTTAATTGTTGTATTACTTCTCTCTTCACACAATGGTCACAAATATTTAAGAAGTTTACAAGCATTTTAAAATAATTTTTGTAGACACATAACCGTTTTGGATCATCAAATTTAATATCAAAGTCAGTCTAAAAAAAAATAAATAAGATATTTTCTGAAAAAAAAAGTTGATATGTTTTACTTACAAATTTTGTAGATAATACAGAGCATAAGTGCTTTATGATATATGGCTGAGTACCAAATTGTGAATGGAATTCCTTAAATGATGATAAATACAAAAGAAAATCAGTCACTTCTACAGTCACTGAATTAATTTGATTTTCCTAATAAAAAAATTAAAAAAAAATTCTATTATACAGTAGAGAGTTACTATAAGTAAATATACTTTATTGGATTTATCCACAAATTTAAGCAATTGACAAATAGTATTTGTTAAAAGATATGATTGGCGCCAATTGGAAGATGATCTAACAATTACAGGTATGATCTTATAAAATAATGAGTTAGTTAGTTTAACATTAGTAACAATAGATCGATATTCATGATCTGTTTCATTAATATTTTCCAATTGATTTTCAGCGAGTTCACAAATAGTGCTGTACATTTCATTACTAAAAACATCTAAAATAATAATAATAATAAAGTTAAAAACATGTTTAAAAAATATAAATCAATATTTATAATAAAAATTAAAAACCTTTTTGAACATTTTCAGTTATAGCTGCATCATTAAAAAATATAATATTTGCGATCTCATTTACCACAATTAATACTATAGTTTTTGATGTTTGACTTTTTGCCAACGATTCATTATCATTAAGCAGTTTCAATATTGTTTGTACATCATTAATAGTTGATTCAGAATTTGTAATACAGTTCCTATTAATAAAAAATTAAGACAAATGTTATAATAAAAAAATTGAAAAATGTATTCTAAAAATAGTATTGAGAGAAAGATAACATATAATTTAAATTGTTTTCTTTAAATATTGTTTTTAAGGGGATTGGAAGCATTGATTTTCTGTCTTTGTCTTACACACGTGGAATATAGGAAAAATAGCTATACGCGCCTGACAAAAATTAAGGTACTTCTAGTTGTTCGATTTAAAATATGTAAAGATGATTGAATTGGTATACAAGTTTACTTTGCATCGGTCGAAGCACTTTATTGATTGTTTTATTGTTTAAAATAAATATTTTGATGAGAATAATATTTTAAATTTAATAAATTTGTCAATTTTTATTATTAAATATATATTGAAAATATAAAAATATACTTCAACTGATGCAAAGTAAACTTGTATGCCAATTCAATCATCTTTACATATTTTAAATCAAACAACTAGAAGTACCTTAATTTTTGTCAGGCGCGTATAGCTATTTTTCCTATATTCCACGTGTGTAAGACAAAGACAGAAAATCAACGCTTCCAATCCCCTTAATAGTACTGAAGTTATATACACAATCTATATTCTATATCATACTGTAAAATATAATAACATAACATTAATTAAAACAATAATTGTTTTTATGATTAGGTACTTTGGACATAATTTCATTAAGCTATCTATTAATTGTACACAATGTTTTTAAAAATCAGATTTTTCAAGATTATAAAAAAATTTTTTTTTGGAGTGATATTACTTGATATTAATTATAACTAAATAATTAACAATATTAACTAAATATCTCAAAAAATAAAACACTTACTTCTTCCACATTTGTAACATGATCAATAACGACTCTCCCAAACTAACAATTGAACTTATATCATTGCTTTTCAACTCAATCATAAATAGTTTTAAAATATTATCAACTACTAGATGCTTATCGTTAACAACAGAATCACGGTGTTTTAAAATAAGAAGTGTAAAAAACTTCCATGAGTAAATTAATTTTCGTTTAATATCAATTAACGCATCACTATTGTCTTCAAAAAAATTTAAAAATCCCTGAAAATAAAATCAAATAATTAAAAATAAAAATATAATTGATCCATTAAACTTGGTATATTAATTTCAGAAGTCAGTTTTGAATTTCTGTTTATAGGTAAATTACTAACTTTTAACATGCTGTTTAATCTTGTTTTCAAAAAAATATCCAATTGTTCTGCAAATTCTTTATTGCTTTCAATTGGACAATAATGGGCTTGGAGCGACAAAATAGAAAATACTTCTGAATTTATTTCTGGTATCATTCTATAAATAATATATATATAAATATATATACATAAATATGTAATATATCAAAAATAATTTATAAATAATAATCATGAACTTAATTACTCAAATTAGGCAACTGGTCTACCTTAAAAAAAAGTAAGCGACTCTGTTTTACAGTGGAAGACAAGGACACAAAAGAGTATTTGGGTTTATAGCTAATGACTTAACAGAGTTAAAAAAAATATTAAATAGTTCAATAGTTCAATAGTGGTAAAATAGCAATTGAAGAACAGGATATTGCTAGAATGATTTTAATAAAAAAATTAATGAAAATAACTGAAAAGCTTTAACAATGAAAAGTAAAAAAGATAATAAAATCTAAAAAAAAACAACGGGAAAAGTCCTACACAGAAAATAGAAACATATTTAAATAACACATACAAATCTCATACATGAAATGAATGATATAAAAAAATTCATGCAAACTTAGAATGTCCATCTTGAAAAAGCAAGTTAGGTTACTAATTACAGATAAATGTGAAATAGCAGAAAATTTTCGAAGAATGTTTGAGAAAATTCTCTTTAGACCAATACAAGAAAAATTTATGGAACAACATATAATAACAGATAAATAAACCAATAATTAGATTAGATTAATTTAGATTGGGTTATCCCGTTGAAATACTGCATAAGAGTTTCTTTTCTTTGTAAACAATTTTAAAATCCAAACTAGTATAAATCTGATTCAAATTGTCCCTATACAATATAATGATTTTTTTCTCAGTTCTCATTTGTGTGAAATATGGACTACAATAAAAACCAAAGAAAAAAACTTAGCAAGATTTGAAAGGAAGGTATGGGAAGGAATAAACATTAGAGCCAAAATGAATAAAAAGACAATTGAATATGAAAAGCGAAAAAAATAATAAGTTATAAACATATTAAATAATTTAGACATAGAGGCAACAATGAAAAGCAAAAGAATAAGCTGGGCAGGATACATTTTCAATTAACCTTAATTATAAATATTAAATTATATACTTAAAGTATTTATGATCAACAGTTAAGGAATAAATGTAAAAAAACTAAATATACAAGAATTCGGTAAAATTAAAATATTTAAATAACCATAAAACAAAATGTATAATGAAGAATTAATATTATAATACTTACTTATTATGAAAAAGAGGTTTAAAAATTAACTTCCAAAAATTTTTATTTTGTTGTAAGTAATGCATAGCTAAATTAAATCTGTTGTACCACAAAGTATGAATAATCCCCAAGGTTTCAAGATAAATATTATTTTCTTGTTCTTGTTTAAAATCCTAAATAAATAATACAAAATAATACAAGAGTTTTACATTTATTAAAACTAAATTAGGCTTATTAGTTGGTAAATAGAATTACATTTTTCTTGTAAATTAAATAATAGAATAATAAAGCTAAAACCTATTTAAAATTACCCAAATTTAATAATACATTAGTTGAGTAAAAAAACAATATTGGTAAAAAAATAAAAATTTAAAAATGAAATTTCCCAATGAAATATCTCCACTGGGAGGCCTCTTTTTTCCGTCTTTCTGTCATTATATCACTGTTATGTATTATCACTTAAGCTTATTGTTTATAATATTGTAAGACATGGCATAATGTAAATTTTGAGAAAAATTAATAAGATATAAAATTTGACTTACATCGGTTTCAAGTTCAACTTCAATGAACCATAATATACTATCATCATTATATTCAATTTGTTTCTTATCTTTAATACAATTTTCAAGTAACTCCACATTTAAAATAATTTCAAACATCTTACATTGATAAGTAATAGCATTATGTAAGAATTTTAACATTTTTACCTATGTATAAATAAAATATTTTTGAAATATAAGTGAACTAAAACATAATTTTTATATATACGTACAATATTATTAGAATGCAGTCTATGCAATTTTAAATAAGATACCATTTCTTTTCTTGCTATTTTGTCATTGTCAAAACCCATTGAAAGGCTGAAGGAAACAAATCGTTTCTGCAAAAAGTAATTAATACATAAAATATTTAGAAAAATAAATAAATTTGTTCTACTCACTTCTGCAAGTGTCCCAAGAATAGTAAGAGATAATGTGCTTAATTTATTATGAAATACAGTCAAGCGATATGATAATAAAACTGCAAGCCTTCTTTCAGGATCAAATAATGCAGTATTAGATCCTTGTTTAACTAAAGACTGAAATGTTAAAAATAAATGAATAGTTAAATATAAACTCAATATAATTGATAAACTTACAAGTGATTTGATATCTATGATATAATTTAATAAGGACAATGCAAATATTAAACATTGTATATTTCTTTTCCCAATTCCACTTATCCAACTGTGGTAATTATGCATTATTTTAATAAAATCATTTTCTCCTAAAATTAGTAAAACAATAATTTAATTTTTTTATTTGAAATACAATTATTAAATATTTAAGCTAGTTTAATGTTCTATAAACAAGCAAAATATTTTAGTAAAATAATGGTAACTTTAAACAAATATAATTTTACCTATAGAAGCTATATTTAGAATCATTAATGAGGCAATTGATGTTGGACTAAAAGGTAAACACAAATCCAATACTTTTTTAATAACCATCATTGAATTTTCTTCTTCAGATTCTGGTTCTAACACAGAAACAACATACATTAAGCGCATACATGCCCAACCTAAATCCATTTTTTCTTTGGAGCCTATAAAAAAATCTGGTACAGCTAACAATGGCATTATAGTCTTGAACACGAACATCACACCAGCTGTAGCACACTGACATGTTAATACATGCCTAATCTGTAATTAATAATTTAAAAATAAAATATTTAAAACCAACTAAATAAAAAATGTTTTTAGTAAAACATACTTTTAAAGAAGCTTCGATTAATTTAACATATTGTGTTAAGACTGGATAAACCTCTGATCCATATTTTAGAATCATTAATGCAATAGAATTTTGAGAAAATGGATGTAAATTCACGACAGAATCTTCAAGACCACCCATTAGAAAAGGGAAAAAATTATTTGCATTGAAGTAACACATTGTTTGTTCAGGAAAATAAACAAGTATATACCTTGCTAATTTTAATATTTCAGACACAACTTCTGGATCACTCACATAATTTGAATCAATGTAAGATACACTAAAATAAATATATATAAAATTTAAAACATGTAAAAATATTATACTAATTTTAGAAGTTTATACCTAGGCACAAGTGTCAACAGAGTTTCACAAGTTCCCATAATATCATCATTTAAAGATGTTGCAACATGTGCAATAGACTGAATAATTTTAACAGAATTGATTAGCATTTGTTTTATACTAATATAAGAAGAAGTTTTACGATCCTCATCACGACACTAAAAAAAAAATTAATTAATTAAAACGCTAAAACAATAATATTATTAATAATGTTAATTAAAATTGTACCATTCTGAAGTTGTTAATTGCAGAGTTTAAAAAATAGAATAAAGGCACTTTGATATTGAAGCGGACCATATCTCCATTAAGAATAAATCGAGTGCTTTTAGGAATTTCAATGCTATAAATAGAGTCGTTTACATAATATTGATCAGTTAATAAAAAAGTGTCTGTTTCTTGTTCATAAATGTATTGTCCATCAGGTGGAGCAACAGCAGTAAATGAATTAATATTATTCATCAGATTCCACACCTAAATGTTTAAAAATAAAATAAATTACAATATAACAATAACAGAAAATATTTTTAAATATAAAGGTTTACTTTATTCAAACTTTGTGGTGCTCCTTTTATAATACCAGTAAAGAGTTCAAATAAACTGCATAAATTAACAGGATACATGTCTATAAATTTTTTTATGAACAAACCCACTCCACTTTCTAAGTTGTTTATAGTTTCTATTGATAATCTAGGATTTCTTTTTAATAAATAAGACAGTAGCTTAATAATAATTGGATCATAGTCAACCAATTCAAATATATCCAATTCAATACTTTCAATGATAAGGTTTTCACATAACACTCTTCCTAATTTGTCTATGATAGGATGATCCTAAAATTAATAAATTATTGTTACAGTTACTTAAAAAAAATTATTCTTTGTGTATAGGAATAAGCTAAAGAAAACATTTAAGCAATGTGATAAAAAAATAGTTTTATATACTTTAACAGCTGATGATTGACACATTCCTAATAATGATGGCCACATTTTTAATGTGCTCATGGCTTCTGTATAAACTTCTAGTTTTTGAGGAACTTTTATTCCAAATTTTCCTTTAAGGTGAAGTAGTGTCCAACCCATAAGCACAACACCGTATTCACTACTAGGTTGGATCATGCGAATAATTTTATCTGCTTCGTTAAATTCTATATTAGTGGACCATATATAATTCTCATGTCTGTGATAAAAAAAAAAAAAAAAAAGGTTAAACAAAAACAAAATTAAATCAAAATGATAATTGATACATTATTAATGTCTAATAATTACAAATTACTCACTCCCAAAACAATGCAATAATTTGTAATGAATGTAATGTCTCTAAACTTGAAATTTGACTCATAAAAGAAGAATATGCAGTTTGTAAGTTATTATAATCATACTCCAATGTTTGATTTTTTCCAAAGTTATTATCCTATAAATATCAAGTAAAATAAAATAATATATTACTCATTAGTCATTAATATTACCTGTTTTCAATTTTTCAGAAATGATAACTTTTTTAAATTATTATTTAAATGGGATAAAGTAAAAAATTTGTTTCACAAAATGTATTTCGTAATTAACATTGTTGGGACAGGATTTCATATCACTAAAAATTGAAAAGTAAACATAGATTTTTAATAAGATTTTAAATAAGTTGCACATTATTTTTTCTAGTAGTTCTATTGTATATTTTTAGATAATTATAAAATATTGGTATTCTTATTGTATGCGGTCTAACGCATACCTATCATCCGTCATACATCTACGAGTATATTCTATATATAATACGGTCATTCCCGATGATTCAACAGCAATTAGGTTTTACCTTAACTAGGACACTTCTAAAATAATAATTTAATACTATAATATAATCTAGGCCTAACATATGAGATAGGTTACAAACAGTTTAGTTTGTGCTATAATACGTGATACATTTTTCTTCACTCAACTAAAAGGTACATGCATAAAACCATCAACCATTCCTAATTTTTTGTCAATCTCACCAGTAGCGTATACACACAATGCGTCAAAAGTTTAATGTGAGGTTTAAAACTTTAAATAATTACATAAAAATGCATGGTACATCACCATCATTACTGCACTCATATTTGGTGGAACAATGGTGATGTCAAAATCAACAATGGTGAAGAATTATAACTAATAACTTAAAAGCAAATACCTTTTTTAAACAAAATCAAAGTAATTGCTAAAAGAGTTGGGTACCAATATATTTTCATGTGAAAGTGATAAATATTTTAAAAACAAATCTTTATTCAAGTGTGACATAGATTTAAGTTCAAGTCAGTTTTTTTAATTTAATTATAGTTTTTCTTTAAATTAAAAATTTAATTTTTAAAGTTTTGGAAGTTAACATGGGGAATTTACAAAATTGGCCAGAACAATCCAATGTCCACTTCATACTAAATTCAAATCTGTTTAAATATACATAATTTCACTGATTAGCGCAAAATATATGGTTTTTTTTATATAATATTTATGTTTGAAAGACAAAAATAACTATAATATTAGCACCTAACTGCCAACATAATTTAGATTTTTTAATTGTTAATTAAATTTTTTTTTTACATTAAATAAACATAAATTATCATTGATTAAAAGTAAACAACAATTTATAAATAAAATACTAAACATTTTTAATACATACACATAACTTGTTTTAAATTACTTACAATTAGATTGGTTATCCAAATATTAAAATCATCTTTTGTAATTTGGTCAACTCTGAGTGACGTTAATACCATCAATTGCAAAATTTCAATTTGTTGATTTAAAACAAATGTTAACAAATTTTTATGTATTATTTTTTGAAGAGGTTTATAAACGATTGTATCAAAAAAAGTTAATGAACGAACATGTGAAAGTTGTTCTCGTAGAGAAATATACCATTCTTTCCAATTTTGTTTACGGACAATTTTTTTACAAATAGCCTAAAAATTAAAATAAATAATTAGGTAATTATTAGAAACAAGTAAGAAAAAAAATGTTTGAATACTTATTGACTATTAATACTTACAGAATAATGACAATTTGGATTTTCTGCTGCAGTGAGAATAAATTTTAAAGAACGAAATAAAAATAATACTTCTTCATTGTAAAACTTCCATACATCTACACAAACATTATGTAATTCGTGTTCAGTCATAGCTGTATTCAATTCATTTTGACACACAAACTCATTGTATTTGTTGTAAACAATTTTTGCGTCTTGTTCATTAATAAACTAAATAAAAAAAATATATTAATAATTGACATATTATACTAGATTAAGATTGTAGATAATTATCATAGTTATTACAAGTAATTGGGATAGTAGGGGATATAAGTAATCTGTATCCGATTTATCATTCTTATAAAAAACCAATCTTGATGAAGCATGAAATTTAAATTTGAGTATTCCTTTTTTCATATCTTCTAAACTATCATATATCATAGATTCAATTGATTCATCTGTATAGTTGACATTCAATTTATTTAACTTATAGTAGAATTGTTTCCAGCAACTAAAAATAAAGTTGAAAAATTAACAATTATACATAATATTATATCTATCTATAAATTTATATGTAAAATAATGGTTATTTCTATAACTTACTTTGATTGTTTTGAATTCATTTTATAGATCAATTGATCGAATAAGAAAATAATAAAAGGTTAAAATTTATTTATTGGTATATAATAAAATCAATACTGTATATTAAGGTATGATTTATTGAATAATGAATTATAATTTGTTATTAGGTACAATTACTTAAAATAAATGAAAACAGAAATAAATCAACGAACTAAATTTTATGCAATAAAATAAAAATATTTAAATGTTAAATAATATCTTCATTATTTTTTTCATGACACCAAATTCGGAAAATTACAACTTCCAACAGTCAATACTTATAAATTCATCCAGTTCTCACTATCAAATTCTAATTTCTAACAACTTTTTAGTTTTTTACTGGCTTACCTTTAAATGTGCATAGTATTTTAGGTTATATTATTGTTTAATAGTTGATACCACTGAGAATTCAATAGTGATAACGCACTTTTTTCTATGCATTGAACTCTATAACATGATAACATATATTATAATATATTATAGTTCAATGTATGACGTATGTAAATTGTAAACACGACCTTAGACTATAGATATTATTAAGTTATAAGTAGGTATTATAATTTGTAAGTCTACAGTTTAGACTGTTTAGAGTAGTACGCTATTCTTACTCTAAGGCCTTACTCTATGATAAACGTTGGATATATTTGATAAGTAATAACGGAGAAATTGAACCATTTTTTTGCTTAACGGTGAAATAAACTTTTGCAAAATTCGTAAAAACCATAAATCGTTATTCAATGTTATAGCTATTTGGTTCCAATAAATAAAATTGTTGTCGATTTTGTTTAAACATTCACCGCCTTAATTAGAGGCACAGACTTAGATATATTATTTCACCAAATAAAAGCATTCTGTGTTTTTGTTCATTGCTTTAAATATATATATTTGTAATACACAAGTTTAAAAAAATATGAAACATATATTTTTATATGTTTTCGGATGTTGAGACCATTTTACTCATTTTTCCTCACAAACCGGAATTTCTGCAGATGAACTCTCCGTATACGATGTAATATCCAGTCGCATATTATATACTTTCCACGTCGTTTTTCAAACAGTTAAACATGGGTCAGCTTTTGAACAATATTTAGTATCGTAACAAATGAAAAACAATATAAATAGGTAATTTAAACAATGAAAACCAAAAAAACAAGTTTTATAAAAATAAGAAAAAAAGGGGGGGGGAAGTACATCGGCAGTGCAACACAATAAACTAACTAGGGGAACACGAGATACCGAATTGGTGCAAGATGCGAATGTACCATGGGTTACTGATCGCTAACGGCACGGGGCGAGCGAAGAAGATTTGAATCTGTGGAGTCGACAGCGGCCATCGGAGGCACTACACGGCCGGCTACGGGATCGTCTCGGACGAAAAATTGAGTTCGAAGAACCGCGGTCCTCTCCTGTAAGGGCTTGCCACTGAATTCCCGTAGACGGCCTCGTCTGTCGTCTGAAAACAGCTCGCGGAGTCACGCGGCGTTCGGACCACGGATACTCTACGCGTGACTGTGCTATCGGACGACAGAAAAGGCCGTCTATGCGGGAAGTCAGGGACGAAACCTTATACTAACTAACCATACTTAACTCTCTTTATCGACTAACCGCGTTCCTCTCCCGTAAGGTTTCGCCGCTGACTTCACGCAGGCGGCCTCGTCTGTCGTCCGGATAGCAGCTCGCGGAGTCACGCGGCGCTCGGACCACGGATACTCTACGCGTGACTGTGCTATCGGACGACAGAAAAGGCCGTCTATGCGGGAAGTCAGGGGCGAAACCTTATACTAAATTACTAACTAACCTTACTCGACTCTCTTTTCCGTCCAGAGACGATCCTTAGCCGGTCGTATCGTGTCTTCGGTGACCTCCATCAATTCCACAGTTTCAAATCTTCTTCGTTCATCTCGTGCCGTTTTAGTCTCCACCGCCCGTCGATGAATCGTCTTCCCGTGAGACCGGTCCAGAGAATGCTGCAGAGGTGATCAGTGACTCATAGCACATTCGCATCTTGCACCAATTCGCCATCTCGTATTCCCCTCGGTAGTTTACTGTGTTGCACTGCCGATGTACTTCCCCCCCTCCTTTTTCTTATTTTTATAAAACTTGTTTTTTTGGTTTTCATTGTTTAAATTACCTATTGTTCATTCTTTTTTTTTCGAAATTGTTTATGCGTTGAAAACGTACCTATTTATAATGTTTTTCATTTGTTACGATACTAGCTGTAGTAAATATTGTTCAAAGGCTGACCCATGTTTGACTGTTTGAAAAATGACGTGGAAAGTATATAATATGCGACTGGATATTACATCGTATACGGAGAGTTCATCTGCAGGAATTCCGGTTTGTGAGGAAAAATGAGTAAAATGGTCTCAACATCCGAAAACATATAAAAATATATGTTTCATATTTTTTTAAACTTGTGTATTACTAGCCAGTCTTGGGGAAAGGGGGGTAGTCCTGCGAACGCCGCCTAACGCACGCAGCACAATCGCAACGCAACACGCTTGATGCGTTTCCACGATAACCGCCATCCGCGCGGTTTTTTCGTTTGCGATGGTGCCGAGTACGTCTGGTCGGTTTCTGCTAGTTCTACCGCGATGTCGGGTTTTCCCGCGTCCTCCGCCGGCATCGAAACGTGTTCCGCGCCATCGTCCGGTACTGAGCACGAACGTTCTATGTGCGAGTGTGACGGGTCGCTTACGACGTCAGTAGTTGTAGTCGGTTGATCCATACCTTTCCCGAGGTCGATCGGCAACTCGCTCGTTGGAACCATCGCCGGAGCGTGGTCGGATTGGGTCGATTTGTCGACCATTTCGACGGTTGTCCTCGACGGTGACTGTTCATCGGCGTCGCCTATTCGTCGGCCAATACTCATCCCGAGTAACAGAATCTTGTGTAAAACTTGTTCCGCGGTCGCGACGTCTTCCGAACAGTCGGCGCCGCGTTCTACGACCGTCAAGATGTCGTCGATCGTCTCCTCCAACGCCTGAAGCTCGTCCGGGATGCCTCTATTCGCTATATACGACTCAATGATTTTGTCGTACAACGCTTTGAAGTCGGCACCGTCTTCCATGTTGTTGTTGTTAGTGAATTGTAACGCGAATGAAAAAAATATAACGAGTTGTTATGAATCGAACGAGATCTGAAACGCAAGTGAACTCAATTTATTAGTCAAACGATAGGTAACTATACAACGCGATTTTTGTATTACTAGCCAGCGAGTATTTACGTGCGTTTTATATCATTATAATCGGCCAACATCATAGAATTTATCAAACCCGTTTTTTATTTTTCCTAACGTCTTTATTATAATAATAATTAATGATATATACTATATGACCTATGCGTATAGATATAATATTTTATAATTGGATTTCGATTTTTTTATGTACCCGTTATGGTGTTCCGTAAAAATAAAAAGTTTAGTAACGCAATAAAAAAAAAGTTTGAAGAAAATTGTATTAAAATTTAATATTTTTAGGTTTTATCCATTTTAAAAATAATTATTATTATATTGTAGTTTTCGATATTAATTATATTGATAATATTTTGTATTCTATTTTTACATTTTTACATTAATACATTTTATTTTTTTATAGCGAGCGTATTATATATCATATTATTATATGATTTTGTACATTGACTAACAATAATATTAGTTCTTAAAATGTTATATTACGGAAACTCAAAAAAATACCTGCAATAGTAGATATTTTATCAATCTGTGATTAATTTTCATTTTAATATTAAGTACATCATCATAATTCACGTTATCGGAGGTCAATTCGCCAATTTTTGTAATATTATTTTTAAATATTTATAAATCAACCACCCGTGTAGTCTGTTTTGCATTGAGACGCCAAACTTTTTACATTATACTTTTTTTTATTCTATTATATAACTATATAAGTGATAATATAAGTAGGTATGTATATTTGTAAAGGTAAAGGCTATCACTATATTGACTGCAGACTGCGATCGCTCATTCTTTCGCCGGTTATCGTGTAATTAATGAGTGTCAACGAAGCACAAAACTTTACTTACACCACGGTACCTACCACGATATTCAATCATTACATTGCAATATTGCATTGGAACTTCATTGTGGTATGATATTACGATTTATATTGGGCAGGTTTAATTCGGCCGATTTTATTAAACAAAAATGTATTTAGAACTGTGTCTATAGTACGGTAAGCACAGCGGATATAAATAGTTTCGCGGTATAGTGTGTGTGTGTGTGTCGATTTTTATTTATTTGTCTACAGAACTCACATTTCGTGTCTACGATGGTCTAAGATGTGACAATAATATCAATTTAAAACGTCTACGTGTATATTATGCTCAAAATCTTATATGAAAACTGTAAAGTAGGTACCTAGTAAAAACGGTTTATCAGGTGTATACAGAATAATACAGAGAAAACGAAATATTATGCTTGTGTCGGTCAAAAGGCTGAGACTCGATATGAATGATATGGTACCATAGTCCATAGACCTATTACTTTTAGTTAATAGGTCTATGGATAATACTATAGTTGTCCCGACACGGCGACGGCGTTACCCGTGTATTAGTTTCTTTTTTGGCATTTTCGTAGGCCGTGTGTTAGTGTTTACTATAATATTAAAGACATGAAGTATCTATATTGAAATTCAAAAGTTATAATCATAAAATACTTAAGTATTACTCGGTCAATTTATTTAAATTATAAAATAAAAATGGATAAATATCTGTGATTAATATGGTTTTTAGACTTTATATGTTTAGGTCTCAATTCCAAATACATTAAAGACACTTGGAATTATATTGTTACTATAATTACTATAGCTACTATATATAGCTATATAAAGTCTATACAAACTTTAAAAAAAACCTTTTACCCCCTTAAAAGTCGACTTTTGAAAATTCTTAGTGCATCCCTATACATTGCTTAAGGAACCTCTGTACAAAATTTCAAGTCTCTAGATACAGTGGTTTGGTCTGAGCGTTGATAAGTGAATAGGGGCGGTCTCCTACATGTATAATGTATATTATATAAATTATAATACCTATTAATATGAATATAATATGATGTATATTATTTTAGATTTACGCATATTATACGATCATTACGAAGAAATATTGTCTTCTAGAAATCTGCGAACAATATACATTGATTATTCCCGGAAACCTTCTATGAGTCTTTCACAGTCATCTTCGGCCATCTTTGTACGCAGGTGACCTTGTCATGAACTCGGAATTTACGATCCGTTGCCGATTAAGGTCTGTAAATATGGATTGCCGTCTTTCATGGTGTGATAAGACGCACATGGCCTACCTATATACACTTGAAAATCTGGAACTTTATGAAACCTTCTGTCCGTCACGTACTCACGTATGACCACCAATATCGTCGATACCTAACTTAAGGTGGTCTCTGCGATCGCGATGGAGTGTGAATAATTTTAACACAATATTGGAGAATATTATCGCACCTGTATTATGTAATTAATTAAACGTACGTTTATTGAAAAATCGACTAAATTCAAAATAAATAGGTACCTATCTACTTAGTAAGATTAAATTATATGGTATTAGCTATAAAGGTGTTGCCTTCGAGTTCTGTGACACCGTGTGGCACGTATGACAGAAAACCACAAAACCCTTTCAGTCTGAGGCTTAAAAAGTCCATAAATGGTAGGTATGCGGTCGGTCAATTCTCACACATACATATATTTCAGCAAAATAATGTATAATATTCGAGAATATTCAACGTCTCATTATCATAATATGCAGTTGACCCATTTTTAAGACATTTGGCAAAAATAGCGAGTATGTGTATAGGTATACAATTATACAAATGTACGATACACATTGGACGGCTAGCATCTAAAATATTTGTAGCTATATGACTCATGACTTGGTAAGAACTAAGAATAATAAATAAACAAATTAAAGAATATTTTTGGAATCCTCCCACACAAATTTATTCCACAGTCAATAACAAAAGTTAACTAACAAACACTAATTTTAAATTTACAAAAATAAACTTATTACGATTGGTGAGTAATAAATACAGAACACTTGTGTATAAATACGACGAAAAACGTAATTCTCATAATAGTTAAACTTAAAAATCCACTGAAGTTACATCTTTATTTTTTATTGAGTACATTGCACAGGAAACCAAATTTTATTCTAGTAAGTATTGTTATACGTTAAATAATAAATAGATTATAAAAATACTTAGGTACATCGATACCTATACCTACACTAAAATATAATTTTATACCTAGTAATTAGGTTTTCATTAGGTTTTGATTTCATAAAAAATATTTTTTGTACAGTTTCTAGAACACTATTACATTACTAAAGTATATTAAAATTTAAAATTTAGTATAATAAATTAGTGTAAGCACTAGGTATGTAGCCATTGTGTATCTATTTTAAATGGATAACCATATTATCCGTATTTTATATATCTTTGTAATTATTATCAATACAGTTGTACTTTCATAATATGTTTTATAATGCATTTAATTTACAGAAATGTCTATGGTACCATTGTTTTTCCGAGATTGGTGGGAAGATTTTGAACGTGAACGATTACCAAGACGATTATTGGACCAACACTTTGGTCTGGGGTTGCATAGAGATGATTTGTCTAATTTAACTTCTACTCTTACTTCGCCTTCTCTAAGATCAGCTACATACTATAGACCATGGCAAGGTGTACTTAACAGGCAAAATAGTGGTACGTCCAACCTTAAGTTTGATGACAAACAAGTTCAAGTTATATTGGATGTCCAACAATTTGCACCCGGCGAGATTACAGTTAAAACATCAGAAGGAGCAGTGATTGTTGAAGGAAAACACGAAGAAAAACAAGACGAGCATGGTTTTATATCCAGGCAATTTAAAAGAAGATATTTATTACCTAAAGATGTGGATATTGAACAAATTGTTTCAAGCTTGTCTTCGGATGGAATACTTACAGTTAGCGTTCCTAAAAAGGTAAAAACTTTTAATTAACTTAACTAAATTAATATAAGTAGTATAACCATAACGTCCATAACCAGTTACTATAAACCATATTATTTTATTTATATCTATAAAATTCACTATTTATTGTTTAATATATTTAAAATTACCTACCTACCTACTTCAAAAAATTAAATAGTTATAGTATTTAGAAAGAATACAAATTACAAAGAATTATTTTATTTAATTCATAAGTTAATATAGTTAATATAGTATACAAATAACAAGTTCAAAAAAACATTCATTAAACAATTATTTATTTATATTGTTTAAACTTTAAATGATTATATACTTTTAAATGTCAATAAGCAGTCAGCAGGTACTAAAAAATAATAAACAATTAATGAATCGTGATCCCATTAATAAGATATAAGACATAATATAAGAACCTATAACCTTATACTACTTATATATAATATATATTACCTATATTAGAAATGTAAAAATAGCATCTGTAAGGAAAGTACTAAATATCAATACTATTACTATAACTAACATATTAAAAATTATAATAATATAATAATATATTTGTTATTATCACACAGTAATAATTTAAATTTATAATTAAAATGTGTTTTTAATTACAAAATATATGAACATCAACCAAAACTTTAAACTTGCAATTATAGGTTTTAAAATTAATTTAAACTATTCAAATAATTGCTCTCAAAAGTTTAATCCACGTATTTATTTTTATAGGAAAAGCAAGTAACAGGTGAACGTAGTGTACCAATTATTCAAACAGGAACACCAGCAGTGAGAGCAGCAGAACCTGTGAAAAACGATGAAACTCCTATAGTTACTGAGATTAAAGTTGAACATCAATAAATTTATTTATATTTTACTTACATACCTATTATACTAATAATGTACTATGAATAATGTTTTATTAAAAAAAAATCTTTTATAAATGGATTAAATGTGATTATTTATTTTGTTTATTTGAAAATTTATAATTTTTATTCAATACCTAACAAAGCCTTTACAAGTTATATCCAGTGGTTTATCCTAGAGGGGAGGTTAAAAATTATACTCCCCCCTTGACTTTTGACGACTTTCAGAAAACAATTTGTTAGATATTAAAGTACATATATATACACATTTATAAGCTATTTTTATCTTTAGATTTTTTAGCGATATATGATCAACAACTTTGTGAAACTGGTAGATTGAGGAGTGTTTTATTTTGTATCTGAATTGAGTCAGGAATAATTTTATTGTCTACAGAAATTTTTAAAATTCTGTTAAAGGGTAGTTTTTTGAATAATTAACCTATGAATGGGAGTAGGCTTATATAATTATATGTCAGTAAAAAAAAAGGAATTTCAAGGGCTTTGCATATAAGTATTATTTATGCATGTTTTCAGATAGATGACATGTAAGATACATAGATTGTACAGTTAAATATGTATGTTAATAATATTATTATTTTATGAAGCAGTTGTTTTAAGATTGATGCCATTATGTGATCATAACCAAGTGTTTCACAGTTAAAATACTTAATAATACTAGTACAATACTTTTTTTGGAAAAATGAGTAGCAGATATAGTGACTAGAAACTCATATGGTCTGTCAGAATGTTAGGAGTTTGAATATTATTTGGCTTGAATACTGTACCAAAGTGTTCAGCGAAAATGTTTCTATGTTGTTCATAATTTTGGAATTATCAAGACGACAGAATGGGGGAATATAAGTGACTTAAGAGACTAATTTTAGGGTCTTTTTAAAAGACAAGTCGCATCTCCAACCTACAATACTTACTTGAAACGAGTTACATAGTCTACTGGCTACTACCTACTATAGTTGATTAAAGTATATAAATATTAAAAACTAAAACTAAAAAAGATTGATATGACATATGATGTACCAAGTATTAACTTATATTAATATGTAAGCTACTAAACAGTTTTAAACGACATATTTTGTTCAAAATAAATCATACCAACTAAATAGTAATTATCTACTAACATTTTAAATTCATAGTTTAATTAAAATTATATTTCATATTATAATATGTATTTTAAATAAGTAATAGGTACATAAGATTATGCATTAATAAATTTAATTTTATGAGTATACAATTACTCGAATTCAAAACAAATTCATTAAAATATTAATGTAGTATAAAATATGGCAGGTTTCAACCACTTTTATAAATTTAAGAATTGACAAAATCAATAAGCATCATTCAAATAGCTGACTAAGTATATACATTTTTTTTACATAAAGGAACGTTAAGCAGAAATTGATAAATCCAGGATGATTATTTATTAGTCACCCATACCAAAATAATAATAATACAAAACATCAAAGTTAGAAATATACTTACTAGGTAAATTAAAAGTATAAGGATAAACATTTCATTGTTTTCAATTATATTTTATTATATGATAAAAATAAATTTATACATAAAAAAAAGGTTATGATTTGTGCAATGCATGAACGTAATTTGTAGTAATTATTAATGTATATGTTTACGTCACAAATAATTAAATACAATAAGCAAAATTTGTATAGTAATACAATATTATTATTTTATTAATATAATTATTAAAGCAAACATATTATTCATTTATATTTATATATATAAATGTATACAAAGAATTTGCAAAATTAGATTTAAAAAAAAAACTATTATACTAACTCCCAAATTAATTTAAAATAAAATAAATAATATCAGCTTTAAAGCAATATTGAAATATACCTATAATGATCATAGCTTATGATAAATCTAATACATATCGCTTAATCCCTCCCCCCTAAAAAAAAATACAGTCTATACAATTAATTAAATTAGGAACAAAATTTGAAAATATCAAGGCCCCATGAAATGATGAAAATCATAAATAATAAGAAAATATGAAACTAAAGAATCATAATACAAAATGCTTTTGCTTTCTTTATGCGAATACAAAACTATATTTACTGAGTTCCAACTAATTCTTTGTCAAGATCTTTGGCTTCTCCAAGAATTTGCAAGAGCAATTCATGTACAGGTTCAAATATTTTACGATAACATGTATCAGTTGGATGTAGATAATCAAGCATATCTTGAGCACTCAATGTATCATCTGATTGCAATAGACCTGTATTGACAGTAATTACTTCTAACCGAGAAATCGACTTTACTTTTTCATGTATAATTTCATTAACTTTAGAATTGCGAACACGTAATGGATTTGGTTTTGCTCCACGAGGTAATAAATCCTAAAATCATAAAATTAATGTATGAACTATTTTATACTAAACATCAATTCAAGATTTAAAATTAATATTCATCTTAAGAGACGCCAAACAATCATGTGTTGTCTTACAATAATATAATAATATACAAGCACATTATAGTTAAAAACTGTGCTGTGTGGAAAAATTTTACTCCCTCAATACTTATATCAGAATTACCAAAATTATAAATATTATTGGTAAGAATTTTATGTCATAGCATTTTAAATTTTTTGACAGTAGTAACCAACATTTTTGAAAAATAAAATTCTGTGACATAGATAAAATTCTTCCCAATATGGTTTATAATGTTGGTAATTCGGATATAAATATTGAGGGAGTAAAGTCATCCAGTACAGAACAGTTTTTAACTACATAATGCGTGTATAGGACAAAGACAATGCATGCAGATGTGGTGTTTTCTTAATATTATTTACTCATTAGTCATTAACAATTAGCCAATAAATCTAATATAGTAATATATTTTAGATTTTAAATATAGCAAAATAGCTACTGGTTTCCAAAATAATTGAAACTGAAATGTAAAAATTAATCAATAATTGGCAAAATATTATTAATATATTAAATATTTTAATACTGATTAACTTAAAATTTGCGCTTATTGATTCATTGTTGCTTTAAAATATTTAACTATATTTTATACATAGAAAATGGAATATAAAAGTTTAATTACTGCAGTAATTATTTATCTAGTTTAAAAGTAGCTTAAAACAAAATACAAATTACATCACAAAATAATTACCAATAGAATAATATAACACTCGGGCAGCTTGGATTTGATTTCTTTGATAATGGTTAAAATACCTTCTGATATTTCTTCAGGAGTATTACCAAAATTGTTTGTACCAACATGTAGAACACAAGCCTAAACAATAATATTATTAATAACATATTATGATTAATGAGGAACATTAGTATGAATATTTTAACTTTTGAATGTTCTATAATTGTTTAGGTTACAAGATATAAATATATTCTAAGTTGGTATTAGGGTGATAATTTAATTTAATTCTAATTTCAACTCTATATGATATTGCTATGAGTAACTGATTTTTGTGAGTGGAAAAGGAAATTAAATAATGATTGAGTTAAATTGTTATTTATTAATAATAATTTGAAACATTAAAGGAACCAGCAAAATAATAAAAAACAGCTAATTTAATAAATATTTCGTTCATATTATAGGTACTACATTTATAATTCTCAATCAGTTGTAGATATTATGTACTTAAACGTCTGTGTAATGGTCAATGAATAACTATTAATAGCTTTAAACATTTGCTTTATCATATAAAAACCACATAATAATGGATGAATTATAAAAAAGATTCATCATTAAATTAGCATTGGCAATTAATTTCTCTAAAATGAAATGTTTCAATTATTTATGACTTACATTATTTCTAATTTGAAAAAGTAGTTATACTTACTAACTACTACTAAGTAATAATTAGTACTATTTGATATTAGTAATTGCTAATTACTTGATAGGTAATAGGTACCTAAACCATTTAATTATTTACATTTTACAATAGAAAAAGGCTTTATAGAAAATTAGTTATAAAGTAACATACTTATATACAATAATTTATGATATTGTTAGCAACAATAGCATTAAGATAGGGTACTGATAACATTTTACCTATAATCTTATATTGAAGAATATAGTCAGGTATACAGCAATATGAACTGTGGAGAATAGTACACCTCTGTAAGTGTATTGTTTGCCAACTCCAGCTCAAATTAATTAAATAATATAATATAATAATAACATAATTCACACAAATATAATATATATTATATGTAAACATTAAAACATTTCTTATAACTTACTTTAGGTTTAATATTATCAAGAATCCCATTTTGGATTCTCCATAATACTCCTTGGGTAAGATCACCGCCAATTCCAAAATTTAAACAATGGAGAGGTTCAAATAAATCATCCCATATAGGACATGATTGTAACTTCTGAATAATAGAGTCTCCAATCATTATAACATCAGGTTCACGTTCTTTTGCTTCAGAAACATGACGTTCATGCTAACAAATGTATCAAGTATAACAACTATGTAAGTATTACAAAATAATTAAAATTTCAAATTATATACCTGGCTCATCCATCTGTTGTCTCCTTGTATATCAATGGGAATCTCAGGAATTATACAAGGATTCATTTTAATTCAAAATTAAATATTAAAATTAATTCTAAATAAAATTACAATAAAGATTAAGATTATTATCAAATATTCCAATTAATATTAAATCAAAATTAGGTAGTACAAAAATAATTTTTGTTGTTAATTATGACGTACAAGTTTAAAATACCTCAAATTATGTGCACCTCAAACCTACCGTAGTGTATTTGTAGTAAATACTAATACTAATGTGTAAATACTAAATTATTAATGTTGAATACGTTGATAAAACCATGTAAAAAAATTATATTTTAGATCATACAATCCGTTTAGTCTTTAGTGAGTACTGAGTAGTGACATAAATTTAACTACAAATAAGGATATAGAAAATAGGAATAAGGTAATATCAATTATTTCACTTTTATTGTAATAGTTCCACTTCAGCTGATAATTTCCAATTTTTATCAAAATAAAACAATATAATATTGATTAAGTTATCATTATGATATCAACCACTGGACTGTACAACAGTAAAGTTGTACTACACCACTAAACCCAAGATGCGAAATGCGATTGCAATCTATAAATTATTGAATAATATCATTTAATATTTATGTATTTAATTACAGTATTAAAATTTAAAATTACTTTGTTCCACGATTAAAAACCTAATCTTTAATTATTTAATAAGACATACATTTTGAATTTGTCACTTAAATAACTAACAATTTGTAATCATGTCAATAAGTGAACTCCCTTGTGTTTACATACATAGTTGTTGTGATGATGATCCATTGAAAATAATTAAATGTAAGCCTACATTTGTACTTATTATTATTTATTATTAAGTGAATAAAGATTATTAAAATAAAATATTAAATACAACCTGTTTAATAATGTTTAAAAATAATTTTTATACTACTATATAAAAATATTTGTAGAAGTAAATTTTAGTTAGCTTGGTGCTATATCTCATAAATAAAATTTAATGCTTTTGGAAGTTGTGTACTTTGTTTATGCATGTGAAATATCCTATTAGAACTACAAGTTAAAACTTCCAACAAGCAAATCTTACTGCCTTAAAGTTGGGTGTATTGTTATGGTACAGCTAATTTTATTAAAATATAAATTGCTTTCTAAAACTCATTTTAAACTCAAGTAAGGGGATCGGCTAAAAAATTCAATTCAAACAAAATTCAAAATTCTCTATTTACTTAACCTTCATTAGAGATCTAATGTAATATTCTAACACATATCCTGAACTAAATGTCACTAATGTGTGGCTCTGTAGTCACACATCACCAGTAGTGTTTTTATTCCCTATTTAACATGATGTACTTAATTGTTTAGACTAGATATCTTATTTTAAAAATAAGTACATTATATAGTAAGGTTGTTGTAGTTAAATAATATTCCTCCAAAAAATGTGTAAATTGGCTACTGTAAAAAGAAGTATAAGAATATTAAAGAATAAAAAACTATTTTTATTTCATATAACTAAAATTATATGTATTATACCATATTATAAGTAGTATAAGTTATTTTGTTCTACTCGTTTATGAATAATTAGTTAATAAATAATTCATTTTATGTAATCAATAATCAAGTGTTATGATTTTTACAGTAATAAGGAATGAAGAAAATATTGAAATTTGTAAAAATGAAGAAAATATTTCTTCAAATCGTTGGACAATTGACTGCAAATATTACACTGCTGATATAAATTTATGTACTTCCACTAGCTTAAAAAAACTATCTGATCAATTTGTACATGACATTAATGCTATAATTATTCTTTGCAACATTGATTACGTAAATTTTTTGATTATAATAATTTGTATTTGTTCAGTAAATAATATTCGTATAACTGTTTTAGAGCAATATTATGGAAACTATGAATGAATGCTTACCTTTAGTTGAGAAAAGTCAAGCAGAAGTTTTGATACTATTGAGTGAAAAAAACATAGATAGTGATGTGTCCAACAATGCTACTCACAGTAAAAATTAATTTTATTATAATAAAAAAAAAATGCTTTTATTTTTCTAAATTGTTTCTTTAAGTCTTTGAATGGTGTCGAAAAAATCATTTTGAATTAATTGTGCTTGAAGAAATTGCTGATGAAATGGATACAACAGGAATTGAACGTGTTAGACAAGCTCTTTATGCACATCATTGGCCAAATCTTAAAGCCAAATGTATATAATTTAAGATTACCTTTGTTAGCTAAATTATTAATTACGTACATAATATCATCTTATTGTGTTTAGGTCAAATAACAAATCCTAGTACAAAATCAATAATCGAGGATAGTGTAATTAATTCACAATTAAGTGGAGGATTATCAGATTTAAAAATGGACACAGAACAAGAAGCTGAATTGGATAGCGATTTATTTAGTAATTTTAATAATCATAATAAAATTAAAGTTGATTTACTATACATTTTTCACCTTATTTTAGCTGAGATGTTTGAAGGAGATTTTAATTTTTTCAAAACTATTGACAAGGTTAGAAAATTAAAAGAACAAATTTCTGCAATGCCGGATGAAGAAAGAAAAGATGCTGCTGAAAAGACATTGACAGAGTGTTGGAAAGCATTTTTTGGAGATGATGTAGACCTTTAAGTATTATTTATTACATAGTGAAGTAAAAAGTATTATATCAATTAAATAAACCATAATGTATATTATAGTATCATAAAAGTTTACAATATAATTTATTTGTCTAATCTACAAATAGGATTATCTTGAACCATTTGTAAATTAACCCTAGGTCCAACTAAATCTCTAATATTGTTAATACCATATTTAATCATAGTTGGTCTCTCTAATGATAAACCCCAAGCTATAACATTCACTTTTTCTGGTAAGCCCATTGGTAACAGCATTTCAGGACGAAACATTCCAGAGTTACCAATTTCAATCCATTTTTGTAGTCCTTGATGATAGCAAAATATTTCCATACTAGGTTCTGTGTATGGATTGTAAGCAGGTTTAAATTTGATTTCAGTCATTCCTAATCGTTCAAAAAATGTGTGAAGAACTCCAATCAAATCTCCCAATGTTAAATTGTAATCAGCTATAACTCCTTCTACTTGCTGAAACTCTGCTAAATGAGTAGCATCTAAAGTCTCATTACGGAATACTCTATCAATACTGAAGTACTTGGTTGGTTTGAAATCTTTAGCTAAACCATACAACATACGAGCACTTACTGCAGTTGTGTGAGTTCTCAAGACATTTTTCTTAGCTTCATCCAAAGACCAATCATAACCATATCCTTGAGAACCATAACCTCCTTTTGAATGTACTATTTTTACCTTGTTTAAATACTCTTGAGGAAAGTTTTCACTATTTTGAGGATCGTCCAAAAAAAAAGTATCATGTGAGTCTCTTGCTGGATGCTGTTGAGGTTGGAATAATGCATCGAAATTCCAAAATGAGCTTTCAACAAAATTGTTAGTTGGCATTTCAGTAAAACCCATTTCAAGAAATATTTGACGAAAATCTGTGCGAACTTTCAATAAAGGATGTAAGCAACCGGCTGATTGAGGTTGGCCTAAAGCTTCAAAATTGTAAGGCTTGAATGGAGTTGATTTCCATGAACCAGATAATATCATTTCTGTAGTTAGTTCAGTTTCTAGTTTTACAATAGAAGTTGTAAATTCTGGACCCTTACCTACAAAAATAAATATTATTAAGAAATATTGTAAAAAGTAATAAATTCAAAAAAATTTAACTACCTATTGTGAAACTTTTTATAACAACTTCACGGATAAGTTTTCGTTTTTTATAATCCAACTTGTCAGACTCAGAAATTTGATCACGAGATGCTTTTAATTCCATCAAATCTTCTTTAACCTTATCGACGACTGATTCAACTTTTTTCATTACTTTGTTTATTGATCGATCTATGACTATCCAACCTTTTGACATTGCCTGACTGAATCCAATTTTTGCATTTGGTATCGACATTAATTCTTTCTGTGGTATCCCATCAGATGGAACAGCATTATATAGGTTTACCTCATAACTACCATTCAATATAACTGATTCTCCTTCATCAGTAAGTTCCCAATATTTGCTTGTCACTGGATCAGCAGTAATAATATTTCCCAAAGCCAATATACTTTTAACAACACCAATAATCTTTTGGTGGTCAATATTGGTTTCTTTACTGAGGTCCCATGTGTTAAAGGAACCTTTGGTATCCAAAAATTTTAACAACTGCTCTGAATCCATAATAAAAGAGCGTTAAAAAATTGAGAATTGTTAAATACACAAGTACACGACAGTATAAGTGTACGACACGAAAAAACAATTACAATTTGGTAAATTATTATTAATCAATATTTTAAACATAAGCAAACATTCCACAATTCATTTCAATATTAAAATATTAGGTTATTATCAAAATTGAATGACAACATCAAGATTGTAGATAATATTATCATGAATACCATGAATACTATAGTAGGGTTGGAACACGTCCCGATTTGGCGGGACAATCCCGATTTTTTATATACTTGTCTCGCACTCCCGCATCTCGCTTGAATTCTTAGTGGGACGCGTATGTCTCGATTTTTTAAAATTTTTATCCAGTGTCCTATTTTAAAAGCGAGCGGCAAGACAAAGTACCGATTTTTATAACCACTTGGAACAAAATATTTGTAGCATCTAACATTAAATATTAACCTACCTAACTAATCTATTTATAATTTATTTAGTTTTTTTTTTTCTCGAATCCCGCTTTTCAATAAAGCAGGACGTCAATATCCAGATTTTTTTACATTTCAAAAAGTTATGTGTACCGTGGGTTAAAAAAAAATCTCAACTATACTAAACTATCTTGCAAGGTTGAAAAGTGGCAATAAAGTAAAAATCATAGAATAGATGAAATTTCATCTACTTTATCTGCCTAACAAACTCCAATAAAAAAAATCATAGATCCCATCCAAATAGATTCTCGTGATCTACAATCTAATTTCTAAATGACACTACGGGATCTAATTGACAGGGAATTTAAATAACCACATGGGGAACTAGTTGACAATATCCTAGTTGGGATCTAAATTACTCTTTTTGTGTTTAGATTCCCATTGGTCTACTAGATATCCCTATCTACCTAAGGTGGTTTTATATAACAAGTTGAGGGATAATTTCGAATTTTCGATTTTTTTGCCCCGACCACAGCGCAATGAACGAGTGGCAACCACGATGAGCATCACAGGAGATCTAATTTATTGCAGGGGATCAAGTAGGACGGGGATCTATGTGATACGTCACCACAACACAGAACCACAGAACATTTTTATCTTTAATCGTAATCGTGATAACCACAATCCCTCCACAATCCACATTGATATCCGAATATCCAATTTCCATTTCCCACCGGATCGTATTCACTTCACTACTTCAGTAGAAAATAGTAATTATTTTAAGTTTTACGCGGTGTTGTGCAAGTGTGACATACTGAAAAGTTTGAAGTTTAGTGATAAGACATTTTTGTAGTTAGTTCAGTAGTTAAGTTCGTTGATTGAAATACTAAAAACATCGGAAACTTAATAATACAAAGTATCGCTAACATCGTGAGTTACAACAAGTTCAGTCTCACAATAGGTAACTTTAATAGTTTTTATTTCATATTGCTCAAGCACAATATCTATGAACATAATCTATTTTGTCCATGATTGTTATTTGTCACCAACTGTTTTAACTGTTATAACCCTCGACAAAAATTAAAAAGAAAACGATGTAGGGACTTTCTGATTTAGCATCTCTCAATAATTAACGCATGTGCTGGGTGTAAACACTGGTTATTTATTAATTTATATGTATTCATCGTTTCAAACCTGCTTTTTGCACAGATTTCCCTTTAACAATACAAAAAGAAAACTGCATTAACTATTTTTTATTTCAGATGGCCAACCTTTATAAAAACTACTTGAAACTGTTGAAACAATGGCCGTTGGACCCCAGTAAAGCTGGCAGGTAGTTACATTTTTTTGTTGTTATTTTGAATATCATAATATGCACGTTTTATAATTGATGTCTGGTAAACATAGTATCAATGATTTTACTTATTATTATTAGAGATTTGGGTGAACACATACGCAAAGAAGTGGGAGCAGCTTTCAGCTCTGGTGATTCTTTCCGTGGTGATACCACTAAGTGCATGAAAAAATACGAGTCCCTCAAACGTCTTGCTGACAATCACTACTGTAATAAATACAAGCGTTCGATTCAATCATCAGCGTCCGGACTTACTGTTGAACATTGCACATCTGTATTATCAAAAGAATCTCTTGAGATTTTAAATAAGCAGAATGAAGGTATTTTTAAGACAACTTTTAACAAAATCAAGAATAAAATTAGTCCGCCAACTCAACAGCAGGCCTCACAAGCCAGTACTGCTGGAGGAAGCAATTAGTTATTTATCACCACAAAACGGCCACAACATCATAGATATGACATTCGGTGCAGGGGGACATACAGAAAGGATTCTTCAAGAAAATGATACAACAGTTGTTTATTGTTTGGACAGAGACCCAACAGCATGTGCTATAGCAAAACAACTTTCTGAACGTTATCCTAACAGAGTGGTACCTTTAAAAGGCAAATTTAGTGATTTACCAGTTCTGTTAAAAAATTTAGGATGCAAAATGAATAGCTTCGATGGTATTTTGTTTGATTTTGGTGCTTCATCTATGCAATTTGATACAGCTTCCAGAGGCTTTTCAATTAGTAAAAATGGCCCTTTGGATATGCGAATGGATCCTGAAGAACAGACAGTTACAGCAGCAGATGTGTTAGCTAAAGCTGATCAATCAGATCTATATAAAATATTTAAAGTATATGGCGAAGAAAAACAATCAAAAAAAATTGCAAATGCTGTTATTGAAGCAAGGTATGATTCCTAACTATTATCTCAAGTAGAATTAAGTTTTGATATTAGTAAATTTATGTTAATAAAAGTTTAAAATGTAGTTAAGTGTATTAAACAACACTAATATAAATATTTAAATTAATTTTTAAGTATTAATATACCTAATTTATTTAATTACAACAACAATTAACATAAAATATTTAAATGTTCTATTCTGGATTAGTAATTAATATTTTATCTACTTATTTTTGTACTTTAGGTATTTATTTAAGCCTCTAAAAACTACGCGTGATTTTTGTGAACTTGTACAAAACGTTTGCGACAATGAGATGAGAAGCGACATGTTGAACAGGCCATCTCATCCTGCAACAAAAGTTTTTCAAGCATTACGCATATTTGTCAACAATGAATTGAACGAAATTAACCACAGTATAGTTTTAGCAAGCCATTATTTGAAAATGGGCGGAGTTATGGTGACTGTTGCTTTTCATTCCCTTGAAGACACCATAGTAAAACGACATATTCAGGGTAATATCAATGAAAATATGGCTAACACTCTACCCTTGAAGTATATTAACCCAATGCAGGCCTACGATAAAGAGTTTATGAATGTTGTAAATGACACTTGTTGGCATCAAATTCACAAGCATGTGATTACTCCAAGTGTTGAAGAGGTTGAATCAAATCCTAGAAGCAGATCAGCACGTCTTAGGGCAGCCGTTCGAATCAAGTAGTTTCTATTATATCTAGTTTTTGTTAGATTGTCTTCTTATTTTTGTAGATTACCTATGTGTTATTTTTAAAATATAATTGTTTAATTTACATGCAAGTAATTGGTTAATATTACCCTAACAATTTTAATTATAAAATTAACAAGAAACAATATTCTTTAGCAAAACCAGTATCATGAAATTAAACGAGCTATTATTATAATTTAAAAATTATTTTTAACTTACAACAATGAAAACATATTTTCTTAAATAATTATCTATGAAAATAATGATGGTAAACTTCTTATTAATAATGTGTATAATTTACATTTAAAAGTAAAATTAATTAATAATATTTAATACATTTTAATTTAAAAAATTTTACTGATTCTGTTTATTAACAAATAATCAATCAAGACATTTTTAAAGATTAATTATTGGTTGGTAATTTATTATTTATTATAAGTAATGAATTCATTGATTAAAAATTAATTTTCAGTAATTTACTTAAATATTTCTCAAACTATTGAAATATAATATATGTTGAACTATCAAAATTCCTATTTATATTTTACATTCATTGTAAAACTTAGGTACTTATAATATAATATGTCTATACATTATTACAATCATTATTGATTGTAACAAGATAGTTAAAGCTTATAACAGTTATATCATTGAGAACGTCCTGAATTCACGGTTTGTTAATGTGCATATATTTTAAATTTTAATATAAAGCAACAAACTACGATTCAAAATTTGCAATTTAAACAATTATTAATATTGATTAGTTAGTTTTTACTTTGAACAGAACCTTAATAAAATTATTTATTTATTCAACTATAGTATTGAAATATTTATACTTGAGACTTAATAAATGTATTTTTAGTGTTTTATTTTGAATTATGAACACTAATATTAAATAGTCAATAGGAATGAAAATAAGTAACCAAACAAAGGGATCTAACGGAAAACATAAACAATGTATACGTAATGTAGAACTGAAAAATAGTTATTGTGTATCCAGAGGTATGGAGGGTAATTATAACCTTATTAGTTATTACAAACAATTGAAACTATGTACTAGTAGTTAACAGATGGATAGACACTAACTGAAATATAAGATGTTCTAAACATTAAAGTTCAAAATCTAAAATTAAGAACACTTTCAATATAATTCATGAATAAAGTGTGATTCCTACAGTATAGCCTATATTGTTTTTAATTGAATTTTAAATTATAAGATTAATTTACAATAGGTTTTTTTTGTTTTAATTTTAAAACGAGATAAGCTTTTTAAAAAGTAAAAACAAATTAATATTTTAAAAATTCAGCTTACTTTAAATAAAAATACTTAAAGAGATTAAGTAGATAATATATATACTAGATAATTAATATTCATACATTTAAAATTAATATGTCAATTCAATCTAAGATTACACATGATAGAGATAAATTTATTATTCGTATTGAAATCCAAATGATTTTATAGCATTTGTTAATTATTATGCATCAAGTAGTAAGTAAACTAAATATGAAATTTTCTTTTTGCTATTTTTTACACATTTGAAGTATTTTAAATTTAGCTATTTTTTAAGTCGTGATGCTATTTTTTTATTAACATGCCCAATATAACGCTTTATTTTGTATTTTTCTTAAATTTTGTTTACATTGAATGAAAAATAGAATTCATCTATGTAAATCAATTAAAAAATTCTCACATTTTCATTTCATATTAATAATTAGTAAATAATATAGATATCAATTCTAAAAATAAAAAAAAAACTGCCAGTAAAATAAAATAAATTTAATAAAATTTTGATTTACAATTTGGTATTTAAAAAAATAATGTACCTAACATTTGTTTTTATTAACTTAGCTTCATTTAAAAGTAAAAAATATAATATAAGTTCTTCAGCTATACAAAATTAAATTAAATTGTGTTATAAATTTATAATAAATAAAATATATGATGCAATGATGAAATAAATTGATAATTCCATAATATATTTATATTATATTTTTTAGTTATGATTAATGAAATACAAAAAAAAGATATTTAAACAATTAAAATGTAATAATTATAGGTACTTGTAATTCAACAGAATTTATATGGCACTATGTGTGTGGTTGTGGTAATGGTATAATGGCTGCACTAAGACAGACCGATGATTTCTCCTGTTTCGGTGTTTAAGTCTATATCGTAGATACTTGGACGAGTAGACAAGCTTGGCATTTTGGATATCTATATTTAAAATTAAATATTTTTATTATTATAATACTGTTCATTATCTTTGGTACAATATTGTGTATTACTTCTCCAGCTATTGTTACAACAAATCCAGCACCAACAGATACATATACATCCACTATTGGTAGTGTGAAGTTTGTAGGGACACCTTTTAGATTTGGATCTCCACTTAATGACAACGCTGTCTTAGCCACACAAACTGGTAACTTCCCATAACCCTGTAAGTATTTAATGGTATTTAAAACCCTTCTTTCTAACAATTAAAAAGTGTATAGAGTAGGTTTCAATATGTAATAGTCTTAATTTCATAAGGGTAAAAATCAAATACTTATAGAAAATTATAATGCATTTCATATTATAGAAAATGTGTTTTGATTTGCATAGTGTATATAAGAAATTATTAAATGTACATGACATGTGAAAGACAAAACCTAGATCTAACCTTAGATTCATATGTATTCAATTTGTTTAAAACATTTTCATTAAACTCCACAGATTTTGCACCATACATTTCTTTAGCAATAGTTTCGATTTTGAGTTGCAATGGCATATTTAGATCATACAAAAATCTGTTTTAAAACAACAATTTAATATTTCATGTTAAGACAATCAATAATATGTATAATAAAAAATAATGATATTGTAAACTACTTGAATTCCTGAGGTTGTTGACTAGCTGAAATGACAGCCTCGGCTAATTTAATAGCTCCAGACCCACCATTTTCCCAGTGGGTACTAACAACTGCATCTATTGCACCTGCCTGTAGACTCGCATCTCTAACAATTTTCCATTCATTTTCAGTATCGGCATTCATAGCATTTATGGCCACGACTACAGGAATACCATATTTCACACTATTGCTTATGTGCTTTTGCAAATTTTCTACGCCTTTACTTAATGCTTCCTGAAAGGAAAATTTAACATCATTAGACGATCTTACAAACAAATCAAACAAAATTCAATTACTTCTTTTTCTTCTGGTGTAACAGAGGTATTAGGATGGATAGCTCCACCACCATGCATTCTTAATGCTCTAATAGTACACACTAACACTATGGTACTTGGCAAAAGACCGGAATACCTGGTTTTGATGTTGAAAAATTTTTCCATTCCTATAACAATATATTGGCAATTTCAATTTTGTGAATTGTTAATAGTTACAGGATTTTCTCATCTATTTGTCTCTTTATTTTTATTTCATACTCACCAATATCTGATCCAAAACCGGCTTCAGTAACAACAAAGCCATCAGAACCAACTAGCTTAGAAGCTAGAAGATCTGCCACAATAGATGAGGCACCATGAGCAATATTAGCGAATGGGCCAGCATGCACCAGTACTGGTGTTCCTTCAAGAGTCTGCATTAACGTTGGGTTAATGGCATCTTTCAGAAGCACAGCCATTGCTCCAGTCATACCTAAGTCATCTGCAGTGACATTTTTACCATTGATATCCTGTGCAACTACTATGTTTGATAGTCTTTCTTTTAGATCTTTGACATCTTTGGCCAGAGCGAGAATAGCCATGATTTCACTTGCCACAGATATGTCAAAACATGTTTGACGAGTACGGTTTTTCTCAGTTGGTGACTGGCCAACCGTAATTTTACGCAAAAAGCGATCATTTGTATCCATTACTAAAAGTAGAAATATTATTCTTATGAGCATATTTAAGTTTACAGTAGTTTAAAATATAATACACCATATGCCAATATTATTTAATGTTTACCTCTATTCCATGTTATGGTATTTGGATCAATATTTAGTCTAGAAAAAGAAGCAATTTCTTCAGCAGTCAACTTTGATGGGTCGGTATGGTTAATTCCAAGCCTCTTTAATCTGTTCAGTTGTATGGGAGAAAACTTACGTACACCATTCACAGTTGGTACAAGACGATCATATAAAGCTTGGTCTTTTTGGGTGGCCTCGTGGAACATACGAGTATCAATTTGTGCAGCCATCAAATTGTTTGCAGCTGTAACTGCATGTATATCACCAGTCAGATGGAGGTTGAAATCTTCCATAGGTATCACTTGAGAGTAACCACCGCCAGCTGCACCACCTGATGAAAGTAATTTTAATAAACAAAATCGCTTTTAAATTTTAATCATAAATAAATTACTAAATTATTAAAATATTTACAAACCTTTAATTCCAAATGTTGGTCCTTGTGAAGGCTGTCTCAAACAGGCAATAGTATTTTTTTTGGAGTGTGCTGCTAAAGCTTGAACAAGACCTACTGTTGTTGTGCTCTTGCCTTCACCTAATGATGTTGGTGTGATACTGAAATATGTTTTTATATTAGAATATTTTACCATTAAAAATGTACCATATTAATATAGGTTCATTCTTAAAAGAGATTTGATCTTAAATATAATTTATAATTAGTTATTAAATGAATTAAAAATATTTATTTAATAAATTATTAATTGAAAGCAGGGGCGTGCTCAGCTTTTTCCAAAGGGGGGATGAGGGGATGAACTGTATTTTGTTTTGTTGATTGTCATAGACACAAAATGAATAAATGCATAAGAAAAAAAGTTCATGGGAGGGGATATGACACCCTCATCCCCCCTGTGAGCACACCCCTGATTGAAAGTTAAAGATAAGTGTTTAAATTTACTATTGAATATATTATTTATAATTCGTCTCATCTTTAAGTTTCCAAACATGTCTTGTTCTTAAACTATAATTACTGAGTAAGGACCAGAAAAAGTTATTAAAAAAAAAAATATCAAATTATATTAATTAATATATAAATTTAAAATTATGAACATAGATAAAGACATATTTAGTATGAACTAGAAATTTAAGCTGACAAATAAGAATTATATTTACATACCCAGTAATCACAACATATTTTCCGTTTTTTATATTCTTCAGGCGGTCTAAAGCGGACAAACAAATTTTAGCTTTTTTATTACCATATAATATCACTTCAGATTCTTGTAGACCTATTTCTTTAGCCAATACCATTATATTCTTTGGTTCTTGACTTCTAGCAATTTCAATATCACTGGAAACAAAAGAAAATAATATTTCTAATTTTGGTTTAAATAAGAGAACACATAATAATATCATCAACTTTACCTTGGCACTGGTCTTTGAAGTTTTAATGGAAGTATGCCTAAATTCCATTGGCTCTTGTAAATAATGTTTGCAACCTTTGTAGCTGCTTGTACAGTATTTGATAGCAACATAGCCACAGTCATAGGTCCAACACCACCAGGCACTGGTGTAATGGCAGACGCTATCTGAGATGCTGATGTGTAGTGAACATCTCCAACCAAACGATAACCAGACTTTTTTGAAGAATCTAAGTAAAAGATAAACATTTTACATAAATTAAATTATCTAACTTATAAGGATAATTACCTGGAAGAGAATTGATACCACAGTCTATAACTACAGCTCCTGGTTTTATCCACGACCCATGAACAAATTCTGGTTTGCCAATAGCAACCACTAAAATATCTGCTTTGGATACCTAAATACAAAATTATTTAATGGCTTTAGAAATTAAGAAAATTATTAAAATGTATATTAAACATAACTAATAATCTTTATTAGAACTCTAGCTAAAGTTGTTAGATAACATTTGGTTGGTTTAATTATACAAATATTAACATATTTAAAAGGACAAGACTGTAGTTCTCTTAATATGTATTCTCATAATTAATGTACTAATTATATTAGAGTTGTCTTTTTAATCATACCTCTTTTTCAATGTCCTTAGTTTTAGAATGACAAATTGTAACAGTAGCATTATGCCATAAAAGTAAACTAGCCACAGGTGCCCCAACAATTTTACTACGACCCAACACCACAGCTCTTGTTCCAGAAATTTCAATTCCACTTCTAGAATTATAATTAAACAATAATTTAATATTTTTATGATTTAAATGAAAGAAAAATGTACCTTTTTATTAGTTGAATAACACCATTTGGAGTGCAAGGGATTAGACCAGTTAAATCACCAATAGCTACTCGACCTTCATTAACAATGTTTAAACTATATACATAAACAAAATCCATACAATATTTAAAATATCTTTCAAATAGTTTTAAGGTTTAAGACAAGGGGTAGACTGACACTAAATTGTTTTAAATGGATGAAATCTAGTCAATAAATAGGCTTTTAATTTTTATTATTTAGTTGAATCCATCTAACAATAGTTATTTACTGGAAATAGTACAAATGTTAATGTATAGGTATGTACTATTTAGTCTATAATAAATTAATAATTGTTATTAATTATAATATTCAAGTATATGTGAGTATAATAAATTATAAATATTAAATATTATAGTAATATTGCATACACCTATGATATATAAATTATAAATTACAATTTTAGTTTCCTACTTTAAGGTTTTTTATTTTAATGGCCAACTTTAAAAACACAGTTTTCAAAAAAAAAGGCTCAGTTCAACAATCGCCACTTATGTCAGTCTGCCCCTGGCTTTAGATACAATATGTATTAAAAATATTAACCCGTCAACATCCTTCTCAGGGGAAACAGCATTGGTGATCAAATGTGAATCAATATTTTCTATACAGTCTAATGGCATTTGAACGATAATACCATGCACTGACGGATCAGTGTTATATTTATTGATTTCTGACAATAACTAGTTAACATAAAGAATTAAAATAATTATATTATGATGTCAATGGAAGTATAAATACAAATATTTGTACAATTTAATTTTAAAATCATAATAAAATGCACACCTCGGTTTGAGTGATTGTTTTGGGATACTGTATATGTGACGCTTTCACACCCACTTCGGCTGCAGACTTAATTTTTTGTCTTATATAAACATTAGAATCATCGCGTCCTCCTACTTGAACAATAACAAGGTGAACTTTAAACCCATTAAAATGTTCAGCAAGTGCATCCGTTTGTTTTTTTAGGCCGATTTTCGTTTCCCTATTACACAATGAGAAAGATATTATTAAAAATTGTATCACTAATCTTACATTTTCAACTTACTTGGACAATTCAGTACCAGACAGTACTTTTGCAACACTCGCTTCGGACATGATGATGAGTACTGGCGGTAAAATTAATGGGAAGCAAATACAACTAATACTAGAATACGACTTATTGAAGTAGGTGGTGTTAAACTAAGGCTTATAATTCCTAAAGAATAATTATAAACGAAATTCAAAGTTTTGAAAATAATTAATTCGGAATTACCACGGTCCACTCGGTCCAGTGTCCACCTGTTGCTCGTTATCAATAAAATGTTATGTGCGTTATATGTTCGCCGGTCGCCGGTTGGATGTCGATGTGTATTATTCTATTCTGTGGTATTATTGACTATTGTATAATAATTATTGTTTTGTACGAATTAAATGTAAATTTTAATGTATTTCCCAACTACTGCTAGCCGAACGTATAAATATAATTAACATTTATATCCTAATTCTGATGGTTAATAGTTATGGTTCAATAATCATTGTCTTGTTATAATATAGAACATAAATTGTTGTATAGGTCATTATTTCTAATCGCGTTAATGCCAATGCAAGTTTTATCTCTCAGAAATCGATGATTATAATATTCATCATTAATATGAAACTATAAGGCTAAGTTAATTAATAATTTCGTCATACCTACCTAATATTTAACCATGTAATCGAATTAGATACATAATTGAGTGAATGTAGTTCAATTACTTTGAGATAAGACAGATCTGTTATTAAAAATTGTTATAATATGTTATATTACTATTTAAAATTAAAATATAAAATTATAAAATTAATTATTATTTTAACTAATGAAAAATTCATTATTACCAATTTTCGCATCAAATTTACTTATTAAAAATAATGAACATTGTAATACAAATATTAAAATCAATCAAATTCTAATAGTGAAACTTTAAAATACCTAAATAGTTAATATGAGTTAAAAAAAAAATAGCATAATAATTTAAAGAAGGTCGTTAGATTTAAGAGAAGAAAATTGGAAAATAGAAAAAATAAAAACATGTTCAATGGTTAAATGCACGCAGCTATACACTCACATTTCTGAAAAACAATAACACCATAGTATTGACCATAAAAATGAAATAATTGAACATTTATAATATTAAATTATTAGTCATGATCAGGGTTGGGATTTTATAACATTTGTATATTTCTTATGAGATGCTTAAAATATAGCAGAGTAAACTAAAAATGTGATTCATGATACAGAGAACTCAAATTAAAAATTGTATTTTGCTTTTTTTTTTTTTTTTACATATTTTGTGATTTTTTTAACTTTTAGTGCTCTTTATTGGACTTTTTTTTTGCATTTTTACCTATTTTTGAATCAAAATCGGTCTTATATTATGAAATTATATTTTAGCAAAACGTGGTTTTAGATTTTTGTCAATCGAATTATCAAGCAAATTGTAAATTTACAGATTAAGTAAACAGGCCGATTACGCTGACGCAACGCCGTACAATTACCTCGATAATACTATATAGATTATAGATATAATATTACGATGATTACGAATTAGGTATTTGGTTCTAATTTTTATTATCTGCTGATTTTGTTGGGTTTTTACTTTTTTGCATATTTTGTTGTTTTAATTGCAAGTTTTTAGCTCATATTTATCAGTATTTAAGGTCAAGTTATTTTAGGCAGTTTGAAGTGAATAAAATCTCAACCCTGATCATGATTCACGATATTAATAAAAGTAGACCACTCAGATTATCCACACTCTACAGGTATGTAATATATCTAATATATACATAGGTACCAAGAAAATAATCATCAAGTCCAAATAATAAAAACAGTGTTACTGCAGTGGCGCAAATCTAGGGGAGCAGGGAGGGCAACTGCTCCCTTCATACTAATATCTCACAATCTAAATTATATTTTATATTTTTATTTGATACATTTTATTATTAATTTTTTTTTTAACAGGTGAGTATTGAATACTTTTGTTTTGCCTCTCCATAATTTGAATTAGTTTGCGCCCCTGAGTCCAATACAAATTAATAACCTACATATTTTACAGATTTTAAAAATGTATATTTCATATTGTTGTGTTACTACAACAAATTTTGTAGGATAAGAAAATATTATGATCAGTACTAATTCAGTAGTAAATTAAGTATAAAAAATGATCTAAAATTATATTTTAAAACCATAATTTTATATATACAATTCCATTATTACCTACTGGCTACTACATAATAATCATTCCATGTATAATATAAATTGTAAGCCTTAGATCATATACAATATATAATATATATTATATACTGTATATGATCATTATGATCTAAGTTGTTAACTAATTGATAGTTTTTCAAAAGCCATCCATAGATGGATCTGCCGTCAATCATTCATTGAAACACGGTATTGACGACGCTTTTTTTTAAAACGTTCGTCTCTTTTCTCGTGTCCTATCATCAAATAAACAGCACAATCAACAAAAATAGTTATTCAGGTGATATTCTAGTCAACGAGTTCAGTTCAAAATTCAAATAGTGCCAAAATTTGATGAACAAGTCTGTGAGCAGCTTGTGTTAAGCTATTGACGTCAATTTAAGTAGGTACATTTATTTATTCACATTTGTTTTATTTTTAGATAATTATTTATTATATTCACAAAGAAGGTAATTTTTCTACAGAACAAATTACTCTTATGAGGCTAACACTGTTTTTATTATTAAGTAGGTAGGTACTGTAATCATTGGTATGGTTATTGATAGTAGTTGTGACCAGGGACGTAAGCAAAAAACATTTTAGGGTTTTTTTTTGAAAATCAGTTATTGAAAACTAGAGCTTTTTTTTCAAATTCTTTTAGCCCATCACGTCAATATACAATAGGTATAATTTTATTGAATTCAGTATATATATAAAATATAAATCATGTTTAAGTGTTTTTATTTTTATTCAAATTATATTATTTTTTTTAATTTGTTAGTAATTAGTATTAAATTTTTATTGCAAAAACCAAATATTTCTGGGGGTGTTTGAACACCCACAACACCCTCCTGTGTAAATCTCTGGTTGTGGCACATAATGCATTAAATTAATCTATTCTGCAGTGGTTATGGTACAGTTAAATTACGTGCTCAGGTAATTATCAAACATTATACAATTAATTTGATTAATTATGAGTACTTTTCGATTATTGTGACTTGGTACATACTAATATTTTATACGTTATTGACTATTGTGTATTTGTGTATGTTTTTCCATGTAATTGATTGGAATGTTGAATGTAACATTTTCAAAATTCACATCATTGCTGTCTGCAAGTGTGTTAGCATTGTAGAGTGTTAAAAAAGTACTGCATTGTGTAAATGTTTTTTAATATTATATTCGTAATTCGTATTTATTATTGTGTTAAAATATATTTTATTTTTAAAAATAATGCAAATCTGTGATTTGCTAACAAACGAGAAAGTTGCTGTGACATTATTAAGAACTTGGTATTTTATAAAAAAACAAATTGTGTGAACTTGGTCATAAACCAAAATTATATTTTGTAAAATAATTTTTTTTTTCGGAAATTCAACAACAAATCCTGCCAAAAAAGGTTGACATTCGTGTTAGGAATTGGTTTGTTAGCAAGTGATAATCGTACTTTTTTTTTGTGTGCATTGCTCTTGTTGCGCTCTAACATTTGTTGAGCGTTCAACTGTCTTTTGCAACATGGTGTGAATAACAACTTAATAATTGTAATGAACTAATGACTAATGATAGGTACTGTAGTTATTAATTGTAGTCTTGTAAACTAGAATTATAACGTAGGTAAATTAAGTGTGTTAATAATCTAAATTTAACCTAATCAAATCGCGATAACCGAATAATGTTGGTGGTTGCGATAACTGATAAGTACCTTATTTTTTTAATACAAGTACTAAATTGTTTGTTTTTTAGTATGAGTAAAATTGGCATGGTTCATTAGAAAAAAATAAGTCGAACAATTACTTATGTATACCTACACGGTTACACACTTACGTTACACGGTGTTTCCTTTGAAAATACAATTCGTATTATAATCTATCTTGTTGTAAAATTAATAAAAAAAAAAAAAAAAAAAAATAGGAATATAATATTTATGACTATTTTGGTACAATGATCTACAATTATTGATGAACAAGAAGTTGTTTGGTTCATTTTTCAATCGCTCATAAACTTATCATTTCCTAACAAAATATTTTTTACAGTTCAACTTTTCTAAGAATTACTAAGAAAGAAATCACGGAATCTTCTTTTTTTACAATTAGTCAGTAAAATTATCTTTGATGGTTATTAATTACTAATTATTAAATTATTAATAATTATCAAATATAAATTATCGTAATTCGTAATAGAATATCGTGCTATTATGGTTCCTATTTCCTTAAATTTTTATTAATAATTATCAGTACCAAGATTAGCACATTTAAACTATATTGGCTACACTGTTGGTTGTCTTGTCAAATATTAATCATGTCTTATCAATCACCGTGAATGTTGTTATCAAAAATTGTGCATAATATGTAAATAATATCAGCTAAGGTCCATGCTTTAATTTTTGACTTTTTGAGTTTAGTGTTTTGTTTCATATTTTAAGCGCAATCCAATGTTCTATAATTTTTATTTCTGAGACTTCGTAGTTTGTGTACTAACTGTCGTGTGAAGTTCAAAGTAAACTGCTTATTCAAATTTACAAAGTACAAGTTATAAATTTACTATATTTTATTACAATTTTACAATTTTGGAAGTGTGAAGTGAAATGTTAATTCCTAGATATCAACTTTAATATTTAGTTTTTAAGTCATTGATTTGTTAGTAAATTAAATTTTTTTTTTGTGTTAAGCTACCTATTGCAACAATGGGTAAAGTAAGATCAACGAAAATAGATCCCCATAAAAATTTTTCTAAAGCTTTAATGAAAATGAAATTTATGAATCCGGATATTGACACAAAGGAAGAAGCTGTAACAATTAAATCTGAACATCGACCTAAAAAAAAAGATGTTACCAAAATTAATAGTTGGGAACCGTTTTATGATCTTCTACCTATGTCCAGACTATCATTTAATGGAATGAATACTGATGTAGAGAATTTGATGAAAAAACTCGGCGTACTCCAGCGTGATCCTCATGAGCATGGTAAAATGGACGTGGACATCACAGTTGAAGAAATGATCATAAGAAAAAATAAAATGAAACAGAGGAAAAAGTAAAATTTAAAAATGTTTTATAAATTGTGTAAATTTTGTCTTTATATATCTCAAAATTGCTTATATTATTGGGAGAACCATAAATTTTTATTTCTATGATTGATGTATAAATTCTGATTATATAAACTAAAATTTTATAACTAACTGTATTTTTTTTAAATTATAATTATATTTCTACTTTCAAATTTGTTTTATTGTATAAAACATTAAAACTTAACTGATAGTTAATTTTGTATCCAAGACATAGGCGTGACAGATTCCTATTTCGGGTTGAGCCTGGAACAATTAGTGCCCCAATACTTGGACAGTGCCTAATTTGTTTTTGTAACACATTAACATTTAAATGTGAATTAAAAACTGAAAATATCCGTATGTGAGGATGCTGCATTTGTATGTATAGTTACTTTTTCCAAAAGTATTATTTTATCTTAGTATAGCAAACTATGCACCGTGATCTACTGATCATAATAAATAATTTAAAATGTATAGAAATTTCTTTTGTTCTATTTTTTATAGTATTCAGAGTAGGGTACCGCGAAAAAAAAGTTTAAGAACCACTTTCTTAGTATGTATACAAGCTGAGCCATTTAGTATAAATGTACAATTAACAAGTAATATGTATATATGTTTATAGGTAGCCATATAATTTACTAAATATCATTAATAAGCAAAGATATACCAATAGAGAAACCAAAAAGAAGTATTATACTCGTATAACAACAAAAGCCAGTATTGTATTTTGTATTTCTTGGAACATAAAAAGTATCTATGCTAAAATACTTAACTTTTGGTAAGGTAACACTAAATGTCAGTTAATACAATATATTATGAGTTAAGAATATACCTAGATCCAGAAAAAGATAATGTGGCAGCATATGAATTAATTCAAGTATAGTATATTTTATATTAGTACATTGGTACCTATATTATAGTAAAACATTTAACATGACAGTTGTATTATTGTAACAGTTAAGTCTGTTGTATTAATAGCTATTAAGGCGAAAAATATATTGATGTTAATTAAAGCTTATTTAAAAAATTAGCATTTTATAGAATATTAGAATAAAGGCTTAAAGTATTGTTATTGATATTTGTTGTACGTCATGTAATTGTAATAGAATTCTTAAAAAAAAAAAAAAAAACAAGAATATTTTATAAAACAATAAAACAAAATTATTTAAAAGCTATACTAATGTCAATAATAAAAAAACTTTAAGTTTATATTCATTGGCTGTACTATGCCAATATTACCAGATTACTGCCAAATTAGTATAATTCACAATCGAAAATCAATTAATTGATTTCAATGAAAACTAAGTTGAGTCTGTTAATGAAATGTATTCATTTTATTTAAAACATCATGGAATAATTTAAAATTGCCATTTAGAGAAATGACAATGCTAATCCTAATTTTTGTAAATTCATTATCTTTACTTGCCCCTGTACATTTACATAAAGATATTACCAATCGATTAAGGTTCAAATTCCATGCATACATAGGTAGATAATGCTCTATAAGTCTAAAAAGAGCAATTGGCTACGTTTAAATTGCAAAAGGTGTTATTATATATTTATATTGTTAATTATTATTGTATTATTTTTAAAAAATAATATTGTTGTTGATTTATTAATTATTAGTCAATACTTATGTAAGTACCATGAAATGTTGTAAATAGGTTTGTAATGTACCTTAAGGCTAAAAGTTAATCTAAATATTTATAAAAAATCACTGTACATTGATATCATAATTGTATCATTTTTACGATATCAATAAACTGGTGTACTATAATATTATAGTCTAGACATGTTAGAAACCTTAGTAAATAACATTTAGGTAGGTACCTATACATTTACTGTACGTCTTCATGAAATCTATGAAAATATGTATAAAATGATATATTTTTATACATGGTGTTTAATGTTTATAGTTTAAGAAGAAATATAATTGTTGTGTCCCGGCCAGGTCGATTTATGCATTAACGTACGAAATGAATACGTCTTGGTTGTTCAAGTATAAGTTAACGTTTATTAAAAATATTTCTTGCACGAATTCAGTTATATATATAAAAAGATGGGGTGAGTGGTGTTACGACTTACGACCGACCTCTGAGTGTCATAGATATCCCTAACCGTCTGTTAAATTGTACCTAACCGTCTGCCGAGCTCTTGTCTCGGTTTCTTTTATATATGATTTGTTGTAAAAGAGTAGGTGGTGACTCCATCATACGAGGGGGTCCCGAAAAGACTGTGTATTCTTAAACACGACTTAGAGACGTGTGTTTCTACTCTAATTGTTTAATTATTTTACTAATAAGATATACCACACTCTCTTGTCCTCGCATGCCTGTATTGATTATTATATGTAAAAATGTGTCATCACAACATATATGTAATATCAGTTTACGGACAGTACGTGGTCCGTAACATAATATAGATAGATCACTGATAGATACTCATTATATCAGATTCTGAGCGGCGTCATGAATATACCTATTCATTTTAGAATTTTACAATGATATATTTTTTTAGGTTACGTAGGTATACGTGATTTATAAAATCATTTAGTTATTTATTTATAGTAGGGAAAAATATTTTTATCTTTAACTTTAAGGAAGTTTTTGATTGAAAATGTTGGGTGCTTTTGGAAGGTCGATATAGAAAATGTCCAGGACTTTTAAAAATAGTCGAGAAAATCAAAATTAAGGAAAAATTGGAATGTTTACGTAAAACCAGTTTTTGATAAATTTTTTTTAGTTTTATCGTGAAAACAATAGAAGATTTTTCACGATATTTTTTATAATTATAGCTTATTCCTTACTCCATTAACCACATATAAACAAAATTCAAGTTTTATAGTTTAAAATATTACAATATATCAAATGTCCCATGGTTCCATACTTCCATTAGAAATGAAGTGCTATATATATGACTTCAAACTTCAAACGATTAAAACTGTTTAAAATTTAAAATGTCTATACAAAATAATTGTCTTTAAACATTTTGTTGTTGGTAATTACAGAATGAACTACCTACTTATGAAGAATCTTTACAAAATTTTCAAAATTTATATACCAAAAGGAAAGTTTTTATGAATTTTTAATTACAAAATAGTTTAATTTTTTTTTGCGATTTTTGATCGAAATGTATAGAAAAATCTAAAAACAATTTCACATGCCTATAAATTATTCAAAAATAGGAAAATTTTATCGTATAACGAAATTGATAGTATATTAATTTTTATTCAAAATGTCAAGTGTATATTGTTATTATTTTTTTAAAAATACAATAGAATATCAAAAATAGTTTGAAGAGAATGAAGTATGTTACGGGTGAATAATATCGAATATCGTAAATATTTTAACTTGAAATGCTCATAAAAAATTGATTTTGCATTCCAGTAGAATTTTTTCATTCATTAGCTTAAAAACTAGTAAAGAACCTTGTACTATATTTTTGAATCTTAGGTATTTAATCAAAACATTTTATGCATTTCTAATTACAAAATAATTTTCCTATTAATTTTTGCGATCAAAATTCTAATTTTAAACTCATAAGTATAAAAAAATATTTTGACCATCATAGATTTTCGATATTTTTTATTGGGAAATTAACAACTAAGCATAAGTAGTTTTGTATTCAATTTTCAAACATTTTTACTCAGCAAAAAATTTTTAATCGTAATTAAACCACACACACACACACACATACACACAACAAAAAAAGTAATAATAACTAGGTTATTACTAATTAAAACGAAACGCACTTTATTGTGAATCTAATACATTCATTGCTCTATTCAGAATCTAAAATAGATATTTAATACAGACATACAGCTTGTATCATAAGTTGTACATGTGCATAATTATTTTGACATATTGATATTAATGTTTTTGAAATGCATACCTACCTATGTCTGATCACAAAATGGTTAACTATACGTAATAAGTTCTTATGTAAACTATGTACACAATTATAATGAAGGCCTATGAACCTATTATATAACAATAATATGGTATAGCAGGATAATACAATCCTTCAGACTTTTATGCGTAACTCTAACGATTACCTTGAAAAAGATATTAGATTACCTACTTTGACGCTTTTGCTATAAGCTTTGCCCCTGCTGTAGGTTTTCGCCACACATGATACTGTATTACATATTTGACTGCTAAATCGAGTAAACCTTACATGCATTCTATTAATCAGTAAACAGCACGTCATTTAGTTCATACATTGCTTAATTTTCATTATAAAGACATATCATAAGTCCTTGGTCAATATTGTATATAAAACAATTTAAACGGATAATATATAGGTATACGCCGGTCACATTAAATATATACCTAGGTATATACCAGCAGCTACTGTTCGTTTTTTTTTTTTTAAATATAATCAAACAAGTTTATCGAAAAATGAATTGTATCAATGGTAAAGATAGAATCAATGATCAACAAAATAAGTAAGTGTGTTATTAGTATTTTGTTTCATTCAAAACTAATTTGTTTGCGGTATTATTATTGTCTCAGTAAAAGATGTAAACAAAATGTTATGGCATCAAATAGCTATGCAGATTATCTACAACTTGACAAACTATTAGATTCTCAGACTATGTTAAGCATGCAAAATGGTAAGGTGTCTTACGACGAGCATCTCTTCATAGTTACTCATCAAGGTAATCAAGGCTTAAAATAAACACTATTATTTATAATAGTTTATTTTTTCAATATAAACGTCACTAATCAAAACAGTAAAACACAATATAATTTAATAAATATAGTTGTGATTATTTTGTTGATATTTAAAATTAAAAAATCTTGAAAAATATAATTATTACTTATTGGTATGAAGTATAATTTGTTAATTTTAATTCTTTGGTACATTATTTTTTTTTCGTTTAATTCAAAAACAGTTTATAATTTTGTGGATTTTACTGATTTATTATAATTATTTTCTGAGATAAATTTCCCAATATAGATTATAAGTAAGAAAAAATATTTAAGTTTTTGAAAATGTCATTTTTACATGATTTAAAGTTATTGTAGATGGCAATTTTTAAATTAGTTGTTTTTTTCTATTCTTTTTTATTTTTATGAATGACAGCTTAGTACTTACATTTTTGATTTCATAGTTTAAAGCAGAATAAATTTCTGAGTTTTCTCATACATATAAATTAGATTTCTAACGTGTAGATTAAGTAATAATTAATTACAAATTTTCAAGTTTATTTTTGAGTCGTGTTGAGTAGTAGGTATAGACAGAGGTACCTATATTGAATCAATTTGGTTTATATTCTATAATCTATATGTATTACTTAGGTATATATGATATTATTAATAATGATAAACTTATCATACTTAGTAAAAATTGGAATAATTAAATTCTTAACACAACCCATAATATACTGTACCTATATTTACTACTACCCCCCATAGTCTAAACTTAAATTTTTTACAAAAAAAAAAAAATTACAGAAAATATTCCAATAATAAAAATTAAAAGATTAAAAGTATATATTATTATCGTTAAAAAATTATTATATTAATACTTGTTTTTTTTTTCAAAAATAATAATTTAATCAGTTACTTTTTTAACTCATTATTTTATTTCGTAATAATTTTACTATTTCAGCTTACGAGTTGTGGTTTAAGCAGATTTTATTCGAAATGGATATTGTTTGTAAATTATTATCTGGTAATCTTTGGGTAAGTATAACACTTTGTTTGTCTATAACCTTAATGTTTTTTTTCCATTACAAAAAATAAAATATATTAAATGTTAATTAAATTAATTAACTATTTTTTTTAGAACAATGAGCAGGAAATGTTCAACATTTTAAAGCGTTTAGGTAGGATTTCATCTATTATCAAGGTAAGCTTGTATAAATATCTGTAAAAGAAATTTTTTACTTACGTTTTACCTATATCCTGATGATTAAATATTTATAATTTACATCCATTGAATTATAAATTACTAGACTTTCATATTCAGTATTCTATTATCATATTTAAACAAGAAATATTAAACACAAATATAATTTGATTAATGATTAATGAAAATATAATTTATCGGTAAATTAAAAATGTAAAATCAATTTTGTTTTGAAAAAAAGCATACATACAACAATATTATTAATTACTATATTATAGTTGAATGGATAATATATTTATCATTATATCACATAAAATTTGGTCGGAGTATTTAAATTATTACGTATTTAAAAAAGTTGTTTTTTTATTTTATATACTTCAAATAGAATCAGATTGGGTTCTTTCATTTATTTGAATTTTCAAAGCACATACATTTTAAAGTAATAATATAATGGTAATCTGAAATTTCGATAAAATTCTAATATTAATATGAATATACTAGCATACATCTATGTATCTATAAGTAGCCTGGATGATATGTAAATATTTTAATATTTATCATTTTATTTGATATATTTAATTATAAGAATTTAATATGTTAATGATGAATAATCTATAGTATTATGTTACAATACGGATCATTTTATAAAATACACTTATAAGGTTTTCCATATTTAAACAGTTCAAATGTCAACGTTTTAAAGTACTTAGTTATATAATTATATTGAACATCCATACACGTGTTAGTATGATTTATAATGTGATCAATGTTTTTTTTTGATTAAGTTACTACTAGAACATTTTGGAGTTTTGGAAACCATGACTCCTTACGATTTTGCTGAATTTCGTGATTATCTAAAACCAGCATCAGGGTTCCAGAGTCTTCAATTCCGAATGATTGAAAGCAAATTAGGATTAAAAAAGGTAAACATTTTACTATTTACACTTTTTAAGAAGTAACTAATAAATCGAATGAATTATTACATATAAATATATACAATACTATATTATGATATATTTACATCTTATAACATTTTAAGACTAAATGTTGTATTATAATATCATACGATTTGTTAGTATTTCCATTTTTTTCTTAATAAAATCTATTTTTCAAAAGTAGGTATGATTTGAAAACTACCTAAATTTGATAGTCACAAAGTATATTTATTTTCTAGAATCTAGAGAATACTACATACTAGATAGGTATGATTGATTCATTAGCGTATTGCAATTTCCTTCTTATGAATAATAATCCGATAATAATAATAGGTACGTTAACTGTCAGAGAAACTATGTTTTCTCTTATTTATTATCTTACATTAATATGAAGTTTACTTATATCTGTCAATGTACAATAATAAAATTTTACTTACCTAACAAATTATAATTATGTTCATTTTTACTGTTTAAAGTTTACTATTCAACAAAAACATTTTATTTTACTCGATTTTCAAAAGACATCTTTAAAACATTTTCATGCTAGAAAAAACAAAATGTTATTTAATTCAAATTATTTTGTGTTTGGAATTTTAGATATTGAAGTTAAGAGTTAAATGACTTTTTAACTTTAAAATAATTGTCAAATTTTCGAGACTTTGAAAAAAAAATGAATGTGGCTTAAGATTTTACATTGATTTGCATTACAAGAAAGTCTAAATATTTAAAAATTTTGTCAAAATGATGATTCCTTTTTCAATAAGTTTTATTTAGTTTTTCCTGATTACTACGAAAATTTTACTTCCAAACTATTCACTAGTCACTATAGATCCAATTTCCTGTCTAAAACTATACTCAAATACACGAGATTCATATTTATTGTACCTACTCTTAATCATTGGTTATTGATTAACTAGTTTATTTTAATTGTATGTATTGATAGCTGGTAAATGTTTTTTTTTTTTGGAAGTATAAAAATAGTTAGTTTTTTTTAAAATTTATTCAAGCCAATTTTTTCAAGTTTAAGAGTTCATCGACTTTTATTAATTTTTCATTTTGAACACTAGTATACTAATAGCTTTAACTTGTAATATCTTAAAATATATTTTTTTTAATTATCAATAATATATTATTATTTTATCCAAATGTTAAGGAAAACCGTGTCAATTGCTGTAAATCGTACACTGATTGCTTTAATGGTAAGAAATATGATGAACTCGAACGGGCCTCGGCTGAACCTACCTTATTCTCTTTGGTTTGCCATTGGCTCGAATCTATCCCTACGTTAAAAGATAATATTGTGTGGGACCAATATCGAAGAGCTGCAGATCATTGGTTAGAAAGATCTACTGAGGTATGTTTTAATAATAATACAAAAATATAAATGTAAATATTTTAAATAGGTTATTTGAACTACAAAAAGCGTGGTTCTATATTACTACATTTAAACTATCAATCATAAATTTTTCCTAATATTTTATTATTATTAGTTTTTATTAAAACACAAGTAGTTGGTATAGGTACCTACTTAATATTTATTTTAGGATAAAATACGATTGCGTACGTTTGTCCTTTTTGGCAACGATATTGCATAATATGTTTGTAGAAGGGTTAAAAAATATCTTTAAGAAAAAAAAACACAATTGCGTATGAAATTATATGCAACGTAGTTCTTAAATTTATTAATTTAACCATATACTCAATAAATATCCAATATACATACAGTTATATAGTAATTAATATAAAATAATAAAATATAATAAGCAGGAATAAATTATAGTAAAATAATTCATGAATAAGTATAATTTTATTAAAATCGATAACAAATTATTTTTCATATTCTGAACTTGTAGGATCATTTAGAGAATTTAGAAATAGTGGATACGAATGTACGATTGTCTTTCTCATCATACATAATTTTTCGAATTAAAGTAATGTCTTTCATTTCGAAATTATAATAATTACATTATTTATTTGTTCTTTTGAATATATAGGTCGCGTTAAAATGTAAACCTTTGCTTATTTTTTACAATTTTTCTGAAATATTTGTCGTTCTATTTTTACATTAGAATTAGGTTCACCCGTATGTGTAACTTGGGACATTTTATGTCGATCTACCACATACCTAAAGATATTTAGAGACTAAATATACCTAATAAATACATTTTGATTAATCAATTCATGTATATATCTATAATTAATCTTTTAAAAATATTACTTATATTTTTCAGCTTTCTAAAAAAATTATTCTTTCAAATCTAAAATGCTTTTTTGATAATATTTAAAAAATAAATTTATAAAATATCAAGGGGGTATAAATTTCCCTGTTAATTTTTTTAGGGGAGCAGTTGCCCCTTTTAGTTTACACCTATGTGCTCATCAATAATACTTACAATTGAAGTTTCATAAGTGTTAGTAATTATACTTGTGTATTACGTTTTTACTGTACAAAGGTATTTATGTATTCCTTCTTAATGTATTCTTACATGACAATTAACTATACTTAATAGTAGTTATTATTATTTAAAAGAACTAACTGTTTTCCTTTTTGGGATTTTTATAAGTTTAATTACGTTTACCATATTAATTAACTTCGATGTATAATATACATGCACGTGTGACCAACAACGAACTGAAAACCAGAAAATATCCTATAATATAATATATCAGAAATAACGAAATTTTTTTGCATCTGGTATATTATTGACATTATGTATCTAATAAATGTAAATAATAAAAGCTTAATGGTTATGAAAAAAACACAAAGTATTTATAAATTATATTTAGTTCACTCGTTTAGTCGTATAGTATAATATACTGGTATAGTGCTATGAAAATTGGCTACAACGCTTTATAATAAATTCGTATAAAACTTGTAGCTTAAAAAGGTATCATCGATAACTAACGTACCTATGCAATCGTGTTTTACCCCTTCAGTACCTAACAATTTATTTAGAACTGTTTATTGAAAGAAAATTAATGGGTTAATGAATTCTTATTCGTTTGGATTTAATTTTATAATTATTTTTAAAATGTTTTTATACTTTGAAAAAAAAAATATAATTTACAAATGTTTACGGTTGTATTCTTGTTTTCGATAACAATTAATGATGGTGATATAATTCACATTTACATACTTTTTGCACTTTGCATACTTTTTTAGTCGAGTATGCATGACCCATTCTTTATGAACTTTTTTAAAAGTCGATATTGCAATTAATGACATACGTTAAAATATTCACCGTTATTATACTTGAATTATTATTAGTTATTTATTGCCCAATAAAATTATTAAAACAATGCATTTGATATTGAAGTGACTGAAAAATGAATTTTATCTTATTGTTAGTTTTTTTTATTGATAATTCTATTAATAGTTAATAATTACCGGCATAATAAAGACTTATGTATTTATTATGTAGGTATTTCCAGCGTGATACGTTTTTTGTACAAAAAAATGATGTGATGTGTGGCATCCTCAAGTACATTTACCTACTAGAATTTTAGGCATTATATTATGTATATTAAAACTAGGTAGCTATTATATAATTATTTACTATTAATGTAGTTTATTATTTTAATGTGTTTGTATATGTGAATTTATAAATTAGATAATTTAAACATTCAATAAATTTACTTATTATTAATTTAATTTAGTCTGATATATCTTGCCTGGAGAAACGCCGTAAGCTTATGGATACTGTGTTTAAATGTGATCAGCACAAACGCTTAGTCGACCAGGGGAATCGAAAGTTTTCTCATATGGCGTTAAAGGGCGCCATAATAGTTTATGCGTATAGAGACGAAAAAGGGTATACATTGGCCAACAAAATATTAGAATCATTGGTGGATATCGATACGCTTTTATCAAAATGGAGATGTAAATATTGTACTAATTATAATAATGTTTCAAATTTAAATGTATAGAAATATAATAATTACCTGTATGTATCCATACATATTATAATTTATAATATAAGATAGGTATAATTATACTGCGTCGTGGAAGTAATGCGAAAGCAGTTCCCACGGCGCCGTTGGTTTCAAACTTGAAAAAAAGTTATTATTATACTTCGGATTTGATTTACATACATTTTACATGGTACAATTTATACTATTATTAACAAAGTAAAAAAAAAAAAGCATTAATTGTTAATGAAATGTAATAATAATTATTGAATTATTTTATGGATTGGTAATTGGTAATTGTTAATATTTTATATAATAATTGATAAGTGCTTATTGAATGTTCTATAATATATAATATGATAATTTAGAAATATTTTTTTACGACAGTCAAATTTAATTTCAAGTTATTTTATAGACAGTCATTTCGTTATGGTACATAAGATGATTGGATCCTATAGTTCTGGCACGGGCGGTACTACTGGTTCAGAATATTTAAGATCTACATTATGGTAAGCATACATATTTATACATATTAGGTATCCATGTCATGTAATAAGTATCTACATATTCATTAATTTGAACTCCCAAAGCTTATAAATAAATTGTGACGATATGTATTTTCGATAAAATTTTACAAGAATAATTTAAGAAGAACGTTGTGTTAAATTTTCAAGACATTAGACTTAAAAAAAATAGGTAATTATCATATATAAATTAAAAAAATGATTTAAATATGGGAATGTTAAAATATCTATTAATGTTACATGAAAATCTAAATTATTTAGAAAATTAAATCATTATTTGAAAATACAAAAATAAGTATATGGTTAAATTTGAAGTTTATAGTAATAAATTTTTATTTAAAATAAAAAATAAATAAAGGTTCCGTCCACGTGGGACTTAAAAGAAAAAAATATACATTGAAATAACTAATAAGTAAGTATAGTTTCATTTTTTACTCTCAATAATCGTTGATACAATGATTACTTGAAATGTTTTCTAAAAATGTACTTAAACAACTTATTTAATATTTATAATAATTATGAGCTAGTTGTTATATACACGTTACCTAACCATATAGTTTATTAAATATTTATTTAGTTAATTATTTATAAATTAAATTATGATATTTTAATATTTACTATAACTACTATGATTATAAAAAAATAAGACTTAAAACACTAATATCATCTTGCGTAAAAATTATATTCATTTTATCAATTAATAAATAATTTAAAATGTACCATAAGCTTACTATTAATTTATTAAATGTTTAGTTAAATTTTTAATTTCAGTGATTCATATCGAATATTCATTGACTTGGTCAATCTACCAGCACTAACAGTACCTGCTATATACGTCCCGCCATTAATAAAACCACAAGGTAAATAAAATAAAACACTAATTTTTAATTAAAAATATATAATTTATTGAATTGTGAATTATAATTGTATTTTGGATTTAAGAACTTTAATATAAAATTAGCTAGTTTCTTTTAGTCACTGAAATATTTAACCAAGACGTTTGTTGATCTTTTAAATATTTATAAGATACTTACCTAACATTGTTCAAAAAATATAATTAATTGAAGCACATGATAATATTAAATAAACGTTTATTTTAACAAGTATTAAAACAATAAGTGTGTATTTTTAAACTAACTTAACCTATAATCTATATATTTATTAGTTATTGCTATAATAAGATAAGTTACATACCTATATTCCTATACCAATTAAACTTTTATATATACAGGGTTCAAAAACATTGTAATAATAAAGGCTGCAACTGAAAAAAAAATTCGGGGGGGGGGGGTCCAATTTTTTTTAAATATCTAGATACTAAACACTTATCATTTTTATCTATAATTAACGTTAAATATTTCTACTTTTAAAATTTTCGGGGGGGGGGGGTCCGGACCCATTTACCCCCTCCAGTTACGGCCTTGATAATAATACATATAATTTGAAGAAAAAAAAAGCTGTTGTCGTTTAGTATAAACGTAGGTAAAGTATAATTATAAAGAAAATGAAAAATGATGGTTATTTTCTATATTTATAAATCAAAAGTCAATGTGGCAATAATTCAATAACTTTAATACTTTAAAGAATAAGTTAAAGAAAATTGCAATGTATCTGCTGTGCTTCTTTTAGAGATTATGATTCATATCTTTTCGATACCTACACATAAGTATAGTCGTATTATAGATTTTTAGGATGTGTTAATTCCAGATGCCTCTTAAAGCTTAACTTATGTTATTACATCTAGTTTTTAATTATATAAAAAATATCTTTTATAAATCCTGCTTTGCTTTTTTATATTGGTTAAGTTTTATTAATTATTATATTAGGTTTCACCATTGGTTGTAAACTAATAAATTTACAAACATCACCCAACAGTAATGACTGATAAAGAACAAGAACAAATAAAACCCCATCATAAAATTAATTACACCACTTCATGACCATGAACCCGTGTAAACAATTCAAGGAATATATGTAAATTATAATCCTTCAATTCCTTAGACGGCTTAGACTACCATCACAGATATAAAATTAAATTTCTCTGAATTCCGGAAGTACCTATACCTATAATAATAGTGTACATATTAGTGTCAATCATTTCTGCATAAATAATCAATATTTTTTGTACGTATGTTCACGTCATGGCAATTGTTTTATGATATAATTAATTCATGTAAGTTGAAAAAGTAGGTACATACTTATCCTAACACTCGAAACCGTAAACGAGTATCTAAAAGCTCTCGAAACTTAAACAAAATAATATGTACTCTTCATCTTGAGTTGTGTTTTCCGACAATATTTGTCTAGTTGTTTACATTTATGCCTTAAATAGCGTTTCGTTTTACGATTCTATATAACTATGTATGATTTAAACTAAAAGTAGAAGTAGGTAAATAGTCACTAACCATTCATAATAAAACATACAAGATGAAGTTGAAAAATGTAATTTACTTAAACGTTGATTGTAAAAATAACAATTATTGGTATTTATCAAAGTTTTCAAACTTCAAATTATGGACAAAATAAAATAAAATGAGTTTTAAATAATAAATTTACAATTAGGTACATGTTATATTGATATTATTGTAGTAATTTAAATTTTGTAAATCATAACAGTAAGTACCAACAATATGGTGATGTGATCATAATAAATATTATATAGACAATGTAATGTAATCAATAATCATACATACATAATAATTTATGTATTATGGCGCATTTCATATGATATACATGTAAAATGTTATCCAACAATTTCAATATCTTGTTTAGTATTATCCATTTTTAGATCATCTAAAACATATAATATACATTTAGTTTATTAATAATATTTTAAAATGCACGCATAGGTACCTAACTATAATTATTTAAAAATACAATTCATCTTATATAACAATAGTTATTTTTATGTATACTCGTTATTAATTTATTTTTTATACAATATATTGATATGTATACGACGTATACCTAGATAGGTACTTAAATACATTTGTATTTGATTGTATTTTTAAATGTTATTTTAAGAGAATTTTATCTATAATATTTTAAGAACTAATAAAATCAAAATAATCATTAAGTTAATATTAAGGTATTTAATAATTGTTAAAAAAATACTGTACCATTTTTGTGCATTGAATTCCAAGGCTGAGTTTTTGCTGAGCCAAATATAATAAAAAACAAATTGCATACGAACAGCACTATTGCACCACTGATGAACACGATTCGCCATTCCGCCACTGAGGTCTAACATAATAATTAAAGTTAATTTTTCAATATTACAATTTACTAAAAAAATAATATAACAACGATAATTTGATGTGGAAACCAACATAAACATAAGGTATAAATCACATAATAGGATTGATTATCAAAACAATCCTACTACATTCTATATACATACTTATATATCATATATTATAAGTATGTATTTATATACAGTTCGGTCAAATTCGAAAAATGAAAGTAGAAAAAATAGTTTTCTTCTGTATACACTAAGTAGATCTTCCTCTCTCCCTCTATATATATATATATATAAAACTGACAACTGTTTATATATATTCTTGTAATATACATAACTACATAAGTATGTATATAGAGTGTAGTAGGATTGTTTTGATAATCAATCTTATTATACCATTTATAACTTATATATAAATAAGTATGTAAATATTGAGTAAGCTGTATAATTATATAATGTAAGTACAATTTGAGTTTGTTTATACCTGATCGTCAACAACGAGCCCGACGAACAGAGGGGCAATAATCCCTCCAGAAGCTGCAGCTGTATTGGTGATTCCCATTAGGAGCCCAGCGTAGTTGGGTGATAGATCCATATGATTTATGTTAAACCCAGCGTTCGATGAACACCCTATGGCTACGATGAACACGTAAACGATAATCGTCAAGTGGGTGTCTTCGATGAAACCTAATACGATTAAGCCAACGGTACCACCCCACATGGATACTGTGTTCCAGATTTTTCTAGACATGGTGAGGGTGGTGATTTTTCGCTTATTCAGAAAGTCGGCTGTGAAGGTGACCGGTATTTGGAGCAGGAACATGGCGAGATATGGTAATGAGGAAAGCATACCGTCTTCTTTAATATCGCATTTGAGCACCGTGTGAATGAATGTAGGCATCTCAGTCAACAACAGCCAAAAACCCCAGTTATGACCAACGTGCGCTAAGGTAGTGGCCCACACCGGTAACGACGTGAATATGGCCTTCCACGGAGTATCTGACAACTGATCACATACGAGATTAATACATTTTTCGTTTTATAATGATTTTGGCATAGACAAATTAAATTGTGTTTAATCTTTAAACATATAATATAACTAAGTGTATATAAAAATTACGGTAGTTATGTACAAGTATATAAAGTTTTACAGAGAAAGAGTTGCATATAATAATAGAAAATTAGAAAAATATACATAATCAAAAATACATAATGATTTTTTGAAAGTGAAGTTAAGTCCAGAATTTACTTTTAAAACATACATTATATTATATATTATGTAGTTTTAATATTTTTATCTACTATCTTGTTTATATCATAATAGTAAGTATATTATATCGACCAAAATTTTTTAGTCGTAAATTTAAAATATTCTAAATAATGATAGAAGTATAAATGAGCGTAGCGAGGGTGGGGCAGGGGTGGATACTTGCTTGTTGCCCACCCTTGCTGTATTCAATTTGCGCCTCAAATCGAATTAAAACAATTTTTTTTATATAATTATTATTGCCATTTTTATAATCTTGTTTTAATCCCCCCCCCCCCCCGATTGAAATCCTAGCTACGCCCATGTAAGTATATACTTCTGTAGTACATCTGCAGGTTAATATTTATTATAATTTTAATGTATATTTTGTAAAATGGGTTATTTGATGAATATACTTTTTGTTAATTAATGTTATTGCAATTTACAACTATACAAGAATTATTTTTCGGTGTTTTCGATTTGTAGAATGGTTTATTAAATATTCATCAATTTCAAAGCTCTAGTTGTCGAAATGAAGGAGGGCCGGAGGGGGGATGTTAACATTTTAGATTTTTGTTTCAACTAATCATCTTTTAATAAAATGTATTAAAAAATAGTATTTTCAGTTAAATAATTAAAAATTGAAATAAAATATCTTATACATATTTGGAAGGTTAGGTATCAATCATTTATATCGCGTCATTGGCATTTAGTTGTTTAGTCTTGTGAATTATTCATACTTTGCATTATTGTGCAGTATCAGACGTAATACCACACTAAATAAATGTTAAGCCTAATTAAACTTATTATTATGATAAAGCAATAATATTAATTTGAAATAGAAGACAATACGAAAAACCTTAACTCGTAAGTGATAACCATATGTCCATATCATGTTGTCGTTGGATGACATTATTGTCTTTTATTCACTATTATTATCTGATAACTATTGTTTTTCTACTTTTAGTGTATGAAAGCCATAAAATATAAATTAAATCAATATACTGTCTGATTATAAATATCACATTAAAAAATAAAATAAAAGGTTGTTACTATCTAATTATTATTGGATTGTAGTTTACGAAATGTTTACAATGTTTATAGGTTACCTATCTTCAAATTAATTTATGGCATATTGTACCATTGTAATATTGTGTCATATAATTTGATTTAGATAATTTCAATACAGCATTGTAATTATTATAATATTTAAGTAAACAAATAATGTATATATTATAATTTATAACACGACTTATGAAATAATTTATAGAAATGTAAAAGTTTTGTGCTTGTGAACATTGTTCCAAAATAAATATACCTATATAATATAATATACCTTACATACACACGTCATATACACTTACATGGGTGCCCATTATAGCACTTCCCTCTCCTAGAAAAATAATATTAATTTATAATTTAGAAAATATTATCATGGTACTGTTACCTAATGACTTTGACATTATAAAACGATGAAATGTTTAGTTTTTATTTACCAAATAATAATTCATTTGATTATAGTTTATTTTCTATTTTATCATGCAATATTAAAAATATAAATATTATAAATAATAACACATATTTTATATTTATGAGTTAAAATGACATAACATTTTTATTTAGCTTAAATTCGAGGTTTTTTATTATTTTGAGGTCATAAGCGGAAATTTGATGAAATTACTGTGGGGGGGGGGCTGAACAATATATCCTCATTACACCTATATGTACTACTGTACTAGAGTAGCTGTTCCTTAAACTTCTGGGAGGGGACTTAGTCCCTTTAATCCCCCCCCAATTTCTGCCTATAAAACCTCCCCTTAAAATTTTATCTATAGGCACCTATGTATGCTTATACCTACTTTAAAATAATCTATTTATTGATATTAAATACAAACATTTATAATGACACATTTTACTGAGATAAAATGATAATAAAATATATCTTTAAAAATTGTATGTTGCTAATTTTATTTTTACTGAAGACAATTTGCTTTGCATAGTTTTATTAACTGTGAATTATGATCTATGTTTGCATATATAATCATTCATATAACTATAAAAGTCCAGAAGGATACTAATGGATTTTATGATGTGTTTAGACTATTAACATCTATCATAGGTACTTATAGAATATTTAGAAAAAAATCGTAAACGCGTATCTTAATTATATTATATTATGTGCTATGGAGTTAAATTTATTTTCCGAAAATGACAAAAAAGCTGGTTTTTGGTACTTATTAATGTACTGTTTTTTTTTTATTCATACACAAATGGGTATATAGGTGTGTGTTTTGTTTAAAAACTAGTAATCTAAATCCCAGACTTAATATTGAATTACATTTTTACAATATGATAACGTTATCTATGATTAAAAAACGTCACCGACGAAATTATTATTCAATTTTAAAATTAATTAAGTACCTAATTTAGTGAAGGCGTTTTAATCAATTAAAACATTATAGGTACACTTAATACATTTGTATACCTAATAGATCCCTTGTTAATTCGTTTTTGAAGGATTAATATACAAATATTTATTAACAAACAAGAGCTCAATATTATACTTATAAGTTATAACTGTTGTTTAAAATGTATTTAACAAGTCTTATCCTATAAGAAATTCGAAGTATTTGTTATTTTATATAATTAAACATAAACTAAAAGTAAATGTACTCGCACGATTATTTTATTAAAAAGATGGTTGATAATAACAAAATGTTACAGATTTATTTAATAATAGATATCTATTCATATTTTCGATACATAGGAAATTTAAAAAATTAAAATCTTGTATTATTATAGTTCTTTTTTGTATTATCTAGATACTGCATTATACTGCTATAATATGATAAACATTTTCAAAATATGTTTTATATTATATAACGACGCGAGCATAATTTAATGTCAATCAATACTTTTTCTATAACTCATACAAAATCTATATTGTATGATAAAAATGAAAAAAAAATTGTTAACATTAAAATACTTAATTCACAGTTAATAATATATGGTTTCTATTGCATATCCTATGTACATCGATGTTTTTTTTGACATTGTTTATAAATTTTAACACGTTTACTCCCTTATATAAAGACCGGGGAAGTCAGTCGGGTGTTGAGTAGGTCACTAAAATGGATGTGTTAAATAATTAAATTTAAATTATAAGTCATTGAAAAAATATTCTCAGACCCCTATGACTAAAAAATAATTCACTTCAAAATTTGAAACTCAAATACTTACGAAAAAAACAATGTGATTAGATAATGTTTGTTTCGATATTATTTAATTGCTATATAAGAAAGACACTTTGTACTCAATTTTCAAGATTTTTCTACTTAAAATAAAAAAAAAAAAAAAATTAAAATTGTGTACATAGAATTAAATTTGTTTAGTTACTAGATTTTATACTATAACAAAAAAGAATTTCCTATTTTGTTAAAAACTTTTTTTCTGTTTTTCCAATTGTTTGAAAAGTATCAGAGGAAATATTCACTTTTGACCCCAAAGTATACAAACCAGTTCTGATTTATTATCGAAAACTTGCCTCAAAATAAAAGACTGGATTCCATAGTCGTTATATTATTATGTTTATATTATATCTATCGAGGATTTTTAGGATTATTATGCGGCGTATTTTAAAACGTCGTGCCGCGGAACCTAATATTTATATCATCACAGAGGTTTTTCGGTAGGTAAGTTGAGTTTCGTCGTTTTCATCGTATACACCGCACAATATATATATATTAGGTATACAACACAATAATTTGCATAATCGTAAAAATATATTATAATAATAATATCGTGATCATACCCGTATGTCGTGGTCGACGGTGTTGGCGAGCGATCCTCTGATGTAGTCCTTCTCGGCCTGACTGATGAACCGGTGCGTGGACAGCGTGCCGGCGCCCAGCAGCAGCCAGACGACCGTCCACAAGAGTCCGATGCCGCCGCTCAGGTAGTAGACGGACGGCCAGCCCAGCGAGCTTCCGCATAGCGCACCGGAAACGGCCAGCGTGATCATGGTGCCCAGCTGTATGCCGCTGGCGATGAACCCGACCAGCTGGCCTCGCTCGTGCGGCGGCGCCCACTTGGACATGATGCCGTGCACCATGGGGAACATGAACGCCGACGACAGGCCCTGCGCGAACCGGACGGCCACCAGGGCCGTGGCGCCGTACGCGTACACCAACTGCGGGCTGACGATGGCCAACACCGACGAGACGGCCATGCTGTACGCCAGCAGCGTCTTGTTGTTGAACCGGCACCCGAGCACGGACGCCGGGAAGTTGGACAGCAGGTAGCCGACGAAAAACGTGCTCAGCAACACCGACCGCGTCGAGTTGGTCCAACCGAATATCGGCACGTGGTCGGCCAGCTCCCTCAAGTAGTCCGTCGAGTTGATCACGGGGTTCATGGCCACGATGGTGACGGACAGGTTCACCCGGATCAGGTACCCGCTCACCACGCACAGGAACAGCAACAGGCTCTGCAGGTGCCTGCACCCTATACCGGGCGAGTCGACTGCCGGGCGCGCCGCGGTGGATGAAACAAAGTAACGACGAGATTTTAAATTATTATATTATTATACACCGTCTTCATATAATCATGGTAGGTATATAGCCGCACTGGTCGAAACCAGTGGCGTAGCCAGAATAAATTACCAGTGAGGGGAGGGGGGAATTTTGTCTTTTTGCACAAACGTGTCGTCAGTATAAATCATAAACCGTAATAACGTTCTCCCTTTTTAGGGTTTGAAACCCTAAAACATCCTGGCTACGCCACTGATCGAACCGAATAAAGATTACAGATTCTATCCCTCCCTGCAGATTAACGAGCTTTGGTTTTAGTGCCCGAACCTGCCCGGGACAGACTCGCGCGCGTTATAATTTATTATAAATACTTTCACTGACTGATTTAGGGTATACATTATAATTAAATAAAATCGTAGCCATCTCGTAATATTGTAGGTAATTGAAATAATTTTAACTTGGATGAAAAATACCAAACGTCTTATCTCATTTAACTTTTACACATATTATAGACTACCTAGTCTACCTATACATGGAAATCTCGATTTATTAATCAAATTATTAATTTATGTATTATACTTATCTATATTATGACATGAATAATGAATATTCCCATTTTATTTTTATTGACATAAATTATTCGTATATTATTTTTTTTGACATCAATTAACATATTTATTTGATTTTTATTATCATATCATTGAACTCTAATGAAACTAAAAATTGCTTGTACTATTTACATCTGTCATATATTTGTTTCGTATAACATTACTACCAATATAATATTAAACTTAGTATAGGTACATGACAAAAATTCTATACTTCAAAATCTAAAAAAACCATGACCCAAATTCCACTTTATAATATTAGGTAATACTTAATCTTTAATTAATTTATTATACCTATTACCTATTTTTTACGATGTTTATTGTTAATATTATTATTATTTTTATTTAATGATTAATAAAGTATTTACATATAGTTAAGTATGTCTATTAGATTAGGTATACGTTGTATAAATCAAATGAATTTAATTAAAATATGATTGATGCATGAATATTTAATAATATACCCTAAATCAGTTATTGGGGACGTAGTGAAGACGTGCACCACATGTCCACATTTAACCGATTTCGGGAATTAGTGCCATAGCTCAGTTAGGGTCCGCAAATACGCACCCAAATATAATCATCACTCATCGGTATAAAACTAGTTTATGAATTATAAGCTCATAAATATTTAAAGTTTTGGTAGTTATTTTAATAACATTCATATAGATTTCGAAATAATGAATGTGGTTTAAGGTTTTATGAAAGAATCGCCCTATATATGTATTATGTATAGGCGAAGTAAATTGAAAAAAAACGTCTAATTCAAAAATCGTGGTTTATCTAACAGATCTTTGGCCTGTTTGCATTTTATGAATATTTTGGAATTTACATTATAACTTTGAGTATGCATTACTGTGAAAAGCGATTTCGTTCGATAGCTAATTGAAAAAAATAAATTAAATTTTGTGTTTTTTTTTTCAAATCAGTATTAAATAATAATAATTTTTTTTTATATGTTAAATCATTACGAAATACCTAGTTCTAATGAGAGTTTGTAATTTGCATCAATATAAAAATCGGAGTCCGTAAGTCGCGTTCCAAAAAATAGGTCATACTAAATATGACACAGTATATAATATATGTACAATGTAAATTGCGGCCCATGTACTTTTAAAACACACCTAAGTAAATTGCATCCCGGGATACCCCAATTTCTGGTCGGCTGTACAATTTAAAGATAAATATAAATATAATCTTTAATATAATAATATTGATCGATTTAGATAAAATGCTCACTTACATAATATTACTAGCCAGTGTGCATTTGATCGAAGCTCTTACGTACGAGTTTTTACGCTGCTCTGCGGTTTACTAGTGTGTATTTTTTTCAATTTAATAAAAATTGACGTTATGAAAAGTAAAAGGAATAAAACGTTGGAAATATTTGATGAAAATTTACGTATGAATAAAAAATATTAAGGTAGGCACTAGACATATGTACAAAAATGTATCCAAGTCGCGTATGTATAAAAAATACCAAGGCTGCAAATTTACACAAACAATTTGAAATGGGACACAATTTACAGCGACCCATAAAAATCGATAATTAATTATTATAAATTAGGTACTATCGAATACTTATATAATTCGAAAGATCATAATGACAATAATTCATTATTTCCACCACACATTAGGCAGTTGCATCATCATTATGTTTACGATTGCAACGAACATCTGTGAATCGTTTCACAGTAGATTTAAGTCAGAATTTTATCATCCACATCTTCAAATTTTCAACTTTATTTAAGTTCTCACCGATTTTCAAACAAATACTTACACAAAACTATCGAGTTTACAAATAGGTACATAACCGAATGACTTCCTAAACAAATTAACGAACAAATCAAATTTAAGTTGCTTTGTACCGTTATAATAATAAACTGATATCAATAACTTCATTCATTGACAACACTTTTAATTTATAGTACTCAAATGCATACTACATTATATTTTCACCTAAAATAATTTATTATAATATTATATTATTATTATAAAGTATTATAGTCAATACTGACGTACCGTAGAATGGTGTAAATACTAAATAGGCGAGTGAAATAACCACTCAGAATTTATAAACGGAATATTAAATATCTTTAGCTTCTCATATCTCAATATATTATACTCAAATTTCAAAACTTATACGATTATTTTTTCGATAGTACCTATCTTATAATAATTGATTTTGATTTTGGTGCAAATTATAAACGCAGTTTAAAAATATTGGTGCAAATTACACTTGTAAATATTTAGGGTCGATTGTTATGCTAATTGACTATACCCATTGGCCATTCTAATATCAATGCAGTAAAAACATTTTTATTTATTACAAAGTATCTATAATAAATTGCATTAGGTAAATATTTTCATTCAATTAAGTCGAAAGTTAGAAATTTAAATTTCATTAATATTTTAAGTAAATAAATTTCAACTAAAAAATTTTGACGAGTTATGGTTATTATATATATATATTGTGTTCAAAATAACTGACGTAGTATAAATATTCCTTGTAAATTAATATAAATTATATTTAATGATTTTTAAAACGAATATTTTAACTTATTGATATGATAATACATACTATTGAGCTGCAAGCACACTAATGTTTGTAGTTTATTATATTATGTAATTATAATAATGTGATTTACTAACCTTTTTGAATAGAATTCATTTCTTGAGAATAAATCTGTTCTGTTTAGCTGTGTCAAATCAGGATTCGTCGGTTTTATTGTTTCTTAGAATAAAGCATAATTATTGTAAACAAGTAAATACAGATAAGTACCTACTAAAATATATTTAACTGTACAATTTTAAATTTGTATAATATTAAAAAAAAAATTAACGAACAAAATAATTAAAATAATTCAGTACATATGAAATTGATTTCTAGATGATAAAGTAGCATAATTTAATTGTATCATTTCGGCTTAATACATCGTATAATAAAATATAGATACTCTTCAGTATACACGTGATAAATAAATAGCATATTATTAAAGACTGAGCATTTTATAATAATACAGTAGTTTAAATGACATAAAAAACCGTAGCACTTTAAAATATCATAATAGTGGGGAATTGGTTAATAACAATTAAAGTTAAAAATATATACATATAACTTAATAATAAGCTGTGTGTATGTAGATATATTATACCTATACAAAATATTGTAGTAACAGTCGACTAGTTGAGTGTGAACAATGATTTACATTTTAACATAATAAATTAGTCAATTAGTGTCATACAAAAGTATTATCGTAAAACATATCAAGTGAATAAGAAAAATATCAAGGTATTCTAAACATGTAAAACACGTAAATTCACAAACTTTGCCTTTTTAGAAATTCCTTTTGGCACCTAATTCATTTTAAATTTGCCGCAGCTATAATATTCAAGTTGCAAGTTATAATAAGTTATAAATAATTAATTTTATAATAATATTTATTGTTGCATTTTAATATAAATAATTACAATAAATCGCTATTAATAGTTTTAATTATTTATCACCTTTATTTGAAATAGAATAATTAATAGAAAGTATTGATGGCTTACTAGGTATATTACAGTATTATTAATGCAACTTGTTCTAAACCGGAACTTGGATGATTAGATTTTGGGATATTTAATGTAATAGTGCAATGATTTAACATTTTAACCATTTAATTATGTTGCAATAGTAGTATTAAATATCCCAATATGTATTCATGTGGTATTTTGTCTATTAAAATTAAATAAATAATGATTATCAAATAATAATAATATATTATATACCTAGTATTTGTTTTAAAATTATCCATAGTTAGTACCTAGCACTGGTACCTATGTATGATTATTTTTATAGTAAATATTTTTATAATTAATAAAGTTAACATTTCATGTTTAAGAAGTATAATGGAAGGTTTAATAATTGAGTGATAGTTGACTGCTAATACTTATAAACAACTTTTAAAGCTATAGAAGAGGATAGGGTAGAAAAATATGAAGATACGTAAAAGACTAATACGTGTGTATTTGTGTTTACTTCTCTGCATAGGCAACTATAATCTTTGCCGGTCATTTATATTCCTCATATCTCTATCATTTATATCTATTGTTTCAATACCTAAACGAAATAATTGTAAAGTTTGAAAATGATTTGTTATTCAGTGTAGCAGTGTATAACAGTGGTTTTTTCCATGTGGTTTTGTATTTTCGACTACGTTTTTATTATACCACTTATATTTTATATTCTAAATAACTCGTGCTCCATCAGCTAATATTTGAAAATAAAAGGATTGAAACATCAGAGAAAGAAAACTCAAAATCATTATGATTATGTGATGTTTGCCACTATTGGAATAGAAAATGAAGTAGTATACTGACGAAGAGTAGCCTACATACCTATAATAATAATTGATTCTGTTATAATTTATGAGAGACCTTAAGTATAGATTCTCCAAAGATTTACTCGAGGGCCATGAAAAGCTCAGTTGAATGTTTTATTAAAATGGATTTTCTTATGGAAGTTTATAATTTATAAATCATTATAAGGTTAATATTTCATTTTTCAATAATATTTTTTTTTCTAAATACGTACCTTTGTTGTAGTATTTAATCGTTTTAGTATGTTTTATTAATAGATATTCATCATGCTTTAAAATCAGAAATGATCGTAGAAAGACACTGTATAAATACTATCAAATCTGATTTTGATACTAATAATAGGTATTAGCAAAGTGATCGAAAAACATGTTTATCCCAATCTTTTTAAGTTGTTACAAGTAGCAATAAGTATTCCCATAGGCTAAGCGATTTGCTAATGATCGTTTTATTCTATGAGGCGTATCAAATATTGGTTACGAGCTAGTACATTACAGCACTTAGGTATGTAAAAAAAGAAAAAAAATGTAAAAATTGTACATACCAGTAGGCTTAGATACCTAGCTACCTAGCTAGGGATTAAATTATAATAATAGTATGCTACTAGACCATTTCATGAATTTGGCAGTGCTGAATATCGAAGAGATGTTGTTAATTTGATAAATAATGAAGACATTTTAAAAGTTTACTGTAGATAGAAAGTTTATAATAAAGTAAAATGAAAATTATAGAGTTTAATTTACATATAATATGTATTATTATTTATTATTGTGAACTACGGTTGATATGGTGGTGTGGGGGATTAGCCTCCGCGGGTCTATGTTATCTAAGTACTATTAGCCTCCCCCCAAAAAATAAGCACTGGTTGTGCCACTGGTGCTTACCTCTCAACATTTAAGAAATAAGGTGTCGAAAACCAAAAAGAAATCTCTAAAAGTATGTATCTGTGAAGGCGGTCACCGGCTAATTGTAAATGCTATAGAATTTAGTATAGTATAGTATAATATTATAGTATAGTAGTAGTATACTACTCTATCTAAAAGCAACTCACCCCAAAAGTCTCAACTCTCCAACAAAAATCGAAACATATCAAGTAAACATTCCAACGTCTTAAGCAGACATCCTCAACATCTTCAATCAACATTGCCAATACTCTAGTAAGTAGTAGTTTACAAGTTAAAATCAACTATTGAACTATAAAGTATCGGGAACCCTTCAATAAATCAACTTACGTAGGTATGCAAATATAATAGAGGGTGACCATTTTCCTAACTCAATTCCATAATTATAAATAATAATGATCGTCGGCTTTTCAAATTTGTAGAAGAATTTTAATCGATTATAAATCCTCTCTTATCTCTCCTCACTAATCTTCTTTCAAATCTTTTAAGCAACTCAAATGTAATTTAATAATACTACGTCAAACCCGGATGTCTTAATATTGACTGAATACACGCACATCGCACATACCTACCATGACATTCCATAAATGAAAGGATTCTTCACACAAGTCTAAATAACCACGTACCTACTCTTCACTCTATCACTTTGGCTAATTAAAAAAACGTAACACTTACAGATTGTAAAAATATATATTTATGATTAACAAAAAAAAAAAAAATTGCAACGTAACATTAAGTACCTAAATATATAATAGTTATAAAATATGTAAACTAGTGCAGAACGAATTAAATATGCATGTTACCGACAATGACGTAATTTAGGCAATACCATAAATGTCTATCCCATATCATTAATTCCTAATATTAGTAGACAATATCGTCAATGCTTAAGCATTAACAGACAATATAGAAAATGTTGAAAAAACTAATAATTATGAATAAAAAATCACCTTACTGTAATTTACTGGTAGGCTATGTTATTAATATTATTTGACTAAGTATTTAAATTGTGTTAGAAATTTAAAATGACGCTGCAGAGTTTACAGAAAATAAAATTAACTATATTATATTATAATAATTATACAAAATTTATTATGACAAATATATTGTCCATTATTGCAAATTTATATTGTACACTCACTAATCTACTGGTCATTACCACTATGCAGATGAATTTGACGACTTTATTTTACTTTATAATGTACAATTGTAGACATATAATAGAATTCGAAAATATGTTATTGTTGAATTGATTGAATAGATCTGATTCTAATTTACAATTGAATTTTATGAATATTTTTATCAATTATTGATGAAATTTGATAATTATTATGGCTAAAAAATATCGGAATTACCTATCGTCATTCATCATTACTTAAATTTTCATTGCCTGAAAATAATGGATATTAATAATATTTTCATGTCAATATCGTGTACAGTATACGTCATATGATTGGAAATATCGTTATTGACGTTATACGAGTATGATCATTATCGTTAATTCCTTAATTTACGTCTTTGACGGTAACGTATTTATTGAGAATGTAATCAAAACAATACTTCAATGTTAAATTTTAGAAAGATTTAACGAGGACTTAAGTGAAGGTTTACATCAACTAGGTATAGTATTTAAAGTCTTTATTTAATAACCAAACTAAAAAATCAACAACACATAAAAACACTTATAATACCATACGTTATTTCTAAACGTGATTTTTAAGTAGGTACTATAATAACTACTAACTAGGTCCCGAAACTTGATACATTTGCATTTTATTTTTTTAATTTAATATATTAAAATAAATTTGTATTTATATTTTCTTTAAAGGAAAAAATTTGACTGAAAGACAGTGCATACTATAATTTTCAGATGTAATTATTTATCTAATATCTATCTAATTATAGTTTATTTAATAAATGTATGAAATATATTTCCAAAAGCAATAATAATCATTATCAATTTATTTTAATAATGTTTACAGTAAAATGTAAATTTTCAATATAATTTTTTTAATATTTTTATGTCATTTTAACTAGATTTTTCGTGCATTTTTTATACATTTTTTGTTCAAATTTAAGGGTTTAGTAATAACTAATGTATAATAATATTATATTAATTGTTTTTTCCTTGAAATAGTGAAATAAAAAAGTGAAGGTCTACACCACTGAATTCAATATGAATATATATATTGTTTGTATCATCATACGTGCATATAAATCTAAAATGTATAATATTTTTTATTATGTAGTAGCCAGTATTAGTACCAGCAATATAAATATACAAGTGAATTCAATTCGTTTGATTATATAAATGCCTGTAAGTATTACGTAAACTATCGTTAGGTAATCTTGAAAATGTCAAGTTACACTTTGGGGGTTTTATGACAAAATCCTGCTGTGTATTTAACAAAACTATTGTAAAATACAAGCGTGTTCACCAAGTATTGCCCTATAATTTCCTATAGGAGTTTAAGGCTATATTTTTGCAGGGGCAGCTGGATACTCTGTATATAATGCAGTCAAACTTCCAGGCTTATAACTAATAAAGGTAGCTGGACTTGACCACTAGCCCGGATAAAATGCATAAATAACGTAGGAATAGGTATGCATATTGCATAATATTATATTATTTTGCTTATAATAGGTATTATTTTGTAGGTATGGGTGGTAAGGTGTCTAACGTTAAGGGGCGAATTTCTATGACGACTAAAAATAGGTATACATCGTGATTTAAGTTTATAAGTAATGCTTTATTTTAAATATAAATATAGGTACTAATTTCTTATTTACAAGCCCTTAACTGTACAATATAGACTATATAGTTAAAATTATGTATTACAATTTACAATGTATAGGTACTTAGTTGTATAGTACTATAGTTACGGGACCGTAGACGTGCGCTACGATGCCCGAGTGTCGTTGACCTACTTATTTATATTATTTAGGTATAGATACAGTAAAATAACTTAAAACACTGAAATGTAGGTATATTTACAAAATATACGGCTCACTTTAATAATACATAGCACTTAATCACGCAATCTGTTCTTAACGTCGGAGAACTTGAATGTAAATGGTTAAACACAAAGTTGCAAAGAGTATACTGCGAGAATCACTAGCTGCGATTAAAAAAACAAAATAAAAATCACATAACTCAGATATTTATACAAAGTCGTATGGAATATAGTTAGGTAAAGCTTAAATTAATACAATACATTTCAAAACCTTTTTAATAATAAAAATAGCGGAATAAAATTGCGGATAAATATCTTTTTAATTAGTTTTATGTGTATTCTGAACATTAAATTATACCTACACCCATTATTTATAAATGTATATAACACTCAAATGCTATAAAAATGTATGATTAGTTTCTCCTTAAAATCGTCAATTCACCTATAACTTCTACTTTCTAGAGCATTTTCAATTAAGGAAGTAATTAGTGATTACTAAACTTCGCGTGCTCGAAGACCTACAAAATAAATGTCGACTCACGCTCACGACATTTTATAAATCAATACAAATGGGTTGTTTTTGTAGTGTGAATTTAACGCAAATCATTTGCCATGCATTAATAATAAACCATTTAAAATTGATTTTACACTAGGAAAGTAATAGTTTTATTTATTTTTTTGGTATAATTTGTGTTATTTTATTTAAAACGTAAATCAATACATTTTTTTCTAATTGATAAGTTATTTAAATACAATGGAAATCTTAAAATATAGTTAATAGTTAAATATTATATTATATATAAATTAAAAGCATGACTTTTGAAGTTCAAACGCATATATTATTATGTAGATATATAGTTATATCTTTTATGTATATATATATATATATGCGTATGTAGTCATTTAATCTAATATCTATAGATAATATTATAATTTATAGTAGGTATGTATTATGTATATCGTAATATTGTGTAACAATATTAATAAATTTACAACCAAAGAATTTGAATATTTTATCTATAGAAGAACCACTTAGACGCTCATTGGTTTGAAATTTAAGTGCTCGTTTTGTATTTTTATAAGACATTTTAAAAGTATTCAAAATACTCAGGTTCTATTTATAGTAAAATATTTGACTAATGCTTATTTTATGTTATACTTCAGTTATTTTGAAAAATTGTATATTTGAGATTATTATATTAATATTATTTTCATTGTTCAATAATTTGACTAAGTCATATGATGTAATTTAGAATGTACGATCCCTAAAGTTTTAATTATTTAATATTTTTGTCATGAAAATTATTCCATTTAATTGCTAGTAGTTTAACAGTGTATACAAATATACAATACACAAATGGTTGATTTTCATTATTTCTTTAAAAATAGAAAATTTTATTTAATAAAGTCTAAATTTCAACCATTTAAGACGAATTTATATTATTTAATTTTAATTTAAGTTGATGTGTAAAATACTAAAATAGTGTTTGAGTATATCATTAAGTAATATATAAAGTGTCCAACCATAATTACCTATCTAATACTTATTTAAAATTAGAGTAGGCTTAAAAATAATGCTATTGCTTTATTACCTTGTTACCTAATAATTCGTGTTATTTTAGTCAAGAATATAATATAATTTAGACAGTAATTAGTCATTGATTTAGATAAAACCGAGACAATATTGTAGGAAAACCAACAGTCGATATAATATAATAATATTATATATCACTCATATTAGTACGATATATTAAGTAAATTCAATAATTTTTCTATCAAGTATAAATGCATAATATCATATACAAATCAATGGCCAAAATATTAATAATACAATGACTTAAGTGTATTACGCGTTTTAGTGATTTTATTAATTCACCATCTGCCCTCCTATTTTTACTGAACGATATGAGACATCGATATGCTGGGTAAAGGTACACGTAATAGGTAAGCTTATATATATAGGTATACTTTAAACTACCCCATTGCGTGCATATATATCAAGCACGCACAGTTATAGCGAGACGAAAAAAATACTCGCAGGGTAAAAAACCTCAAATTATATAGAACGCTATTATACAGAGTGATTCGCCAATCATGCACATCTCCAATTTATTCTTTAGTAATGAATAGGGGACGGATTTATAAGTAATAAAAACACAAAAATATGTACAGTACATAAATATATATATAGAAGTATAATTTATAAGATATGTACTAAAAGCATCAAATATGTGGGGAAATTAATTTTTATTTTTATTTTTGTATAAGTACGGTGCATCTATGGAAAAAAAATACATTAAATATAATTATAAAAAATATCAAAATGACGTACTGCATTGAATATAATTACAATTTGTTTTAAATTATTAAAAGTTAAATGCCACTTCCATGAGGTCTAAAAATATTTTTAAAACGGCTGAACGATCGTTCCACATCAACCAATGTAATATGCAAGTTAATTATAAAATAAATAGGCGATGGATATGATTATTTGTAATTTTTAGTATATCTTATTCTATTAATATAATTAATCTATCAACATCATATTATAACGAGTAAAAATTATCTGAATATAATAAATAATAATAGATCTAATGTAAAACTATTACTATTTATCCGTATTCCTTAGTACCTTATATACATTATTTAATAACTCAGAAACTTCTAGTATGAACAATATTTTAAATAATCGTTTGCTTAACAATTTACAGTATAAAAGATTGGTTTCAATTTTTTTAAAAAAAAACAAGTTTTTATTGTCCCAGAAGTACAGAATACTTCTTAAATGATATAAAAAAAAATCTTAGTAATTGAAAATATGGTCTTTATTCTTTATAAGTATCTAGATACCTACAACTTTTAAAAATCAGAATTTTATTAAATTCATTATTAACGGAATAAATGAAAATGATCATACTTCGAGAATCGTTCTGTATTCCTGTAAGTCCTCCTATATTTCAACTGTTCAACGAATCGTAGCGAATTGTTCGCATATTATTGGTGTGATGTCACATGTCTGCATATTGTATACCTACATATTATTATATACGATACCCAAATACAGGGTAATTCATCAAGCATTCTCATATCTATTTTAGCTTTAAATTATGCATTTATTCAAATTCCCATGTTTGGAATTTTTAAGTAAATTAAGGTAAACTTTAAGACCATATTTTAAAATACTTATATGCTTTATGTTATTTGAGAAGTGTTCTGTAGGTACCAATACAAATTTATTTTATCAAATGAAAATAATGGTTTTTTACTTTGAATTGATGAGATGATGATATTTTTAAAATGTTAAAATATCTAAAATTTAAATTTAAAAAAGAACAATTGGTTTCAAAGGTATCAATCTGTATAATATACTTCTATATAAATAACAGTCTCTAATTTGGTGTGTATAATTTGTACATTATAGACAGTTATTATATCCGTTTAAAAATGTCCAGTAAAAATTAAGGTGTTTATGGGGTAAACAATCTGCGTACTTAAAAAAATACAGTCTTATATTATATATATTATTTACATATATGTTATATATCTAATGAAAAATTTAAAAAATGTAAATTTGATTAAATGCTTAATTAAAAAAATGCATTACGATAGGTTGACCGCGTTCGATGAATCACTCCGTATATAATAATTATTATACTTTTCAGAGCTAACTGCCTTTACTTACACATAGCATGTATACATTTTAGCCATATAGGTTTAATGGGTATATATACATATAATAGTTCAGAGTGCGCTTGAAACACGAAAAACGGTGTGTGTAGCTGCTAGTGCACGCGTTCACGTCGTTCAACGTAGTCGCTTATTATTGGTGTCGTTTCGATTGTTGTTGTTATTATTATTATTAATTTTCATTTTTTTTTTTTTTTTGACATGATGAGTAACAACATCAAGTTGTCGGGCAGCAGTGGCGGTGGCGGTGGCAGTAAACACGTACGATCGCATAGCCTGAAAAGCTTTCCAGCAGTGGCCGTAGCGGTTATCGATAATAAGAAACAGTCGGACAACGGTGTCGTGGTGGCTACCGGGAGCGATCCACTGCAAACAACTGTGAAAATGACATCGACGTGGAAACAGGTGTTTATTTTAGATTCTCCAATATAGTACGATAATTGTATAACAGATTGATAACAACAGTAAATCACGATCGTCTGAATATTTATGAGTTGGTAATTTATGGCTTTAAATCGTAGGTTATTGTTATAATGTGTAAGACAGAGTGTAATACACACTATTATAGATTATATATCTTTAAATATATTACTATGTCCAGTAGGTGTCAATGTAATTTAAAAAATTTTAAATTTCTAACATGTAGGTGCTACTTTACTATAGGTGGGTATTAAAAATTATTTTGAAAAACATAAATCATGGCATTATGAAAATATTGTTGAAAGTATTAAAATAATATACATATATATTATATATATGTATATAACGAGAGAAATTAAATGTTGAACCTATTGTAAAATGCCATTTATTGTTCGTTGTATTTATACTAACATATAAATTATATAATTTTTATATTAATTTATAAATATAAATATTATTTTTACAAAAAAAAAAAAAACAATCGTGGAAATCGCTGTAAAGTTGGTGCTGAAGAGTGACTCGCCAACAAAAATGTCACCGTAATGGATGAAAATTTCAAATGAATTTGAATACAATGATAAATCATAACAATTTATGTACGATGAAAAATTTGTTCTTAGTAGAAGTCGTCAATAATTCTATATTTCTGCCGTTAGTGTCTATAAGAATAACATAATATTAATAATTTTTAACATATTACTAAATAATTTATTATACAAAAATAGTATTATACTCAGTGTAGGTATGTATAATATAACTTATAAGTAATAACCTTCGAAACATTATAGTTGCATTAATAGCATAGTGAAAATAGATCATATTATATACCTATTTGAATTGAGGGTCATTAATACCCATAAAATAATGTTCTGGCTAAATGAATCAGATTAACCATGTCTGAAATCATTAAAAACTTATTAACATTAAGATACGACTTTACAAAAACAGGCATTATTATTTTATTTATAAATTATTTAAAAAATATAGATTACAAGTGAACTGAATCAATACCTACAATATTATCTATCATAATAATATAATACGAGTAAAGTATATAACTAAAGATTGGATTAAAATTATGCAATTTATTTACATGTATGTTATTGAAATATAACGCATTAATCGAAAAAGAATTCACTCAAATGAGCCTTTTGAAATCAATATTTATAAATAATTTCTAAAATATGTACAATATGCTTGTAAATTGTATTTTATTTTATTTCTTTGGTACTCAACCAATTCAATAGCTCGTCAACCTGATACAACTCATCGAAACGTAACTTACAACAGGCTTTGACCTTATTTATGTATTCTGCACCTTTTTAATAATTATCTAATTGTCCGTTACCTTTAGTCTATACTCGAATTAACTTAATTGGATAAATAGTTCACAAAAAGTGGAAAATCAATAAGTGTAACATGTATAATATATACATATATAATATTTTTTGATTACTTGATTATTAAATTAAAATAAATTTTAATCTAGTTTAATTGTTTTTACAAAATTTTTATTCAGAATTGGTTTTATTTATTTTATCCATAGTAAATCAAAACAAATATTAAATGTTAAGGCATGTGATCGAACTAGAGATCGAACTAAACAACTATTACGGAGAACGATGTCGTGGAAAAGTAATACGATCATAATGCAGCCCGAAGAACGCAAGCCAGACGAGTCATCGAGTACATTGGAAATACATGTATGGGGTATGTTATGTAATAAATAATATTTTTTTTTTTATGAAAAGACCTTCGACTTTTTTTTTGGTCTATTATTATAATGTTCGAATTGTTTGACACACGTGTAAAACTGATACTTTATTCGTAAATAACTAAAAAGTATATATAATAACAACTGCCAAGTTGTCATTTTTTATAATATATAAATATATAATATACAAGAGGTATAAGAAAATGTTAATAATATTAAATCGGACATCAATCAGTATATCGACTATAGAGTTGTTAATATGCGTAAAAGCATATTATTATAAGTTCTGTATAATTTATTATTTAATTAAACCATTGTTTAATTTAAGTCTTCGATAACTAGATGTCCAGATACTATTTAAAATATATGAATTTATTTCAGCTAAAATATTCTTATTTATATTTGTAATCTAAAAAAAAAAAAAAAATCAACAAATTAAATAAATAAGGTGATATTTTTATAAATTATAAAAATAAATAGTTGCACTAAAAAAATACGACGTTATCTAATGTTTTCTGTAATATTGAAGTGTGACGAGTGCATATATACATGGTCAACATTTGGAAAAGTGGTGGTTACAACCCTAAAAAAATAAATATATATATATATATGTAATATTGACATATAGCTTCGAAGTTATTATTTTTAGTATTTCACTAAAAAGGTTTGAACGCGTCAGCTAATTGAAAAAAAAAATATTTAAATGTCCTAAAAATTTCCGTGTGTTAAGAATATATTTATAGTTCGTCGAATGGTGGGGGAGGGGGAGTAACGAACTCGTATAGTTGTGTCAACAAGTGCTCACTGCCAATATTTTTTAAGTCATAAAAATATAAGTACATTTTACCATTGATTATAGATACTAGTAATTATATAAATAACTAGGAAGAGTATAATATAAGTAACAAAATAATAGTATCTGAATTCAATATGGCATTACCTTTTATTTGTGTTTACATTTTTATAGCTTCTTGGATGAAACGTTACGCTAGCGAAGATGAATCAAAAACATTGGACATTCCATTTAAACTATCGCCACTACAAGAGGAAAAGTTATTGATTTTTTTTAAATATTATTTAGACGGCGATTGCGACGGATTCGTATTTGAACACGATTTCCATCAGTTTGCAGAGGTAATTAATTGTATATACATATATGTATGTATTATGACTGTTTTAGATGATTAATTGCATTCTATTTTAGTTAATTAATTAGAAGTTAACTGTTTACCCTATAGTCCAGGTTATGAACATTAATAATTAATAATTATCAATAATACCTATTCAATTTACTTTTAGTAAATTAAAAAAATAATCTGTGTCTGATCAAATATTTCCTTTAGCTACCTTATAATTTAGTTAATATTTTAGATTTGGAGTGATAAACGTATTGATTATACGATGATGTGTGTGTGTGGTTTTTTTTGTGTCTGTATACACCGTAACTTGTCGAAATAATGCTTTAATTTAAAAATTCAGGGGTAGTTACCGGTGGCAGATTGAATATCTTTGTTGCATTATATAGAGATCAAAAGTAAGAAGTTTCCAGCAGTTTTCAAAAAAATCGGAGAAAAACCACAAACAAGTGATGGAAAACGAGAATTTTTATGCAAAATCAGCTTTCGACAAAATCGATTTTTTTTTCATTATTTTAACTCAAAAACGAATCACTGAAAGTACTTGAATTTTTCACCAAATGTTTATGATAGCGTTAACTATATATTGATTAATCTATTATCCTAGGCTGACAAATCACCTTCGTTCAGAATCATTTTTCGTACCTATACAATGATACCTATTGTTGCATTCAAATATAACACATCCATTTATAGTGACCTATACTCTATACCAGAGATCCACTCTATACCTACGGTACAACAGTGCGTTACTACCCACTTGACTATTCTTTTTTAATAATATTATTATTGTGTTTTTAGCATTTAAAATTTTAATTATGAATAAATCTACATGACCTTTTATGTAAAGTTAATAATCAAAACTTACTTATACCTATTATTATTATTATTTATAAAATATAGAAATTAAGACGCTTTGCTGATTGGTCACCGAATAGTGATGAATATATAATATTAAAACAAGTTTTAACAGAATTAATTCAAGTATTCATTCAATGTGAAAGCGGCCAAAGTAAGCATGAAACCAAAATTATCTTTATTTATTTATTCACATTGTTATGTAAGTAATAAATAAAACGCATAGAACAAAAAATTTTTTTTTCAAAAATATCAAATATAATGTTATGTATCTCACCTGACTCTCTCATTATCATTGTTAAAAGTATTTTGTATACCAACTAACATATAATAAACATTAAAAAAATGAATATTTTTACACTTCTTAAATTTTTTTTTAACTATAAGTATTAAACGGTAGACAGTTTAAATATAAAAACGGGGTGTTGGAAAAAAGCATTTAAGCACCAAATTATAATATGTAACTAGAACTCTAAAATTATAAGACTATTAATATTATAATAATGTATGTATAGTAGGTAAATAATATCAAACAAGATGGTGTATAATAAAAGTGTTCATCGTTTGTAAAATGTAACAAGGACTAGGTGGGTCCATTGGGTCATGTAGAAATAAATTAAATAGAATGATAATATGGATCCCTTGAGAAACATTGTAAGTCTATGTTAATATATATACACCATACATTATATTTTAAGTATTAATCATATTTGGGTCAGAGAGTGTTAAATATAATATAGAGTGCCTCAAGGCACTCTAATATAATATATTAACGTCAGTTTTATAATTTGTTAGTTCTAAATTCAGTGTATAAATTGCTTATGTAAACTTAATTGTTGATATTTACTTTAGTAGATCGAATATTTGAAAATAATAGTTTTCAAAAATATTATTAGCCTTGTTAAATTATAAGTCATTTAATTATGTACAAAGTACCTATGTACCTATTAATTATTATACACATACTCGAATTTTGTAATTATTTCTAGATGTTGCGTTTACTAGTTTATCAACAGACGACTGGCTTAAAATATGGTGTCAAACGTTAAGCAGGTGTACAGTAGCTTCAGACATGCCATTGTGGCTGAAATATTTTCAGAGCATATTATATAAGTCTTTGGATTCAGGTTATTATGATCATTGTAGTATTCTTAATATTTAAAAAATAATAATAAAAATTAAATATTATTACACACGTACACATAATACGAATTCAATTTAAACAGGTAAAGGTGAAATAGAAAAAGCAAATTTACAAAGATTCTATTGTACGTTTCTCGATTCAAACTGTGAGGAAGCTAAGCAAGGTGTGATCGACATAATATACGATTCATTAACGTCAGTAAGTTGTTTACGTCACTAGAAATAGGGTTGACAGATTTTAGATGTACTAAAATTTTTACTGCGGGCCACAGAAGTGTCAGAAGCGGGACACAAGTCTTATTAATTATTATTGTACAGTTTTCACTGTTGTCTCTATATATCCAAAGACCAAAAGTGTATTTATAGATGGTGATTAAATTTTAATTTGATTTATAAGTTCTACGGAATCAGAACTCCCTAGCTTTATGTTTACTTATTTATACCATTTTTCCAATTTGTTGACTATTATTTTTAGCATTGTAATTGTTTAAATTTTTATTCATATAACAACCCTGTTAGGTATTCATTTTCTATTCAAAAGAAAAATATTATTCCGAAAATGTATACATTTTAAGTATAAAAAGTACAAATATCTAGTATTGAACAAATATAAACAGTCAATATTATTCTTATTAGCGCTTAAAGTTTAATTAAGTTGAATTGAGTGGCAGTGATACCCGGAAAGCCGGAAAAATGTTGGTGCACGATATTCCACCAATCTAAACTTAATAAAATGCTCACAAATAATTACACTTTAACTTTCATTTGTTTGTTATACGTTACCTACTACATATTACTTAGTTGAATACTTGAATATTAGATACATTTCAAAGTACAAAAATAGTGATGTGAAATTCTGGCTTCTTAAATGTGTTTAAAATCTCCCGTCAGAGACTATAAATTAGTATCCAGCCCAGTAGATATATTAGTAGTGGTAAAAAAACATCAAGGAGTAATATGTGTTTAAAAATATATCATTACATACGAGACTTGTTGAATCAAAAAAAGGCTTGGATTTAAACTTTAAACAAAGTAAAATAATTGAATTGTTAACACTCATATTATGCATACTATTATTACTTATTACAAAAATACAAAAATTAATGAAAAGAAATAAATGATATCAAGAATTTTTCACCTCTTCCTACCCACCATTTATAAGTACCTACGTGTTTGAATTGATCAAGAAAAGGATATCAGTCTAATAAAAATGTCTATCTTCAACTATGCATAGATATTTAAAGGAATTAACTAAATCCCAAGGGGAGACTAAATATTTCTTATTTCATTTTATGAAAAAAATATTTCATAACTATCACGTTTATTAGACATCGGATAAGTAATTTTTATTTAAACCTAATTAGGTATTATTGTTTTATTTATTTTTTCCTTTAGAATGGAGACTTCAAGTTGGATCGTGATACTTGGAGCCAATGTTTTGCAAACTGGTTACTGGGCACCAAACCTAATGGATGTGGTCAATGGTTATTTGGAAAGTGTGGCCCAACGCCTGAGTTCTTTCCTATCGATTATTCTGCTATGAATTCGACGGTCGATACAAGGGATACTTATTCACATAAGAGGCGGAGCGATAGACATTCCATTGTGGTCTAAAGAAAACAGTAATAATCAATAGGTACCTACTCATTTTTGTTGCCATGTGGATAATGTGCTAAACAGTCCATTAGTGTATATTTTGTATAAAAGAAAATATATAAACATCTTACCGTTTTCACGTTTCTAAATGATTCCGTTATTTAATTTCCTCTAGTTCCCGAATAAATAAAAGTGAAAAACTAAATGTTGCACCTATGGTAAAGAGAGGTGGGAAAGTAAGATTTCTAATATTCTACCTAAATCCTCAATCAGTATAACAACTAATCTCATTTATAGTAAATGTTAATTATTCGTAAAAATATCTCAACAAGTATATCTATTATCTATACATTCTATATTTACCTATTAAAAGACATTTAAGACTTAATTTTAGGTAGAGATACCTTAAGAGTTATAATATTATGACTGTAATTTAAATCAAATAGCTATAGTTAGTTTGTCTTGTCGAAGATTTTTCGAAAATTTGAATAAAAACAAACAAAATTGAAAAACTAACACATAGGTACCATTTACAATATTCATTATTTATAGCTAGGACTGCAGCTAGGGACACGAAATTTTAGTTCGTGTCCAGGAGGTGTACATATTTTATACATTATTATATGCTATTAAAGGGCAAATGCGTGCAAACAGATACCTATAACACTAGTTTCTATAGAAGTTACACAGATTCATTGTGTTTGTGTTTGGGGATGTCGATGTGTCATAGAGTCATAGGCTACTTTTTTTACCTGAAGTCAACTTATATAGGATTCACATATGAATTTTGTCTTTAAAATATGAAAATTTAATTTTTCTTTGCTATTATTGGTTGTTTATATGAAAGAAAAATAAAAAATAGCTATTAGGTACCTATTTATTCATACTTTAGAACATTATGTATGAATACTATTAAATAGGTAACTGGTATATGGTATTATTAAATACAATCTTAAGTTTATTAATCATTTTAATAAGTATAACCGTATGTGTATTTGTAAAGTGTAAAAAAAAATATTGGTTAAGGCATATTATATACTGCATGTCTGTACTTACTACCTAGTATAGTAACTAGCTAACTAAATAGAAACTAAAAACCTATATTTAACTAAAAAATAAGAGAAAATTAAATAATTTTATAACAAAAAATATTACCCAAAAGCTACAATAATAATTTAATAGACGGACAGTACTCAGAAGTGACTTACTAAACAGAAAAAACTAGAAGTACCCAGTGCATTTTTACAGAACCTACAATTTTTTATGTTTTTCTTCTTGGATACTATAAATTGTATATTTAATAACTATGTTTATTATTGATAGTTATTTAACTAATTTGTTGCTAGAGTTAATGCAATAGTTTGATAGACTTACCAGAATTTATTCAGTGATTTTTCTGTTATCTTTATTAAAAAAAATTCATTTTTTCTTTGTTTCTTCAGTAACAACTTCATACAATCCCCATTTGAAATAACTTAATCAGACCTAATAATAACCTTATCAGAATAAAATACTTTTTTATTTATAATATAATATAAGCTATGATTAGTTGTAGAATATGTTTGTATACATATTTTTACAGTTATTTTGTGGTTTAACATTAAATTAAAAAAGTTAAATGACACACATTTATTTAGTTATGTTTAATTTTTATAATTTTAACTGGTCATTAGTAACACCTTAAAAACAATTATTGTTTACTAAATATAATAATAAATATATAATAACAATTCTATAAAATGTAAAATAAATTTACTCAACTGTAATTTATAGTTATAAGTAATTCAAAACAACTAAATAAATAATAAGTCTATACAATTATAAAAATATTAATTTTGTATATAAATATCCGGAAAAAAGTTTTACATTAAAAATGTTCACATAAATATTATTTATAATAGAAACAATTTTAATCATTTTATTAACATTTTAAATATGTAATGATGGCAATCAAAAGTTTTAGTCATAGTATAAAAAAATATCATCATATTAGGGTATAAACTAAAAAATAAAAATAAAAATAAGTTATGAAATTTCAGTAATTGCATTTTACAAAACTGAAATATGTTTACGTTTTGCTAATTTTATTTGTATTTTTAAATCAAGTATGGCCTCTCGTTCTTCTTCTATACTTTTTAACAAGTTCATTTTCTGGAACTGATAATTAGACAAATTAGTAAATTATTTATTAACACTCAAAATGTTTTCTTACTTGTAGCATTTTATATTCACTCAACAATGGACTGTTCGCAACTGTTGTTTCATCAATTGGATACATAAAATATTCTCTGTAAACAGTTTATTAAAGAAATATATAAAAATCTTATTTTAATATATTTAATTAAATATTATGCATATTTAGGTATTCAGCATTATGCTGAAAACCAGTTACATGCCAAATATAAATACCTAGCATTGACATTTTTTCCAACTGATGCCAACTTAGTATGCAATTTATCAATTTCACATTTTTCTTGAACTATATAGTCTTTTAAGTTTGCAATGAGTGACATTAATTCTTCAGATTCATATTGTAAGACTAATTCTTCATTATCACTATCTAAAAGTTAATTCTTATGATTACAACAAACATTGTATTTATCTATAAATAAAATTATAAGATTAATAGTACATTTTTTATATTACCTGAAGTGGTTGTTTGTATCTCTTCATCAACTAATGAACTCTCACAGTTTGAAATATTAATAGTATCACTTGTTATTGATACTACCTCAGCTTTGACAGATACACTGTTGTTAGAGTTTTGTCTGTCTAGTACTGTTTGAGTTCCAACTTCTTCAAACTTTCCATTCATCTGATCTTCTACTTTGGTCTTTTCTTTTGAAACTTTGTGGTTATCTTTTTCCAATACCTTAAGTTTTCTTTTCAATTGTGTAATGATTCTTTGTACATCCCACAACTCTTCTTCTTTAGTTTTACATACAAAACCAGCATTCATTTCACGGTGAATATAACCAAGAAGTGATTCTTGTTTTTTTAATTCAATGGTCATTTCTTCTCTACCTGATGGTAAGTAAGGGCTTGCACATCTTAAAGGCGGTATATATTTGTGTAAAATAGCAGAAGGAAACAAGTCATTTTTTTTTGTTACAAGGAATGAAAATAAAGTTTGGGACATTTGAAGAACAGGACAGAGGACACAGCCAAAGTTTGTAGTATTCATTTTAGTATATTTTTCCTAATAACAAATAAATAAATTAAAATTAAGTTATTGAATACTATGTCATTAACTTACGTTTTCTATGATACTGGTAAAATGAACTATTAACCATGTGAGTGTATGCTTATTGCATAGTGGAAGTTCTGAAATTAACAACTTTGCCAATTCAATATTTTGTGTTTCGGCAGCATCTTCAAATTTTGATAAAAGGTCCGGTGTCAATATAGGATCGGGAAGTTCTCTATGCATTTGTTTTAAAATCATAATTTTTTATAATACATATAATTAAAAACACAATACCTTAAATATTGTTTCAATAGACTCGTAACAACAGCTAAATCATAATCAGTCAAATTGACAGATTGCCGTCTATTATATTGAATTTTAAGGCTTTGTACTTTCGATTTCACACCAGGCACTTTATACACACCATCAGTACATAAACCTAAAATTTAAAAAAATTATAAATATAGCAATTTTCCCATTTATAACATGCTAGGAGCAAATACAAAATTGATAGTTTTGTTTTAGTATTCTTTAAAAATTGTAGTTAGAAAATATACCAACTTAGTTTACATATAGAAATATTTTATAGATTTTAAATTTTTGTTTTTGAATAGGTACCTATGATTTAAAGTTTTGGTAGAAAATTAAGTGTAAAGGCATAAATATAATTTTTTTAAATTATTTCTTCAAGAATTTTGTATATTTAGTAGGCAGGAAGGTAAGAATTGTGATAATGTAAAAAATAAAATTATAGATACTCACCATGCATTTGTACATAGTCGATACAATTTCTCAGAACTAATGGTAAGTGTATATCGTCATGGCATGGATTTCGTTCAAATGATATTTCTAATGGAACTCCAAAAACAGGTTGATTTTCTATACATGAAAACAGTTGATAGATGTTTTTAATATTTATTTATTTTTGAAATAATTTATCATTTTAATTACCATATAAAGAACCAATGTCTATAACATCTTTTCCATCAGAGCCTTTCTGTTTCTTTTTTTCTTTTATTTTACTTTTGAGTTTATCTTTCTTTTTATCCTTTTCCCCATCTTTTTTCTTTTCTTTAGGTATGTCTTTAGAATCTTTATCTTTGAGTTTCTCATGCTTTTCTTTTTTTGTAGGAAATTTAAATGGTTTTATTTTTTTTATTTTTGAAGGACTTCTGTAAAATATTAATTTTAAAACTTTACACAGGTACTTTAATTATTATACTATTATTCATTTAATGATTTAATGTGCATAAGTGTGAACAGACATCAGTGGCAGGGTAGTCATACATAATACATTGATACTTAACATTAACAATAAATTTACTACTATAGTGCTACTAGTAAAGAACTTGAAATATTGAATTTTTTATATGCAGTTATATTGTGTATACAATTATAGTTGTTCAAAAAAAAAAAAAATTATCATATTTTAAATTTGCAAATAAAATATTGTTACATGACAAATTAAAAATATATACATTATTCTACAAGTTACTGTTGATTATGCATGAAAACATGAATTACAGCTAAATTTATTTTTAAGGTTTTTAAACTTTTAAATGAGTCATTAGAGAATATCCCTAGAATGGCAAAAATATAAAGATAGTAGTGATTTATGTCTCGTAATTCCATTACTTTCTACCACAAGTATATAACCATACTAACTTTGCATCAGGTTCTTCTTCTGGAGAGCTTTCACCTTCCAGCGCTGCATAACCACGGTCTTTTTTCTCTTTTCGTTTACCTATATACATTCACGTTATAACATTAATGCAGGATAGGTACCCAACTTAAATCATCCTAGCATCGAAGATATTTTAATAGTTTCCATTACCGTCAGAGTCTTTGTGTCCGATTTCCGTGGACGTATACAAGCCTGGGAAATCTTTTTCTACGTCCGGGCTATCAAAATCCATAGCTCCTCCTAAAGTGATGTATTGTACTCTTAAAGTAAATGCATGCAGACTGCAGGGGGTCAGGCAAATTGCGACTTCTTAAAATATGGCGAACGGTAGATAAATACTGAGTAAAAAGTACTGACTAAAATGTTCTAAGGTACAGATATCAGATATTAGGCAATACACAGTAGACGGTCGTTGAGTAGACACTATGAAAAAAAAAATAGTCAATACACTAATACAGGCGAATACCGGAATACGGCAGACTTATTGTAGAATACAGATGATTGTGTTATCAACTGCCTACTAGTAGTAGTTGTAGCCGTATAATATTATTTTATTCTCTGATACTATTTTTTACGACAACTTTATCATAACAACAACGACAACAACAACAACAATAAAAGTAACAACGAAGATAAGACGTGATGAGTCACCGCGGTTGCTCGGATCTAATATTATGAGGGAGTGGGGACATCATTCCGTCACGCACTTCATGCCCTACCACCTTACCACCGTGCCTGTTCGACAGCCGGCAGGTAGGAATTTACACTATCCGTACTCGCGGGCCGCGGCTGATATTCTCCCGTCGTAGTATCGCAGTCTTCGCGTTGTGTACGGTGTTCAGTGTCTTATCAGTTGTCGTTCGCGTGCGGTCTGTCGTTCACAAAATCGACTCTTCCTCTGACGACGACGTGCTATTAACGAAAATATTATAAATCTGTTTGACGACGACGTTAATCGTACTTGTCAAATGTTCTCTACGAGTGCTGTTTAGGTTTTTATTTTTCATACCAGTGGCTGATATGCCAGTCAAAGTAAAATGGAAAACCGTTTACGCGGCGGTGCTGGTGTTGACTGTCCAACTGGTCACCGGTATGTTCGAACAGAGACACTGCAATCATTTGTACCCCAAACCAGACGAGGTAAGAGCCAATAAGTATTAAAGTTCATAATCATTCGGGTAGTGGCTAGTGTTCTTTGTATAACGCGGTTAATTATGACGGTAACTGATTTAAATATTATGCACTCCCCGAAGGCATATATCGGTTGAAAAACTGTAAATAAAACCTTTCGATTACGCTGTTTTCGTTTTATAAGTTTTAATAACGGCCTAACTAGACGCCAGAATCATACATATTGTCCATATTAAGTAAGGTAAATGAATTCCCATTAAATTCTTAGTAAGAACAGTATAATCATTATTTTGAATCCTATATTATGATAGTATTGACTGAAAGATAGGTAGTTTATTATTGTTTAGAGAGGTAGGTAATTCTATCTGATTCAAAAAAACACAAAACCATAATATTTTCTATTTAGTACCACTAGTACTATCGTATAACATAGGTAATAGAAATATTTCTTTTCAATCACAAAATTACCAAAATATTGTCGCTATACACTGTTTTTGATAACTGGCAATGGTAGTTTATTATTTAATCGAATATTTTTTTTTCTCTTCTAAAACCTACAATAATTGATATATTTATGGATTGTGCACTATGAATTAATTTTAGTAATAAATACCTACCCAACTATGCTTTAAAATTGAAATTTATTACTGTATTTATATAATATCTAAATTAGGTAGATATTATGATCTATGTGTTATTAGATTATTATGTATAGTTAAATTGGGGATTAAATATAATTCAGTTTAAATAAATACAATAACTGAATAATGTAGTGTAATTTATTGCATAATAGTATATTAATATTATAATAACTTGTATACAAGTTAAATGTAATGTAAATTTGTTTATAATATGGTATTTGTAGGTAAAAGGTATATTTATTCTTTATGGAATATATCAGTAACAAAAATACGTCTAAAACAAAAAATATTGAACAATTTGATTATAATTTTTTATTTTTAATCAATTCATATACTATTAAAGTTATACTCGCTACTTAGTTTATTTTGAGTCAAAAACAAGCTTATAAAATACCTACTTTTTTTAAATTTACTATTTAATTATTATCAATAATTTATTGGATTCACGAAAAGTTATAAAAATATTTATTTATAAATATTCAGTACTTGATGATATCATAAAAATTATAATAGATGTAAGTATAATTTTCGTAAAATTTATAATTATTGAGAAATTCAAATCTTCGTTTTATATTAGTATACTCTGGCAATCTTTATCATCCTTAAGAACAATTTATAATAATATATTAATTTATTTTAGTTATTTTTAAGTTAAACACGTATCTATTACTATAAACTAGGAAGTAGATATTTGAAACTCTGGATAAAACGTTTAATTTTGACTATGTGTAATTAACTTTCCTTGTATTGACGTATTAAATTTAAAAGTATTTTAATTAAAATGCAGTTTTGTGTTATTGTCATTTTTTGTGGTCACCCATAGTTTTCAAGAATTTCGCACAAGGTTAACTGGGTAACTAATGATGTAATTATTTAGTATTACTAAATAAAAAAATTCAGGTCAAATCTCCGTTTAATATTATTTTATCGAATATCGGATATGATTAAAACATTTATAAAACCGTATGATAGTCGTCAGACTTGTTTTTAAAAATACGATATAAAGAAACATAAGATGAGTCTTTTCATAAGGAATAATTTAAAAGATAAAAATCTATTATTATGAATACAATGAGATATAGCAAAATATGATTTTTACTGATGTTTACTTTAAGCGTAGGTACCTAAATAATTTGAATTGTTTATAAACAATAAAACGTAAATTATTAAAAGTATGATCTATAATTGTAATGTATAGATGTTATAACAATGTACATAATATGTTTTGAATACCTAAAAAAATTGAATTATCTGAAATCATTAACTCACAAGTCAGCGATTGTTGAGGTCGTTGTGGAAGTAATAGTTTTTCTGGTACAGTTGCAATGGTGCTACTTGAGATTTTTTTAACAAGGGTTCAAGAATTTAATCAGGCCATTTTTTTTACCACTTATTTCATCAAAGCAAATACATAAATATATAAAATGTTTGTTATGTGTGTAAGATACATGTTAGAAGTTGAAGAGTGTAGATGTACTTTTAAAAAATTCAACGAATAATATGTTCGATATAAAATTATTTACGATCATTTGACGTTCTATTATAAATATAATATAGGGTATAATATACGTATCTGTATTTTTTATTTTTGTACTGATTATATTTTATACGTAACTCGTATAGTTTCATTATCTATTATTTATAGGTAATAAATTATTTAAATAATATATTGTTTCAACAGCTTATAAATATGTCTTCTATTTTAGTTATCTGTTTATTGGTATTTTTGGAAAATGCTTTTGGGATTTAAAAGTGGTTATAATGTATAGGTTTAGATATTTTGTAATGAGCTCCTTCGGTTTAATTTTGGATATTATAAATGTAGTTTTTGTGTTGGTTAATGATTATCCATGTTGATAGGTAGGGTTCTTGTCATTGTGTAGTTGTTTATTTCACACGAATCAAGAAACTTTAAGGTATTTTGAAAAATTTTTTTTTGAAGTATTTGTAATTTTTATTTTCATTGGAGAAGCGGTAGCCTATACATATAATTGGCAATTGGCATGTATAACTTCAGTAGTTTTTGCGTACAAAAACTTTAGGGGCATAGTGTAATGCTCATTTATGAATTTAAAGTAATGAATATTGTAATTTTATTAGTATAATGCGTAAAACTAATCGGATTCAACCCTTAAAAAAGTAATAATAAATGAATAAATTGTTTAATTTTTAAATCTCATACCGTAATATCGTGTAAACTGCTGTATAGGCTACATATTACGCTATTTTGTTTTAATTTTTAGGTAAATAAGTGTATTTTGTCGTATTAGTATTATTTTTACAGGGTATATGCTAATACACTAAAAGGTAAACGAGTATACATCGCATATCCTTATTTAACTTTCAAAACACCACTGTGTAAATAGATAAATGTCCGGATAAATGGTTAGATTAGATAATTTACAATAAGTTATTTAAAATATTAAAAATATTTGTTAATCCACTGTAATAAATGCATACTTAGGTTTGTAAATAAATAAATATCGCCTAAGAATATTTAACTTAATTTGCATGATACCTAGATGAATTTGTTCTATAGTCTATATATAGTCGATGTACATTTATTACTATAAAATCCTCGATTTATTTTATATTGGGTTTTTATACATTTTATTTAGTATAGGTATCTAAAATTAGTTTTACCCGAGATTTACCTATGTATTTATTTAAATTAACTTTTTAATTCAACCAATATAAAAGTAAACTAAATATTTTATAAAGCTTTTATGTAATCTTCTGTTGAAGTTAATTTAAATACCAACATAATATAGCATAATGGTGCAATTTTAATCAGATTTTTTTAATAAAAATTTATATTTTAATATTGTACTTTTCAAAACTGTTCTTTGGACCTTATAAACATTTCTAAGACATTTCTTTATTTTATAATTCGTCATTAATTTTGCTAACGAATCAAAATGATAGATATATTTATTTGAATGATTCGAAAATAATATGTTGTAGAAAAAGGTCAATTATTTAGAATTTTATGTCTGTGATCTTAAAAACCATCTTATAACTAGTAAATATAGTTCTTAAAGGTCATTGGGAGATTGGGTCATCAACTCTATAAACCTGTTATCTTACTGTTAGCATTATTTTTTAGTGTATGTTGGACAAATTGAGTATTAGGTATTCGATCAAACAAACTATTGTTATTAATAACCAAAAAATATTTTTGTAAGCAATTAAGATATTGAATTTGGGCTAAGGGGCTTTAGCCTCCCCACTTCGGCCATATTTTAAGTTATATAAAATTAAATTACTTTAAAAAATATTTACAACAAATTCTTTATTTAACATTTTTTGATAATAAGCCCCCCCATTTGTGATTTCTAGATCCGCGCCTGGAAACATACAAATTTAATTTTGAGTGGGTAATTCATATAAGCGTTGCCATGGCACAGAAATATTCCACAAACTATTGGTCTATAGCAGGGATGGTAAACCCATGGCACGCGTGCCCGAGGTGGCACGCGAAAAGATTTTGTGGGCATGCGAAGATTTTTACTATAATATATTATATAATATTATAGGTAATAGGTTAACATATTTAAAAAGTTTTTTTTACAATATTGAATATAACATTCAATATTATAGCAATATAATAATATAATATTTTTTATGGCACGCTCTAAAAAAGAAAAAAAAAGTAAATTTTTGGCACGTAGTGTTCAAAAGGTTTGCCACTCCTGGTCTATAGTAAGTTAATCGGTCCACTTTTCCACTCATCAGTATTTTAAATACTTATTAATTACCTATTACTTATTTATTATAAGCTAATTTGTATCCGAAATTTGATTTTATAGGTTGAAATACTCCGAATAATATTCTGCATTGGAATATGAAATTAAATACGATGATAATAAACAATTTTTAATTATTTTTTTTTTCAAAAATAGTGTATTTTAACAACTTAAAATTATGTAAAAATTTATTTTCAAAAAACATAAGTATTTTTTGAAATAATGAATGTTAAATTTAATTGATTACTCCGTATAAACAGTAGACAATAATTTAAAATCTGGTGGTCAATGATTTCTTAATAAATATTGATGACCATAGTGTTAGAAAAATTATTATGTACAAATAATAGTATTTAAGATTTTCCTACATGCTTACTGATAGAATTATTCTTAATTATAATAACTATAAAAATGTATTATTATAATTAGTTAGGTATATTCAACTACATTGTTATATAAGTTTTATACATATGAATATATTACTAATTAGTAATTATTATTGTTAATACAATTTTTATCCTACACAAATTATTACAGTATTGCAAAATACACTTATAAAAATCACCAATTTTTATTTTATTTTGTATGTTTTTCATAGCTCATAAATTGGTTTTGGTAAACTAAACTATAGATCACAAGGTATCTTTATTGTCGTTATTAAACTGTTTTTATAATTTTCGAAATACATTTTTACAACTTCGTATCTATAGTTAATAAGACGATATTCATTTAGTTTAACTGAAATATTTTATTTAAAAGTATAAGTTATTCGTTTTTCTTAAAGACCACATAATAATAAAATTGCATATTGGAGACCGAATGGGCGTTACACACACGTAGTATTTCCGCGGTAAATCGTGATAGCCTCGAGGTGTATAAAAAGGAACACAACGAACCTTCTGTATAGTATAATGTCCATATACCTATATTAAATACGTAAAGTAAAACTGAAACCGTCACAACAAGTATACCTACTCTATTAAATAACTTATTGGTGCAACGTGGTGTAGAATATGAAAGTAAAAGCTGGCTCATAGTAAAATAACGGATTGGAATACATAGTACACTGACTATATATACTGACGAGACCCCGGAACTCTTTAGGCCCCCTTACTTAGGAGGATATGAAATTATTTCTATAAATATATGTATATATTATGTAAGAAGACGTTTCTGACTTAAAATATTCATGCATCTATATTTAATAATTATATTTTATATATTCTTAATTGTGTTATACATAGGTATTAGGTGTATATTATCCAGATGTTGTATTAGGAATTGGTGTCTGTACTGTACTATGTCTAATTTTTTTTTGTAGTGTCACAATTATTTAATAGTATTAATTTCATTGGTCATTGAATTTGTTTCCATTTACTTCTTAATTTAACTATATAGACATGCAATTAATACATTCTTAAGTAGTTATAATTTAACTTATTCAAGCACTTAATTTGTCTAAGTTATAATAGATCTTAACTTTAAGTATATTGAACAATGATTCGTTTAAAAGTAAACCATTTCGATAAATATATAAATTTTTCACTTTTATTTTACATTAATATAATTAAAAAATTACAGTTTAGAAGAAAAAATTTTATTTTTTGTAAATTTTTTGAATGATAATGTACATTTTTAGTTTTATATTCATAAGCAAAATATTTTATGATAATTTTGTTTTGTAATAGTTAAATTTTGAACGAGTACCTATAGTAATTAAATCGAATTTATAAGCATAAGATATTGTTGAGTGAAGTAGCAGTAGACCATTTTTTTTCGAAGTACCCTTGTGCTAATCCGTTTAGATAATCTAGACTTTAAATGTTTATAAGTCATGATATGCTTTTAAATAATTAAATATTAAAATTTTTAAATAACCATAGTGACGCAAATTTGACATAATTTATAAAATAAAAAGTTTATACATAATATATTAGTTATCTTTGAAAGTAACTTTTATTCTTTTCATTCTTCTTCTCCTTTAAAGTATTTTTAGCTTCGATTTATAAAGTATAATCTAAATGACGTCTTAATTGTAACTATTATCTATATATTATATGCAATATGTATTTCTAATTACTTAGATATGACACTTATATTTATTAATTATTAGTTAGTAAGAATTAAATATAATAATCAATTATTGTTATCGTTGAACCGTTATTAATTATGGAAATAAATAACATACCTGCCGATACTTGACTAAAAAAATATTTATATATTTATATATGCTTACTTGTAATTATAAACTATAATAACATATAATTGGAAGCACCAGTTGCCTAACGGCGCTGATGTTATAAGCGAACGTCTGTTGCTAGTTCCCGAATGGGTGATCATCTGGGAATTTTAGCAACACACACATCAAGTCCTAACTCCAAACCTTACTATAATCATAAAGATAAATAGTATCTAGTTGTATGCCTGAATTTCTCCAAACATAAAAAAATATTATATAATAATTAGTATATTTTGACAATGTTATTGAATTTATGTTGTTCTAATAAATTGTTTAAATAGATACTTGATATAAAAACATTTTAAATTATAAAACAAATAGTACCTATAATCATAATGTGTTAAAGTTTTAAAATGTTGAAAGTGTATTTGAAATAATATAATTTACGTTATTAAAATAATTATTCATTCTCCTTAAACCTGTATAATTTAATAATTATTTTAATAATACAAAGATTTTCGCGATTTGATTTCTATATGATTTACAATGGATCAAATGGATCCATTTATTTATTTGATCTATCTTTATGAATCATTAACCCATTAAAAATTTTATACTTATTCCATATTTAGAAAACAACATTTGTTTCTGTTAATTTGTACGTTATTAACTTATAAATAGTTTTTTATTATTTATGTATATTTTTAATCTTCGAAATTCGTAATTTTTCGTAAAATGTAATTTGAAATAACATTGTTTACATTTAATTGGACGAATATAAGTAATAATGAAATTTCAATATGATTTAATATAATATAGGTACATATTACATTCTATCTTTTTCCGACATTATAATAATTTTAGGCAGAGGAATGGATAAATAATAGAATTTACCGGTGAAAGTCGCATCACTAGATAACATTGCTATTTTACGTTAAAAAGAACATGCTAGAAAATCATGTGTATGACGAGGAGCACACAATTCGATTTAAACTCAATATTTATTTTTGGCAACCGTTTAAATGGTGTTACAATTCTATCGTGATGATTATTCTTAAAACGTATTTGTTTTCACTTGGCAAAATTTCACAAAATATTTATCAGCTTCTGTCCATCGAGTTTTAAATGCTGTTATGAATAAAATAATAATGTGAGTATGTGACATTAACCTCAATATAATAAAATTTAAATTTTGTTTTATGTTTCAAAATTTCATTGCGTCATTGAATTTCTTAAGCAATTTTGTGTACAATTTCTAGATTTCTGAAATGTATGTATACGTAATGTATGAATGTATCGTATACGTACACGTTAATAAGTATTTAATTTATTTTATAGTACCTACTGCAAGAGTTTGTATTTAAAATAACTATAATACTATAATACAATAATAAATAATATTATATACAAATGTGTCTATAAGTATTACAGTATAAATTATTATGTCTTCTGTAAAAACGCTAATTTTGTTTTATGTAAATTTATTATACTAAACGTAATTAGGTATATAAATTGGGTATGGATTATTTTTGGATATGAAAATATTATATGATTATTGTGGTTTTACTGCTTTAAATATATTATTGCAAACCTGAAACTACGTAGATATTAAAAAAATGTAATACAATACAAATTTGTGTTCGTATCAATCTTTATTATGAGTTGTTACAAATTGAAGATTTGATTTCAATGTGTCTTATTTTTTACGAACTTTAAGTTTAATTAGTGTTTCACATACAGATCAAATTATCAAATTATTGAACTTTTATTTAGTTACCTACTAAAAAAATGTAAATAACTAACAAAAACCTGTTTTTTTTTTTGTTAAGAATGTTATTACTTATTATACTGTTAGAAGTGTTATACGATGAAAAAAAAATAGCAGGAAACCAGTTCTGCCTGCTTCTTTTTGGATCAGACTCAGAGAACCGTTATGTAACATTTAGATTCACATTTACAAAAACAAGTGGTCAATATGATATAAATATATGGGATGTATATAGTTAGGTGTTAATAATAATAATAGGAGAGTACGACAAATTAACTTTAAACGGCTTTGTTATAATTGTTTTTAAATTACAGTTTAGGTTATTAATAACTTTGATTATAAATTATATAGTTTAAATTTAATTTATTTATAAAAGTGTTCAAGTTTTATGTTAGTGTTTAAAAATTAAATTACTGTTTGATTTAAGATAAATAAAATTATATTTATCAAACATTAGGTATAGGTATAAAATGCAATTGATTTACATTCTTTACTTTTGAATCTTGTATTGTAATATTTGATTTTATACCTATGTGATGGTATAATATTGTAGTTTTTATTTTTAAATGATAATTCATAAAGTACTAATATCATTGTAGAACTTAAATTTCTGTACTTATAACTATAGTTATTATTTAGTTCAAATACAATTAAATAACCTACCTAATGTTTTTAACAAACTCAATAGATATCTATAATTTTAATTTGTTTTTCAATTTTTTTTTGAATTACGATGTATCTAAATTTTAAAACTTTGTAAACTTTTACAGTCTAGGACTGTCCTTGAAAGAGTTTTTCAAAAATAAAAATACCTACTAAAGAAAAGTAAAACACTGAATATTTGTATCGATCTTTTCCTTTCTCCTGCTCCAAATAAAATATTGGTGGTATTATTACTGCGGTTAAATAAAACTATTTATATATTATCTGTTTTTTTTTGATACCTAATACATTTTAATATTTAAATTTAAATTTTATACCTAATTAGATATTATTTTTTTATTTTTACAATTAAATTTTCTTAAACCTAAATTTTTTGTATTATTATTACACCATAAGTATATACGTTTACAATATTATTCGTTGCGTTTTTACCATGCTTAAAATTGGTCATTGTTATCCATTTTATATGGTTGTTATTTACATTTTTTTTTTGCATTGCATTAATAATACCAAGACAAAACAGGTCGCGTATTTATAATAATTTAAGACATGTGGAATAATAACAACGATTATAAAATTGTCATGCGCAAATATTCTATGCTTGAAAATATCCGTAGGTTAATATGCATCATGATTGATAAATCTTATATTTATTTTTTATAACCGTCAATCATAATCTTTTCTAGTAAAATTTAAAATATTTCATATTATTAACATGTTTTTTATGTTTTTATTTAAAACCTGTTTTTTATTTGTTCTGATAATATTTTGAAATATTATCGTTTATTTTAAAGTTGTCATTTTGTATAACATTATTTGTATAGATTCAAAAATGTTTATCTACTCGTATAATATGATTATAAAATTTAGTTTCTAAAGCTGATCTAATTTAAGATTTTGTTTCTTTTTTAATATAAATTATAAATACTTAATATTATTGTATTATTTTATTTTATATTGTATATACACAACTACTTGAGTTATTTTTATAATTCTTACTAATCGTACCATGTTCATGTAGTGTATTGATGAGTGGTAGTATTTATTCAGTAGATATATTAATTAAAATTACTACTGAAGTAGGTACCAATTTTTGAATATAATCTAGACTACTTTCTTATTATTATTATTTTTTTTTTTTACCAAAAACCACGATTTTTCGATAGGTCTGACTGTGATTTATATTGGTAATTACGTATAACGATAATACCTCAGAGTGAAAACATTTTAAATAATGAATACCAATGATTATTCATCTTTTTGATGTATCGTTAATTATTATTTAATGTGCTTTCTTTCTTAAATTACAACCATGATTCGTAAACCATTGTTCTTATAGAAAAAATAGTCTTTCGGAATGGTTACCTAGATATAACGTAATATATATTGTTTTTTCCATAGAATACAAAATTTGTTATTTCCGGATTACATTGTTCTCGTTTTTGATTACTTCATTAAATTTAACGTTTCCTATGGCGTATACTACAGTAATAAGTATTATTGTTACATGTTACATAATTTTTTCTGTTTTACAGCATTTCTATTAAATTTGGTGTTTAGTATCATCAATTGACACTATCGGTATCTATAATTTTCGTTACTATTACTCACTAACTTTGAACAACAAACAATTATAGTTGTCGATTGTATTATTATACGTTTTGTAATACTTACTAATAGTAGTAACTACACTAAAAAAAAAAAAATCATTTAATTATCAAGGATTATTTTAAAAATTAAAAATTATATATTTTGTACATTTGTTTTGTATCTGAGCAATATATTTTATTTCAGTTAATTTTATCTATCATCATTAAGTATAAAGTAGAAATAGAAGTTCTGTTTTCGAAAGTTTAATTGAGTTAGTCTTCATGGATGTGATTTTAGAATTTTTTTATTGTTTCCTTCAGAGTAAAAAAAAAAAAATAACAAAACTTATGATGAAATTGATTTAACAAACTCACTAATATTAAGTGTTATTTTCTTTACAATTTAAAAAAACATGCATAATCTAACAGGAATAACAATTTAAGAATCACAATTTTTTGTAAAGGAAGCTTAAAATACGACTTTTATACTATTATAATTTTTTTTCAACTATAAATTATATGTAATCTTTTGCTTCTTTTGATGGGCAACTCTCATTAGAAAGATAAAGATTAAGTCCATACCAAAATTTGATTTGGCCAAATGTAGTATTCAATAAACTATAAACGTCTATCGTGTAGGAAACACTTCCACTTAATAAACTTAAATGACTTTATCTAATCAATTTCATACTTAAACAATAGTGAATATTTAAAATACTCATAAATCTTCCCCTTAAATCAATTACAGTAACAGTTATAAATTCTTGTATAAATTCATGTATTAATATTTAGTATTAGAATTCTATAAAAAGTTTATTATATAAAAATACTCCAAATTCAGTAGTCTTCGAAATCATACCAATCCCCAATTTTGTCAATAACTTTCTATCTATTTACCTACATCTTCCAAAAACCTCATAGTAGGTTCAAGCGATAATAGCCGCCACAAGACCTATTTTTAATAAAACACAGGTACTATAACCCCTTATTAAACTCGCTGCATAGTGTCGTCATTGTATGATTCTTGCCACACGCAACACAACCTATTGTTCTATATCCTCTAACCTCTTATTGCGCTATATGTATGGATTGTATTATTTTCTAAATTAATAGTTTAAAGAAATAAGTGTATTAAAATGTATACCAACAATCTGTATTGTTTATTATTTATACTAGTGTATTTGGTTGGAATAAATTAACAATACCGGATAAAACATGTTGATTGAGAAACTCTTTACTGAAAACAATTTTGTTGATTAGACTTGTCTTATTGAACTTTTTTATATTATAATTATTGATCTAATTTACTTTAACTAACTATTAGTATATATATATATATTATATATGTATATACCTATGTCCTATATTCCTATACAGATTTTTAATTTCGTTGAATTCGAACATAATCTACATTATAATAATACCTATTATGTCATAAATATTGTACAAAAATGTGTATTAATGACTTTATATTTTTAACTTTGGTGTAAGGAAATAATATAGTTTATTTTTTTTAAATAATTTTTATTTTGAGCGTAATGCTTTACATTGTATGGTACATCATTCTTCATTATATACTTCCTACTAATTATTAAATTATAATTTATAATACTTATAATAAATGATTAAAATATTTTTAAACATTGCAGTATACCTAAATATAAAACTGAGCTATGCTCAGAAACAATTTTTTTTAACTGAGGATTTCTATTTTATATTAAAATTAAAATATTAATAGTTTAGTTTATACGTTTTAGCATAGGTTTTTGATAATTTTATTTATATATCTGTACGAAAAAAAGTACTTTGAAAATAATACTTGCTTGTTTGAGTATAAAAAAAAGTACTAAAGGTATGAATAAGTTTTGTTACTTTGTTCAATTATTAAAAAAGAAGAATACTACTAATACTAATACTATTTATACTTCTAATGTATACTATTATTTTGGTAAAGCAGTTTCTATACGTATAGCTAATACATTTTTGAAATTAATTATACAAAGGTTATTGTTCTCAATAAAGAATCGTTTCATTTATATGCATATATTATTGTAAAATATTTTCTCATCTTAAATATTAGATTAGCTTGGGTTTTAATATTATTTTAAGAATTATTAATATCATAATATTACAAACAAAATATTTAAATAATGATTTATTAAATTGTTTAACTTCAATGAAAATATACAAGATGATTCTTTTATCGCACAAAACTCACTAAGTAATTCAAAATCTATTAACGTTATTACAAATATTGTTCTCACATAATTTCTAGTCAAAATAAAACAAATTTAAAATTTTAATTTTTTAAGTTTTACTTTTTTGAATGATAGCTGTGTTAAATTTCATACTCTAAAGCATTATATTTTTCAGAGTATTACGATACATAAAAATCGAAATTTGGACGAGTTGTTTATATTATAGTTATATTATAACTTATAAGTATTCTATGTTTTGATGATGGGAGTTGTAATAGATCAATATTTTGCAGGGTATCCTTATACAACTTCTCTCCGCTTACACCTTAACTTTAAATACAAAATTCTTCCAAATTTTGAGTTTTATGTACCAAAATAATCCTAAAAACTAATTGTTCAAAATATGAAATTAAAAATGCAAGTTATCGTTCAATAAAGTAAAAACTTAAAAAATTGTAACAATAAAAAATATGTATTAAACATTTTTTTTTTATTTTTACTGGAAATTATGAAAGAAAAATATTTTTAAAACGTTGATAGATAATGAAATAATAAACGTATTCTAATAAAAAATCGCCCCGTAAAATTTCATCAACATAAAATGTTGTCAAGCTAATGTAATGTTCACTAATGTACATTGGAAATCTTAAATGTATTTGAATTGTATTATCATCTTAAATATATATCAGTTTTAAATTTTTTAGATCTTGAACATTAAATAAACATAGATTATTTTACCACAGTAACAGTAGTTTTCCATACATTTTAGAAGGTATTTGTGTATTGTATAGGTACTTGATGCACTGATTAGATATAATATTATATCGTATATACTTTCATGTAATAACGTTAGGGTTTAGTATTATTAATCACTAAAAAAATATAGCTTTACATTTTTAAATGTTTGAAATAACAATAATTCGGAACTATGTACTATGTACTATAGTATTATTATACTTACAATGTCTATTAAATAATAATATGAGTTTGTACGTTAAATATGATTTTTAATCTTATATTATAATTGTCCGCGGATAAAACCTAAATATTTTTATAGATATAGATAGTTTTTTCTTACACTATATTTTTACCGGAAATTTTGTTCTGCTAGTTGAGCATGAAATTCAATTATTTATGTGAAAAAAATCAGTGTTTCCAATGGTTATGTAGTATGTGTTCCTTAGCCTATAAAATAATTTATATGTTGTAGACGAAACCAAACTATTGTATAATATTCAAATAACGAACGTATTATATGACTCATTGTGAGGGGTTGGTTAAGTGTAGGTATGAATACGAATCATATGTACAAAACTAAGTTATGAGCAAGCAACTTTTGAATAATAAATAATAATAATATATTTGTTCCCGTCTTACTTTTCCTAATTGCATTAACATTATAATATAAAAAAAAGACGCACTTTAATTAAATATCAATTTTATTAACTTTTACTTTAGTTTATTCAAACTGTGATTTAGTATAAACTGAAAGTTATCAAACATTTAAATTGTATTATATTAAATCAAGAGTTTGTTTACACGATGTATGTTAATATATTTTATAGTGGGTGTGCATTCAGAAAACATAAATATTTATTTTTATAACATATACCTATCCTGGGGTTTTGGTTTTAAATGTATAATTTGTACAAACTATTCAGTTTAATCGTATATACGAACGATGGATAAGGAATTTCATCGATTTCATAAATAATTTTAATGATACATTTATTATTATATAATGTGTAAGTTTATGCTTTATATTTATCTCATTATTAGAGGAAAATTTCTTAATTTATTTCCTTTTATTATTATAATATTATGTTTCACATACTACGTAAATAAATAATATACGTTAAAAACTAGATTCTGCAGACTTGAATCCAAAACAAAAACAAACGTCTTTTCTACTCTAGTTGACACTGAACATATTCATATCGGAAATCTCCGAGAATTCCCACGACAAAAATTAATTACGCGCACTGCAATACCAAATAACTTTTGTTAATTTTTTTATGTTTATTAACATTATATATTGTCGTTACTCAGTACTTACTAAAATTAATTCTATTTCAAACTTAAACTTCTCAAATCATTACAATATTTTATACGTTTATTATAATGTAAAAATTTATCAAACTTATAATAAATAAATGTAACATATTATTAAGTATGCTGAGAAAATGTTAAGTTAAGTAAAAAAAAAAAAGCTAAAAAAACTTCTTACTTAAAATGTATTTTATAATTGTTGAAGTCTTATAGTTATGTTTATAGACTTATGTTATTAATAATCATATTTTCCTTTTTATAAATATTTCAAATACGTGCGTTTCCACTTAAATAAAGATTTTATTAAAATGGTGAGCCATTAATCATTAACATAAACTATAAATTATCGTGTATTTAATATTTATGAAACCTTTTTTTGAAAACAATTTTTCTTATCTGTGGTAGCCAATGTTTGTTTAATTTAAATTAAGTTGATATTTTTAGAAAAAGATTTCATTTTTAATAACGAAGGTTCAATATTGATACAAATTTAAAACGGCTCAATGTTTAAAAACGACTATTGTTTCTCAGTATTTTCTCACCGAAACAACAATTTCTATTATGTTAACCATAGCTATCTACACATTAGGAATAACAATAGTCAATATTATTCATGCCGAATAAATGAATCTTACTACATTGGGTCAATCTGTACGTGATGAATCTCCGTATAACGGTTTGCAATATAATGTGTAATGGCCGATGGACAATCGATAAATTACGTAAGCGCATGGCATAATTCCAGAAGGTACACGACTGAGTAAATTAATTTTGTGTCTTAATCACATTGACAGAAAAATTATTTATCTCTTATTTTATATTTTACTAGAATTGAATATAATATTATATGTATTATGTATCTTTTATTAATTAAATTATATCCAAATTTTCATTAATTAAAATAATAATTAAAAAACACAGTTAGATAATAATTTTGTATTCATATTTTTAATTATTATAAATCCATACAATTGTTATCACGATTTTATTAGTATAATTCATTTTTAAAGACCAAAATGTTTGTGTAAAATGAAAAATAAATATATATCAAATATCAAATAGAAACATACGAGTATGTATCGTTTATAATAGTAATATGCCATTCCATTAGTATTATAGTATTTGAAAATTAAGTTCTAAAATTACTATATAGGTAGTGTGATTCTTTTAACGGTTGCGGGTTCACTCATTATATCGAAAAATATTTATTTTTTTGTACTGTACTTTACAACTTGACGCCCAAAACACTTAATATTTAGGGAAAGCGTTTCAGTATGGGAGTCTTAGACTATTTTTGATGAATAGTTTGGTTCCATTTTTCTAGTTTTCATTCCCCGTTTTTATAAAAAAAAAAAAATAATAAATGTTATCTATTTTTTCCCTTTTGGCTGTTTCAATTAATGTCTCGTCATAAATGATGCCTTTTGTTTTCTTAAATATCAAAGTGTATCGTTGTTTTGATTTTGACATAATGTCAAATATATAATAATATAATTCATACAATTTATTTAATTATTAATACATAATATCATGACAAACATGTCGCAATTGTTGACTTAATTTTAGAGTAATTTATAGGTAGAAACAAATTACCGTTAAAAAAATACACGCGTAATATATTAATATGTGTATATTCGACACGGTTCGGTGGAGCGTTACGTATAGGAAGTCAACAATGTAACTAAATAAAGTTTCAAATAAAGTGTATTTCCAGTCTCCATCAATTAGTTTCAATCACATTTACAATAATATATGATCCCAAATTTACATAGTAATTGCAAATCGTATAATATATTATATACTTTATATAATATGTACGCAGAAATACATTACATATTATTCATCTATAATATATGTATACCTTTAGGGTTTATTGGTTTTATATATATTTTTAAACTTTAATAATAACGTATTTATTGTTATATATTAAATTGAATTTATTATATACTAGAAATATAACTAAATTATTATACTTATTAATGTTTTGTATTCATGTATACTATATTTTGAAGTCTACATTTTTTTTATTAAAATTCCATCAAGATATTTTATTATAAGTATTATTACTCGTATGTATAATATTTGAATATTTCATTTAAAACGCAATTAACAATAATTTTCAGTAAGCTGGTTATTTATTTTAAGTTATTTTAAAATTTGGTTATTTTTAACTATGATATACTGTTATTTTTAATACTTAGTATAATAGTATTCAATATACTGGTAGGTATATTAAGATGAAAGTAATCCTTAGAATTACTTTTCGTCATTGTCACGGATTGCTATTATAGGGGGTCAAGTGCAACGCACGAAATACGATTATAGTCGAATTTGTATTATTGACCACAATATTAACTAATAACTATGAAATTATAAAAAAATGCAGATATTTTTTAATAGTATTACATTTTTGATTTCTAAAAAATAATATAAACAATAAGCTAGGTAGAACCATGACAATTTATATTAATATATAATTTCACGGATAACCTCAAAGCGTTACTAATATGGACATAATATTTATATATTTATTCAGTTATAGACTAGTTTAATTAAATACTTTATCAACTAATTATTATGTTTTATTTTAACAGTTGTGGTCATAAATTAAATTTATTAGAATCGTTATATTAAAAGAGTTTTACGTTATATTCATCACGTTTATATATTTATATGCAGTCGTCAATCCGCATTCGATTTAGTTAATTCGGTAGTCAGGACTCAGTAGTAATAAAAATTTTTTTTATTTACATTTTAGACCAATGCACATTGTGTATTGATAATAGATATTTTATTATTGTTGTCATTTACCTAAATACGTGTGCAGGTATGTATGTATTATTTAATAAAACATGATAGTTAAGTACTTGCTAGGTATTGGGTAATTTTACATTGGTATTTTTTATTAACAATATTTTATACATCACGCAAAACTAAGTAAAATATAAAAAAAAAACCCCATCAAATCTTGTTAATAACGTTACTTTAAAGTTTAATAATGGATCTAAATTCAATCTAATATTAAAACATTTAAAACTAATAAAGCTAAACGTAAACTGTGTTGAACGCAAATTTACCTTTTATGTATTTGTAACATTGGTACAAGAAATCATACAGCATTATTATAAATGTTATAATTATATTTTATTTGGCATAAAAAAAATATTGAATATATTCTAAGGTACCGGTTGGTATGCAATAGAGTATTAGATAACCAAGTACATTATTATATTATAATATATTGTTCTCGGCTCGTTCATGTAACATAGTTTGATGTATATATAATATATATATTATATATAATGTATGTAACTATGCAAGAATTGAAAATATATTTTTAATCTATTTTATATTTCAATTTAATCATTATTATGAAAATAAATTTAAGTGGTCAAAAATTAGTAAATTACACAAAATAATATAAAAAACTGGATTCAACATATACTGATTTATTTATGAGCAATGTTTTTTATATCATATAAAGTTATGTTTGTTCCATAAATGAATATTATATTATATAATATATCAAAAGCAGATTAAAAAAATGTAACTTGAATACATTCTACACTATACAATTGGGTATAATGAAGTCGCATAATGCTGCAGTATACATATTATGTACTATACTATAATAAAACTAAACTTACAATTTTGGAAAAAAAAACAATGTTTTGTTAAAATCCTATTTACATAATAATATTTATCAAATTGATTGCATTATAATAGCTATAAATGTTGTAACACTAACTTTCTGATATTATGGTCGATATAAAATTGCAGTTACGAGACTTTTAATTACTTGATTTAATTTATTCAAGGGCTAGTACCAATTGCCTATTTAAAAACATAATTCCGGAAAACTTTTCTCATATAAATTCGTGGGATTCGATTGAACTACAAAACACTAATATCTATTAGATTTTGGTTGGAGCAATGAACTGAATATATTGGTTTTCACTATTAGAATATATATATATATTTTAATTGAATCTATAAGCGTGAAATAATGATTTCTCTAACGATATTAATTATTTTGTTGCAATTCAATTTTGAAACCATCAAAATATCTAAATTCACTTTAAGTTATAAAAACCAACAATCTATAAATCCATATCAGTTTTCAGTTACATACTTAAAATGTTATAAGTTAATAACAATTATAATGTATGATATAATAGTTGTTATATAATGTTTATTTACATGAAAACTATACTGTATTGGTATTACTATTAACTAATAGAAAAAGAATATACTAATGTTGAAATTTATTAAATTATAAAATATCCTTATGAATACTATAGACTGAAAATACGTCTCCACGTCAAAATAGATATTTATGTAGGTATGTTATGATTTGTCATTGAATTCCAATTGAACACTAATCATTATACTCAGAGCCTATTCAACAACGAGTTACACTCACATCTAATGTACAGCAGCACGACTTCCCCAGTTTTTTTTTTTTATTGTTATCCTGTGATCAATCTACCTTGACTGCAATTCCGCTTAAACGATAGGAAATAAATAAATATGGTAGGTAAAAGAAATCTACCTATTAGATTACATATTTTTTATTTTACTTTGTTATTGAATATCGGAATATTATATAACATTATTGATTTCTTTTTTGTTTATGGTACCTATTGTATAATTTGGGTCCCTTAAATTTATCTCCGAATTAGGTACGTGTGTATTTATTGGATTTCCCGCAAAGCAAGTTTAGATGTATGAAAACGGTTTTGAGGAAATGTATACGTTTGGTTTTTTGTAATGGACGTAATGTATTAAAAAATAATAGAATCGATTATTTAACCAATATCTATTAAAATAGACGGTTTAAGGTAATTATGGTTGCTAAAACAATTAATATGTATAGTGTATTAATATACGCCTATAATATTGTTTTTATTTAAGAATTGATCATTTTCATAAACTTTAAATTCTGAATAATGTATTGGTTTTACAATGATATCTACTCCTTTTTTTATATATAAATGTTTTTTGTTTTTGTATCTGTGGAAGTGCACCTTTTAGAATAGTAAAAACGGTTCGATTTTTTTTGTGTGCTAAACTAATGACTATACTTATACGTTTAGCGCTCCCAACTATGTTGCGTAGATAGTTCGTTTAACCGTGGTTTATATTTGGGATAACTACGAGTATTTAAATGGTAACTGCAACTACTCGTATTTATTTTTTTCTGTATGGCTGGATTTGGTTAGGAAATTGAATGTAGTTAGTACCCTTAGGGTTAAAACTAAAAAATTATCAGCGTTCTAAAAAATTATCAGAAAAAATAACGTATACAATATTCGATATACCTACTAAGTCAAAATTCTTGAAAATATAAATATATTATAAGGTTCCAAGGTTCCATTCTTATAGATATTTAAAACTATCAAAAATACACCAACATTTTTTTTTACTGCAGACATTTGATTATGTTTCACTTTTTAAGTAATTGGATACATAAATGAAAAATAATAATTTTATATGTTTTGTTATAATTAATAATAATAATAGACAATATTTTTTGGGACTTGAAAGTTGAAACAGTTAAAACTTTTCGACTCTACTTATATTCTTATTTTACTATACATGATAATATTGTTTAATTATACAAAATAATCGTATATAATAATAATTATATTATCTGTGCAATTTATTTTTGGCATCAATTAGTTGAACGTACTAATTAGATACTATTATTAGAAATATAGGTATATATAATAAAATATTTCTTAAAAATATAGGCTTACAGACTTACTTTCTTTGGGTATGATCAGAATCGTTTTTAGTTAACTATTTATTAATTTAATTGTTTTAAATTACCTAAGTGTTTTTCCCATCAATCATTTAAAGCAATTATATGAATGATTGAATGAATGAGATCATAATATGGTTAATTATATGAATTGCTTTTTAATCATGATAAATGACGCTTAGTTGTGTTAATATACATATATTTTTTATACTTTTTTTATTGTTATTGTAGGTAATACATGGAGTGCACATTGAATCGCCTCACATAATGAGAAAAAGAAGTGTGAATCAGCCGCTGCGAATTCTTCTCTATTACGACGAGAGCGTGTACAGGTATATGATTATGTATATTATTATGATAGGTACTATACGTTTATTGTAATTAATGATCATCAAATCACATACTTATTATATACAATTATTACGTTAAATTACAGTGAATGCATTTTTTTTGTATACACGACAAAAATGAGTTGTTGTTGTTTTATTATTATTATTATTCTTTTATGTATACATATTATTATTGTTATAAATTATAATGGAGTTACAATCTTGAGTCTTGACGTAATAATTTCTCAATGAAATACGTCATAATGAACACGCACAGATGCTATTTTGTATTTACCGACGAGTCGTGACGTTTGGATATTTAATTGACGATATATTGCTAACAGACGCTATGATCCATCTTTATCGTACTTGGTCTTTGATAGGTAGACCATAGAACATACTATATATTTATATTTTTACGTTTTTTCTTAGAAGATAATATCTCAATTTAATATTTATTAAAATATCCTTCGCATATTCTATTATCTGTATTTCTGTATAGATAGAAGAAGAATAATTTAGATGACGCCTTTAGATAAATCGTTTATACTATTAATAAATATATTATACTATTTATACTATTTATCAAATTATTATATATTTTAATATTTAGTTTTTTATAGAAAATATTTATGGAAAAAAAAAAATGTCATTCACACTTTATTAATATTTGCTCTACTGATTAGTTTCTATTTTTCTACCGTTACATTTCTCCAAATTTTTATTTTACTAATAAATTGTATTTATTAATTAGACAAAATATTTTTCCGTCAACAAAATTCAGTATAAAATTGCATACATTATAAGAACCTATTACAAAATTATAAATTAAGAAATTAAAAATAAAATTAGAAATCAATATAGAGTAATATATTTTAGCTTATAATAAACAATATAAATTCAAATTTATATATATGCATTTATTAATTATCAGTGTTGTATGAGTATTACTATAGTTAAAAATTATTGTGTTTATTCTGAGATGTAGGTAATATAGGTTGATATTTCCCGATATTATGTTATAATATCTACGTAATACTACTCTACTATACACAAGTAAAAATCGATTATTGTATAATAATTATTATAATATTAAGAAAAATAAACCAAGAAACAGTAGGTGGCGAAAAAGGATACAGCCGTTCTGCCCTATTAAAATTAAATTTAGTATTACTTTATACTTGTTAATTAAAATCAAATAAAATATAAACTCAAAATGATCAAATAAAAATCCTTGGATTTTCGTAGATTTTAATGATTATATACTTAAATTTATGTATAATGTCCTAATTGTTTTAATCCATACTTTAGTGCACAAAACATATTTATGTATTTAACATGAGTAATAATTTAAGATCGTGTATGAAAGAATATTTATAATATTATTTTAAACAAAGTTAAGTATATGCGAGTTAGTTTTTTTTGTTATAGATAAACTTGCATATTTTGAGTTATTTTAGCAACTGTTCAATACAAGTTCACATAACCTTATTTTTAAAAACTTTTTCATCGACCGTTTTGAATAATCCTAATACAATTTACAGTTAACTTCATCTTATTAACATCAATTGTATTGAGTTAAATATAAGAGATTTCATTCAAATAAAAATATTATAAATATCTATTTTTTGTTTAATATGTTATATTTATTTCGGTATACATTTTCTTTGGATAATATTAAATATATTAAAATAGGGTATTATTAACACATTATTAATTCTACCAACCCATATACAATTGATATAAGTAAATTAATATTTTTTAGTATTTTTTAATTTTTATAATCAATGCAGCTCACTTGTTCATGAATATACCTTTAAGCTGAATTTGTTTTAATGTGATTTTTAATTTTTTTGTTTAGTTTTTAAAGTTAATTGGGTATTTATTAAAACAACGTTGTATACGTTTATTTATGATATATATTGTTCATTAAGTATTCCCTATATTACTTACATAGTGCTACACTGATACTTAATAAGAAAATGTTCGCATGTTATCTAATATCTAATGACATGATGGTGGGAACAAACTGAAAAGTATCATTCATCCAAGGTTGTGTCAACATAATATTATTCTACTAATGTTTTTCTTACGAGGACTTAAGTTTTCATTCTATGATGTTTAAATTTTATTGCTAGAAAAAAAGAAATTAAATTTAGTGAATAGTAATGTTGTTGGTGATAACAACTACTAAGTAATAAATATATATGTGTGCGTAGTGTATTCTAAATAAGGTTAATACGAGTACATAATTATATTTTGTTAATTATTGAAAAGGGTTTCTTATTTATTTCATAATAAATAATTTTTGATTATTCTGATTTAGTATAATATATTTTTATTTTAAATTTCAAATGTTTAAGAAAAAATATAATTAGTTATGATTAATTTTAAAATGAAACTTAAATATCAGTCATAATATGTCCTTATTAGTTTACCTATTATGGTCATTAATTTATAAGACTATAGTCTATAACTTGAAATATAAGTGTTTGTAATAATTATATTTTTTAATATTTATAGAGTTTGGTATGATTATTTTTTAGTTTGACAATAATAAATTTTAAAAACAATTAAATTTTAATTATTTTTGTCCATACTTTGTTAAAAGCGATACTCGCTTAATTGTTTTCTAATTTTTTCTAGGTTCTCTAGGAAATTTGTAAAATGTAATTTTTAATTATTTATCTATAAAGTACGTGATAAATTAAGTTGTTACAATAATTCACGTATAATACTATAATAGGTACCAATCACTTAAACATTCATTATTTTTTAAGAGTTAATTTTATATGTATAGTCATGGTTTTAGATTTATTTTGAATCGATTCATAATTTTTAGTATTTAAATTTTATAACTAACATATTATAATTAATGAGTTAATGACAATTTTAATATAATAATATAGTCCCACGTATAATATTACATTCAATAATAAAATGAGCTTCTCTCAAAGTTGTTTTTGAATATAATGATTTATTATGGCTTTCAAATATATCTCTATATATTATTCTTTTTAATTCATTGCTGTGCATCGACCATATAAGCAAAACGATGTTGTTGAAACCGCGATCTCTGTATATTCTGACTATTTTTTCTATATGTAATATTGATTTATTAATTTATTTCGTCATCGATCTTTTTTTTGTGTATACATACTTCACCCACTATTTAAAATTTATTTGATTACCATTTACAATCGATAGTTCTATACATGCATAAAAAGCTGAATAACAATTTACATATTTTTAATATTTTTAATATTTAATTTCAAAGAACAAGTTATACCTAAGACGTTTTGTTATTTTTTACATAGGTTGAATCAATACTAATTTTTAGATTTATTATTGAATATTGATTCAATAAAAACAAATCCGGGAAACTATACTATATATTAAATTTTAAGTGTTTCTAATTATTTATGAGGAAGTTAAGCTAGGTAACATATATTTTGAACTTATTTTTTATAAAAAAAATACATCATGTGTACCTTAAGTCAATATTAACGTTTAAAGTATTAAAAACTGTATATTGTGTACCTATAGAAAATAATAATAGATAAAAAAGGGAAAAATATAAGTTTCCACGATTTATATTTTTTGAATTACAACTGAAAAACTAAAATCGCGTATAAAAACCCGTTATTTTAGGTTTGAATGTATAATTTCTTTTAAAACTAAATTTACTATGCTTGTATATTATAATTTAAGCTTATGTATATATTTTTATATTTTTTTTTATATATACTGTATGAACAACTTTTGAAGAACTTTGTATTACATTTGTACATTTAAAAAAAATTCAATCTACTGAAAATTTTAACATAAATAATTTTTGCCTTTTTACTTTTGGTATAACTTTTTTTCGTAATTATGATGGATTTTTCGTTTTACAACATTTTTATTTATTATAACGCTAAAAAGTTATAATCGTGTTTTACAGTAGATATCTAGGTTTTTTTCTAGCAATTGATACCCAATATAACTATATTACCATAGCAACCTACAAATCTTATCTATAATCCAATGTTTATACATACAGTGATGAAAATATTAAGTAGTGCACTACGGTTTTTATACCCTCTTCTTTCTCTCTTGAAAAAAAGATATTGATCAAATTCGCTATTAGAACCTTCTAGAAAGATAAGTGATTTAATACTAACAAATTTATTAATGTGAAGATAAAACCACATTTTCTACTCCAAAACATTAATATATTTATTATACATAAAAAAAACACACATACACACACACATCATTGTAAAAACAATACCTGTATATTCCTCGCTCCGTCCAGAATCTAAAATATACGTTATATAAATTATACACATTAGTTAAACGTTTTAATATTTCATTATGTTATTTAATTATGATTTTTTTATAGATATATATTTGATAAAATACATAGGTACTCTTATAGTTTATATTATTATATTTTTTATACTTAATAATAATGAATGTTTTAAATAATTAATATTGTTTAACATTTTAGTTATGTATTGGGAATTTATTTTATAAAATTTTTATAAAATCAGTAGATATTTCTTCCAACACACTATCTGAAAATTTTTAAAATTCTACATGGCTATAATAATAGTTTCAATTTATTGTTGATAGTGTTCAATTAACCTAAAAAATCCTATGATATAGTCGGTTACAAAGTGATTGCAGGAAGGATGATGTAAAGAATATCACGACCGACCACACTACTTGAACCTATAATATATATCATCCGATACTAAACAGTGAGAAGATAAAATAGAATTCTTAAAAATATTAGTTCCCCTTTATTCGTCTTCATATGCTTTCACTGTGTATTGTTTCTCTTGGGGGTATCAATAATGACCATGGCACATTTGTTTCATTTTTGTATTTATCATGTTTGCGAAACTAATCGTGAGCATTATTCTCTATTCATCTGTAAACAGAAGGTCAGTTAACGAAAAGTAAATAATTGTTACGTTTTTTAAAATGTTTACAATGCCAAGTAAATTGATTGACCATATGCATCGATGCATTGTTAGAATTAAAACATATTTATAACATAAACAATTGATAAAAAGGTAAAAGGTCTCAACATTTATAAAGCCATTGTAGTTCGTTATTTATTTCATATTACATTCATTTCAAGTTTTCCATTTTTGTAATACTGCTTAAGGGTAAATATAAGTTTTCTATTGTGGGTTTCTTTACTTAATAAGTAAACTCGATAGGTTAGTAATTTTATAAATAGAAAAATTATGAATATCTGATATTAATTACAATTTTTAATTGTTCAGTTGTCAATTTTCGAGTAGTAAGTTAGTTAGGATATTTTGTCTTAAATACTAGTTTCAGTCATTTACATTTTAGAACAAATTAAATTATGTTTATCATTGTAACACAATTAGTATTATAGATAATATTATTAATATATGATTCAACAATAATAATTTTTAACATATTTTGTTATATGATTATATTATTTATTGGTTTTTCTGTGAACATCAACTTTTATATGTAATATAGGTGTTTTAATATTTACCAATAATTTATTTCAAATTAATTTTTCAATATGTATATTTTTAAAAAAATTAATTTTTTACTTTTTGAAAAATATCTTTTAATGGTATAATTTTTGAGTAAAAACCTAAAATATTGATATTATGTGTGTACTTACTGTACTTATTATTAATATTAATTTATTGACTGGAATACTGGATTATTTTACAAGCATGTTCTAAAGTTATTTTTTTTATGATAAAATACAATTTATTGAAAAACATAGAATAGGGATTTTAGATGTGTCATAGGTAATTGTAAAATAATATTGAATCTATAAAAATAAAAAAAAATAACTAGGAATAAACATACCCCAGAGATAATTTTGAAAGGACAATAGAAATTTTATAAGTTTTTATACACCACATGTAATTTTATTTAGACGAGTTTTATACTACCTATAAAAATTGTTTATTTTTTATGTTTGGGTTTTATAATTTTGAATTACCATGGGTTATTGATTGTGTAAATAAAAAAAAAAAACTAGAATATTTATTTTTGTAGAAAAGGTTTATTGAAAATGCATTACACACATATGATGTACATTCAATATTGAAGTAAAATAGAAATTTGTTTAATATAAAATTTAGATAAATATTAATATATTAATTGTAAAATATTGTATACTTTATTTATAGTTATATAAAACAGTTTTATATGTATTCTGTATCACTAAATTATTATTCTTATTATAATAATCTGTTTTATTAAGTTTTAGTAATGAATATAGGACTTGAATACACACACATATACATTATATATATTATATATACATTTATATTTAATATCAAACAAATTTCTATGGAATTGTTCACGTTAAATTGTATTACTAATAAAAAAATGTCATGTTTAAAACATTTTAGTTAATAAGTGCTTTATAATTTGTATCTATGATATGTAATCGAATACTGAAAAATACTAATTCCAAGATAATAAACCGTATCTATATAATATTTAGGTATACAAAAAAAAAAAAAAATAATAATAAATAGAAAAATAAAAATATAGAAAAAAAATCTTTATAGATTTAATAATAAACTCAACATTTATCATAACTTTATTCAAATGCTAAAATAATTATATAAAAAACCGTTTTGACTCCTGAGTAAGTTAGGTTGAACCACTAGCAATAAAAGGTTTTACACGTTAAGTGTTTCGTTATTAGTTACGTCTATCTATATTTATTATCTTATCCTTCCATTTTTACTTTCTCCTTCTCATTTTTCTTTCTCCAGAAACGATTAGCCGAATGACCTTTACCTTCGGTGCTTTTGATGCGAATTAAAATCAAATTTTCGCCCATTCTTTGAAGCCATTTGTCAATCGGAACTATAAATATGAAAGTAAGCTATCTTCCACAATATGATTCCAACAAACCCGTTAAAATTCAGTTTATCCATTTGAAAATTGTTAATAAAATAATTTATGAAATAAGCTCTTTTAGTATACATCACGCAATAGTTGTTATTTTAATTATCATCATGTTTAATAACTTGGAAGCAAAATATTTGTATAACTGAGACTTGTGATTTTATTAAAAGATTTCCTAGTAATTTATACTTTAAAATCATTTTTTTTTCTAACGGTATGTAAGTACTTAGTAGGTATTACTCTGCTGTACATTAGGTATTGTGTGAGTCACTATTATAGGTGTGTTAAATTTGAATTCAATGACATACCATTGTCACAAAAAATTTCTGAGCGGAAATTAGTCTATCAGTTTAGGGTAAGTTAGGTAAATATATCATCAAGTGATATGTTTTTTGATGTAGCTATTAAAGTCATTTATTTTACTTTTAGTATTAAAATAGGTTGATAATTTTTTACCGAAAATATTTTATTTATTTTATTATTAGTACCTACTTAATTATTATAACAATATATACTTATTCTATATTATATCAATTTATTAAATAACACAAAATGTAATAACATTTTTTTGCAAATACCGTAAAACAGTAAAAATGGATTTATAGTACCTATCTAAAAATAAAAAATATTTAAAAATAAATCATTAATGTTATTGCGTGTAGTATAGAATATGTGATATAATGAAATAAATAAGAATTTAAGTTACTGCAAATAATGTTTTTAAATTAAGTATAACAAAATAATTAACATATTGTTATTTATCATTGAAATAAGTAATTTTATCAAAATTCTAACTTCAAATGCACTTATATATAAAAAAAAATTGTGTCTATCTATTTTTAACATTTAAACATAGATATAACTAATATAAGAATACATTTTGAGGGATCTTATATTAAATTTTCAATTATTTTAATTCAGCAAATAAAATATGTTTGTAAACATTTATTGAAAAAAAAAAACTAAAAAAATCAAGTTTATCATTCCTATAAATAACTTAAGAGTTAAAAAAAAGTTGAAAATGTTATCGTATAGTGAAAACAATAATATAAACATTTGGTGAAAATTTAAAGTATCTAGATTCTAGGTATTATTTTTATTTTTATTTTTTGGAATACAAAAATATTTAAAAAAATGTTTGTCGAAAAATAATTATTTTTAAATATCTAATGTTATAAAAATATAAACTTAAAATATAAATATAATAATATAATATTAATATACTTATAAAAGATTAATTTAGCTTCCTGGTATGGAATTTTTTTTATGTATATTGATTGAAAAACTAATAAAGAACCTTAGAACCTTGTGTACTTTATGTATAACTATTCTCATTTTTGAAAATCGAAGTATTTTTATCGACAACTCATGTGTTCATTCACAAAAAAAAAAACAAGAACATGATAAAACCAATATATTCATCGCTACGTTCAGATTTTAAAAGGGTTTTATATTATGTAAGTACTTAAATATTGACTAAAACAATAATGTTATTAATTTTGCAGCGTAGTCAATTATAATTACATACTACATATTATACATACTAAAATATTAGAATTAAATTAATATTTCATTTATTAATAAATTATTAACATAAAATTCAAATTTTAATTCAAAAATGCTTTTTAAAGTAAGATAAACAATTTTACATTTTTTCTTGTATACCATAGGTAGTATGTATACCATCGATAGTATATTGAATATATAAATAACCATTTTATTTTATCGGGATTAAATATTCCAATTATTTTTTTTCATTAAAATTGCAACAAAAAATTCCGGTAAGTAGTTTGGAATGTCTGAATGTGTATTGATCTTCGTAAGTTTATGAAAACTGAAGGTAATTATTCCAGCTTGATTTAAAAAAAATAAAAGATATAAACTGAAGATTAGTTTATCATTTTTTATTTTTTACAAATATATATTAAACATTATTTAATATAAACGAGGTATATATATTATATCATTACATTATGTATACGATTAAAGTTATATTACATTACTATTAAGACTATAGTTGTAGTCGATACTAAATAATTGAATTTTAAACGAATTACATGAGCTTATTTTTAAATTTGATTAAATATTACGGTATTGTACTAAGAAGAATAAATTCGTGGTTATAAATATAAATATTTTTTTATTGTTTTATTTCAAAAATACATTTGTTGAATTCTTAAATCAAAACTGACATTTACTAAAAGCCACGTTAGTATTATTCGAATCTCACTTAATAATATTATCAGTCTTGTGAAAAACGAAGTGTTTTTGTGAAGCATGTCTGTTTCAGATCAAATTGACTACTGATAAAATCCTATTTGATACATGGTCTGCCAAATACCGAAGATTTCAATTTATTGTAAATTCATATCTTATTTGATATTTAACCGAGTTAGAATTTACTTTAAAAGAACCTAGGATTAGGTTAGTTAATAAACATAATTGTTTCATAAATAAATAAAATACAATTATGAAAGTCTTGAAAACAATATAATGTAGATTAGTTAATTCTTATTAAGAATATTATGCGAATAAATGGTGTTGATGGTACTATACATAGAGTAATATTTTTTCATTTAAGTAGTTAAAATTATTAAACAATTAAATTAAAAATAATAATGATTAATATCATATTAGTTATACTATGTTTACAGTTTTTCACCATAATTTGTCTATTTAATTAATTATTGGCAGTATTGTATGTAATAATTAATAGTGCTCTCCCCCCCCCCCCCCCCGAATAGAAATATATTTATCAAATGTCTTTTTTTAATTAATTAAATAAATAATTTTTTTTTTATCAAAGTGTTATTGGTTGATTCACATAATTTAACTTTATTTAATTAATTGCGATCTTCTGCCATAACCATTTTAATCCGGTATAAGTCCTGCATCGTTGCATTTTTAATAAAAATTGTGACATCTTTGAATTTCTTGATATTTCTGGTAGTTTTGTTCTTTGCCATTGTCGTCACATTCTGCTATTATATTATATTATTATGGTTCATATTTTTTCGACTTGAGTTGGTACACAACTTCATTCGTTTTTCTTTTCTCGCTTTGCCTTTTTCTACACGACCTTTAACAATCAAATTGTATACAATGTTATTAATTAATATTTTAGAGTTTCCTTTTTCTTTGCAGTTATTTCTTTTGTTATTCAATAAATATTAATCGTGGCCAAGCATACCGTAGGTATTAATAATTTAATTAACTACACATTGTGAATAAATAAATTTTAAAATATTTTTAGGAATAAAGGCATAACACCTTCTGCGCTCAGAATAGTTTTTCAAATACAGAGTGATTCAAACATTGAATTAAAATTTAACACATTCATTAAAGTGACCTACTCAATAAAGAGATTCACTCAAACGTACTAATCAGTATAGTGCCTTTTCTGAAATAATTTATAAACATATATAATATAATCCTTACAGTTTTCTCATAGAATATATAATTAAAACATGAATAATTATATGGTGTTTTCATTAATCTTCATTATGTATAATTTTAAAATATAAAAGACTAATTCTTTACAATTTATAACAGTATATAAAATTAATATTCCATTATATTTATTTTTTTTTTTTAACTAAATTGTAATAAGTAATAATCGCTTAATAGGTACTTTTTAGAAAATATATATCTTCGTGAATTATGTTTTACGTACCTATTCAACATATGTTATGTATCGAATTATATTTATGAAACAGTTTATTGGAAGTTTTATTACTAGGTATCAAGATAAAATGTTTAGTAATGTCACTTCTGGCACTTTCTAAAATGATTTTTTTTTTATCAGTAAGCATCTGATTAAATTACTGATAAATTTATATAGATAATTATTAAAGTAACATCTGTTCTAAAAGCTTTTCTTTTAAAGTATTATAAAAATCATCATACTATATAGTATTTAGTCATATATAACTATTATTTATTTAAAAGAAAGTCACTGTGTACTCTTAACATTTTTTCTTAAGAATCAATTTTTTCATTTTTAATTAATTATTATTTCAATAGACTTTTAAAAAATGATATAATGAAAAAATTTTGAGAGGTTTCTTAGAACTTGCGTTTATGTCCTGTATATATAAAAATTTTTTATGGTTTATGATAAACAGTGTTTATACTATTGACTACTAACTTAACTGGCTTGTTATAAATATTGGTATTTAAACATATATGGTTTTGTATATTTGTTATTTTTTGTTAAAACTTTGACAAATATGTAAAAATGTACTTGGCTTTAGTTTATCTTATATTTATAAACCTGTAAATCAATCTAACAAAGTAAGAATTTATTAATTTTATAATGCAGTGGTGTATTTACAGGAGAAGATGAGGGATTATCTCACCTCTTGACCTTTTTTTTAGCTTATATAACTGTATTAGCTTGTATAAAAAGATTAAAAACATATTTAAAAAATTCTATGAAGGAGGTAAATATTCCCCATCCACTAATGAAGTATTGTACTTATTAATTGTTTAAATTTTGAATATTATTTAAATTTTAGTCCAGATTTAATGGGCTTACAAAGTTTTATATTTATAACTACATAAAATTGGATGTTGAAGAAATTATTGACAAAATAGCTAAAAAAAAAATCTAGAAGGCTAGCAACAGTTTGTTTTGTAAATGATAAATAATTTAAAGATTCATTATTTAGTATGTTATATATGTTATAATTATAAGGTTTATATACCTACTATGAACATATATAATTAGGGCTAGGATTTTAAAACAGCATATGCTTCATTTTTTATATATGAGATAGAGATTTAATGTTTGTACATAAAATAGTGCCGAAATTTCAAAATTTAATTTTAAATAAATCATTTTTTTTTTAAATTATTCCAGCTATGGATTTTTTATATGTTTACTATGTTATTGTAATAAAAACAAATTAATTAATAAGAAATGTAAAAACCCAGAATGAGGACTAAATGGTTATATTTGATTATGATTATTTTCGTTATCTGATTGTTTATAAAATGTATTAAACGTATAAATTATCGATTTATATATAGTCTGCAGTACCTATACGGTCAGTATGTCTGCAACATCGATATCTTTCGTTTCAAAATGTAAAATTTAGTGTTGTAATTTTAAACTTCTGGTATGAAGTATGCACTGATCACTTCAGTGGATGTAGATAGTTAATTTTCTATGTATAAAAATATTCTGTCGGACAATAGAGTCAGTTTCGCTACTGCAATTCTAGGGAAATACATGGTAAATAATTCTTTTTTTTTAATTTAAATTTATTTTTTTTATTCATTTTTATAACTAGTTTTTATTAATTTTGGTTATGCTTTTTTTTTAAAAAAAAAAATGTGTTTGTATTTTGCATTTTTAAAACAATCGCGTGCTTTTTTGTTGCTTATTAATTATTATGCTTTAACATTCAAGATGTATATTATATAATATATATAATGTATCTATGAAGTTATAATAAATTGATAGTATCTTCATGTCTTTCGAGTAGAAGGAGGAAAACTTTTTTAGACATATCTCTCTCTTCAAATAAATCCTTAATACGTCACTGTAACAATGATGTATATTTTTGTTTTTATTATTTTGTCTCTAACATCACTTAATTTGCGCAGTGAAAATGCTTTAATCTTCAACTTTGATGGTGGATTGTTGGATCTAGTTGGCACTTTGAGTCAAAAGTAAAAATTAAGATGTACTCAAAATCTGCTCTGCAGCAGAGCGACCTCACCAGGTGTTAAAAAAATATAATTTTCCTGAATTTTTATTGCAACATTAGTTAACTATTTATTATCTTCAAAAAACTTCTATTATCTACACGATAAAAAAAAGCCCTTATAATCAGAGTTTCAAGTCGATACTGAGTATGTATAAATAATTCTATTAATTCAAACATAATAAGTTCATCTTGCACGACTTACTTAATTTGCAGTTGCCCATAAGTTATAATGTTTATTAGAAACTCATACCTATAATGTGGTTGTTAAAATCGATTTCATTTCACATTTATTCCAATGCAAGTTGAACTACAGAAGTCATTTCAGCTTCTATTGAACTTGCGTTTTGCTAAGTGCACTTATAATATAGCCTTTATTTTCCATTAGCTTTTCAGTTTGTCGAACTGTGCATATTACGCATTTGCATTATTTTTCTATTAGTATTATACTATTAACGTAATTTACAAAAATACAAGTCTAGGTACAAACGTTATATATAAATCATAAAAATGAACTTTGTTTATTCCATTATTAGAATTTACTCTTATATTTATAACTTTTTTTGTATATACATTCATTTATATATTTTTTTTCATTTTGTTAAATTCATTATTGTAAAGCGTAAAGGTAAAGTGAATCAAAATGAAACCATGTTCACTACATTTGCACAATACTAAATTTGTGTAAAATTAAAAACGTTTAATTGAATAAAATAGGTAATGTTTTAAAAACATTTGACATATTGTCAGTTTAAAAATAGCTTATATTATATCATACGAGTTGAATAATGTGTTTAACTAGTTAATTAACTCGTTTAACAAACTTTTAACAGAAAAAAAAATGATTATATTAATGTATAATTTATACGGTAAAATAGTCATATTTTCTTTTATAGTTTGTTATAATCTATTATAGTTTAATTTTGTCGATTATTTTTGTACTTTATTTGTACCATAATATTTAACGAAATAATGTTTATTCTGTTCCGTGTCCAATTGATTTGATGATGAAGATTATATAAGTTTTAACTAGATTTAAGCCCTTAAAATTATAAGCTTTGCAATTTTGTGTGTTTATTATATAATATATTATTGTTAGGTGTTAGATTACATTACGTTAGGTTTACTTATAACTATATTATTACATAATATACAATATAAATTTATTATTCATGAAACTTTTAATATCATTATAATTATTTGAATTTCTATACTTAAATACTTTAATAAGTAAAAATATAATTTCTCCACAATTCGGCTGGAGTTAAAAAAATCATGTTAAGTGGTTGATTAGCTGAAGTTTGAATCAATTTCTCCACACGAGTTTGTTGGTCATGAAACATAGTGAAACGCCGATTAATATATGGAATGATGATAAGTATAGTTTTATTTACGATAATATCTATTTTTTCCCCATATAGTATTTTTACGTTGGCATAATTGTTGTTTTCTTCAAATCTAGGCCATTTAAGATGCAAATTAAAGTGGCATAAATGTTTGCTGAGATGAAAAGCCAATATTTAGCAACCGCAACCATATACACCGCAATTATTTATGTTTAAAATACAGTTTATATTATACATTTATACATGCATATGTACATAAGCGAGAGACACACTTTTTATCACTTCAATTGTGGTTTTGAGTAGCGTGGTAGTAACTAGTAACTACTGTCTACAGTCTACTATCATACTCTACGTCTTGCATTACATATACTATATTAATTGTATGTTATTAAAGAATTTTGTGGTTTACAAATCGAATAATGAATATAATATAGTACCTATAATACATATTATATATGATAGGAGCACCTTGGTTTCGCTCATATATAATATAAACAATAATAACTATATTGATATATTTCACAGTTATTGGTATATACGCGTGTATTTGTAGTTACATGTAACGTTTAATAGATACTTAAAAAAATACATTTATGTAATATTTTTAAAAAATATTAATGTTTTGCCGTAGATAGTTGATGAATTGTTTTGTAAGACATATAACGAAACACTTATTTCAACTTAAATTCTATTTAAGTCCTAAAGTCTATATTATGTATTACTTTGTAAAGTTTTTAAGTGTGTAAAAAGTGTCTATATAAGTTGAAATTACTTTGTTGACAAAACTTGTAAGAACTATATATATTATGTTTTAAGTTTCTTAAAGTAAATAATACTACTATAATAGATTAATGTTAATTATTATAATTTTTAAATATCATAGCCCCCATATTTTCTAAATTAATTCATGGACCTATTATGTTTAATATACAAAGTTGAAGAAATCAAAAACTATATTCCTTCGAATTTCAATTATTTATATACATCAACATTTTCAAAAAACAATCTATTTAATAATTTCATATTTAAAGTAAAAAAAAAGGTTCGTTCTTATTTGAAAAAATACGTTTATATAGCCATAGGACAGTCTTTAATATGTATTTTTTAAATCTAAATTTTAAAAATATCATAGTCATTAGGTATAAAGCATAATTCCCCAAATAATATAATTTAAATAAATTCATTATTAAAAGAAAAATTGGGGATTATATTTTAAAAATAAATAATAAAATGAGTACCTATATAATATAATAATAATATCTTAATAAAACTGTAATCTAATATTTAAAATTATTTTATATTTCTATTGGACTGCATCGATTTATTATTGGGACGCAAATTATATTATATAGTCTCTGATGCCAATTTCTTTCAGGCTCTTAAAGCTATCAATTCTCAAAGGGTGTCACCCAAATGCAATCCAAAGTGACCTTTTTCTAATAGACGTTCCGATTGGTTGATTTTCTGTTTATCAAGTAACAATGCTACATTGTTTTTTTTAGTTTTTATTAAAATTTTCAAGTACCTATACAGATATAAGTAGAAAATTCGAACAATTTGTCATGAATTTAACATGGAAAAAAAAGCTATAAATTGTAATATATAATTTAAAAAACATTCAACTATAATGAAAAACGTAAAATATTATGTTCTTAAATTTTAAAACCAATAAGTTAACTTATGCCTAAGTCTTTTAGTAATCTGACCTTCAAGTTATTCTAAATATATATAAGTCATCTCTGAACAAGCATTTTCAGTTTACAAACGATTACGTTGAAAACTAAAAAGAAAAGTTGAAAAAAACAATTTTATACAAATACATGTTTTATTATTATTCATATTACACAATTAAATTATTTAATACACCTTATGGCTTATACATTTATATACCTGTACATAGTTTTTTTCTGTTGAATAATGTCAATTGATATCTTCTTTACTCATATTACTCATTGCTTTACTTTTATTTTATCACCAAATTTATTTTATAAGTATTATATTATGCATGTAAATATATGTTATATATTTATTTTTTATTTTTATATATTTTGTATATACATATAAATATATTATAAATAATAAAATTTAAGTATTAAGAACAAAAAAAACCAATTTCAAACTATATCTAAACTATTATTAAAAATATATATACGTACTTGTATTTAATTAATATTTTTATTTTGTTTCAGGCTTACTGAAGAGAAATTTCAGCTAATAAACGTAAGTTTTTTTTAAGTTTTAAACGAAGGTGTTCTTACAATATTATTGTAAAATTTTTATAGATATCTAAACATTGTTCAAACGAAATAGTGTAATTTCCGTTAGATCTTAAAAAAATAAAACTAGCTGAAGAATTGTCTCTTAAAATAACATTGTTTTTAAAAATTATTCGTTGTACAATTTAGTAGCTAAAAAAAAGGTTAAATAGGTTGGATACCTATCTACCGTTTGTTAATATTAATGCTTGAAGTATTAATGTAGATGTAACTTTAAATTTATATAATATTAAATTATTAATAATAAAATATTTAGAATAACATAGAATTACTTTTATATTATTCTAAATATTTTATTATTAAAAATGTTATATAGTGTACATAGTACATATTTAATATACCTACTATTAGAGTAGGAATAGGTTTTAATTATATAGTAAATTAAATTTTAACACATATATGGTAATAATTTTATAACTTTGAAGTTGGAGAGAGGCACATTATATGTCCAATGTCCATGACTCCATATAGTGATGCTATCTGTATATGATGGCTATTATCAAATCCTTTCTCCAGATTGTGTGTCCAGTAATGAAAGCCCTTTTGACCCATTACATAACAATCGTAGGTGTTTAAAGCGAAATAAATATTACATATGTTTTCATTTCAAAATTAGCTAGGCTTACCTATCATGATTTCTTAACTAAATTACATTATGATTAATAACTATACAATTACAAAATTAATTTTTAAGTATAATTTAAGAAATAAAAATAATTTATATCTTTAATAATTAAAAAATGATATATAATGATAAAAAAATATACTATTTAAAAAAGTTTATTTACATTAATTTAGTTACTTCCAAAAATATACGTTTTTTCATTAAAATAAACAAAAAAAAATGGTAAATTATATTGGTGTATTATGTTATACACTAAATAAATGTATTTAAGAAATAAGAATCTGAGCTGAATACAATTTTAAACAAACCTTTTTTTATTCGAAATTTAAAAACAGTCATGATAGGTACCATATTTGAGTGAGGTATAAATGTATAGTTCTCTTCATCTTACGTACGTAAAATGTATATATATTTATTTACAAAAAGAATCAAAGCCCTAGGTACTTAGATACTAAATTGTGTATTTACTCAGATAACATTTTTTCAATAATGTATCGTCATTTTTGTTTAAAACAAGAAACACGTGTATAGATATAATATGAATGTACATGGGACGTTTTAATTACATTTAATATTTTACATCTTCGGAGGAGTACCTAATGATTCTATTGATATTACAATAATTATATATATTTAATAGAAACAATACTTTGATTTTTAAATTTAATCTAGTTGGTACTTTTAGGAGGTAAAAATTAAAAATTCCAAGTAGTTTTAAAAATAATCAGGAAAAATTGTTAACTTTTACGCAAAGTTAGTTTTTGGCAAAATTATTTTCCTTATTTAGTTGTATCAAAAATGAATAACCATAGATAATTGAAATTACCATCAAATATTTTAACTAGCTTATTTACACATGGCATAATTTTCAAAATATTTTTGACCTAAAATAGTTTCCCTCATTTGCAAATTTCATACAAGGTTTCTCATACGTTATTACTTACTGTAGCTATTAAAAAATATTTAAGATACATAGTTACCTATAATTTTTTATGATCATTTGAAGTTAATTTTGATAGCATTTATACATTTTTAAATTGTTTTGTAATTTTAATGTTTTTAATAATTGTATAATCTTAATATTATTTTATATTAAGAATATAATTAACAGAATTTTTCTGTAAAAATAAATAATCCAACAATTTCCTGTTTTCCCTTTTTTTTTTTTAAAAAAAAAAAACCGTTAGTTTGACTCCAAACTTTCGTATTATAGATTTCTTAGTTTTTCATTATCGTTACTAAACTAACATTTCTCCCTGAGAAGATATTGAGAAAATTTAAATTTTCCCTAGCTATATTAGAATTCAAATTCATATTTTATTTATCGATGTATCTGAGCAGTGTTTGGCATAGTTCTCAAGACGTCGAATTATCATTCATCAAGTTTAACAGATAAAAAAAAATTACTAATAAAATATTAAATTGGTATAAATTGATACTGAGTACCTAGTACCTGTATACAAATCCGACCAAGAAAAATTAAATCTATGCTAGTGTAACTTTAGTAAATTTGTCATTGATATACATTATACTCTCTTAAAAGGTACGTACGTTAGTTTTATATTTCTTTATCTAAATTGCTTCCGTATGCATATTTTTAAGAATATAGAGAAAATCTTTATTGAATAATTTTGTACTTCCGCGGGGCTTAAATTATTAGTACAGCGGAGTTATCATTTAATATAGGTAAATAATAGGTACACAATATGATCATTATATAGAATTTATTATGTATAATATGTAAGTCAGTACATCGTAACTGTTGTAAGTGCATAATAAACTATTTATATTATTCAATGATTCCAATTAAAGTTATTATGTAGGTACATCATAATCAACTGCAAAAATTAATATGTACAGTTTAAATTTTAAAATTGTTCCATTTTCAAGGGAAAATTATTACTATTCAGATAAATATTATGTTAGTATTGTTACTATTTACGGTACACGCATTCTTCAGTTTAAAAACAAAGATAAAAGTATGTCCGTCAACTGTAATTAGGGGTTGTGGTGAGGGACGAATTTTCGGAATGATGAATATTTCATTGGGTAAAATTATAAAATGTCAGTTTACCATCGTGATTATTTATCAACATTTTAGAATAATAATTCAACAATATTCGGTAGAATATTTCAGAAAATAATTTAGTGAGAAGATGGAAAGAATGAGTGTGTGTGAGAGAGAGTGAGAAAGAGAAAGAGTGAGAAAAAGAGATGTGAGTGAGAGGAATTTTTTAAATATAAAACGTTATATTGAATAACACTTAAGGTTGCTGCATTAATTACTGTACTTTAACTACAGAATAGTATCAGTTACATAGATCAAGCATTATGACAATATTTGTATTGTTTTGATTCCTACTGTTTTAGTTTATATAAATACATTTGTTGTTTAGTATTTACCCAGGGTAAATTTTTGTTTGGATGAATGTATGTTTATATTCAAAACATTACTAGATCGCTTATTGTAGATTTTTAATGGGATGTAATAAAAAGATTTTAAATTTCTATTTTAAAATACTATAAATCGTACAAATTTCACCAACATATTACATATTAACCCCAATGATTACCTACAACGGTTAGATGAATTAATCATATTTTTACTATTATTATTAAATCATATTGTGTTATTTTTTTATTGTCTAATTCTTAAAATTTGTTTAATACTCGTAGGTATAATTCTTATCTTATACAGTTTGTATTAATTTATGAAGAAGTAATGTACATATTTGTTTAATAATGTTCGAAAATAGTTTCCGATAATGTTATATTTTTCTTTTTTAATTTCGAATTGGATACACTCAAAAACCTAGTACTTATTAGTATCATTTTAAAAATTGCTAAGTTATTTTTAAAATACTGTTAAAAATTGAAAAAATAACGGCTTACCCGTTATAAAATTCTTATGTGCTCCATTATTAGATTATTTTTAACATGTGACTTTTATCTAAATTCATTGTTGAATCATAATATTATATAAGTATTTCTGCAGTCTCTTAAGCCTTTCCTAATAAATCAAATAATTATTATATCATTAGCGACTCCTAGTTATAAATAGTAAACAAAAAATAATTCTACTTGTTTAAACTTAAATATTTAAACAATTAAAGTGAACTCATAAAAATTTCATTTTGTTTCCCTGAAATAACCTTAAGTAACTGCATGGATATTTTTATGTCCAAAATATATTTTTGTATTTAATTAATATTATAAGTTATTAATATTCTCTTCAAAGAAATTTCGATTTGGTCTCTATGTTGGCGTAGCTATTTAAAAAATACACACCCAACGTATTGTAATAACTATTAATTCGCCTGAAGCCATTGTAAACGCTTTCGTTAAAAAACCGACAATCGGTTTCCAGAGAGTCTGTCCGGAAGTAGTCGTTAAACCATTACATAAACAGAATCGCAGAACTGGATCATGAATCTTTTGAGACACTAAGACACTGTACCAGTGTCCATTCTTGGGTTTATTTAAATATTTATTGTAGTATTTCTCTAGTCATGATTATACAACTACCTATAATGAGAAACTTTATTAAAAGTGGGTAGAATCGATAATGACGTGTACCTAAATTCGAAGTATAATGGAGGCGTCATGTTAAACGAAAGTGTTTCATGGTGTGACCAGTATAAGTGCGACTAGATTTTATTTTTGTTAACTTTCATGGTTATTTATTTTATTTTTTAATCATTATTTTCCTCATTTTATAAATAAAGAAGATGACGGATTCTTTTTTATTTATTTATTTGTTGAACATAAACTTCAAGTAACATTGGAATATAATATTAGATGCATACTGAAATTTTATATACCTACTTAATCTATACTTAATCTTTAAACTATAATATTTTATAGTTTTAAATAATATAATTCAAATTCTATCGATACTCAATAATATGTAATTTTCTGATTTTTATTTATTTGCAAAAACTTCCATTTTTTTTTCTGTTACGCAAATTGACATAAACTATTTGTTTTCTTTTTCTGGCCCACGCAAACAAATTTACGTTGAGTAGAATAATTCTTATGTTATTAGCATTAATATTAAAGGAAATTGACTTATTATAAAAAATATAGGTATAGATATTAATCTGGAAAATATTAAAATTGAAATATTACTAAAAGCTAATGAGATGCCCTAGATAATATTCTTAAATTTGATATAAGGTCAATTATCTCAAATGTTTAAGCTAACAACAGAAAATTGGTTCTGCTGAATGAAGATTTGCTTTGTCACGCGTGGGTGAGACAAATAGTGCGTTAACATCCTCTTACGATTTTTATTATAATTTATAAAATTTATTCTGTATACCAAATTATTATGAAGTAATTTAAAATAATTGAAAACCATTCGTTTAAGAAAGAGTTTTTATGAAACTATTGAGATTTAATTTTAACATTCACACAATTACATCTATATTGCGTGTAAAACTATTTAATTTTATTCTTCGCGTTTTAATTGTATATAAACAATAAAGAGGTATCAATGACGAAAAATTAACTAAATTTATAAATTGCCGTCCAAAAATTAAAAATAACGATTAATTTTTTTATTATTCAAATGAAAAAATAAAATTATAAAACTGTTATTGTTTTAAAAAGTTCGTATGCTTGTTTTATTATTAGTTGATATCAGTGGTTAAGAAATTATCAATAATACAATTACATTATTTCACAGTATTTTAAATTGAGATTTTAAACAAAAGAAAAGTTAAAAAAAAAATGTAATTAAATACTCTAAATAATTGTTATTTGTGATCAGTTTTTAATCCATTTAGCTTTTTTTCTAATCCCAGCTAGATGTATTAACAGATGTATCTTCTATACATTTCAAATTTTAGTTAATGATTTTAACTTATCTTGTTAAAACTAAAACTTTATTAAAATTTGTATTGTAATTTAAAAATTAAAAAAATTAAATTATTAAAATTGTTGTAAGTATACATTTTAGTAAAATTACTTGTAGTTTTTATTTAACGAAATATTGTATCTATTAAAATAAACTAAATCAAATGATAATTAACATAAATAAGCTTAGCTACCTTTAGTACACAAGTGAGTTAGTTACTAAATTTTGGTATATAAAAAATATTTTCAAAAGTGAAAATATGAGTAACTTAATAGGAGTGCTTTATTTTTCTTAAAGAGCATACGTTAAAAACATTAATGGAAATTGAATGATAGAAATACTCTATTTTAGTATTATTAATTTCAGTTATAATTAAATTTGGTTTATTTCTACATCTTATATAATTTGATTTTAATAGTTTGGTTATTATATATCTAAATATATCTTTTTTATTATTGTTCTAGTAATATTAAAAGAGTATGACGTGTATTGTAATTTTATTCGCTTATCATACTATACCTAACTAAATCTAAAAATATATAACTTAATTAACAAATGTTTCTGTTTAAGTTCAAATCGATGTTATAAATTAATATACGCAATAAATAACCAAATACTCTTAAATATAAAACTGATGTTTGATAGGACTGCTGTATATAGGACCAGGTTATACAACAAGTACTAATCCGTCATACTAACGACTAACCTAACTTTAATACAAACAACTTGTGTATATTTAATTAAACGTTATTAATATTTTTTGGAAGTATTAAAATTGTTGTTGGGTAATAAAAATTTAAAAAAATTATAATTATATTATTATATTTTTTAATTTGTTTTATTATATATTATCTATAACATCATGTATTCTTTTATTTATATTTTAATTTAAAATAAAAACATAAAGAAAAGCTTAGATTATATTCTTAACTTTAAGTTTTATAATAGGTAAATTTTTTCCAATATTAAAGCTAACAACATAAACTTGATTGTGCTGGACGCAAATTTGTTACGATGTAGGTACGTTAGTAAGATAAAGACATATAGGAGGGTATGACGTTACCTAAAACGAGTTTTTTTTTAACTAAAATAGATAACTATATATAACTACTTTATGTAAATTATTAAAGTTTCTTTTATTATTGATTAGAAATGACTTTTTAAGTAGTTAAGAAAAATTTTCTTTCACAATTACATAACATCTGTACTACAATTTTCTAGTACTTGTCATAAACATAATTTATTAGTTTGATTTTAAACAATTATGAAAATATTATATGTGTTTATTTTAAATATTTGTATAATATTTTAAATTTTATATAAACATTAACAATGGGAATTTATATTTGAAGATTTTTATTAGCATTGTATATTGTATATAATTTAAACATTAATCACAATCATATAAAAACTATATATTCTCAGAATTAATTCACCATTTAATAGTTTTAATATTATTCCATTCTTTATACTCGTACTAATATATACTATTATCAATAAATGCATTTTTTTTTACGTTAGTCATAATATTGAACATTTAGTATCAGAAATATAATAAAGAAACACAAAAAAATGTTAAAATATTAACTTTTTTCTAATCAACTACAAAAATAATTATATTGCTAAAAAATGAACGATGAAATAATAGTTTTAGGTTTATAAAATCAATTAATTTTTATCTAAAAATTTGACAGCGTTTCAATTTTTATAATTAATTATTTATATAAATATTTATTTATTCAAATATATGTTATACAACCAAAACGAATACATCTTCTACTAAAGTGTAATTAAAAATTAAAAATTAAATGATTTCTTTATTTTTTTTTATTAAATATAAAAAGTTTAAAAAAAAAATAATTTTTTTTAAAGAAAAAAATTCCATTTCATATTTTTTCTAATAAAATTTTAATTATTGATTGCTTATATTATTAACAAAATATCTGCGTAAATATGTAAGTTAGAATTGTTATGTAATATTGTGTTTTGCGTACACAAAATATTTCATAAAATGAATTAAATTTGCAATACAAATAATTTTATATTGTTATATGAAAGAAATTTAGTTATAACATTGCTTCTAGCACTTTCTTGATTACCGTTTCCAGCAATTATAAACATTTGGTCAAATTACTGATACGTTAATATTATTATAAATAATTAAAGTCATGTCATCTTTAAAAGCTTTTCCTCTAATGAATCATAAAAACCAGCATAATAATATAATACATATTCAGTCATCTATGTTTATTATTAATTGAAAAGACTACCATTAAGTCACCAAGTGTATTCTTTACATTTGTTTTAATTAAAGTCAATTTTTAATATTCTTAATTAATTATTATTGATTTTAATAGATATTTATATTTTATATAGGTTTAATAAAAATGTACTTCCAAAATATTTTTAGAAAAAAAATAAGAAGAACTTACATTTATTCTAATTTTTATTATATATAATTATTTATCTTTAATATAGTTGCTTAATCTTAGAAAATTGATAGTTAAATTTACTTACTAACTTTTAAAATTACAATTTACGTGACTCACCAAGCCCAAATTATTCTATATTTTATTGGCTTGTCATAAACATTGGAAATTAAAACTTAAAACTTAGAAAAATATTTAGATATTTTAAAATACCTAATTTATTTATAATTGTGTAGTCAACAAGCCAATACAATTAGAAATTACACTATATTTTATTTGACGCACATCAAATTAAAATTTTACCAAAATTATCTTGTCAATATACCAAACAAAATTTTGAGCCCGTGACATAACATTAATGAAGTTCATAAATAAGGACCACCCTAACGCACATATTATATTTTTATTTTAAATTTTGAGTATATCGATGACTCATAAATGTATTGGTTTTAAATTAAGAGAGCTTTTTAATCAGATATAATTTATAAATATTATTGTATATCTATTACATATTCACATTTTTTTTATTAACATTTGAAAAATAAAAAAGATTTAGTTGTTTGTTTTTAAAATCCTTTCGGAGAATTTTCATAATACTTTTATAATGATTTGATATAATTTATTACCTACAAATTCGTACATTTTCTTTTTTAATTTTATTTTAGTATCATGTTTTGAATTACATAACGAAAATTATGGATAAATTATAATGTAGATTTTTATAACTTCTGCTGTTTGAAAATAAATTTAAAACTCATAAAAATACGCTCCACTGCGAGGATAAAGAAAAAGTTAAAATTAGTAATCTGTACATGTCATGATGTATTTTATTTCTGAAAATAAAAAATACAGGTCAAAAAATATATTTTTTGTTTTTAACTTTTTAGTCTTCTCATGAATGTGAATATACTACCTACTTTCATCTTTCAAAAATATATAGAAAACTCCCTTAATTTTAATCATATTTAAATTCTGAGCAGAATGATGAATGTGTTGATTTTATACGATGATTTGTTTTTCTATTTGAGTACACAATAAGTAGCATTTAGGCAAATACCACTCTGCTGTACATTAGGTATTGGATGGGTCACTATTACGGTTTACGGATGTATCAAATTTGAATTCAATATTTTATCTTTATTCGTATAATAACTTAATACAGATCATTCAGAAATATTCTCGTTTTTGAAGAATTAATTGATATTTGATATAGATAATAGGTAATACATTTAACGTATGTATAATAATGTAAAGTAAATAAAAAAAATATTGAACCTAATTATATAACTATTATTGAATTAGTATTTCCTTGTTCGTTTTTCATATTTATGTTGCAATATAATGTGTAAAGTATATATGCGAAGGACTTTTTCCCCTATTACGAAACATCAATTACCCTATTGCCCTTGAAAACTGTTTGAAAATCTAAAAATAATAAAACAAATATTGTTATCAAATCTTAATTTCTGTATAATATTTATGACAACAACCCTATAATCACCTATCTGTTTTTTTCATTTTTCCTTTTTTAACTGTAAAAATATATTATTTTAATAGAATTGACAATGATAATTGCGCATCATTAACTTGAGTATACTTTGCTCACTTCGACATAATATGGCACAATAATAGATGTATCGTATTAATATTGTTAAATTTAAGAGCTATGATTTATGATTTATCACGTATTTTTATTAATGAATTAGCTTTGGTTAAAGTTTTTATCAAATATATCTATAAAAATACGAAATTTCTATCTAGATGCATTAAAATATATTGGAGCATTATTATCCACAAATGGCAAATAGATATCCAAAAATATCTAAAATTTAAAACCAATTTTTAGTTTTATATGCAGATTCTAAAATTGTGAGGTAAAAAATCCACAAATCTGTTACATAATTTTACCCATGTCAAAACTGTCAGATCAATTGTTTAGATATAAAATATGTTAATAACAAAAAATACAAATACGAAATTCGTAATTTTATTTGCACTATCAAGATTGGACCATTATATGTGAAACGATTTTCAATGAATAACACGTGTCGGTTAACTGGATATTAGAAAGCGTCTAAAGCCAATAATAAGAGTAGGTATGGTATTGGATAACACCATTGCCTTGTAAGGGGATCACATTGATAACAGTTTCACATTATCCCATGCGACCTACTAAATGGCTTAAGAACTAAATGGCTCAATTAGCCAACCGATTAATTGATTTTATTCTCTGTTACTATCACATTTCAAATATAATCAAAATTGTGTTGATCATTGTTTCTTTTATTTTTAGAATACCATACTACCGGAAGCTGTACGATTTTGGGAACAAGCTCTCATGGTTCGCAAAACTGAAAACGTTATTCGACTCAACCGGTAATTATGTGAAAAATCTATTTAAAATTAATGATATGCATTTATAAAAGGAAATTATATTTTAAAAATTAATTGATGTTTTTATTGAAAAATGTCTATGTCTAATAGTTTTAAAATAATCATAAATGAATAGAGAACAGTATTAATTAAAATTGTATATATTTATAAGTTTTAAAAGAGTTTTAATTATAGTGCTAGCAATAACATTAACAAAATTTAAGTTATAATTTCAAAATAATATTGAATCCTAAAACCGTTGAAATTGCATTGAAAACCCATGGAAGTTATTCTGCTGTATAGTAGTTATCCAGTGAACCTCGTCATTAAATAGATTGCTCTTATAACAACTTACGAAAAACCTTATTTAAATTAAAATAACTACCTATTATAACTGAACATTTTATACATTTTTAATGAAAAGATAATTTTCATCTCTTAATTATTTTAATGATTATTAAAAAAATTAAACTTCAAACGATCATAAAAATTATAAATACATTATTTTACAATGTTTCAATACATTTTTGGTATTTTTCTAATGTGCTAAGAACAACTTATAAAAAATCATGCATTCATTTTTCTTGATTTTTTGGTTACATATAAAAATGTTATATTGTATATAAATCGAAGAAAAACTGAAATAAGTCAAACATTTCAAATATCTAAAAATTAGCAAAAAAAGGGACAAAATATTTTAAAATTATATCATGTCTTAAATTTTTTTATACATTTGATGAAAATTTCAAGTTAACAGTTATTTATTTTTTAATTACAACAAAAAAAAAATAAAACCAATTTGGCAGGAAACTGGTTTTGTATAAAAAATCCCGGTTTTCTCTCATTTTTTTTTAGTTTCTCCCGATTACTTTGTAAGGTACTAGGAATTTTTTTATTACTAACCCAAAAAGTTGAACATTAAATAATTGTAATAATAATTACACACACACACACACACACACACACACACACACACACACACACACACACACACATACCATACATACAAAACATATCAAACTCATTTTGAGCTCCACTTTTAATTTATATAACATTAATCACCGATTACTTATCGGTTATTATCAGTAAGTACGAAAAGTACGTTATTTTTATAATTACACACAATGAATATACAATATATTTTTATTATTATTAAATACACAATACAAGAGTAAATTATTATTAAATTAAATTTTTGACACACACTAATACAAGCCATATAATATTATAGATGTACGTATAATACTTGCTGATCCCTCGCAGCGTTGCCTGTGACAAATTAAACAATACCCCTGGATTTACCCTGTCCTAAATGTATCTAAATGTAAACTACACAGATTTTTAACACAGTTGTTAAAATGGTTTTGCCATATATAAAATACAAATATCAAATTATATTCATTCATAATAAAATAATATTTTATTTTTTATAACCAATGACAACCTTTTAATTTTTATAAATAAAAACATATTCGTTTTTCATAAGCCAACAAGTCTATGATATATAAGTCCCTCTTTAAAATGCAGATTTTGAAAAATCTTTTCTTAGTGCACTTGAATACATGATGGTACCAATATACCGTGAACATTTATAGACATCTCTATAGTTATCATATTTCAATAAATTATAAATATTTTTATATATCAATCAGTGTGCGGGATTTCTTTTATAAATTATACAGATACTTTACATAATATAATAGTTAATATGCTATTCATTATGTAGTATATACGTATTTAGACTTGGCCTTCATAAAACAATTTTAAATTGTATAGATAAATAAAAATATTTACAATTTTAATCCAAATGTTGATTAGTATTTCAAAACTTGTACTTTTTTGATTGTTTACCAAATTTTTAATATTTTTAATTTGACAAGGTAATAAATAATTAGGTATACAATTTTAAATAATTTTAGGCAAATAAATTAACTTATTGCATTTTTCCTATTACATTTTCGAATTTTTTTTTCAGAAAATGTGTAAACAATCAAGTTTTTTATCGAAAAGGGGATCCTCATCCATACTGCAAGAACGCGTGTGAAGACCGAACAATGTGCGGTGAAGTACAAGTCCCCGAAGAGCATTTGGAGGTAAAATGTGTAATAATAATAAAATTAATATTAGTTTTAATTTTAATTTAAAAAATAATGTTAATCTTCAGTGTATTCTTGTAACAAAAGTCCTGGATTAAATTATTGATTTATAAGTAATTTAAATATTGTTAAGAATATAATAGGTTACCTATTATAGTAAGTAGGTACCTAAATTAACTTAACATGAACGGTTATAATATATATATATGTAAATATTGTAATTTGCTGTATCTTGGAATATAAAACTCAAAAACTGCCTTATCATTATGGCGGGCGTAATAATGTTATAATATAAGCGTAGCGTAACTCAATACTCGCAGTATACATATGCTATATCGTGCTAGGTCATGTATTTTAATTTTTAAATGTATTGTATTATAAGCATTTGTATGTGGAACAAATAATCGTTTGTTATTGGCGGACTAGGTTTACGCAAGTGAAATCAAGAGGTACACGTGCACTATTGGCTCCAAACATCAAAGGGACTTATATTACACGCATATTGTTAATGGTAATCGGTAAAAACAACTCTGCAAAAACGTTAGGTAAAATCTACAAAATTATAATTTTAAAGCACACAATGACAAAAAATTAGTTTCAGCATTATATATCAAGTATCAATTTTAATTTTAACATTTTATTGTCAATAACAACAAATTAAGTTAGGATTATTACATTATTACGATATCCATCGTTATGGATCCAACGCTCGATTTTTGATATTTTTATTTGATAATTGACTTAAAAGTGATGTATGTTATATTAAGTAGAACATACTTGACGTTTCATCTTGTTGTTTTTACCGTGTAGTTTCGTTATACTTGACTTTTTGTTCTGTGCCATTTTTTTCCTATGTTAGTATTTTTTTTAATCAGCTAAATTGATTTTCAAAGACAATGTTCAATAAACCAATAACAAATAATCATTGTTTTATTACCCGTATAAAAAAATGTTTGCGCCTACTGCTTGTAACTGTTTAAAACTATAACAGATTAAATTGAACATATCAGACTTTTTTAATTATTATTTCTTTTTATAAATTTAAATTTATAAAAATTCGGGGTGTCGCTTTAGCAAGTAGACACACTCAATTTGAGTACCTCAATTTCGTTTGATCGACCCCGAACTACCGGTATATTGCCATAGTAATGTGTCTGTATTGTTATATGCTTTTATGACGCGTATTTCAGCATGTTAATACTATTATACTAACCTATAATTTTTATTTCAACGGTGGTTCCTAAAAATTATTTTAAATTTAAAGAAAATGTAGTCCTTAACTTTTTTAAAATTTATTAAAGGCCAATGGAAATTCAGGTAAAATAAAATAAAATAATGTACTTAGATCCATGATGATAATAGCTTTGATTTTATAAATAATACAAAAAAAAAATCCCGTTCAAATTAACTGGCTTTTATACAACGAGTGTCTTTATTTAGGCGTGCAAAACGTGTAACGCATCGGGCATGGATTGCGGCACGGGGACGTCAAAATCAGGCGTAGGCATCGAAGGAGCTGACTTCGTGTTCTACGTAAGCGCGATGGAGACGGAACGGTGTCACAAAGGATTGACGGTAGCGTACGCGGCCCACTGCCAGCAGGAATCGTCGCTGGACCGGCCGATTGCCGGACATGCCAACCTGTGCCCGGAGAGTATCAGCACTAAGCCGCAGGAGCTCGAAGTGCTCCTGTCCACTGTCAAACACGAAATACTGCACGCGCTCGGGTTTTCCGTTAGTCTGTTCGCATTTTACCGGGACGCTAATGGATATCCACTGACTGCCAGAGAAGACAATGGCAAACCCAGGCTCAACGAAAAGTAAGATAACGACCAATATATTTTATACTCTGTGCCAGATCTATAGGAAAGGGAAACCGGGAATTCGTATACATGGCTGGATATTTTTAAAACTATTTTGAGAGTAATTTCTTTTGTAGTTTATACTTCAATGTCAGATCGGCCAAGTAGCAAATCAAATTAAAGTATGTTTTACCATTTGCGTCATTGAAACAAGATGAGTGTGTTACAAATCGAGTTTTATTATATACATAAAACGTTAAATCCATATAACATTTTCGAAATTTTCAAGAATAGTTGTAACTACGCTTATGTGTATAATAAACCTTGTATTACATTTTCCCATCTCAATACAACAATAGCCAATTTACCAATTTTATTAAAACTAAAACCTCTAAACAAATTTTCAAAATCTCATAAAATGTCCTAACAATTTTTGATACTAATATCTATGTAAACACTTTTTGTGCAGTAAATAATAATTATTTGTTTGATTTATTGGGTACTTTTTAATATTAAATCAAAAACTTTGTTTTATTATATTTTACTGTATAGGTAGGTATTTTTATACAAATTATATTGTAAAATATAATTACCAGATGATTTACACTATATGTACATGTGAAACAATTTCTGTTGTTTTAATATTTTCTGTATAAATACTAATACTAGCAGGTATGAAAAATAAATATTAATTTTAATTGCAAACGAAATAATATATTTTTTCGAATATTTAATATTATCATGGCATTTTAAGTAACAATTTTATTTTTGTGAAAATAGCCAATTTTATTAATATCCCCGGAAGTTCAAATCATTAGATCCTGATTTTGATTTATTTTTTTTTTTGTATACTTGTAAAACATAAGTTATAGGTATTTACCTAGTCACCTTGTTCATAAATACCTTTTGTCGCGACTCAAAATGTTTAATATATTTTATGTCCAGACTGGGTTCACTCATCGTAACAACTACAAACAATATTAATGCTGCATTTTAACTCGAACTATTGCAATTTATTTCATACTTTCGTTAATTTTCAATTTGTTTGACTGGTGTTTTTGATCTTTTCCCTGAAATCCATTGCGTTTTTTACAAGCAGACAACAGTACAAATGAAAACAAAAAATTATATTACCTATAGACTGTAATCATTTTAAGATGCCAGTGTAATGTCAATTCATATTCTCGGTACAACATTTAAAAAAAATACAATTATATTCTTTATTTTATACAAATGTTAATGCTAAAAATTGCATTTTATATTTTTAAATTTAAAGAACTATGTACCTTTACTTATACCTTATTAAGTTTTGCGTCTTTATTTAATATTCGTTAAACATTTCTAAAATTGTAATCTTTTATTTAGTCCCCCTAAATCAATTTAATATAATATTTAAACACATAAAAAACTTAAAATCAATTATTGTAGTAATAATCGATGACCGATACACTTAAAATATGGCAAGCCCCCCCCTAATATAACTAGAGCTAAATACTATAAAGTTTTTATATTTTATGTTATTTAACATATAATAATAAGTATTAGTTACTAACAATCATTTATTATAGACTTCAGGCAAGGCAGTGGAGTGACAAAGTAATCAAGACAGTGATAAGACGCAATTGGACAGTACATGGTGGCGTGGTCGACAAAGAAGTTCAAATGATGGTAACACCTAGAGTCGTAGAAGAAGTTCGAAAACATTTCAACTGCTCATATTTAGAAGGAGCTGAACTGGAAGACCAAGGGGAAGATGGTACGGCTCTCACTCATTGGGAAAAAAGAATTTTTGAGGTATTTATTTTAATAATTATCTTGACATTATAATATTTTATTTATTCGTTTTTAGAACACATGTGTATACAATTACATATTAATTTATATCAATTAAATTTATTAGTTCGTCGTAGAATTTTTTTAGTCAATTATTGCGTTGATATATTTCATGTTGCATAATATTTCGTCAATGTTGAAAGTTTATTTTAAACAAAAATGATGGATTTGTACAACACATATGAAAAGTATGTTACACCTCTTTCTCGTATTTTTTGTTATGAGTTTCTCCGGGTTTTTAAATTTTTCCAATCTGCTAAAGTAATCGGTAAATTGGGTTATATATTTATCATACAAGATAATAAAAAATAACGTTGATAAAATTAGCATCAATCATAAAATAAAGTATGAAAAAAAAAAAAAAAACCACCTGTTTAATACATTTTCTGTAAAACCCAATAATATTGTTTCTACTCTCATAATCTGCAATATTTAGAACATTTAGAGATTAGATTTAAACTTAGAGCCTTTTTTAGTTAATAAAATGTATGAAATCTATAGAAACTTGAATTTTGTTATGAAGGTTTTAATATATTAAAATGTCCAAGTTCCAAATTTAATTGAAATATACCCTGTTTCTGCGTATTAAAAACTTGCCTAAACACATTATGAATAATGTTATTAATACAATGTTAATACTTAACATTATTTTAATAAATCAATTTTTCTTTCAATAAATAATAATTTGATCATTTTTAATTTTATGAGCCATCATCTTTAATATAATATATACTAAAAGAAAATTGTACAGTGTATTAAATTGATTTAGAGTTCTACAAGTAGCGTCCAGCAACTATATTGAATATCAAACAGAAGTTTAAACTACATTTTTTTTTATTGGAAACACCAATCGCCTAAACGGTACTGATGTTAAGAGAGCAGCTCCGTTGCTGGTTCTCAGATGAGTTCTCTGATTCCTAGGTCGTTATTTTAGCAATTTACACATTATTTCCTGATTTAACCATAATTATCAAGATAAAAAATAGTATCTAGCTGTAATGCTGTATCTCTTCTAACATATATATTATGTATATATACTTTAATATACATAAAATACTTTTTTATTTTTTATTCCTTGTAGTTATTAATTTTCTAATTGAAATTAAAAACAAAATTTATCTTTTGACAAAAACTGGTGTTCTTTTTTATTATGTACAAGCTAGATTTTGATTAGAAACCACCCCAAATTTTTTAAATGAATAAGAGACCCTACAATTTCACAAAAAAATTCAATTTTTATTTTTTTTTTACATGATAGGATTTTTATAATTTATAAGTTTATAATATATTTACCTTATAGCTTTACTTACTGTATTTTAAGCCTTTTTTATAATATGATGATGGTATTATAGGATAATATTGAATTTGACATATTTTCCGCTTTTCATAATATTTATTTGAATTTATTAAGCAGAATTTTGTCAGTCGAATCCGACATAAATAAACTGTACACTTATGTAACACCCAAATCTGTTTATCTTGCGACAGATGCATTATATATAGTATAACTAACAAAGTCCTAAATAAACGGTTATTGTAAATAAAATACCAATTTGCAACTAGTAAATCCTAAACTTGCACTCATATAAAACTTTATTACTTCACTATAGTATCAATTTTTTACAAATTACTGTTATTAAAAAACTAGTTCTACAGTATAATGTTGTTTTCAGTTTTCATTTGAAAATAATGTATGATTTTGATTGCTAGTCAATATTTTAGGAACTACCTGTGCCATAAAAACAATAAGTTAAATGTTTATATAATAATTTCAAAGATACAGACTGATGTAATAAAGTCATTGTTTGCTTCCTTAATGGGTGTCTTTAACGTATAAAGTGTAAATAATTTATTCATGTTCGCATTTTATTACGTTTTCAATGAATCAAAATAATAATAACTAAAATTTTGAATAAAATTTTCAAAATATATTATGAACACAATGAAACGATTCCTACGTTTTTTTTTATATAAAATAATAAAACAAAAACAAAATAATCAGTTTTGTAATATTTTTGAAAATATACCATCTTTATCTCATAAATGGTAATTTTAAACTTTTAATTTTAATACAGTAAAAGTATTCTGATTCATCTAATTATCACAGTGATAGATACCAAAAATTGAGACTTTTCCAATATATAATTGCGTTATTCGACGATCATTAATTCAGATATTCTCACTTTATAATCAACTGCTAAAGAAACCATGCATAATATCTCACTGCTGCAGTGCTGTGCTTAATATTAGTATATTATTAGTATTATAAATTTGAAAGCTATTATAAATCATTGCACTTTCAAAACAACTATGAGAGTGTAATACGATTACCTATAACGTTTAATGGATGTTTTTTAAAATTTTAAACACACGTCAAAATTATTAAATTTATATTAAAAGTAATAAATATAATATCTGTAACCTTATAAAACTATTACCTTTAATACCCTAAAAATACAAATTGTATTAAATTAAATCTAATACCATTTAAATATTCAATATTGCAATAGGTACAATTAATTTATAGAATAAATAATATTGGCAGTTATAATGATTTTATGTTAACATTTATACATTATTATACATTTTTATACATTTATTATGTGTCGGTCTAAATATTTTTATTTTAAACGATTAAAACCAAAAAGTAAATAGCTTTTCTTACGATAAATATTTTATTAATAATTAGTACTTGACTATTAAATAATTTATAAACTATAATAAATAATATTTGAAATTTAATATAGCTAAAAAAATAATCTTTATAATAGTTGACTCATTTCCCCTGCTGATAATCTATTATCTTTAGTTTCAGAATTGTATGTAATATCAATTATCCTTGCTTATTTCTATAATATAATTAAAATATATATTTTACAACTTGTATGTAGAATATAAAACCATAAGGTACACATAACTGCATTACTGTTTTTTTTTAATATTGAATTAAGTGAGTGATAAATTATTAAGATAATATAAAAATAAATAGACTTAAAATGGTTCTTAACAACTCATCATTAAACAATTTAATTATTATCTAAACACACGGTGACCAGCTATAAAAATCCAAAATAAAATAAAATTTTAAAACTTTACTCCTCTATCATAAAAAAACCCTTTTCCTAGAGAGAATTGGTCAATGTGTATAATATTCTAACCATTTTAGCCATAGATCATCTCCATCTATAATGATTACTTTGTATCTGTTTTTTTTTATTACTATGTAAACGTATTAGGTGTGTTTCTTTATGATGAAAATATTTATCAATTTAAAATTTTCTAATATATGATTATCAAAATATAAAAAAAAATAATAATAATAAAACTTTATGTACCTATAAACATTTATTAATAATATATTTACTATATAATTCAACTTCGATAAAATTATATATTATCTTGTATTATTATGCATGGGGTCGAATCATAAAACATAAATGAATATCAAACTATAAAAAAAACATTACCATCATGTATTAGACCTTATAGTATTTTCAACTAATAGATACATTCGCATGTACTTAATACTATTGTTAAGGTCACTAGGACGTTGCATCATAAAAGAGTACTATCCTACAGAAAATAATTGGTACTTCTGTTCATCATAACTATAAATACTGCGTACTATAAATACCAATTAATTTTTTAAGGAAAGTGAAAATCTCGGACTAATATAGGTATAATTATTTCCAAGAATAAAGTATTGCAGCGTAGAATACTTGGACTCTACTATAATAATCGTGACTTAATCACACACTTGTGTTATTTATCATTAAATCATTGCATTTTTTCCACTTAACTGTTATAACACTTTATTTCATTTAAAACTTATTATATTTAAACTTTTATTTTAGAATGAAGCAATGACGGGTACTCATACACAGAATCCAGTATATTCAAGGTTAACACTAGCACTGATGGAAGATACTGGATGGTATAAAGCTAATTATTCATTAGCCCAGGATCTCAGCTGGGGCAAAAACTTGGGCTGTGATTTTGTAACAAAAAGCTGTAAGCAATGGATGGACTTGAAACGTGCCAAAGGCCAATCCATCCATCCATTTTGTAATAAAGTGAAAAGAGATCCTCTGGAAACCGAGTGTACGGATGATCGTAGCTCAGTAGCACTATGCAACTTAGTCGAACACGTACAGCCCTTACCCAACTTCTATCAGGTCAGTAATTTATTTTGTAGTTATTGTTATTCCTAAATTTTTTCTTCTATGTTATCAGTAAATATTCTGAAAACTAAATATGATACAACTTCACATATTAATATATAGGTACAACAGTAACATTGTACATTTTAATCTATAGTCTATAGACCTATACAAAGTGATAGTGTGAAACTTAGTTGTATTTGTGCTTGATTTAACATACAAAGCTAATTCTAATATGAATTAATTTTTTTTATTAGATTTTATTTTATGTAGATAATGTATTTACTTTATACTTTTACCTGCTCTAATTGTATTTATAGTCAGCAAGAATTATAATTATTATAATTTAGAATAAACTAAAACTAAAATATACTAAATTTTATAAAGTTATTAATATTTAATTTGCCCACTTAATTTAACAATTACGTTATCACTTATAGATTATTTTGAGTAAAATTTAAGTTATAAGATACTTTATTATTCGTCATATTTATGGGTACAATGATCTAACATAAATAGTATAATTACGCATAGTATAATTAAAAATCAGGTGTCTCTAAAGTCTAAAATATAACAAAATGAATAAAACATTTGATTTCACAAATCTATACATAATATTATCCTATTCAAAGTTTAAATACGTTTTGTACTTACCTATAGGTAACAGTTAAATCTAATAAACATCTAATTTAAAATCACAAATTTATCAGTTTTATATATAATTGTATTGGTGTATATTATAAAATAATATAAATTAATAATAAATAATTAATAAATAAATATATATATATTAATAAATATTAATACTTATTTATATTGATTCGAAATTCTATTTTATTATGTTATTATTCTTTTGAACTAATAAAAATTAAAATACCAATTTTTTTAAAATGAGTAATTTAAAAACAGCACAGACATAATCAGATACTAAGAACGAATTTATCGTATTAAACTAGTTCTGTATAATTAATTTAAATTTAACAGCAGTAATACCTAAAAACCACTCGGATTACATATTATAAAAGTTAATTGAATTTATAATACTTAGAAAATATGGAAATATTATTAATATAACTTTAAATTAAAACTTCAAAACCCTTAATACCTTGGTTATAGGTTCTCATACGATCATGTTCAGTGAGTCCATTATCTTCTTGAAAAAAAAATAACAAAAAACTTCGTAAAAAAAAAATATTTTGTTATTATTAAAATTAAACAATTATAATAAGATGAAAGTTTCAAGAAGTGATCTTAGTAGGATTTGGAGTTTAATTCAAATAAATTTTAAAACTTAAAATGTCCGTTTTAATTTAAAACTGCAAGTACGCATTTTTAAAGCCGTAAAGATTTAGTATGTTAACACTATTAACGCTATATATAACAGCTATCCAGTAATTGCATTTATTCTTATTTTTATTATATTATTTTAGAACTTTGATAACATCCCACACGTTACACCCGGTCGCGAAGCATATTACGGAGGATCCGTAAGTCTTGCGGATTATTGTCCATATATACAAGAGTTTATATGGAGGTCAAAAAGTGTGGTGATAAGAGGATCACATTGTCAGTATCCAGAAAATAATCCACGTAAGTACATAAATATATTATACTTTGAATGGCATGTATCACTATATTGTTCAGATCAATGGTTATAATATTAAATGAATATATTAGATGTTGAATAATATAATATATGCATCACTATAACAGATATAATATTAGGTTATAGTCTTATAGATATTGGTAAATTCAAAACTAAAATATAATTTAATCGTTTTATTCAATACGTTATCGATTTGAATAAAATAAAATGTAAACGCATGTTGCCTTATAAAATTCTGCAAACCATCGATTATTTACAACAGACATATTGTAATCTAATTTCAATTTGTGTAATAGTCTTAGTTTTTTGAAATCTAAGTAGTTATTAATTTATAGTACCTACCTACAATAGTTATATTTGGATCAAGATATAGTTAAAAGAAAAATAAATGCTGTGTTGTAGTTGTCTAATGTTCAGTGAACATATAATTATCTAAATAATAGATTTTCTCAATACTCAGTTGATAGTTTTGTTTTATTCTTTTTAGATCCAGATAAGAACTTTGCGTTAGAAGTATATGGAGACAATTCTAAATGTTTCGACCATACTAATCAGATGTGGGAAGAACAAACGTGCAAACAAGTTAGACAATGGCAACATTGGGGCTCTGGATGTTACGAATACAGCTGTCAAAATGGAAGACTTCATATTGTTGTAAGTTTTTCTCTACTTCAATCATTAAACATGCTGTAGAAATATATTTCGAGTGATTTTTTGAAATATTATTTAAATTTATAATATTTTAATTTTTCTCGGTAATATTTATTGATAAATTAAAATTATATATATTTATTTACTTCATATAACGTTTTAAAAATAAAAAACCATTTACTCAAGTACCCAACATATGAATATTCAATATAATTTTTCAATTTTATAGGTCGTTTAATATAATATATAGATAAGTACTAAGTACCTACTTAATATATTTATACATTTATTGGCTTGTAATAGGAATTAAATATTAATTCCGATTTCCAATTGGCGGCTCGTTGATTTTTGAATGACGTTTTATTAATTAAGTTTCTGATAATTAAACAATTTTTTTAATATTTTATTCTGATTACTTATTTTGTTTTCAACAATAATTTATTGTATAAATTGCATAATAAGCCGTATTTTTAATTTGCTACAATATATTTTTTGTGTAGTTAATAATAAAAAATTTATTTTGATTTAATTTTATAGAATAAAGTACCTATAAATAATTATTTTATAAAATACTTTAGCTTTTTAATATATACTAAATTTGTTTTTATACAAATAAATTATTATTTAAAAGAAATATCCTTGCATACATAAAAAAAGTCTGAATTTAATTATCTTGCGTTTAAGATAAATTACTTTATTTAAAGCTTACTACTTACATAGTTTTAAAAGAGAGTATAGAAAATAATCTAAAACTTTCGTACATTTAAATTGAATCATAAGAAGCTTCAAAGCAGTACAAACTAGGTATCAGAAAATTATAATTTGTTATACAATAGTATTATTATGTAGTTTTAAATACTACTTAATTGTTTTCCAACACAACAAAATATTAACCGTATTCTCAGAATTTATATTTATAGTGTTATGAAACAGTGTGTAGTTTATTTTTATTAGGTACCTGAAAATTATAAATTATTTTCAATTGTTTAAATCAGTAAAATATTTTGAAGTCATTACAATTTTTCTTTGGCTGGACTCTAATGTCAAATATTTTCAAACGTTAGAATTAGCTTAAAATTGCTTTTCGTTTTAGTGGTTAAAACACGGCTAAAAACAAAACTAAAGTTAGTAAAAATATCATATTCAGTTGTCTTAAAACTTGTTATGGTAGGGGGGTGATGGGTTGACATTCGGGTCTTAGTGACATAGCTCTCTGATGCGGGTTGGTGAGCGAACTGAGAAATGGGTACAGCCCCCTATTTCATTGTAATATTCTTTCTTTTCACTTCCAAAAAAAAAAAAAAAAACTATCGTTACTGCGTTCAAAGTACCTATTGACAATATACAATTATCGTCATTGCCCTGTATAATATTTATATTCTACGTTATCGTATATAATGTCATATTATATTGTAGTATAATATATTTAGTGTATTATAATTATAATACATATATTATACATAAATATTATTTTTGTATTATTATTATTATATAATATTAATATTACAATATTGTATGACGTATCTGTTTGTGTACACTACAGGTGTCCAACCACACGTACACGTGCTACTTCCCGGGCCAGGAATTGGTCATCCGGCTAGTAGCCAACGGTTGGCTACACAAGGGCGTCATTGTGTGTCCGGCGTGCGAGGAGTTGTGCGGCGGCGAGTCGGACAAGTGCAAACCGCCGCAGGACGTGCCGCTCACCACACCGTACCATCGCGAACAACTAGCATGCGGCGGCACGGCTACGGTCGCCGTCACGGTCGCGACCGCTGTCACCACGGTAACCGTCGCCACGCTGTTACTCATGATCTCGACGTGAACAAACAACGATGTGATAATTTCATAACATATTATTATATTATCGTATTTCGTTTCTCTTCCCATCTCTCTCTCTCTCTCTCTATCTATCTCATTATCTCGTTATATCTATAAATCTATCTCTTACTATTTTTTTGTTCGTCCCTCTGCGTGTTGTGTGACGTGTGTATATATTAAAATATTCCGTGTCTGTATGTGTATTATATAGGTATAAAAAATAGATAGTGATTTATGATCGTCATCTCGTAGTCATCGCAGCATTCCTAAATCGTTGCGCTAGTCCGGAGCGCGAATTTCATCGCACTCCGTTAAGGTGAATAGATCGAAGCTGCATTATATAGTCTGCCGAAAATCAATATTTTTCCAACCAAAAACATATAATATATATATAAATATTAATGTATTCCGTCAACGCAAGTATAACTAGAAAAACATTATACCACAGTTGTAGCGGGGCATATTTTACGAACAAAAGTGGTTGTATTCTCCAGGCCCCAAATTTACGCATTTGCGTATTAATTATAGATTTGTGATCGCAAGATCCGTAGTTTTACGTACACGTATGCGTTATCAAACTATATAAATGTTAATGTGGAAATATTGACAATCAAATTAACATTTTTCAATTACCTACTTATACAGGCGTATTTGGTACATTCGCTTTTCTAAGTTTTTAGACTTGTAACTTGATAATTTTTAATTTTGGTGATATGATTTATTTATTATGAAGTTACGATTTTTCATTATTACTTTCCCGCTATTATTATTTCTGTGATAAATTTCATTCCATTTTGTCATTTTTAAAGCATACAATTTTCCATTGTATAGTTATCGATCGTCCTCGGATAGAGGTATAAAACGTTTTCGTAATATCTCTATATAAGGGTCATGGTCCGGGGAACACAAATGTAAGTTTTCTTCTATAAGAGACATTAAGAATGTTAACAATTAATAGGTTTTAGAACCAATCCCAGTGATGAAAATGCTCATGTATGGATATAAATGTGAAATAAAAAGTAATCGTTTTAAGTGTAATATAAATATACGTTATAGAAAAAATAATTGATACCTATAGAGTATAGGTACACCATGTGTCATTATGATCATTAGAATTTTCGTGATTCGTGTGTAATATTTTTAATTTTTTAAGTGAGGTACGTGTATAAACTACTTAGTTCGCCTACTGGTTTACTTTAATATATACATTCTTTCATTGATATAAAGAGTATCCGAGTAGATACCAGTGGCGTAACAAAAAAAAATTGGGCCCCCCGCAAAAAGAAAAATAGGCCCCTAAAATAATGTTATACCAAATATAACCCTGTAACCAAAAGTCCCAAATTATCGTACCCCCTCCTCCCGCAACGCGTAGTCTGCGGGCCCTCAGTTACGCCATTGGTAGATACATGTATTATCTATATTTGTGTAATTATATACGTGTATTATTTACATTCGTGGTTTTACCAACCCTGTAGTTAAATGAAACATGTAAAACAGCTATAATCTAACGTATTCCATTTATGACAGATCAATTTTCTTAACAAAAGAAAAAAAATATCAAACAAAGAAAATTGTTCATAATCAAATTTTTAATCGATATTTAACCTTACAAAAAAGTTTCTTTTTTAAATCTAAAATTAACAAGTTATCAACAAAAAAACTCCATCGTTTTATTTATTCTGCAGTTAGGTATAGAATAAAAGTAATAAAATATAAGATATAATAAAAGTCTCTTTCATTTTTCTATCATGGCCAAGGTACGTACTTCAATCAGTATTTGGCTTTCGTTATTCGGCGTAAACATTCCGAATATACTATTTTAAGTAGATATTATTGTGTATTTTTCTGTTTTCGTGAACGAGTAAATAGCCAGAGGCTGGATATTTAAAAACGCTCAAAAATAAATAATAATACTCTGATACACGGCAAACAAACATTCCTCACTTCCTAACTCCAATACATACATACATAATAATATGTATAGTATATGTATTACCTACTGCCCTACTATTTAGATATTGCTTGGTGCTTTAGTAGAATTAATTAATTGTTTGAGCGGATGTAAGCATTTACAATTGAAATGGAACATTACGCCATCATAAGATGACGTATTTTTTTATCAGTAAATCTTCTATAATTTTATCTTCGGTATCCTTATAATATTATGTATATTCTATATCATAGTTACCTACCAATTTGTATTGTGTAAAAATATTATTTTTAATTTTATTTTTAAGTACCTATTGTAATTACTAATTACCAATTTACATAATTATATAACATATTATGTTTATAAGTGTCACTAGATGTTAAGTTGTGAATATGCGTTTTTTCAATTAGAATTATAGTATTATAGTGTGTAGGTATGTAAGATTAAAAATAACGTAAATATTTATACTTATTATGTCTGGATGATTTCCCTCAAAACCACAGCATTTGATGTAAAAAAATTTAATGGCCCATATTTTATTGGTAATAAATTACCAGTAGAATATTTTTATTTACCCTTGTTAGTTATTTCAATTTTAATGAATTATATAAATAATTACGTACTATCAATAACTATGCATACCTATAGTACCTAATACTCGTATTATAATATAGAATCATTTATCCTGTAAACCGAATATAATAAAATACATGTTTTGTTGTTCCTATAATATATTTAATCGCGTTTTATTGTTATGTTTATAATATTAATAACTGTAACCAAGTCCTGCGCGTGTCGTTTTGGCACGGCGAATTCGGTTTTAATTTTTCCGATTACTCACACTCTGCGGCTACCGTCATCGTTAACAGAATACAGACGATGACTATGATAATAATATATATATTGTATCATACACCACGACATTCGATAATATACATAGTATATATATATATATATATATATATATCATATGAGTATATTCCTCTGATTCTAAATATAAAATTCGTATTCTCCCACTTGTACACGTTGGCGTCACAGAAAACGCCGTCACGGTGACAAAACGAAAAACGAGAATAAAAAAAAAAAAATCTGAAAAACTGAAACGTTTTCGTCAGTCGCGCTCTCAGTGTGTCCGTCGGACAAATGGACGCCGCCGCTGCGCAAGTCGCATTACGGGTACTCCTACTGTTGTCATCGTCGCCGGCTACTGTCGTAGGTGAGTGAACACCAAATGTAATAGTAATATAATATTATAATCTCATGACTCTATGATGTGCGCACCTCGGGTTAACGATTTGTTAAGGTGTACAACTATAAAAGATTATACTATTACGTGAAATAATATAGTTATATTATATATGTTATAATATAATACATAATATGTTTCTTCTAAATTAATCATTAAGATATTAACAACGTTCGATTTGAAAAAAAATGCTGTAGGTCAATTGCCATTAATAAAATTGAATATATCCTAAAATTATTATACTTATCGTTGTCACGGCAACGGGTTAATTACAAGATTAGTGATTACTATAATACTGATCTACAATAAATGTGTTAATTTTGTATGATGCTGATCGGTATGTGCGTTTAATATATAGTAACATTGATACCGATGATTAATAAAAAAAAATTACACTCTCCTCTCGGAATAGTTGTTGAAACTGAATTTTTATATAAAATCGAATAATAATAATAATAATGTATTATTTATGACTACCATGACGATGTCAGTGCACGTGTATGATTATAATGGTATTGTATTACACCAAATGCAACCCGATATATCTGTTAACTCGACCGTTATTCGGACACTGCATGTTACAGTTCTACAGTGAACGATGACTAAACGTTTTGCTTTTTCGCATCATTATTTAACGGAATACTAGTTACCTTTACAATCGTATCTAATATATTATAATATATATATTAGGTATAAAGTATAATATATATATGTATATTATACATTGTATATACCTACATATATTAATATATTGCAGCAAATACCTTCGCCGTTGAGGTATTGATCTGAGACCGTATATTGTTCTTCTATTAATATAAAACTAAATAAAAAAATATTGTGCATATGGCTCATATTTTTCTTTTCTCTTAGGTAGGTATACCTATTGTAGTTGTATCCGTTCTACGCTATATGGTGAGAAAATCGTTGGTTGCATATTATTTTACTTATCAATCGTACACTTTGTATCAATAAAATGATGAGTCGACCAAATAACATTAAATTACATTTTGTAAATTTTTTATAGAAAGTTCTCTGACTTTTTTTTAATAGTATAGTTTATTTTATTTATTAAGCTAATTATACTATATTATTATTCAAGGGATTTCAAAAAAAAAGTCCAGATCTATTAAAATTAATTAATAATATCATTGTATTTCGTTAACTATTTTATTTGTTTATTTATATTTAGATTTGTAAATAATTTTAAAACCAAAAATTAATTTAGTAGGTCCGTAAAAAACTGTAAATATCTAGTGAAGTAAGAAAATTGTTGTTAGAATTGTGTTTAAATCAAATAAGTCGCCAATTCATCAACAGCAGCCGTCAATGACCCCTCACAAATATTAAAGGTACTTAACGTTAATACGTCTACTTTACCGATCAATATAATATTATGAAGGCTCAATGTTTTATCAGAAAATAGACTATACCACTATTTAAAATGTACTAAGCCGTTTTTATATGAAACATTTGTTTTTATGTTGTTTTCTATGTATATATATAGTAGTATGATCATACATTCATACTTAAAACTTTCTAAGACAATAAGGATCAGGGCTCATTTTCATTTTCGTGAAAGCTTGTTGCTTGCTATCGTAGAGACCCCAATTTTTAACATTAATAAACTTCAATTACAAGAATTTGAAAAAAATTAAACGGTTATAGGTAGGTATGTATACTATTTGCAGATCAATTTTTCAGACATCAAGTTAACAAAAACCATTAAATTACGGACACAAATATTTCTCTTCACCACTTTTCTATGGCTCAGAAAAAACTATCAATAAAAGTTGGTAGGTGAATATAAATTATTTTTATCTTACATCATTGTACATTAATTCACTTATATTAATTAATAAAGACGAAATACATTTAATCTGACAGAAGTAAGACCCCCTCGGGCTTCGTTAAACTGATTTAAAATATTTATTGACTACCGTCTCAAAAGTACCGACGCGGCAACATAATCTTCATTCTAATAAATATTCATTAATAGAATAGCTAGGTATGTAAACAAGGGTGATAATTGAAAATATTACACGGAAAATTGTCTACTTCCCGGCGTTCGTAATAGTTATATCAGAATTTATTAATGATTTCAAATTTTTCTGCAATGAGTATATTATATTTTTGTCCTCAATTTGTATGTCACCTTTTTTAATGTCGTTCACAATCAAAAAACACCGAATAAACCTACGGCTTTTTTTTGTCAAAATACATTGTAAATTAACAGTATATTTCGAAATTGTTTGTTGAAGTTTAGTTGAATTGTATAATATTTTATAAAATCCATAATTTATTTGATTAGCACACCTCCAATAAAATGGGGATCTTTATTTCAAAATCTCAGCTATGTGTGTAGACTAAGTAAATTAGGTATAATAGAAGCCTCGCATATTATCGTTTTTACATTACGAATTTCTGATTTTATCGCTCGAGTATTTGATAAGTATGTATAGATCGAAAAGCGATTTTTTTGTGTGGCAAACACATTATAATATTATCGTACCATAACATTTGAGGAATATAAAAATATACATTTATGTTTAGACAACTCGTTACACCGGATTGTCACTGTCTATAAACATAAAAATATGTATATAATATATATAAATATATTATACTTAAATATTGTTCATATTACATTGATGCAGTCCTGTGCGGCCGTCCCGTGTGGCTGACAGACGGCGATACGCTGTACTTGAGATGGCAGAGCGGGCTGGGCTTGTTGAACCGATGCTCCGTTGTGCTACCCAACGGCACAGAGACGACCCTGCCGGACGCGACAGCCTCCGCCGTCACCGCCGCTAATCTCACGTACGTGGGCGACGGTTACCAGTCCGGACAATGCGGTCTCAGGGCCGCGAGCGTGACGCCAGGCGTCGGCAATTGGACGCTAACGGCGTCGTCGGTGGACGGACGATACGATCGGGACACGAGTCACGTCACGTGCATAGGTAAAAGCGGTCAATATTTATTTGTTTTACGTTGAGCGAATATTTTATCTAAACATTCTAAACACGATTAAAACGATGTGGATGGATTCTCAAACACTTCGAATTTTAAGAAACTATCTAACTGTTTAAAATTTGAGGAAAATTTGTATCCAAACATCCCGAATAGTTCAGTTCGAGTAAATTCGTGTTAAAAACGACCCAGTGTAATATGCAAGGTTGGGCAAAAGTTAATATGATATAGAATAAGAATAAAAGCTAAGTTTTAAATCAGTTATGTTCATATTTTTTGACTAAATATTTACAATCCACGTTTCAGCTATGTACGATGTACCTATATAATAAGTATGTTTGGTATAAGCATGTAAAAAAAAAAAAAAAACAAATATTTAATAAAGATAATACAATTAATGAGTAATAATGATTAAAAAAAACAGAAGGGGGTAACCCAATGATAGAAACTAATACACTACTGACAAAAGTGGTTTAAAGTTAGACAGTAGTGTTATTGTTGAGATTTTAAATTAATATTTCTGCTTAAAAATTAAAGTTGTGTATTTATATAAGTTTTTATTAATTGATCTATAAATAGTACATTCAACAATTCGTCAGTCTACAATATTTTTTTATTATGTTTACAAAACAAAATATTCTTTAAATCCGTAAAATTCGAAATAAGAAAAAAATTAATTTAACGTGACTACTGACTATATTATACAATTAATTAACTATTTGGCAACTGCCATATAATATGGAACGAAATTTAAGTCGTGTATAACTTAGTTAAAAGTCACTTAACCTTAACTTTTTAACTGGTTAATTTTTAATAATAGTATTATTGTAGATTTTAATTTGTTTTGATGATATTATAATATAGTTATCTTAATAGACGTAAATAACTTAATGATTTAAGACCTTTAAAATGATGTTTAATTGTTTTCACCTCTATATTATTTATTATTTATTAGAAAGATAAAACAAAATTTCACCTAAAAATAAAAATGTATCTTATTTAAATCATAAGTTTTAAAATTTAAATAATATTTAAGTTTCAGATCAAATTTAAAGTTCGTGAAAATTTAAGACAGGTACTTTCTGATCCTTGAATGTATAATGTTTATAGTCTTATATAGTAGTGGCGCATACTAAAGGGTTTAAGGATTACAATTCCTCTTATAAAATGTTATCCTTCATAAAAATATATTGCCATAAAATGCCACTATCTTTTATATCTTTTATGACATGTAGGTAAAAAAAGTTAACTATTTTCAATTTGTATAAATAATGGTTGACAATTTAATACCACCACGTTCTATAACTGAAACCCAAGTATCTTAAAATTGCATAAACAATTTATTTTTATCAAGACCTTAAAATTTAAATTTTGACAAAGTTGAATATATGAATATCAATTTTAGTTATTTTATTATATTTAAATATATTATTGGCTGGAACTTAGAACTATTAATATTATTATATTTTAAAATACACAATAACATTTTCAAAATATTTAAATTAATTTCAAACTATTACCTAGGTATCTATACTATGAACTTACAGTAAGTCGGTATTGACATAACAGTTAATTACAGTAGTATATGATAAAAAATCAATAAACTATTATAATAATTTATAAATAAAATAAATTAAATGTTTTCAGAAAAAATTAATTCAACCTTACATAATATAAAGTACTATACTAAAAGTAAGAGTACAGACAATGTAAAAATATCATGAAATATACTTATTACTTATTATTATTTATTAATAAGTTATTATATTAGTCTCTATTCAGAATCGTTTTTCCCAACTTTAATGATTTATAATTTATCATTAAATTAAAATTTGTCACATCCATTACAGTGGCTTATAGTTAATGACTAAGTGGTACTCTAAACCTCTAAACTATAAAGCAGAATAACTACCTACTTCCCTTTTTTTATTACTATACCTCATACCTGCTTAAATAAATAATAGCATTTATATTTATTATAATTTAAACAAAATGAGGTGAATACTTGTAATGGATATTGATGAACTGGAAAATCACCATAATATCAATAGTAATTTCTGGAAAACTATTTTTGATACGCGACTAAAAAAAAAAATGACGTGTATGCTACTTCAACAAAGTATATACAGTGTAGGTTCATACGTTTAAACATAAGTAGGTAATCTAGAATATAATAGTATTCAAACACATAGGTAGATGAATAAAATATAATACCATAAATATTGCTTTAAAATAAAATAATAAATATAACAGTGCTTAAATATTTGCATTCAGTAAAACTAAATGTTTTTAAATCATTGTCCTGTTAAAAACGAACAAATTACAAGTAAATTCAAATTAAATTATTACTTCTATTTTTATATAAAACTGTAATCAATAATATAATAAAATTGTAAAATGTATATCTCAGTATAATCAGTATTCACCGATTACCAGTTACTTAGATAAGTATAAAATATTTTTGTAAATTTTGTGGAGTTGTATAAGTACATTGTACAATGTACAAATTTATAAAACGTGAAAATATGATAATTCGATTTTTATTTCAAGATTTGTAACTCGTTTATAGGCTAGTAGAAATAGTAGGATACAAGGATATTTTATACTTAAAAATTGTAAAGATTATTTATGTTCTCTATTAAAATAAAAAACTTAATTTTATCAAACGTAAAAAGTTTTAAAATGGTAATTTACCAATATTATAAATAAATTATATATAAAAAAGTACCTAGTTTATGTAGGTAATGTTTTTCAGTAAAGCAAATAAATTTGATTACAAATTTAAAACCATTTATTTTTTAATTTACTTAATAAATATGCTATACAATATAGGTATACGTACAAAGGCGCATAGAATTATACACAAACATACATAGGTACCTATTTGAAAAATAATTTTTTTATGTTTTATTCTTATTTACTTAAGAATGATATACTAGCTTTATTGCTAGATTAAATTGTATTTTCCCGATATAACTCGATTTCTTACAAATTTCAAACTCATATTACCCCTTAGGGATTGTATTTTCAGAAATCCTTTCTTAACTTATGCTTACATCATAATAGCTATCTGTGTGCTATATTTTAGTCAGATACTTCCAATGGTTTGAATTGTGCATTATTAGTCAGTCACGTTTATATACCTCTTACATATATATATATATCTCGTATACGATGTGTGTGGAATAATTAATCAAATAATTGTAGCTGTTCTACAGTGCCTTTAAATGTTAAACCACAAATCTAAAACTGTCTGCCACTAACTGACAATTGTAAAACGTATGTATGTGAACGTGTATGTGTGCTGTACACATATAATAACGATATTTTTTCCAGCACAAATCGAACGTATAGGATAACTGTCAAAAACGGATTTACAAACATGTACATATTTTCATGAAATGCCATCTACCAAATATAACATTTGTAGTAAAACCTAAAATTTTTTTCGTGTATTGCTTGAACAAAAAGAATAGCATGATTTAAAACTTTTGTTTTATGTATAGTAAACAAACAAACTTTTTGAGTCTTCTTGGCTGCCTAATTATAATATGTCTTTATTGATATTATATTGTTTGATATTTTATTGTGCTTCTATTACGTTAAAATATAAATTATATTTTTCATTTCTAATAATGTTTTCCTAACATAATTTTTGCTCAAAAATTATAGTTACCTAATTAATTTAGAATTTCTTACTTTTCTCTATTAAAAGGTTTTTTCATTTTTTGATTCGTGTCTTCTTTTCTTTCTATTTATCGTAAAATTCATTTATTATTTTTTAGTTAATAAATTTTAAAATCCGTGTTATGTAAAATAATATATATATATTATCTGCAATTTTCTTTATTTTATCCTTTTTTATTATCACTAATTACAAAAAGTACCTATTTTATAATTACTAAGTCAATGACATATAATACATATGTGTTGTATTGGGAGATTGGTGGGAGAAACCTATTCTATATATAGGTAGGAAAATTAGTCATTTTAAAGATGTAGGTAATTAAGAGTATACTCTAAAAAAACGTTATTAGTGTGTGAAAAATGGCCCCTCAAATTCATATCCCAGCTGTCGTGTAAACGCTTAATAATGTAATAATTCTATATGTTGCAATTATGACAGCAACCATTGGCGTGGTGAACTTGACAATTTTCAGAAGCAATTTTGTATTCCACACATCACCTACCCAAAACCCAACGAATGCTATTATTATTCTCATCCTATTTAAATTACCGGTCGGGTTCAAATTAAGTATTATCCATCCGCCCCACGACTATGTCCCAGTGCTTCTAAACTTGAATCTCCTATCTCTGGTCGTCTTGCTCGTAACTTAACCTTCCTTCAAAATCTCATCCGTGATAAAACTGATTCTCCTACTGTCTATCATCAACACGTAACCTTCAGAATTCCTGCGCGCCCTACCCGTGACTTTGCTTCGTTCGCTGTAACATCATGTAAATACTGCAGATTACCAAAATAATGAACCTCTTATTCGCTGTATGAGGCAGGGCAATCTAGACTCTTATTTCTACTATTTTAATTGATTATATTATTACTATAGCCAAATTATAAATTTGTTTTCGTTTTTTATCCCATATTATAGACACATAATATATAATATATATTCATACGGCGTATATCTTATACAAATGTAAATACAGAGTACCGTATTATATTTCATTTAGGCTTCCGCTCGTAAAATAAATAAATACTAAATTATTACCCATCATTGGCTATTTCCCATTCTCCACCCAATCATCACCCCTTAAAAAACCCAAAAATGGTCTTTTTCGATTACCACTTTCGCACACGGCACTGGTCTCTGACTGTGACTATTATGCTTTCGTCGCAGTGACAGTATAGTAAGTATATTAATATATTTAAACTAGGCTACCTTTATTAATCATGAAATCATGGAAATGTTCAATATTGTTTATATTTAAACTTGTTAACATTTTATGTTTATATTTCGCCGTTTTTATTGCTTGTTTTTGAGTGCTGACATAGGCTTAATTATTATTATTGCGAAGGATAAATCCCAACCCAAAAATTCCAAGTGGTCGCTCCCAATAAATGTAGTTATATCGTTGTTCCGCCGACAAGGATTATGTGTCGATGCAATTATTTTCTATAAACAATGAAATATTATGACCGTCCACGTATACAAATAAATCTATACAGTATGCATAATAATAAAGACGTTGTTTACGTTGGTATATAATTACCCAACTCGGGACACTTTAAGCACAAACCGTACAATACTATGTGGGGGAGTATATGGTGCGATCGATATAATATTAAGTACTCACTGTATAAAATATGTCTAGAGCAGTAGTGCGTCATATTTTGAAGTATTATGATTTGTAGATATATTATGTACCACGATGTATAAATTGTTAAAATTATATATTGCACTTTGTTAACTACACAACTGAAGGTGAAATAATTCGAAATGTATACACTGGTAATGTTATCGCATTATTGATTTACTGCTCCGCGGTGAAACCATGTGAGTAATTAATGGAATGAATAGATAGTATTTACTGATACTGTTAATATATCAAGATCGGCTATAGGATATTACATATACGCTGATCTAATTTCTATGATTATAATATTATGTTTAAGTATCGTTGAAAATACATTTTGAAAATATTGAATAAGAAACTTTTTTTGTATTATATAAAAATTATTACACATTCATGTCGATGTTAATATTTGTATTACCACATCGACATGAATTATTTAGCAAATTAGCGTACATTATTATTTAATATTTTAAGCAAGCTGATTTGAATAAATCAATGTATAAACGCCAAACTATGATTAATGGTATTCAAGTGTACTTATAAACTTAAAACTCCGATTATAGCTAATCTATTAGGTATATATATTATATTCACCTAGTATGATCACCCACTCCCACCATTTTTCTTCGCAAAATGTTAGTTAAAAACGTATACTGACATTCTAAAGAGTTAATAATTTAAAAATTTATAACGATAAATAATTTGTAAAAAATATAATTTTTCCAAAAATTTTAATTATAGTTACATTTAAATGTATCACTCCGCATATTATGTATAATATTGAATCATTTGAATCTATAATATTTATTATGACACAGTTAAAACGGTTTTTACAAAATATGAAATATTGATTGATTGATATTAATTCTATAGGTACCTACTATGGTTAGTATAATTTTCATAGCATTATTTCCACGTAGCTTCCAAACCTATTATTGTGGAAATTGACTATCCTTAGTACACAATGTTAAATTATTCAAAAACTACTCGTTCAAATTTCGATTTAAGTTGGTCATATAATTTGGTTTTAGATTGAATTACATTATATTAGCATGCTTGATGTAAATCATCCTTTATCACACATGGTGACCCAACGGGTAACATGATTCTCCACTTTCCTTGGTTAATTAAATATGAAAACAATAAAATTCTATGTGCTATCCTATATTCCTACATACCTAATAGGTGTAGATATTATTACCTTTACAGTCTTCGTTCAAATGAAAATGGATTATCCTCAATTGCTGCGGTGAACGCGGGATATACGAAATGCTGTAAAGGCATTACTATAGGTACACAAAAGCTTAAAAGCACTCATGTAGATAAAGTAAACCAAGGCAGTATAAAATACATATTGAAGTGATTCTGTGAACAGTATTAATTATTATTTAGTCAGGTATAGATACAATACCATAATAGGTATTAATATATAATATACAATATATAGTACAAACCTATTGATTAAATAATACTTGATTGCCAATTTATACTAGCATGTAGGTATTACGCAATAGTATTTGTCGACTCAGCAAATCTGATGTATACTTTATTATAACATATTATCGTTACTATCTTTATACAAAGTGATAATTTTAACTTGAACCAGCTAAAATCGTATAGAACTTAAGAATTTGTCAATATAAGTTTTAATTTTTACACAAATTTGATGTTTGGAGCATAAACGTCAGTGGTGAAACTAGGATTTGTCGAAAAGGTACTTAGAGAATTACATTTACACGGTAGTTATTTCATATGATTCAAGGGAGGATTGATTTCAGAATAGAAAAATAATACTCCCTAATATGGGATAAAAATAAACGTAATATTAAACACCTATTAAGTTTAGTTATTTCTCATATATACGTAATAGTTATGCTTAAAAATCATAAGTTATGACCATGAACGTTAGAGAAACGGACAGCTGGAGCGAAAAACTTATGGACAGTTCAGTGTTATTCTTCTAGTGTTCATGGTCTTACGATCGATCAATTATCATTTACCAGGAATAAGCAAACTAAATTTTGTAAAGTATAACAAAATCAATAACCAAAATAGATACACAAACGGGACAAATACATAAATATTTTTCTACTTCAAAAAACGAAATATCTTATTATATAGGTATAGTATATCTGGTATACAATGAGTTTATAATAAAATAGCATGTTATAGGTCAGAGATGGGCAACTCAAAGTATCTAGCGGGCCACTTTTAAGTACTTTAAAATCTAGCGGGCCGCAGAGCATAGGAGAAAGCAAAAAAAAAAGTCCTTCAAATTTACTAACATTTATTTTTTATCTTTATTTATTTATATTTACAATTATTATTTAATGTGATACTTGAGGGTGAAGTTTTTCAATAGACAATTTAGTAAAATCCACTTCTATACCTGTAGTTGAAAATTATATGAAGTAATTTGAAAATGTAGCGCGGGCCAGATAAAAAAGGTACGCGGGCCGCCAGTTGCCCATCCCTGTTATAGGTAATGTATGTTTTTTCTCGTTACCACTAAACTATCTAAACATTTATAAGTGTTGATGATTTATTATATTTAATCATGATTTGTTGGCCACATTGAGAGCAACACGTGGCCCAGTGGTCGTTGGAGATACTGTCGTATAGTTGTATTCATTGGTGAACTTATAATGTATACAGATTTTTAATACGGCCAAAAGCTAAATATCTTACATATTATGTACTTAAGTACACCGAATATAATACGAATATTATATAATTATACAAATTGTATAATATTGAAAATTAATTAAAAATCACCAACGAATTATCAATTTTTTTATTAATACGCTGTTCAATGAATATCATAATATATATTAACATATATATTTATTTTCATGAAATCTATTAATTCACAGCATGGATAAAGGTAAAAGGAAAGTTTTGGGTGTTCAAACACCCCCCAAAATTAAAGATAAAACGATTTAAAAATAAATATTATGAATTAAATTGAATGTATATCTAGACCAAAACCCCCTCCAAAATTATTTCCTACCTACGCCTGTGATTCGAAGTGTAACTCTTCATGATTCGCCTACTTGGACTTCAATCAATTATTAACGAGAGTATTTAATAATACATTCGTAGTGTGATGAACACGATATTAAATACAACATATTTTTAAATATATTTATTTACTCCTTTGAACCGTCGCCAAAAATCGCATGGTTGTTAAATATTTTTTAAGCACCTACTTGTACAGCGGTGCTTACAATAATTAAATAATATCGACCGAATAACTTATTATTGGAACATTTAACGATATAGATTGTCGTCTATAATTTAATTTGTTAATGTATTTGTACCTATACATAGTACTAGTGACGCCGAATCTATAACCCAAACTGAGCGACCGCCACCCCATTTTTCGGTGGGTGGGCACTGGGAGTCCGTGTGTGCCCAAAAAACTATTTATGTAAGTTAAAAATGTATAGTTATAATATATTTACCAGGCCGTAAGGAATAAGAATAAACAACTGACCAACAAATAACATATGCAGCGTGCTATCTGTTTTGGTAAGTTATGTAGCCACGTATAATGCAAAAGGTGGTGGGTAACAAGATATAATTTTTGCCCCCCCTCGATTTAATTTTAGTTCAGCTCAGCTGCATAGTACCTACCTGATAACCTACATTATAAAAAAATCTTGATACTAAAAACTTTATAGTTATTATAGTTTATTACTTATCAAACAAGTATTAAAACCTGTGTATGTTGGCCTACTGTTAATGGAGAGCATAGTCATTTCTTGCTTTTAAAAGTTTTCAATAGTAATAGTCTACTAAGTGACTCACCAAGTATGCTCACCTATTTTTTATATAATAATGGATTTATTCAAATTATGATTTTCGGAATTTTTAAATATACTCAAAGACCATATTTCTAAAGTCGCAGTGTTCTGTGGTGATACAAATTTCTGTTTTCAGATAAACTTCCCTTTTTTTATAAACTATTTAATGGATATATATATTTTTAAATATGATGTAGGTACCTAATTCAAAATTCAAACAAATGGTTTTTTAGTTATTAAAATATTTACATACCAAAAATCATATAATCTTGAAAAAGTGTTTTACAACAGTATAAAATAGATGTAATATTGGATCTAGTGTTTATTTTATTATACTTGGCCCATTTTTACAAATAATAAATATTAATAATCATTTATTACTAATATTTTCATCATTGCCCTCATATTTTCCAAACTCATACGGACCTATTATCATTTAATCTTAATACACTAAGTTAAATAACTCAAAAACTACTCTTTCGAATTTCGATTTTGATACTTTATTGTTTTTTAAATTTCATAACCGCTAAAGAATTTATAGTTGAAGAAACTCCTTTGCTTCTCATTTGAAAAATATAAATTTATATCTGTCCATAACACTCCCTAAAAAAATTGTACGAAAAATCTCAACAAATTTAAAAATAAATTCATTATTATAAATGAAAAAATGAGTGAACGTACAAAAACATTTTTCCGATAATAGCTATTTTATAAAACTAATTTAAAAATATTTATATATGTAGTCCCTATACATGAATAGTAATTACGTACAATTCAAACAAACAAGGCGACCTAGTCGACTGATTCATTTGTTTTAATATAATATAATAATATTACAGTAATAATCAACAAACTTATCCGCTATTCCCAATAATTATAATAGTAAATAATAGCGTTAAACAATCGACAGCTAATTGGAATATTTAATTATAATCCCTGATCTGAGCTTTTAAATGTAATCCTATTTTCGAAAAGACCATCAAAGTCCATCGTAGTCATCATTATTCATTATCGCTATATGTATAAGTACGTATTTTTTGTTTTAATATCGTCTCATTGAACTGTTGTACAACTAATTTCCTCCACATCTAAATACCGAGCACCATCCGCCACCCCTTCCCTATAAAACAATATATTAACTGACTTTTATAGAACACTATATTACACTTTGTAATGCTTGCCGCATGTTATAATAATATAATAAACACTTCTTTTTATACTATATTATATTATTATACCTTCCGGTCAACACGCGCTCAGTTTATTATTATATGTGTGTTTACAGCGAAACAATGGCCCAGATCGACGACGATCCGCGTGCCCGTTGGTACCGCGGTGAACGTCACTTGCGGACCACCAAAAGCGTTTTACTGCCGCATGTCCGGCCCGTCTGGCGAAGTTTCCAGGCACAAAGGCCAGTGTTGGGTGTACGTCAAGTCAGTCGGATCGCATCATCAGGACGTGTGGACCTGCTGGTCGGTTACAGCCGAGTCCGCGGCCGAAGTTCAATACACCCTTCGCCTACACGCTTACCGAGGTGAACAACAACAACAATTATTATTATTATTATACCGTTAAACTTTTTTATTCGCTTTATTGTCTCATTCCTCTGCACCAACTTTCCCGCGTTTCCCTAAATGGTGTGTGGGTAAATTAATTTTTTAAATTTTTTTTTTTTACTTTCATCATTTTAAATATAATTATTACTTATTAGTTATTAGTTATTATAGTTATGATATAACCAAAGAAGTACTATGCAAAAAATTAGGTATCTTATGGCTTATATAATATAAAATCTTGTTTCGGAAACTCAAACTCTATGATATAGGATAAACTATAGGTACTATATACTATCAATAGGAACCTATTAGTATTATAGGTTCCTATTGATATAAATATATATTTGGCCTAATTTAACCTCTCCGATCTTACCCCTCTCTACCTCTAACCATGGTGAATACCACTGCAGTAAAAATCTTATGTTATGTTAACCATAAATAAATACACGAACACGTCCGAGACCACGAGTTTTGCGAACTGTCTGTGTTTTTTTCTTTGGTCACTACATACAGCCATCCTCCTCATGTCTAGAGGGCGCAATAACGGAAGTCGGATTTGACGAAACGCCGACCGAGGTGCGAGTGTTCTGCAACGTCCGCGAAAGTAATGTCACTGCAGTCGGCATTGCTGTTGATCCGGACGATAACTTCCGGTCCAAATACTGCAGGATTACATTACCACGAGACACGAAGATCCTGTCACTGGCGTACGGCAGAGGCACTAGCCGGTACTCGTATCACGGTACAGCATACAACGATTGCGGTGTGTCGTTCGCAAAACCGCTGAGACGATCCGAAATTGGCCGATGGAAATGCATGAACGCCATGTCCGACGACCGTGTTTACGGCGGTTTCATCGTCGTCGTACCACCCAACAATACAAAAGGTATGTGTGACTGACGACAATGCATTTCATTACAATGCGACATTGAGACTTATTTTGATATATTATATATATACACAACAGTGGCGGATTTAAGGAGGGGGCCAAAGGGGCCTGGGCCCCCTATATGGTCCATAAGATGTGTAAGAATATAACTGTGATGTAAAATTTATAATCAAGAAAAAAATATGTGGGACCCCCCCCCCCAAAAAAAAAAAAAATAATAAACAAAATCCTAGATCCACCACTGATACACAACATAAATAATTATGTGTAACATAAAAACTTTCTGCAGTTCTGATTTTGTTTCAAAAATAAACTTCGAAATAATACAAAAAATACTAGGTAATTTATTTCTATGAATATTTATTAATTATAATTTACGTATAGAGTAACTATTAATTTGTTACAAAATTCTTGTCACTCATTCCTGGCATTATACTAGGTCTAGCGATGAAAATTTTTATAGTATTAACGTATCATAGAAAATATGGTTTTATACTTTTATATATAATATTTCATGATCGTCTTGCACTCGGCAGGTATACCACCGCTTACGGTGACAACCAGCAGGTCTGTAATGGTGCCCAAAGGCAACACGTTTCATGTGGAGTGCAGTGTACATTCAGAGATCGACTATTGCTGGCTGCGGCATCCCAACGGAACTGCTATCCCGGTGACAGTACCGGACAGAACTACGGACGACTTCCGGAATAGGATCGGAACTAGGTACCGGTACACGGGTGAAGGATTGTCATTCGGCCAATGCCACGTGGCGATCGATGACGCTTCCACATCGGACACGGGTGCTTGGCTTTGCGCTTTGGGTCTGCGCGACGACCGCCGTGAAATGTACGGTACAGTGGACATTACGGTTTCCGGTAGGTGTTTACTGTTTACTATGTACGAATAAATGTATAAAGACTATATGATCCTACATGGCATTGCCTACAAAACATTAATTAATGTTAACTGCATATATTTTCAATTTATTTAGGTTGTTTTGACCAAGTTTTAAAAAAACATTTTTAAATTATGTCCAATCGTTATAACTATATTTTATTCTCTATAAAAAATGATAATAATACGAGTATATTAATATATGAGGAAATTAAAAAAAAAATAATATAACTTTTCGTGAGTCAACTACGTTCAACATATTATAAGTGTTAAAAAGTAAAAAATAAATAATAAAAAGTAGTCAATACGACTGTAGATTTTGCTGAATCAATTGACAAAATTGTATATAAAAAAAAAAAAACAGGTAAAAATTGTTGATTTTCAAAGTATCATTCGTTTTAAACCTTCGATTTTATAATAGTACCTACTTACAGATAATTGTATATTTATTAATTATAACTTATCCAGCACAGTGTTACCGGTGACAAATTTAATATTGCCAGTAGATTTACCCGCAAAGCGCTAACTCAGTAAATGTAAACTACCTATACACATATTTTCGACACAGTTATTTTTGGGTAGTTTTGATCAAATCTAAAATACAAGTACAAAATTATATAAATTTACAAATGGTACAATTATATAATAATAACTGTTTTATTTTATGTAACCTGCAATGTCGGTGCATAATCGCACTATAGTGTATAAGAGTGAGGATATATTAATAAAGAGAAAACATGAGGCCCGTCAACAGTTCGGTCCTAGGTGCTCCTATATGTATATATAAATAGGAATGCGATGGGGTGTTTTCTCGCAATTATTGTCATCGCGCTCAACAATATGCACGGGGTTGTCTGTGTGAAATCTATTGTGAATCACATTATTTTTGTCCTGCAGAGTCCGTGATTGCGGCCCGCCAAGAAGAATTATACGCGACCGAGGGCAGCCAGGTGACGTTAGGATGCGACACGGTCGAAAAACAGCCCATAGCCTACTGCCGGTTTCTCACGCCAAGTCTATTCGGATTCGCCGTGGACGAGAAATCGGACGCGCGATCACCGCCTCGGTACGCGTACTCTGGCCAAGGACTGACGGCAGGCCACTGCGGTTTGTCAATCGACGGCGTGGAAGATTCGGACTACGGAAACTGGACGTGCGCCGTGAAAATCCTCGATTCTTCCGGATCGGAAGAAGTCAGCACGACCGTCATTTTGCGAAAACCCGAAGGTATTGTATTAAATTACCCACATAAAATAATGACACGCGTAGGAGAGAACCGAGAAAGCTATACGCTGTAGCCGTGCGGCTGTGTTATATAACGACTGTACATAGACAAGAAACCACGAGACCGCGATGAGTAGTAAATGTAAAAGTGGTTACCTACCTATACTATGTTTAACCTGCACGACACAGTTTTTAACGAGCATTTTACGAACGAGTGTTTTTTTACGCTTGATTCGTCAGCGCGTGTTTATGTGTACGCCACACGTATATATTATACATATTATTTATTATTATTTATTATTTATTATTCTGTGCTCTTTCGCAGGATTTACAATGATCCAGATCATCGGCATCGTGTTGTGCGGCACTATGATATCCATCATGTCGTTGTTCTTTGCCAATCACCTCATCACCAATCCGTCGGCAAAGACCAGGAAAAAAATCGAAAAATTAGAAATGCAGCTCGAAGCTGGTGAACAAGGTCGCAGGGTAGGCGCCAGACGCGCACAGACTAGCACGCGTGTGATCAGGACTCAGCCGGGTCTGAGCAAACAGGGGTCTGTACCTCGGAGAATTTGATAGCTGCACTCGAATATTTTATTCGCCACGATAAATAACTTTTTGAGTACTTGTAACGCCAGATCTTTGCTGCCGCCTTCAACACTCTAGTTCGATTCCACTCAATAATAATAACAGTAATCAAAAAATGTATGCACAATCTGTGATGCCATGATGGTAAGAGTGTGTCAGTTTTCTGAAGCACTGCAGAGACGACTTGACTTAGTTCACTTACGAAAAACTTATTTTTTTTTTTATAATATCGGATTGTTTATACAATCACTAAACATTTAATGAAATAATAATGAGCTAATAGATAGTCCCTTAAACGTGATTTAGTGCCAGTGTAATTGATTTTTTATAAAGTATATACAATTCGGAACAGTGACGTAACTATAAAAGGGATCAGAAAGTGAGGTAGCGCCCGAGCTCATTTTCGCTTAAGGGACCCTAAATAATACTTTGTTTTTCTTTTAATAATTTATAATAAGCTATTAAATCATTATTATTATTATTATTATTATTATTATTTTTAATACTTTAAAATTATTATATAGCTTTGAATTAATAAAACATGCAATAATAGGTATATTCTTTTTAAATTTTTAAAATAATTTTAGAAATATGAATGCGCCTCCCTTTGAAGTTACGTAACTGAGTCGTTGCTTTAATTGACTTATAGGCTATAAATATACCTATACTCTATTTAAATAATCATAGACTATGGGTATTCTTCCATCAGTGTATACTAAATTGTTGTAGGTATACGCATGTAAGAATCATGCTAATTATTTAGATCGATAGTGTGGGATTTCAAAAAACTAATAACGATACATCTTTTTATTTTAAACAGAATTTTTTAAGCGTTTAATCACTAAATCTGTAAAAATTTAAATTTTAAACGATTATAAGATAAATTACAACTATGTAGGTATTTTTAATATTTTTTAATTATGGTAAGAACAACTTATACAGAAACATACAAAAGTTCTCATAAATAAGTCAAAAAATAACTAAAAAGTCAACAATTTTAAATTTCTATAAATAACACCAAACGAGCCAAAATATTTTGGAAATTATAAAAATTTTAAAAACCAATAACAAGTTAAACATTCAAATCTGTTTATTTTTGATTTACAACTATTATACAAAATGTATATGGGTGTTATGATTTTCCCTGGTACATTTTGTAAAGTACTTACTAGACATTTTTTACTTTAAGGGCCTTCCCTAAGTATCAACTTTTTAAAGTTAATTATTAAAACACTTTATGCTTCCTAAGTTGACATTAGGTACTATACATTTAGAATCTACAATATTTTATTGGGAAATATAAATAAAACAATGACTAATTAATAAAAAAAACTACTTTAAAATATATGGAAATTAAACTAATATAAAAATAACTTGAAATGTAAAAATATAACCTACTACAATGTACAAAATAAGTTATAATATAAATTGTTTTCTTACTGTACAAAAGTCGACAAACGTAATGATTTAGGTTATCATAATTTAAACCCTGTAACTTTGATATTAATTTTCACTAAAATGATGCTTTATTATTAAGTGTAATTCTAGCCGATTAAAAAAAAATGTGTTTAGACCTGATGATTGTTAATATTTAATCATTCCATTGTTTTAATACTTTTTTTGAATTATCTATACTAACTTGTTTAGTCTGAAAAATAAATACTCGCAATAGGTTTTTAACTGAAAAATTATAGGTATAAAGTAATTACTATAGATGGTTATTACTTTATTAGTTATTTATTAGGTACTTATAACATTATTGTTATTTATAAATTAAAAATATGTATAATATTATCTTTGACGTTTAACCATACAGTAAAATTATACAAAATACTGTATGTTTTAGATTTTTACTCTAAAAACTAATAAATATTTTAAGGTATTTATTTTAGTTTATAAGTCCAGGTAATTATTTGAGTAGATTGTCATTATTTCATTTGTAAGTAAAAAACGTTTTTCAAATTATTGACAGTGTTTAATATTCTAATGATGTAAGTTCTGAAAACTGATGGCATTATTGTAAAACCGTTTAAGTAGCTCTTAAGCCTTAAATTATTAATTCATTAAGAAATTTAAGTTTCTTCAAAAATTTTATAAAATACTATATTGGTTGTTAATTGATGTTAATTTATTTTCCCAGATAAAAACAAAAAATTATATTATTTAATCATAATATACAAAACATTCAAATTTGTAACGACTGCATTTTATTGATTTACATTACAAGTTCATTCAAGTATCATACGATAGGTACCTACTCAAAAATAAATATTAAATGAGTTAAAAATATTTATTCTTATATTTGCTATAAATGATAAATATAATTTATCGTTATTAAAAATTTTCCTGATGCTAAAAATAGAATTCGATAATGTGTAATAAATTTATTCCGTGTACCTATCAGTTTTATTTTGATCACCAAGTCGAGTGGTTCATGATCGTTGTTGGAAAAATTTACGCAAAGTTTATGCACAAAGGCACTACCTGCATTTGTTTGAAGAAACGTCTTGGCTGGTTGGACAATTATTTTAAAAGTCGACACGGCTATGTGGACATAGAAGGTAAAATTTTTTTTATTATTATTATTATTATTATTATTGAATAATAACAGTGCTTATTATTTTGTGACACAGGTCACAGTTAATGCTTTCAAGGAAAATTTTAAAAAAACATTAATGAAATTAACTTAACACACGACTAACGGACTAAGCATACAATGTTGATGAAACAGTCTTGAAAACACTTGCAGCTTGCTTTAAAAAATTCTATTGAGGTTCAAAATGCAGAAACAGACTTACTACATGTCACTATAATGGTGCGCACAAGTCACAAATGCAAGCAATTTGTAAACAAGCACATCAATATTTTTTAATTATACATTACAGTAGGTATTTCATAATAGAATACACATACACATAACACATATTGTACAACAATGTGCACAAATTAAAAATCACTTTTTTTCATTTGGTTTTTTTTTTAAATAAAAATTACAAATTTTTTTATAAATTCGATTATTTGTTAGAGGATAATCTAAGTTTCACTGTATTTACAAAAAACAATTGAGTCTCATTTAATGTTAAGAGGACTTAGTGCTCCAGTATATTTTCTCTATAACATGTTATATGACAAAATTTATGTTCATAATAATCTCTTTACTCTTGTTATTTTTGACATTAGAGTGAATTAGTTTATTAGAAATATAAATGTAAAAAGAACCAACATAGATTTTTTTTATATATTAATTTTAATGCAAAGTAAGAACATTTTAAAATTTATAAACATAAATATTTTTTATTAAAAATAAATAACTATAATTTATACATAATGAAAGACAATAAGACATTATTTAGTTAACTTGTGTAAAATTATTAATTGCATAATATAAATATATAATATTAAATTTTAATGATATAAAATATTACACTTATTAAAATTATAATTTAATGAAATTAATAGGTATTAATGTTGAGTACCTTTTCGTACTAACTGAGGAAAACTACTCTTAGGTTGTGCAGTATTAAATTTTGATGCAATATAAATAAATGGTTCAAATAAACTAGTCCGGTCCAAAGCATTAACTTCAAAATGTTTCATTTTTTCTCTTATTGACCAATGGGAAGCCCGACTAGTAGGACTCTCCAAAGTTGGAGCTTTAATATCCATTTCTCGCATTCTGTGACCAATAATGACATAAAAAGCCTAAAAAATAAATGTGTTACACATAAAATATATTATTTAGTTAATTTAAAGTGTAAGATTAAACACTATTTTAATGTCTACTATATTTACATCTTTTTTTTCCTTATTTTTATCGATTTCTTTTTTTAATGTGACTAAGCAATCAAATGTTTCTGGCCGACAAGTGTCATATACTAATATAAATGCATCTGCAATGGATGCATACTGCTTAGCTATTTGACCAAATGATAACATAAGTGATGGATCTGGATTTGAATACAATCCCACCTCTGGTAACTGTGTCAAATCTAAACCAGCAGTATCATAAAAACGAACTTGTTCACGTGTCCCTTTATCAGTTTCTACAGAAGCTTGGTATATATCCTCGATAGTAGGCCACAGTTTCTACAACAAAAATTAAATAGCTTTAATAAATAATCACAAACTTCTAATTTATAATAAAATTACATAATTTTTGCTGAAATGTCCATAAATGGCTTGTTCCAATATTGCTGTCTTACCAACACCTTTCACGCCAAATACAACTACACGATAGTTTTTTACCATTTTTACTCGTACGCTTTAATTAAAACCAAAACATGTTACAAATAACAAAATAAAAACATAAGTGATATTTTAAAAACAATCATTGATCATAAAATCTCTGTATTGGTCTGTATTGGATAATTATATCAACTTTATTATTATTTGATGATGAATGATAACATTAATTCAAACAAGAAAAAAATTACATTTTTTCCTAAACTTTTAAAATTCTAAAAATTTAAAATACAAATTTCACTATCGTTCATTGTGATAAAATAATTATAAACAAAGATAATACTATCTTAATTCAAGTCAGTCTATGTTAAAAATACAAATATTATTAATAATATATTAACATTCATTATAGTTAATTAAAATAAAAATAAAAATTAATAATATTGAGAATAAATTGAATTGAATTGTAATATTTCTGTGTGGGTTTTAATTTTTTAGAATAATTCCTGATCTAATGATCTAAAAAATCAGATATCTCGTTCCTAACATCTTCTTAGCAGCTGATATCATAAACCGATATTTTTGTTTACCGAAAGCCGATAGGCATAAACGCCATAAACACTAAACAGCAATATATTTTGATTAAATTGATATATTAATATTTTTTTACAAGAAATCATTTAAAAAAGTGTTCTAACAATCTTATTATAGTTTTTTATATTTGTGTAGTGGTTTTAAAAACTCCAATTATATTTTCAAGATGTCAGACGACGAAGAAATTACTTACTTAAGAAAACAAAAAACAATACATTATGGTTCATTAGAAGACCAAGAACGTATCCGTTTATCTACTTTAACTGCCACTGACAGTGATGGCGAACCAAAAGCTGTTGGAGGAAATATCAACGTGTCCAATGGTAATAATATTAGATAAACTTAAATAAATTCAACTAAATCGATTTGTTAATTATTTGTATCAAATAATTGTTTTTTACAGAACATTTTGATTTGGAAGATGCTATGTCTAAAGACAAACAAGCATTACTTGAAGAATTCGAACGTAAAAAAAAAGCCCGTCACGTGCAAGTCTCTACTGATGATGATGAAGTTAAAAAAAACCTCAGGAAGCTTGGACAAGCCATATGCTTGTTTGGGGAAGGACCGGCAGAAAGAAGAAATAGATTGCGAGAACTACTTTCAAGGTATTTAAAATTAACTTTCATGAATGTATTAGTTGATGGATTACTATTTTGATAACATTGAGATTTGGAATTAACATACTTAAAATTAATGTTTTAGAGTAGGAGAAGATGTTGTAGCAAAAAAACCAGAAGAAGAAAAAGAGAAACGACAGCAAATCAAAGATCAAGATACAACCTGGTACCATGAAGGACCACCTTCACTGCTAGATGCACGCTTATTTATGGCGGGTATGTATTATAAATTATATATGTTTTAAATAGCTTTATATTTAAACTTAAAAAAATATTTTTATTTTGGAAAAACAATAATTCTTTTAGAGTATTCATTGTTGAAAGCACATTTTCGTTTGAAATCGCTCAGAGAGGAAGCTAGCATACCTGAATCAACACTTACAGCTCGCTTACAAGATTTACACAAATATACAACATCTCTTTCTATTTATTGTAGTCAAATTGGTGATACTAGACCAATATCATACTGCCGGTTTAGTCCCAATTCCCAATATATAGCTACATCATCTTGGTAAATTATTTTTATTTTATGAGCTTTTTTTTTTCTATAAAAAAAATGTCCACTTGAACTATTTTTTTTCTTTTAATTATTGTTTTATTTAATCGTACACTTATTTCAGGAGTGGTTTGTGTAAATTATGGTCAGTTCCTGATTGTACATTAGTCAAAACATTTAGAGGACATAATTGTAATGTCTGCTCTATCACATTTAATCCACATGCCTGCAGTACTGGAAATGTTTTAGATCTAGCGTCATGTGCCAGTGATGGTTCTGTTAAACTGTGGTCAATGAATAGGTATTTTACCTGCTTTGTTCGTATGAAGTATGTCATAAAACATAAAACACTGTGTTATAAAAATATTTGTTTTTTTAGTGAAAAAGAAGAACCAATAGCAGACCTGGAAGGTCATGCACCATTTAGAGTTTCGAGAGCAGATTTTCATCCATCTGGTCGATTTTTAGGAACTTGCTGTTTTGATAATTCTTGGCGATTATGGGATTTAGAACAAGCGGAAGAAGTTCTCCATCAAGAAGGACATTGTAAACCAGTTTATTGTATGTCGTTTCAGTGTGATGGGTCAATTGTTGCAACTGGGTAATTATAATTGTGTATTTTAATAGTAGTTTTATATCTTTTAGTATTAATAGTATTTTTATATTTTTTAGTATTAATACTATTTACTGGGTGATTCTTTTATCAAACAACACTCATTATTTCAAAAACTATCAATGTTTTTGAAAATATTTTATTTATTTAATTTTCAGTCCAAAAAAACATAATTTAATATTTTGCTTCAGAATATGAAATTAAAACTGCATGTTTCATTCAAAAAAGTAAAAAAATATATATATTTTTAAATATATTGTTTTTTTTTTTTTTTGACTGAAAATTATTTAAAAAAAAATTCATAAATTTTGAAATAATGAGTGATAAAATAATCCACCCTAGTATTCTAAAAAAAAAAAAATCAATTTTTATTATGTGTTCACAGAGGCCTGGATGCTTTTGGACGTGTTTGGGATTTGCGCACAGGAAGATGTATTATGTTTATGGAAGGTCATTTAAAGTCTATATACAGTATAGACTTTTCTCCCAATGGGTAATTTTTACCTTTATAACTAAAACTTATAACTTAATTCACAACTAAAATAACTTTAATTTCTAGTTATCAAATGGCCACTGGTAGTGAAGATAACACATGTCGTATTTGGGATGTTAGAAAAAGAGCATGTTTATACACTATTCCAGCACACATGAGTCTTGTTTCAGGACTGAGATATCAACCTGATGGTCATTTTATAGTCACTTCCTCATACGACAACACAATCAAGGTATTAATAATAATTAAATAAATTTTATTGTTTTGTTTAATAAAAACGTTAATTACTCTATAGATATGGGCAAATAAAACATGGCAAATGTTAAAAACGCTATCTGGACATGACAACAAAATAATGGGAGTTGACATATCTCCAGATTCAAAATATATAGCATCTTCATCATATGATAGAACATTTAAATTATGGGCTCCTGAATACACAACATAATTATTGAGTTTAGATAATTAAATGTGTTATTTTATACTTGTAAAAATAATATAGTTTTCAAATACATTGCATTTTTTTTTTTTATCTAATATTTCTAATTTTTGCTATTACTGCCGCTACTTTTGAAGCAGCAATCGACGATGATTTCATTATGTATTCATCACTTTCTAGTCTTAATAAATCCATAATTTGTACAATAGTCTCATTGAGTTTGACTCCTAATTCTTCCAATACATATCCCAAGTATTCTGAAATAATATATTTTTGAATGAATAAGTAAATAAAACAAAAATTATTAACACACACAACGATTGATTATAGATTTTATACGAGTATACTAAAATGTCTATTCTATGTAAGGCTTCCACTATACATTTTTTATTTGCCAAGCGATATTTATTTAATATTAATTTAAAGTCCTTTAAAAACAATAAAACTTATAAAATTGAATAAAAACATTTTTACAATTGAAATCCTTAAAACTAGTCTATTATCGCTACACTTAAAGCTTAACTACATAGTAGGTAGTATGTGTAAAATAGACAATTGATTACAAATACTAATATTTATAATAAATGGTGTAAGCTAACAAATTTATATTACATTAATACTTAATTATTTTTTATATCTTTAGAAGGAATAAAAGTAAAACATTACACTTATGAAAAAATAGTGAATTCATATTCTAATAATTAAAAGGTATAATGAAAAATCAATACTGGAATATATATATTTTTTATAATTTAACCTTATCAGTTATCATTATATTATTATTAGTGTTAAACAATTATTGTATAAAATTCATTCATAAAATATTTACCAATATCTGCAGCTAGTTGTTGAGCAGCCAAATTATTTAATTCTCTTAGTGACTGTATCTGTTCTACATATACATCACATGTATTTCTTGCTAAAATCCTTAATAAGACATTTGTAAAACTTTCTTCCAGAGAAGCATCAGTGTAACGTCTATCGGATATATTTAAAACTACAGTTACTGCTTCATTATCCCGAACTAAAAATGGTTCAACATGCTGAGGAAGTGTGATTAAATATTGTCCAATCTATGAAAAAAAAAATAAAAATTAAGTATTTATTTAAGAAACATTTAGACCTATTATTTAGTCATATTTAAACAGATATAACATTACTTGGGTAATATATTCTCTCGGAGAAAGTCTGTGATCATCAGATGTTTCTTTACTAAATTTTACTTTTTCTAGTTGCTCTAAGTAAAATGATATTGGCCTAAATGATATTTTATAAAACGTTTGATATATATGAGAACACAATTTTTCTGTTGCTTGAATCGATTCCTTAAATAATTTCCAATCACTATCTATAGATACAAATATAGAATAAAAATTATATATAATAAGTAAATAATGTGCTATAAAGGAAAAGTTGTATAAATCAACAATGTTAAGATCACAATCAGTTGACAGCTGTAAAATGATAAATAAAGTAAATACTTAAATAATATTTTTAATAACTATTAAAACTTACCAACATATAACTAATAAAATAATGATTTATAAATTAAAAAAATAACATACCACTTTTTAATAAATCGATGACATTTTTCAATTCAATTTGTTTATCTTCAACCAATAAGTATTTTGAAACATTTAATGCTCGTTGTTCATTTGTTAAAATACAACTTTTGAATTCAGATTCTACAAAATATAATTCACGTAAAAATTCTCCTAAAAAAACAAAACAAAAGTTTTAAGTATTAAATATTAAAATATTTTTTAGTATTTATAATAATTACCTGAAGATTGTAAAAATTTTAAACATATTTGAAACAAATTCCAGTTTTCTCCAGGTTTAATGTTAACTAATATTTTTTTTAATACTTCTTTCCCTCCTTCAATAACATTAGAAAACATTTTCTACAAATTAAATTATTACTTATTAAAATCATTGAAGTATATTATACAATTTTACATTATTTTTATTACGTTAATAGCAAAGATCATTTCAGGAAAAACACAGTGACTTAAAACAGCACTTCGACGTTTTGCTTCTTCTGATGCTCTGAAAACAGTTAATTGAGACTGGCCAAAAGCTTGAACAACATCTACTAAATCATCTTTATTTAATTCAAAATTAATGATTTTTTTTGAATGTTCATATTCAAATTCTTTGTAAGAAACAATTTGTGGAATCAATGGTCTGTATATACTTGTTAATATGTTATCCCAATTAAATGAATCACCTATACAAATTTAATTTTTAATGGTATGTTAATCAAAATACATAAATAAAATGCTTACTAATTTTTGAATCATTTTTAATGTTTTTAATAAATACTTCAGTTACTATAAATAAATCTAATAGTAAAATAAGTGGTTCTTGATGGTTTTTGATAGAAACATCAACCAATTCAAACATTGGAAGTTCTAATATATTAAACAAATCTCCATATGATAAAATTAATTGACTTTCTATTTCAGGTAGCACTTCAATATTAAATAGTTTTTTGTACAAAATCATCTGTATAATAACATTTAAACTTATTAAAATTAAAATTTAAAAAATTAATAAATACTAATTTTGAACACAAAGTGTTTTTATACTTGTTTAAATCATATAAGATAAATAAAGATATTTAAAAGCTTAAGAAAAATATTTTTTTAATAAAATAATTCATACTATATTTTGTTTAGCAAGACATTACACCAATCTGCGCATACAGACTAATGGTTAAACCCCATTTACTCCTCCAGAAAACCCAACCATTTCAAAGGAGATTTATCAGGTTATTGGTGGCATGTTTAGCACATCAATAGCCATAAAAGTAGTTATTTGATGGGGTAGTTGTGGTGGAAACACTATAACTAGATTTAATATGGGTACACAAAGAAAAACCAATTTTTTTTTTTGTAGAGCCTTATTGCATTTCTCATTAGACAATGTACCCAAATTAATATTAATATATTTCGGCATTAAGAAATCCATAATATTTGCAAAGAAACCTATGTATTTTAATAGTAATTGTTTATTTTAAACTTTTAAATACTACTTTAAGGTATTTAACATACATAAACAAACAAATAAAATATAAATAAATATATATTATATCATCCATTGTATATAATTTACAAGTGATCTATTTATTTTGCTTAAATTAATATAAATGTTAACTTACTTGCTGCTTTTTACATTCTATTAATGCTTCATAAAAACTTTCAAAAAACATTAAAGGATTTTTTGAATATTCATTTGCATACATTTTTGATGACCATTCTTTGCGTAATCTGTTTTTATTACACTTTAAATAATATTTAATAATTTGATCTTGTTTTTCTAGATCAGTAAATATATTTACATAATGCTTTGATTCATCTATAACATGGATTATAAAATATATTTTATACATTGTATTATTAAAACATATTAAATTATTTAAAAAATTAGTTTTCCATACCAATTTTTTCATTTTCAAAAGCCTCATTAACCATTGGAATTAATATTACTTCAAGTTTACTCTTTAGCTCTTCCAACTGATTTTTTCTTTCTTCATAATCAGAATTATTTTCCAAGACTGCTAAAGAACGTTGCATTCTAATCAATCTATTAGTTACTTGGTCTATTTCTCCATTATCCATTAACTAAATATAACACATTGCCTTATGTATTTTTTTCAATTATAAATAAGTCATTATTAAAAATTACTATTTCAATATCAGTAATAAGTTTGGTCCAATTGTCTGCTTCCTCTAAAGCATTTTTGGTAACTTCCATATTACATTTGATTCCATCGTATAATTGAAGTTTCAATAACGATTCACCAGTGTTACTTTTTACCTATTCATTAAATTAAAAAAATTAAATTATAAATATTATTTTTTCTTAAATTTTAAATTTAGTTACTGTATTAATTTCTTGTTTTAAATCAACAATTTTTTTTTGTATGTTAGATGCTTGATTTTCAAATTGCTCAATGTCATTGACAACTTTTGGTAGAGAAGAAAGAACTTGTGTTGTTGTTTCATCTAGTACCTCGTGTACCTGTTCTACACATAACTGTAACTTTTTCAACATAGATGGAATTACCTATTTCAAAAATTAATGTTATTATAATACATTATAATTAGAGGTACTGTATACACACCTCACGACATTCATCTGGTGGTTTGTCCTTTAATGTATTATTAATCCAATCTACAACACTAAAATCTTTTTCAGAAAATGATGAAATATTCTGAAAAATAAATTCATATATAAATTCACAAGGTACCTATCTATTCCATTAAAAAACATTATTTTTTTTTTTAAATAAAAGTCAAAATTACCATTGTAATTGAATACCAATGAAATCCCAAACTGCTTTTCCAATTTCTAATACTATAAACCGTGTCTCAACTCTAAAATATAAATAAATAATATTTTTAACTAATATTATGAATAAAAATTACATTTAAAACTATGTAATAACTATAACTCCAGAGATAGTAGAACTAGTAGAAGAATTAATAACTTATCATGGTCATAAGTACCTATTAATTAATTAATCGTAGTCATTAATCTCATCAACGATCTTTTAATTATTTTTATTTTGTGTCCGTGGCTAATAATAATAATAATTTACTATCTATGATAACACAGACTACAATACTTTCACAATCACAATAATTAATTTGGATTTATATTATCTGTGAAACTTATATCATAAAGTAAATAGTAATAAACGTTAAAAAATAAAATAAGTAATAATTTACTTCACAAACTACATGAAAAAAAATAAACTGGTAAAGTGTATTTGGTTGACCATTGATATATACTAGAGCGGCACAGTTTTTATTAGTGTAATTCCAAAAAATATTTATTCAAAGGGACTTTCGTTCCTTGAACAGACAACAGATACAGAAGTCCTCAAAAGTGTGATAAGAACGTTGTAATAAATATTTTTAGAACAAATGTTTTGCGGAACAAAATGTAGCAACCCCTTCTGTGTAACTACTGACACTACAGCAAGGTGTCGGCGATGGCGTAGGTAATTGAAGGTAAATATTATTAATATTTATATCTTTCTCTAATCTTTATATTATACAAATACAAAAATGTTATGAAAATATATTGTAGTAATTCATCAATTGAGAACGAATGGGCCGAATGGCTACACATTTTTTTCAGTTGTTGGTAATGTTACCAGGCGCAGGATTTTATGAAAGAAAATGTTGGAAAAACATAACTTTTTTAACGCAAAAAATTCGAATTTCTGCTTGAATAAAATACCTACACTTTTTGAAATCACCGTGAACAATGCGCGTTTAATATTATCTAATTGGAATGCGAGTATTAATTGCGAATGCGTAGCACTCATCAAAATTAATAGGTAATATATTAATATTATAAAACGTTTCGGTTATTATGGATACGGCGAAATAATACTAATAATCGTTTAATTACTAGTAAAAATGGTTGTTTTTTGTCGTATAAAACAAGATTTTTGACCGCAGTTTATTAATAATGTTTTGGTTGAATCTATTTAAATTGATCTTGACGTTGGGCGAGTGGTGGATTTACCGGGGTACAGTATCAGCAACCGAGGTAATCGCCGGACAACACGATCCGTTATTCGACCACGGTAGCTCAGCTGAAGACCAATCTTATTTTATGCACCTCCAACAACAACTGAACGAACTAATGGCGGGCTCCTCCACCGGTCGACCGACCATCAGATGCACGGTTGCCGCGGCACCGAAAGCTGTGCCGTGGCAGTCCCAGTTGTCTGGTGGCTTCTTCAGCCCACACCGTCGACCAGTAAACGGCATTGATAAAAAGCCCGTGGCTCGCCGTCGAGTCACGCACCGTCCGAAAGACATTGCTGCCGACCGCGACGGTGTGGAAAAGCCAAAAAACGTGACCAGCAATGACTACATCGACGTTGGAAGTCCGTACACTCAGTCCGTAAAGTCCACTGCCGTCACCAGAATTGGTAGAATCGTCTTCGGCACCGAAGATGAATGTGTTTCGGCCAACCAAGGGCGGGCATGCGTGTGTTACATGACCGATTTTTTAGATCTGGTAGGTCAACGTTTGAACGAAGTAGCGGCGGCCGAAAACGGCGGAGATGGCAACGACGAGGCAGCCGCGTTGAGTTGTCGGTCGTTCAAGCCCGTACCGACGGCGTTTGTCCTTTATCCCACCACTGCAGCAGACGGAGTTGAGACGACTGCTACAGCTACGGTCAACTCCACCACCACCGGCCCCGCAAACTTTTCGGCCGACGTGATGGTAGAACGAAACGGCGGCAAAAGCGGAGGCCGGGACCGCAGTGGTGCCGGTGACGACGATAAGAAGGCCGTGGCAGCCACTCCCGTGTGGAAAGAAGTGGATTTCGACAACGTCATCAACTACCGACTGGAGAAGTCCTCGGACGGTAATTCATGTATATGATCCGATCTTTAGGTGCTGAGGATCAAATTATTTCTAACGAGGCCCAAAATTTAATTAAATTTTTCTAACGTGAGATCCAATTTAATAATATACAAAAGAGTGAGGGCCGAGGCAAGACTATATAACAGTGCACTTATTAAATTATTGTATTTTTTCGAACTTATTAATTCAATAAAAAAAGTCCAAGGATAATAATATAATGGTTCAGTACCTATTATACATGACATACTTAATATAGATTTATATTTAGTAAATTATTTTAGAGATGGAAGGCGGTGTCATACCAACACCCAAACCACTATCCTATTATACCAGTTCAAGGCAATTCTATATAGAAATATCATAGATTATCCTTATTCTTTCCTCATCTTATTCAACACCTTTTTTCAGATCATTACGCAGTGCAATACAGCCTGGTTGGAAGTGACGCCAAAGTCCAATGTGTGATTAACGGCAACGGAACAAAAATGAATGCGTTCAAATGGGACTTTAAGAAAGGCAAACATAAAACTAGTAAATATGTGTAAAACTATTCAGTAGAAACTGACAATAATTGTAGGTGTTAGTTAAAGTTAAAATATTATTTCACTTTAACTTATAAAGTTATAAATTATAATCACTACTCAGTACTCACTACCTACCTATTATACGTATTACAATCTAGCATGTTTTTTTATAAGATTCTACGGTCACCGGAACAGATACGAATATGCTATTGATATTGGGCTTGGAACCTGGAGACAGTAAAAATTACACTTGCACACCAACAATGGATATGGTCGGAGGTTCTAAAAATGGCACTTTCTACAAGCATTACGTTCTAGGTACGTATGAATAATTATGACGCCATGACAGTGATAATAATTTATAATAATAGGTAATCTATATAATTATTACGATTACAATTAATATACTATAATATTAATACGAACTTATTTTTTCACTTGAATTGAATACACATAAAACAATTTTTTGATCCTTAAAGTATATTTTTTTATAAGGTAGGAACTAGGTATTCTATTTTCAATTTAATGAATATATAAAGTTTACAGAATGTAATAAAAAATAGTTGGCAAAATGGCAAAAGTTACATACCTAACTACTTATTTATACCTTTATCTAGCCTGATTTTTCTCTTACATCCTGTACGATTGGAAATTAATTCATAGGCGTGCGCAGAATTTATTATTATTATTTATTGTAAAAACATTTTTCTTCGCCAAAACTAATAATTACACGTGTCTGTATTTACATAATTTTATAAAGCCGTCGAAAAAGCCATTTATGAGATCCGTGGCTCAGCAGTTTACAAGGCTCGCGGTGGCGGCGGTTGTACGCACTACGTAACAGTTCTAGTGCAAAAGCAGTTGCCTAGTTCTATGCTTACCGAATTATGTCCCGAGGGATCGTCCCGATACGCGTGCAATATCATCGTAGAAAAACCAAAGTGTGCCGAAGACGAAGTAATGCACTACTAATTATATTATGTATATTATTAGTCATCGGGTGTATCCACCAAACATATATTTTTGAGTGAGGGGGGGTTATTCATTCCCTCGTGTCGTGTGTGTGACTGAGAAGGAAGTATTGTACTTTATTATTTCAATACAAATATTCTATACAATAATATTAAAACACAGCACTTACAGCACTTATTTATAGAAACTATACGTATAACACTCATAAATATTAAATATATTATATCGTTATGTTAAACAAGTTTTGTAATTTTAAAATAGAAAACTATGGAAATAAAATATTTGGTAACGATAAACGACAAAGCCAATTATTTAACTCGAATTAGAACTAGCAAGAAAAGTCGAATAGCCCTGCGCTACCAAAAACTATTGGCGAGAATATCCAGTGTCTTAACTTCAAATCTTAACAAAACGTTGACGATTCCAAGTAAATATACTCGTATAAACTCTCTCTAAGACATACACGAACAGAGACTTATTTAAGAGCGACTTTATAGGGAATGAAGGGGAACTTTTATACAGACGTCCCAGTAAATAATGAGCCAAACCTCATCGCTTGGTTGAAATATTTTGACACTATAAAAGAGGTGTCAACGTTAGTTCTGTAAAAATATATAAAAAGAATAACATTTGTAATTTGTATTATAACTTAACTATTACAATCTAGAATCGTAAAAATAGATAATATTAATGAAATAATGAAGAATTAAAATTAAATATTACACTAAGAGAACGCTATAACCGAATATATTGTAGATATTCGTAACTCCGTTTAACAAACGTAAAGTACCTATTGCAAATTTGCTTTCTGTATAACCGATTTTGTAACATTTATTTAGCTTTAATATGTACGGCGCGGCGTATGCGTATATTAGGTATATACTATATAGCACTTTATACTTGCCAACCTTTTTTATATTGTTTATTCACTTACCTTTTATATGCACTCATACATTTTCCATATTTTCTGTTTTTTTTTAGTTACGTCCAAGTTGTCGTTGATCGACACACATTTTGAACCTGACTACAGCCGAATGAGTATTAAAAAGTTCGTTTCCTGTGCACCAGGTTTTGGTATTCGGGAGGTGTTTTGTGCTGCTTGTCCGCCACACCATTATAGTCCAGATAAGTCGATCGAGTGTTTGAAATGTGCCAAAGGTTTCCATCAGGCGATCGCCGGATCGGAAAAGTGCGTCAAATGTCGAAATATTTTTTCCAGTGGTTGTTATATGGTAAGTGGTGACTTAAACAAAGGTCTCTGTATTTACAAGAAACTAGTTGTCTCCTTAGCTCTTATTCGACCATCCCTTATCTCTTTTGCTACATGATGGAAAATTCACGCGTCTTTCGTTTCATCGTCACAAATACGTGTCAGTTTCTACGTGATCTTACAATACGAACCATCTCTATATTATCAGTGACAGAGATGAATAATATTTATATAACGATTGTCAATCTGACCATTATTTATTTCTTATTTTAAGCCGTTAAGCAATGTAAGCAATGCTCATCGATTATTTATACTGATTATTAATAAATAATAATATAATATCATACGTTATAAATCAATGTTGTGCTCTATATCTGTTATGTCAATGTTATCAATGTTACGTGCTATAACTCCGCCATGGAGATTCGTTAATCCAGAATGCGGATTGATTGGTAAATATTTTTTTTTTATTTTAAACCAATTTATAGATTAAAACATTTGATCAGACTTCCTCGCGTATAGAACTTGTTTCACAGACATTTTAAAGCTCATTATATTTAACTCGGACTTTCGGTGATCCAGAGGCGAGATCCGGTTTCATCAAGTCCGAATTAACGAGACTACTGTGGTGTAATAGCTAGTATCTACTCTTTAGTAGGGTATATAATATCCTATATAAACATATATTACCTTAACCCATATAGATATATAATATATAATATATATTATTAATAATATGGTATTAACCGTACCAATTACTAATAATGAGCGTTAATTAATTTAAAAAATAAAGCTCAGTTAAAAGTTTATTTTTTTTCCAGGTTTTATAATTTTCAAATAACTTAAAACAAAATAACAAATTCATAATCACTTTGCTTTTATCAGTTGACTTAAAGAAATAATAACGTGTTATAACTTAAAATCATATTTTATTTATATAATATATACATATATATAAAATTAAAAGGTATATATATATATATATATAATAATATACAATCTATACAATTTTGCCTATCCTACTGACTTACTACTTATTACCTAGTTGAATCATAGTGATTAATTTACTATTTTGTGTTTATAATCATACTAACTTAACTAGTTATACCTAGTGTACCCATACAATGATTTCAAATAAAATATTCTTTAACTTTATAATTTTGTCTTGAATATGCGTTAACAACAGTACGAGTCAACACCCAATAAACTCAAGTTCATTTTTTATTAGTTCACTCTTCTTTATCCTATATAATATGCAGATAATAGAATACTGCAGCTGCAGCTATTTTCATGTTTAGATTTTAGATTACCTTAAGTTACAAATTTGTATTAAATATTAATATTTTTATTTAATTTACTTTGTAATAATTATAAACGGGTTAAAACCCCTCTTGGAAATGTTTTAAAAATACAGAACTTCAATAGTACAGTATACACTAATTATCGTATAACTAAATTTAATTAAAACTTGAAGTGATATGGTAAATAATAAATATGGTACAAATTAAATCTTTATGATTTAATTAATTAACATTCATAACAGTTTCATTTTTTAGATAAATAAATATTTATATATGTATAGATACTTAAAATTATGATATCATATACTTTTAAACTATTACATCTATATGTATTTACAGAAAGAAGTTTCACCTATAGTATATTATGTTACGGGATTAATCTGTTTATCAGTATGTTCAATTCTTGTAATTTCTTGTGCGTTTTGTTGCCGCGAAGAGAACGAAAAAAGTATGTTTGTATAACTATTATATAGTTAAAACATAATATTAAATATTATTGGCTTTTATTATTTTAGTTATAACTTTTATACATTAACTTATATTATCACTACTCTTTTTTACAGAAGTACAGTATTATTTGGTGTATATATTCTTGAGAATTAGACATATTACATATATATATGTACCTATATAGACGTATAATAGCAGTATATCTACTGTACTAATGTACTTTACTTTTTTACTGAAAATAATGTACATTGCGTCATTATTTTCAATGTATATAGGGTAATACTTACAAGGCTTACAACAATACAACTTATAAGTTATAACAAGGCTAAGTCCATCCTTAATTTAACATTTCCTCTAGTTCAATTTAAACTAACGAAAATTACTCGTTTGAACTATTTTAACGAATAATTTTTATCCCCTATCCTCCATAACAATCAAAATTCATATATTTAGTTTGTATATCACTAATAACATTATTTAAAATTTTTATTACATATTTTAGGTATAAGGATAATACCAAGGAAAATAAGGAAAAAATTTAAAAAAACTAAAAAGTACAGTTTGTTGTCATCTTCCCAAACGGAAGATACACCAGACAACAGTAGTGTTATAAGCAAAAGCTATGGTAAATTTAAAAACCTATTAAAGTTTAAAAAAAAATCTAAATCTAAAATAATGGATTCAAAAATAACATTCAATAACGTACATGAACAATATGGTCAACGAATCCAGAATAATAACGTTACCGAAGAAAATAGTACAACTAATTAAAATTTCATTTTTGTAAATATAGTTTTTATAACTATTTGATTTATAGGCTTATAATTATATTTATATTGTATATTTATTTTATTCTATACCTATCTTGTATTTTTGTAAATCCACTTGATTTCTAAATAAATATTTATTGATGTATACATGTACGAGTATATTGTATAGCAATTATTAGATTTAGATAATATATAAGCATTAGGTATACGTTATAATATAATGTGGCTCAGTCGTTTGGATTTCAATATAAATACATAAACTTAATAAGATACTGTGATTTATTATTTCATATCTTTTGAATAATGTTATTTATTAATAAATTACCTTTAAACTGAATTAAGCTAAACTTTTGCAAGTGTGTAACGATATATACATCGTATACCTATATGTATATCCTCTCACCATGACACCATCATCACCATCTGCACTCTAAAAAATATCACTAAATGTTAGGTCAACGCGCCAGGGACGAAACCAGGAGGTAATAGGGACCAACACCATACAGGCATACATAATGGCTGTACCATGGCTAAATATGTTATTTGTTATTTTTATTAATTGTTATTTGTTATGTGTTATTTAGCCATGGGCTGTGCAGACGTATACAGTGTACACCATAAAGCGTAAAATATGACCCAAAAACAATAAATACATTTATAACAACTAACAATCAATAAGGGTAAATCAATTTTATAAAAATAAATCCTCGAATAAATTGTATTTTATTAAAATGTATTAAATAATATTTTTTTTTATATATATATATATATTTTTTTATTTAACTTAGGATTTACGGTGATATTGAAATCAGTTAAAAAAAAATTAAAAATTAAAAATTAAAATTATATAATTTTTAGTTTTATTTAAAATTTACAAACATCGCAAACATAAATTATAATGAATCTAATCAAAAAAGCAACGGAAAAACAATGGACACATTTTTGTTTTTAAATAATTAATTAGCTAATTTTTTTTCTAACACCATAGACTTAAAATAATAGATTTTAAATAATTTAGAATACATTTTAAAATAAAAATATGATAAAATTTAATTCATATTCCATGTTTCATTTGAGTCAATATATAACATAAATTATGATACAATTTTTAATGTTATAATCTTATGGTATGATATATTAAAGCTAATAATAAATTCGGTAGATCACGTTGCTTATCTCTATATACTCTTCGGCCTCCGTACATTTTTTTCAAATTAAATTAAAATTTTTCATACTTCTTAATTTTTTTTTTTTTTTTGGTTAAACAGTGTGTAATAATCGATTTGGAATTTCATTTCATCAGCTGCAACTTCCAGTGTCATTTTTTTAATGAGGTTCCAAATAGAAGGGTGCTTATGATTTACAACTTAGGGAATCTATTATTGAAACCATCAGTTTGGTTATATTTATACGCTCGATGATATACCTACTGTTCATTAGTGTACTTTCGTAAAATAATAACAAATTAAATAAAACCTTAATAGGAGAGGATTGGGGAAAGGAAAGGGGGAAGGACCAAGGGCTACAAAAACTACAAAATAACCTCGTATATTTTACGTATTTCTCTAGTAAAGTAAAACGGTGGCGTATCCAGGAAGGGGGGCCACAGGAGCCATGCCCCCCAATTGGCCGTATCATATAATATATATAACATAATAAGTAAATTTATTAATTTTGGCTCTAAATTGGTAGTTTGGAGTTTAAATTTAAAAAAAAAAAATGATTGTTTCGTTAAAAAGATTATGAATATTCTACAGATACTATTGTTCTATGCTGCAGACACCTATAACATTATAACCTTTATAAGACACAACCTCGGTAGAAGTTGCAGATAACGACAAACGTTGGACTGTTTGATTCGTATACCGTTAAATTAAACGTTTATAAAAGTTAAAACTTAAAACTTCAGTATCGGTCTGGCTTATGTTTTGACCCCCGGTACAGTAATTTACAAGGGCCCTCTTACAAAAAACAAAAAAAGGTTTCTTACATTTATAATATTTATAAACATATAACATAAAGGTAATAATTACATTTTCCGTATACATTTAATATGAAATTAAAAATTTTTATCATAAAATAATTTAATAAAATATACAAATTTAAAATAATACTTTTTGATAATAGTATAATATATCTAGTAAATAAATAATATTTTATTAAATACTAGTATTTATAATCAATGGTTCAATGTTTACAAATTAATTCTAGAATCCGAGTCCGGAATCACGAGTTAACTTAACATTTTTTTCCATTTAGATATGGGCCCCTAATATATAAAATGTCCAGGGGCCCCCAGCGATCACCGGATAGCCGGGTGGGCCAAATTGACACTGTAATAAAACTTACTAATTAGTTATTTGTTCTTTTGTAAAATATTATACCCATCATTTATTGATATTTCGTGTAAATAAATAATAACTTGGGTATCCTGTTAAATCGTTATGACTAAAGTCTAAATGTATTAGGAAAAACAATTTTTTTCTCGCATTAATATCATTATTTTTAGGCCCGGGAAATATATATTATATAATAATATTATAACGTCGTTAAATGAATAACAATAATAATGGTTTTAAACAACAAGCAAGGCATTGCATTTTGTGGGTCTTCACATCATACAGCCAATCAGCGCGATGTTGACTTCAATGCTACTTTTCTATTGGTTATTATTATTATTATTATTAGATGCATTTTAACCTATCTTAATTATTCGAGTTTCAAAATTAAGTTCGTCAGTCGTAGTTGGAACGCAGTGATCTATACTTCAAATCCCGCAGGACCGATCAAAGCACCAAGCTGTTGTCACATCTCATATACGTATCGACAATAATAATTGATTCATCGTCGATTCTATATAGAATACATTCTATACATTCTGAGATGGGTCGTGGGCGATTGATTAACTAGGTACGTTTTAAACAATAATTTTAATATAGTATAATTCCTATTCTAGCTGACCCCGTGCACTTCGTTGCCCGTTAAAAATTCCAATTCTATAATATGATTCAAATAACTTTGTTTAATTTGTTATTTAATATTCGGTTTAACGGTGTTCGAAACTTAGACATTCTCCTCATTTATCATTTTGAATCTCAAAAAACTTGTGCAAGCATCACTTTAAAATGCTTTCTCAATGCACACTAAATTTGTGGTACTTACGAATGCACTGTGTATAAATTTTAAGTGTCGGTCTATCGTTATTCAAGCTCTACATTATTATCATTCAGTGAGTTATAGTCAGGTTATATTATAGCCAAATAGCCATTATTAAACTCGGCGTTGCCCTTGAGACTCTTATGTTTATGCGAGCAGTATATTATCAGGTATTCAGTTAGGCAATCCACCTGTGGCCTGTGGGGGATTGCGGACACCGCGAGATGTGTAAGTTTATAATTTCTAACCCTTAAGTTTCAAAGTTACCTATATCAATTTTTTTTTCTACGATGGTCGATAATATACAATAATGTGCCATCACGAAGTTTTTATGTAGTTAGTATAATAACCTTGTCTTATGTATTGACACATTCATCATCATCGCTTTAATAACTAAAAAACTTATTTTTATCGATTTCAACCCTTTAAAATCAAAATTTTGAAAAATCTTTTCTTAGTGTATGGTGAAATGATAATATTAATCTATCATCAAAATGTTAAGTCGATAACTCAAAAAGGTTTGGCTCTGCGTTGATAATTATTAAACTACCAGTCCTAAAAATAGGGTATTTTGCTATTGCACACCTATTTCCATACTCCAAAATATTTATAAATAGTAAACATAGACTTAGAAGTACACATGCATAATTATTGTTTTTGGTATTTATTAATAATTAGTTATAATAAATACAATCTAAGACAATCTTCTATAAAAGTCCTTGATACCTATATAACTAAAAATTTTAAAATTAAAAACAAAATAACTTTGGTTAAAATATAAATTTAAGTAATGAACACTTTTAAATTTATTACTGCACACAATTTTATGCCCTGTAAACTACAATGCTTTATATATAGAGAGATAATAGTGATAAAATATTATAATACATAACTTTTTATATACATCGAAATTCAAATTTTATAGAAGAGACACAAAATTTATTCTGTGTAGGTAACCTAAACTTTTTATAAGCGTTTGAATTTTAAATTTTTACGAAATCGTGTATACCGATAACGATTTATCCTCATACGATTTTCAATATTTCTTATTAATTATTATTCAAAAAGTATAAGTCGTAGATACTTAAAAATTTCACCAGTAATTTAGATTGGCATTTTCTCTACATAATTTAATTTTCAAAATATTTCGTTTATTTTAAGGCTATTTAGGTATAGGCATTTGAAATATTCGTTTTTGTTTATTATTTTTAGATTCTGAACGGAGTGATGAATGTATTGATTTTACAATGATGAATGTTTTTTCTTTTTTTTGTCTGTGTACACTGTACAGCATAACTAGTCGAAATAATGCTTCAATTTCAAACTTCGGGGGTGGTTTCCGATGGAAAAGTGAATATCCTTGGTGCATTATAGGGGTAAAAAGTAAACATTTTTCAATAGTTTTCAAAAAAATCAAGAAAAACAAAATAAAAATGACGGAAAAACGGGAATTTTTACGCAAAACCAGTTTTCGACCAAATCGATTTTTTTATATGGTTGTAATTCAAAAACTAATCACTGTAAATACTTGAAATTTTCACCAAATGTTTGTTAGTTATATACAGTTAAATTTTCAAAATTTTTTGACCTTTTTGAGTTATTTATAGACCACTGAAATTTTCGATTTTTATGCGAATTTTTTTTGAAGTGTCGCTAAAAAAATTTTGGATGACCAAAAAAAACTTGAAAATTTAATACAAGGTTCCTTATGAGTTTTTCTTATTGTACCTAAAAAAAAATAAAAATCGTTAGTCACAATTTTTTTTTATAAGCGTTTATAGTTCAAATTTTTACGAAATCTGTCGAAAACGCGAAAATTTGCAAGTAATTTTGAAGTTGAAAAATCATAAAATGTTTTGTGTTTATAACTAAGAATTAAAAATACAACACTAAGCTTTCCATAGGGGTTTCTTCAAGTAGCTATAGAGAAAACTCGAAGCATCATTATAGGAAAAATTTTAAGTGCGTTTGAATTTTAAATTTTTACGAAATCGCGTAACGATAACGATTTATCCTCAAACGATTTTAAATATTTGTTATTATTCAAAAAGTATAAGTCGTAGATACTTGAAAATTGTACCAGTTATTTAGATTGGCATTTTCTTTACATGATTTAATTTTCAAAATATTTTGAGTTTTTTTGAGCAATTTATAGACAACTGAAATTTTCAATTTTTCTGAAAAATTTTTGTGAAGTGTCGATAAAATTTTTTTGGCTCAATCAAAATACTTGAAAATTGTATATAAAGTTCCTCATATGTTATTCTTATAGTGATTAAAAAATTATAAGAATACATAGGCACAATTTTTTTTTATTAGCATTTGAAGTTCAAATTTCGACAAAAATTCGTCAAAATCTTGAATATTTGCAAATTATTTTGTAGTTCAAAATTCATAAAATTGTTTGTATTTATATCTAACGTTAAATATTCTAGACTGATAAATCATCTCTGTTCAGAATCGTTTTTCGTATACAATGATACTTATCATTTCATTCAAATTTAACCTACCCTAGTCCGAGGTCCACCCCACCCTCTAATGTACAGCAGAGCGGTACCCACTTGCCGACTTTTTTTTTTTTTTAAAATATCGATAATTTTTTTTTTGTGGAGTCAAAATATCTACTTGAAAATTTAATACAAAGTTGGTTCCTCATAAGTTAGTCTTATAGTAATTCAAAAATTATGAGAATACATCGCACAATTTTTTTTATTAGTATTGAAGTTCAAATATTGACAAAAATTCGTCAAAACCATGAAAATTTGCAAATTATTTTGTAGTTAAAATTTACACAACGATTATTTCCACGTCCTACGTGAAACTATGTATTTGCACGTCCTGCTCCTGATAGGAGGTAATATGAACACTGACAGTATATCAATGTAAATTTCCGTAATTGATAAGTGTCCCTCATAAATTTAAATATTTAAATATTATACTATATATATTATATATTGTGAAATTAAATTGAAATTAATTTATTATATTATTATTTACTTATTTATATTATAAGAGTAGTATCCTATAGATTAATATACCTAGTATCTTTGCTTTTTGTTTTATTTGTACTTAACTGTATTATATAGGTATATAATTTTTAAAATTGGAATTGCCAATGATATGTATAATACATATTGCGTGCTGTTATTTTAGATAGGTACCTAATCTAAATGATCAGTGATCACTAATCAGAAATATGATTTTTAAGCAATAACATTCTTTGACTACATGATTCACTGACAACTGACTTGGTCATTTTAATAGTCTTCATTACTTTATTATAACACTTACTGAAAAATGACTTAGTAATTTTGATTACCTATCATAAATATTTTATTTAGTGAATTTTAGTTTTTTATAATTACATAGGTACATAATTTTTTAATTTGCCAACATAATGGATAAATATGTTAATGTTTAGATTCAAGTAAGTGTTCTTATGAATTTGTGAATTATACCTAATAATTATAATAATCTATTATATTAATACTTCATTATTATCTTAGTTTTTGAAACTTGAAATTGGCAAGGAATTTTCATCTCTTGTTGAAATTCATCAAAAACTTGAAGATCAAATTGTATCAATACAGTAGTAAATAAACTACTTTAACAAAAATTAGCATTAATTAGCATTCGAACAGAATGGGTTGTATATACTTCCAAGTTCCGATAAAAGTTCATGACTAGTAGTTAGTATATTAAATTAATATAATATTATAATATGATTTATGATGCTTTATTCACATTTGCTTTATTATTTTGCATTACGTCTATAATCGTCCACGGTGATTGATAACCGTTTACTGGTGACGCCATCTATAGCCACGGTCTGTCGCTAATACCCAAGACGACTGTTATCTTACGATAGCAGTTATCGCCTTTTGGACATCCAGTTGGAACTTGGGTCTTGGTGACTAAAATGATATTTGCAATATTATTATTATGCCTAAAAATTAGAATATATTAGTATTTTACCGCCGCGGTGATGCAACGATTGTACAATACCACCACCGCTGAGTTTCTTGTAAATTGTAAATAGGTAATTGAATCGGTTCGGCAATATTGTTGTGTACACGCCACCATTTATTTCGCCGCAATAATCGCTCATTCGGCAACAGTTTCAATATCCGTCTGTCGTCGGCGACACTGATGGTCGCCCCCGCCCGTTACAGGTTAACATGATCAAGAGGTCCAACGCCAAAGAGATGTTCATCATACGCGCGTTGGAAAAAATTCTCGGGGACAAGGATGTCAAAAAGTCGTATCATGCCGAGTTGAGGAAGGAATGTGAAGCTGCACTGCGTAAGTAATATTCATTCGATTGAAAAGGTGAATACTTGTAACGCCGCAGAATTGATTCATATATGTTTTTATAGAGAGTATAAAATCTGAGTGCCAAGCTGAAGAAAAGACTGATGCATCATCTGCCTTGCCCCTGCCCAAAGATGGCAGTTCGGCTATATCGGCAGAGAAGTACTTCAGACCATTTGAATTAGCTTGTCAAAGTAAATCACCCAGAATTGTCGTTACTTCTTTGGATTGCTTACAAGTAAGTCTATTTTTTTTACTAATTTTGACAAAATAATTCATGAGTCAAATCAATACTTATTGATTAATGATTTCAGAAACTCATTGCATATGGTCATTTAACTGGCAACTGTACCAATGACACTGGCAAGCCCCTAATTGATAAGATTGTAGAAACTATCTGTGATTGTTTCACAGGTCAACAAACAGATGAAGGAATTCTATTACAAATCATTAAAGTAAAATTATTTATAATTTGTATTTTTGATTTATTATGTAATTTATATATTTTTTTTCAGGCGTTGTTAACTGTAGTTACAAGTCAACATGTTGAAGTGCATGAAGCAACAATTTTAAAAGCAGTTAAAACATGTTATAATATTTATTTAGCTAGTAGAAATTTAGTTAACCAGACAACAGCTCGAGCTACTCTTACCCAAATGTTGAATGTAATCTTTACTCGTATGGAAATGCAAGCAATGGAGGTAGATGTGCCTAAATATGAGACAGAAAATGTAGAGTTGTGTGAAGTCGATGAAACAGTTCAGAGTGATGATTCAGTTAATCAAGATATTGATGATAGTATTATTTATGACATTGTCAATGATATATGTGATTCTGCTATTCAAAGTATTGATCATAGTAACAAAACAAAAGAATTGGCTCAAGATATTATTAGATCCATGTCTCAAGTAAGTAATTCATTGTTTTTTGAATTTATAATAAATATGTATTATTTTGTACTTAATAATCGTTTAGGAGAGTTTGGAAACCACAAATGAAGCTGAATGTAAAACAGTTGCATCTTTTAATCATATTTTACAAAAGGATGCTTTTTTAGTTTTTCGATCTTTATGTAAGTTATCAATGAAACCGTTGCCTGAAGGAACACCAGATCCAAAGTAAGCATTTTTATTTGATGCTTTGTTAAATAATTAGTTTAAATTGTTTATAACAACTTATTTTAAGGTCTCATGAACTACGTTCAAAAATCTTGTCTTTACATCTTTTATTATCCATTTTACAAAATGCTGGACCTGTGTTTCGAACCAACCCGATGTTTATAACAGCAATTAAACAATTTTTATGTGTTGCTTTATCTAATAATGGTACATCATCTGTACCTGAAGTATTTGAACTTTCACTAGCTATATTTTTATCTCTGCTATCACGATTTAAAACACATTTAAAAATGCAAATTGAGGTAAGCAGAAATGAAATTCATGTTAATTTAATGTAATTTTTATGTTTAAAATGTTGTTTAATAGGTGTTCTTCAAAGAAATATTTTTGAATATTTTGGAGACTTCAAGTTCAACTTTTGAACACAAATGGATGGTTATTCAAGCTTTAACACGAATTTGTGCTGATGCTCAAAGTGTTGTTGATATGTATGTCAATTATGATTGTGATTTGTCTGCGGCAAATCTCTTTCAAAGGTAAATGTTAAACTAATAACAAATAAGTTTTTTTCAATATTTTATCTTCATAATTTTTGGGGTTTTTTAGGTTAGTTGATGATCTTTCTAAAATAGCACAAGGCCGTCAAGCAATAGAACTAGGTGCGACTCTAAATCAAGAGAAATCTATGCGTATTCGTGGTCTCGAATGTTTGGTGTCAATATTGAAGTGCATGGTAGAATGGAGTAAAGATTTATATGTTAATCCTAATTCTCAGACTAATCTTGGTCCAGAAAGAAATGTACGAGAGTATGATGCCAATGAGTCAGCTGTTACTCAGGACAGTCTTAACTCGTTTGATGGCAGTGAATCTAGCTTAACATCAAATAGTTCTGGTAACAAAGAAGCTCCAGATATGCCTCAACAATTGCAAGTGCTTAAACATCAAAAAGAAGTCTGGGAAACCGGCATACTTATGTAAGTCTTCATAATAGTTTTATTGAAATCAGTGGTCGCTTTGGTTGGTTAAATAAGGTTGCCCCAAACATAAAATTTGAATTTAATAATATTTAAGTTGTATAATGTTTAGCTCATTATGTGACCAAATACTTTTAATTATATTAGATCCATTTATTAACTTTTTAATAGAATATTCTTTTTTTCAAATACATAAATATTTAAGAGGATATCAGAAAACTTGTTTTTGTTTTACAATGCACAACAGTAAATTTTTGTTCAGCGGAATCAAATTGGCTAATTATCTTTTTTAATTTTAGAATGAAAAAATTATTTATTATTAAACTTAAGTTAAACCTATTATCAAGGGTACCCGATAGATTTTTATTAATATTTTAATTAATGATTGAATAATAAGAAAAAATATTAAAATGTTTGAATTTTAAAATGCTCATTAGTTGGATCCTTGTCTGTATTTTTATGTTAGGTTTTTCATGATATTTGAATTTAAAAATGAGGTATTGTACATTTAGGTTTAACCGGAAGCCCAAACATGGTATAAATTTCCTTCAAGAACAAAAGCTTCTTGGAACTAGTCCTTCTGATATTGCAGAATGGTTTCATGTTGATGAAAGATTAGATAAAACAGCTATTGGAGATTTCCTTGGAGAAAATGAAGACTTTAATAAAGAGGTAATGTTATAATAATTTATGTTTTATATATCTTAGATCATATTCAATGGATAGAATTGCATATAGCATGCTACATCATTAATGTAGATATTATTAACAAATCCCTTAATTATTATATGATATAATATATTGTACCCATTGGCAGTTGATAATATAATTGTATTGATATATGAGCAACATTATTATCTCAGTTATGTAATAATACAATTTCTTAACATAGCACAACCTTTTATTTCAGTTAACTTTTTTAGGAAATAGTCACTAAAAAAAAAGTTGTTAATTTGAAATTTCTATCACTATAATTTAAGTTGGTCTATACCTCTTTTTCTATCTGTAAAAGAAAATATTATACCAAATGGTGGGGATACAACCTCCGATCAATCTCTTGTATATAATACAAGATATTTTATATGTATTATTATAACTTGAAATTTGTCATTATTTATTTATTTTAGGTTATGTACTACTATGTAGATCAAATGAATTTTGTTGGCAAAGATGTTGTTACAGCATTGCGATTTTTCCTTGATGGATTTCGGTTGCCAGGTGAAGCTCAAAAAATTGATAGATTATTGGAAAAGTTTGCCAGCAGGTGGTTTGAATGCAATCCAAAGTAATTGTTCTATAGATAACACTTCTTAGCCATAATTTAATTATATTTAAAAAACTACATTTCTATTATGTTTATTCTCAGCAATGGGCTCTTTGATAGTGCCGATACACTTTATGTGCTTTCCTATTCAATCATTATGTTAACTACAGATTTACATTCTCCACAAGTTAAAACCAAAATGACTAAAGAGCAATATATAAAAATGAATAGAGGCAGTTGTATATCTGATAATAAAGATTTACCAGAAGAATACTTAAGTAAAATATATGACGACATTGCTGGTCATGAAATTAAGATGAAATCCACAGTAAAACCAGGGAAACAATGTATGTATTATAGATAATTAAAACTATGAATATTGCTTACTTAATTTATTTGTTTTATATAAGTAATACCAAATGAGAAGAGACGGAAAGTATTATGGAACATGGAAATGGAAGCTATAGCAGTAGCAGCTAAAAATCTTATGGAATCAGTTAGTCACGTTCGAGCACCATTTACAGAAGCTAAACATTTGGAGCATGTTAAACCTATGTTTAAGGTTTGATCTTGTAGTCAATATTTATTTTGAACTTTTTAATAAAGTTTTGCAACTTAGTATTTGCTTACATTTATTGCTTGATATACAATTTAATAGAAAACTATTGAAATATATCTTGTGTTACTACAAGATTAAATGTGTCACTTTAAATATTTTAATTTTTCTTGTTTTAATGGGTTATTAATGCTTTTCACTAATTTTTTCTGCTAATTTTTTCTACTTTGAAATGATGCTGATGGTAGCCACAGACAAATACTAAAACATTTTTGTAGTCTTAAAAAAATATACTTAGTACAGGCATAATTAGATACTTAGAATTTTATAATTTAAAAGAAAATTCTTGAAAAATTTTAAAGGTAGACCCTATTTTTTTTTTTTTAAATTTCAAAAAGGGAATTACCATTTATGGCTATTTGTGATTATATTAATGATTTTTAATTGCTTATTTTGATGATTTTAGGTGTTTTAAGTCTCAACCCCATTTATAAAATACAACTATTATTTCATTTCTAGATGACATGGACACCATTTTTGGCTGCATTCAGTGTTGGCTTACAAGATTGTGATGATCTAGAAATAGCAATGTTGTGTCTGGATGGCATACGTTGTGCTATTAGAATTGCTTGTATTTTCCACATGACTGTAAGTACACATAACTCATTTTATTTTGTAAAAAATAAACATGTATTTATTTTAGTTGGAACGAGATGCCTATGTCCAAGCTTTAGCACGTTTCACTTTATTGACTGCCAATTCACCTGTGACTGAAATGAAAGCTAAGAATATTGAGACTATAAAAACTTTAATAACTGTTGCGTACACTGATGGAAATTATCTAGGCACTTCTTGGCTTGATATTATTAAATGTATATCACAATTGGAACTTGCTCAGATGGTGGGCACTGGAGTTCGACCACAATTTTTATCACAAGTTATTAGCAAAACTTATCCTCCTATTGAAGCTCTTAGTCAAAAATTAAATTTTACTACATTAGATTGTAAGTTTTATACTATTTGTTTTTATCGTATATACTTATACCTTTGAGTCTTTAGCTAGTGGAAAAGGATCAATAGGAGAGACAAGTAGTCAGAGTGTTGTTGTTGCTGTAGATCGTATATTTACTGGTTCTACAAGACTTGATGGAGATGCCATTGTGGAGTTTGTCAAAGCTTTATGTCAAGTATGTAAATTTTGTGTTAAATAAGAACGTTGCATGATGCATTAACAAAATTTCTCTTTTTAGGTTTCTATAAACGAATTAGCTAACTCAACAAATCCCCGTATGTTCAGTTTGCAAAAAATTGTGGAAATTTCTTATTATAATATGGGACGTATTCGACTCCAATGGTCTAGAATGTGGCAAGTACTTGGTGAACACTTTAACCGTGTAGGCTGTTATCCAAATGAAGATATTGCAACTTTTGCCCTGGATTCATTACGTCAATTATCCATGAAATTCATTGAAAAAGGAGAGTTTGCTAATTTTAAATTTCAAAAAGATTTCTTGCGTCCATTTGAAGTAATTATGAAGAAAAATCATTCCCCAACCATAAGGGACATGGTAGTTAGATGTATTACTCAAATGGTAAATTCACAAGCGGCTAACATTAGATCTGGGTGGAAAAACATATTTGGTGTATTTCATTTAGCAGCTTCTGATCAAGATGGAGCTATTGTTGATATGTCATTTCGTACAACACAGCATGTGATCAGTAAGTAACTATAAAATAACTATTCTTCCAGCATTTTTATTTTTGTTTTGTTAAATAGATTTATTTTATAAACAAAATTGTATAATTATGATGGAATCATTCCAAGATGCTGTTAAATGTTTATCCGAATTTGCATGTAATGTTAGTTTCCCCGAAATCAGTATGGAAGCCATTCATTTATTGCGTACATGTGCAGATTGTGTTCATGATAAACCTCAGGTAAGTTTAGCATTGAAAGAAATCTGAATAACTCATATATTATCATTATATAATATATATACATATGTTTATATATTATATGTTCTTAATATCTTATTATTTTCAACTTTGTTTTAGATATTTGCAGAACATTTTTCTGAAGAATCGTCTTCTCTAGAAGAAGATGGTGTATGGGTACGAGGATGGTTCCCATTGTTATTTGAATTGTCGTGTATTGTTAGTCGTTGTAAACTAGACATTCGAACTCGTGCTTTGACTGTACTTTTTGAATTGGTTAAAACTCATGGAACTGTGTTTAAATTAAACTGGTGGAAAGACCTTTTCAATGTGTTATTCCGTATATTCGATAATGTGAAACATCAAGAACATAGCGTTGAGGTAATAAATTTTTAAGTTAATTAAAATATTTTTGTACCACGGTGTACTATACTCTCATTTAACAATTAAAATAATGTGTTTATATTAGAGAATTGAATGGATGACAATCACATGCAATCATGCCCTGACATCAATTGTAGATGTTTTTACACAATACTTTGATATACTGTGTGCTATTTTGTTGCAAGATTTATATGCTCAACTTCAATGGTGTATTCAACAAGGTATAATCTATACATATATTTATTCCGGTTTTAAATATTTTATTAGTTTATTATCTTGTATCGCAGATAATGATCAGTTAGCTCAGTCTAGTACATACTGTTTAGAAAATTTGATAACATCTAATGGTTCAAAATTTGATAAAGTGAATTGGGATTGTACTTGTCAGACAATTGTCTCAATGTTTGACAGTATGATGCCAAAACCATTAGAAGAACAGGATAAAAGGTCTGAGGTATGTATATTAAATGTTATTAATAAACATAATAACTGTAACAGGGTGTTTGTTTTTTATTAATATAATTATTATTTATTTATCAGCCTGTTAAACCAGATACCTTAATAACTTCAAAATGTGCTATTCGCCTGGAACTAATCCGCACTGTGGACAATATTGTGTTCTTCCCCTCCACATCGCGTAAAGAGGATCAAGAATACTTAGCATTAGCTCAAAACACTACAATCAATCAAAATACTGAAATAATAGAACAACAACAAGAGGAGCAAGGAATGTATAGTAACTTGAGTTCTGAACATTTATTCATGTTGACTGACTGTTTGTTGCGTGTTCATAATTATACCAAACAATATAACTACACATTATTGCAAAACATTCCACAACGAAGTTACAGTAAATGAAAAAACTTTAAAATAATTTTTAGTTATCATATTTTATTTATCTTTGTACTTTTACAGTTAATGACGATGTATCAAATATGTTGACTCAAGAAACTCAAAGTATAGCTTGCGTATTGAGAATAACACTGAAAGCTATATGTGATGAATCACGGCGTGTGCACTGGGAACATGCTCAAAATGTAGCTAGTACTGTTGTAAATGATTCTTTTCAGTATTATTTATCATTGAACAATCATTACCACAAAACTTCTTGGAATCCTATTTTATTGCTCATATTTACAAAACTATACAAATTACCTGAAGACAAAGTAAATTATTTTAACTTAGTATTGTAGGACGTATAAAAATAAAATATTAATTATTTATTACAGTTTGCTGTGCAATCTTCTACACACTATCCTCTGTTATGTGAAATGATCACCATTGATCTAAAACCTGAACTGAAAACTGTCCTTGGCAGAATATTTTCACGCATTGGACCTGTTTTTAAAATCACGTAACAATACACTAGCCATAGAACTGTTACATATTTAATTATATTTTTAATCATTTATATGAGATTTATATTTATTGCTCACTAATTAATATTATTATCTTGTTATACACAGATCATGGTCACCAGAGCATTTTAATAGCTAATAGCACACACTCATTGATTACAACTATATTACATAAATAAATTTTAAAAACTCTGTTTTTACTCATATTACTATTATCAATTATTACTATTAACTTTGTACATGATAAATATATAAACATTGTGTCTGAATGTATTATTATTTATTTTGTCACTTGTTTATATCTAATGAATGTGATTAAATTAAATGTAGGTATAGTTTAATCCTTATAAGTTATTTAAATATCTATAGTTTTATAATTTATTGTATTATCTAAACTACTAGAATGTGCTGATACAACCGTCCCAAAATATATAATATATTTTTCATCTTGTGAATTTTGTTTTATAAGAATTTCACTTTGTGAAAGTCACTAATTGTTTACTATGTGTCTTATTAAATGTTTGTTATATTTTATCTGTTATCGTATAATTTTATTTAAAAATGTTGTCTACAATATAAAATTGGAAATTTTTTTTGAATTTCTGACTTTTTATTTAATATAATTATTATTTTAAGTTATACATGGCTGAACTAGGGTACAAGAAAAAAACCAAAACTGTGATACAATAAATATTAAAAGTCTATGATTTTATGGAATATGAACTTAAAATGATTTGTTCTCAAAACAGCTGAAAATAACAATATTAAGTGAACTTATTTTGTACATAACTCAAGTACTGGGTTAGGTTAGGTTACATATTGTAAGTAAGATCAAATGTTTTATTTCTAAGGTTATTTTAAATATTTAAAATTTAACAACTACTTTAAATTGAATCCAAGAACAATTAACATCAATTTAATTAATTTTTAACTTTTTAATAGTGGTGTGAGTTCATCTATTTTATGCCACTAGTCTTTATACACATATTGATATACACTGTACCTACTATTAATTATTCTTTATTACTCATATTTTCTTGTTAGATCCACTGAAAAGTAAGGTTTATTGGATTAGAATAAATTTAAAGTAATCTCAAGTAGAACTCTCAAAAATACAATGTGTCCGAATTTAATTTTATTCTCACTAAATACTCCAATCTACTAAGAGATATAATTGCAGCGGCCCGTGAGTACCCAATATCAATAATAAATAATAATATAGCCAAACCTACCTACTCTAAGGGTTAGAGTAGAAGCGTACCTACCTATTTATTTTATACAATAGACTATCACCCAACGCCCAACTTATTTCGTGGCGGGAACTGATTTGTTTTCAACACAGACATTATCACAAATTGTTTTATGTGTCTGTGAACTTTACTACAGTGAGGATACTATTATAGGCCTGAGAAGATGCGGACTGTCAACAAAGTCATATAAATTAATAATAACAAAGGTACAGTAGTACAGTACTAACCGTTTCAGATATTATTAAACATTTAAACATAAATCGTACTATATAAACTAATAAGACATCAAGACGTCTTATTATAATTTTATAATATTATACTATATTTGAATTTTGAATTTTATATTATGATCATCTCCAATCTCCATGATTATATATCATATTATTATCATTGTTTAGTGATAATGTAATATTTTCGTATTCCGGTTTCCAGCTGTTGCGGTTTTGTGGAAGTTCAGTTCACCAATGTGAATACCGACTGATTACTGTATACAGAATACTAAAATTGTGTTCACTATTAAATTTAGTGAATTGTGGTGTATCGCGGTCCGCGGATTTCGGAAGCAGTTCCACTTGGGTCATCACATGTCTAAATAAACCATTCGTTTAGTCATGGTTAATCGATCATCAGTCATCATTCATCCGGTCATCTACTGACGCATTCTTCCGATCTTTAATCTGGATTATTCTGGTTATTGTCTTCGATGGGGTTTATAGGATATTGAAAAATGTCGTATCGGCTCATCGCCCAATTCCAATAATTCGTTTTATCGATTACATGATATCACAATTCACGACTTGTTAATTATACCTAGTAAGAATCGTCTTCAACACGCTTAAACGCTTTCCCATTCAGCTACTATTCACTAGATTTTTTAGTATAATAGTATTATTTTTTGTTGCCATATTCTGATCTGCTGTCTAGATAGTTATTAGTTATTTTTATTCTATGGACGAAATGATAAGGTTTTGTCTGTGACAATTGTTTTACAATATGTCAGACACTCCCTCATCCCCGTGTGAGGGATGCTATGACGTAGAGTGAGATTCTCTGATAAAAAGTACTAGCTTATTAATACATAATGGGCATAATGCCAAATGCCTACGGGCTATGATAATATATAGAGGGTGATTCACCGGTGAGCATTTTTCTTCAATAATGTTATTCATAATCTGATTTTTGAGATTTAAATATACTTTGCGGTGATATTTTAAATTTATTGAGATTTTTTGTACTACCTACTTATGGAATGTGTTTATGGAGATAAAAACTTCTATTTTTCAAATATGAACCCCAATTTTCAACATTTCAGCTGTAATATTATTTAGTGAATGAATCTTTTGAAAATGTTGAGGTATCAAAATTAAAATTAGTAGTTTTTGAGTTATTTAACTATGTGTATTATGGATAATAGGTCCATGATAATAAATTTGAAAGATATTAGTATTACAATGATTTTAAAATGCATTAGGTTCATCAGCGTTTTTAAAAAACATCCACTTAATAATTTACAGTTAAATAAGGGATTCTAATTTTCAAACAGATGTTTCTATCTCCACAGAAAACTCCTTAAATAGTACAAAAACATTTTTAAGAATTTTAAAATAATACGGTTTTTAAGTATTTTCAAAAATGAATAGATATATTATTAAAGGAAAAAAATGGGGGGTGCATGCGCTTAGTGAATCACTGAATATTTATTTTCTGAGCAATATCTGTGTTATTAATTCGAATAATGTATGCAGTATATTAGTGTCATTTGTATAATTAAAAATAATATTATTATACTTAGCTTCTTTGGAACAAATTGCTTTGTTATATTACTTATATTATGTATATGTCAGAGGCCCAAGCCTTTCATTTTTCTATGTTATTCAGTCACAGATACTCACTTAATTATCATATATATTATTTTTTTTAAAACATTTTTAAACATAAATGGTTACATCTTTCATTATTAACATAGTTACAATAAACATCAGGATAAGCATCTAAGCTGCTTTAGGTGCTTTAATTGAAATCATTGCCATCTTTTATTACTTTGACTTTTTTTTATTTAACTGTTAATTTTTTTGTAATCTTTAATACCATATTTGTTGCTATATTCAATGACATTGCTTACAAAATACTTGACTGTAATAATAATTTATGGTCAGAAAATATATTAACATCAAAGTGAGATCTAAATTTTTAAATAAAAAAAAAATAATAACAGCATTTACTCAGGGGCGAATTTAGGTATGTGGTGGGCCGTGGGTGGAATGCATTGTAGATGTCCCTAATACATAAACTAGAAAATATATTATTATACTTATTAAAATATTATGAAATTGTGGGGGCCCCTGGACTGCAACTCTTTCCTAAATCCGGCCCTGGTTTTACTGATCAGTAATGATTAATTGATTATGTGTTTATGCATTTTAATCTGCTGTATACTTAATATATCTCCTTAATAATTATTCTATAAAGATATTTTAGATAACAATATGGCAACATCAATGGAATACAGATTCAAGCGTTTAGAGTTTGATATACTTCCAAAGAACCCACCAGAATGGGACCGTCCTCTTTGTGTAATCGATCAGGGGATTGCAAGTAATGATGACTACTTGTTTAAATACAATCGCTATCGAAAGCATTCTGCCAAAAATAACTCTGAGGTTTCTATTTTAAATTTTTAAATATTGCTACATATTAAGTAAACAATTTTTTCTTACATTTTAGGAACTTGCTAATGAAACTCTGATGAAGTACAATTTTATTGCTGATCGTTGGGAAAAAATTAAATGCAAGAATTTGCCAACATATTTTCAGTTAACATCAATTTTAATGTCTGGTAATTTTATAATTATTCATGGCGGAAAAGACTTTGAGTTCATTAATGAATACACTTTTCAACTTTTCGTCGGTATTTATAGTTTATTTATTTATTAATATTTTAAATTTGAGTTATTAGTTTATGTTTCATCCAATAATATTTTATGTTTAGGAAATTTGGCAAAAAAAAATCAAGACAACTGTGTAGAATTTGAAGAAATTTGTTCAACAAATGGAATACCCATTACTGAATATGGTCAACCAGTTCTTATAGACGGAAAATTTGTATATTCCCTCAATGGAACGTCTGAATATCAAAATGAAATGGATGTTTATAGGCTTGATTTATGTACTAAAGAATGGCAGTTATTATGTCAAGCTCGTGGGAAACACCCAAGAACTGATGAAAATCTTAGACGTGAAGTAGCCTATTATGACAATCATTTGTATATGTTTGGTGGTGCTCATGTGATGATTCTACTAAAAAATATGTATCTCGACACATTTGAAGTAAGTAATACTTGAATCGTATTTTTGAAAAATGACCAAAATTGATTAAACTAATTTAATTAATTAATTAAAATTGATAATTTAGATATTTAGTTTTTTATTTTAAAATATTTTATTTTTCAAGGACATACAAGTGTTTGACATATCAACTAATAAATGGAAGTATTTCAAAACATTGCCTGATCTCCAGAATTCGTCGCCATCTTATCCTGCAAACCGTTGTTATTATGGATGGGCACAATGTCCAACCCAACCAGAATATGTATATATGAGTGGTGGTTCTGATAATGTTAACTTTTTCTCAGATATTTGGCGTCTGAATCTTAATACTCTTCAGTGGTGTAATCTTATGCCAAGTAAACTACCCAAATCAATGATTCTACATTCATCTACAGTTGTACCTTCAGGTCGTATCTACTACTATAATGGAATAGTTAGTACTGAATCATCTAATATGTATCAAAAAGATGATATGATGTGTGCATGGATTAGAATCCCAAAATTAAAAGCTATTTGTTGGGATGCCATGTTATACTATTTCAAAGATCAAATGTTAAAATCATCTCTAGAAGACCTACAAAATTTGGGATTACCATTGGAGTATTATGAGAACATAACTAAAGCCAAAACTTTAGTTTAAACATAATGCATACTTTATGTATTTTATTCATATTTCATCCTATTTTAAATGTAAATTTGTAATTTAATAATTTATTGTTTTAGACATTAATACCTACCTATTATATTATAAATTTATGTTACCTACCAATTATGTACAGTTGTTTGAAATTAAACATTTGCATTTATCATATAATTTTTATTTATAATGATATTACATATTGGTTTCATTATAGGCGACACGCCAAAACTTCAAACTTTTTAGATCATCATTAAAATGGACATTTCATTTTATGTGTATTTTTTTTTTTTTTTGTATCTGTTTACAGTATAATTTTTCAAAATATTGCTTCAATTTCAAACTTCAGGGGTAGTTTTCGATGGCAAAGTGAATATCCTTGGTGTATTATAGAGATTAGAGGTACTAAAGTAAGAGTTATTCAACAGTTTTAAAAAAAAAAAATATGGAAAAATGGGAATTTTTACTAAAAACCAGTTTTTGACAAAATAATTTTTTTATGTGTTTGAACTTAAAAAGAAATGACCTACAAAAAAATAAATATGTACTTGAAGTTTTCACCAAATGTTTATTAGTGTTATTTATATACAGTTAAATTTTTAATTAAAATGTTTTGGCTTTTTTTGAGCTAGGTTTTTATAGTTAACTGAAATTTTCGATTTTTCTAAGTATTTTTTTTTTTTTTTTTGAAGTGACGATAAAAAATTTTCGGTGCTCAAAAAAACTTGAAAATGTAATACAAGGTTTCTTATAAGTTGAAAAAAAATAATCAAAATTCGTAAGTCATAATTTTTTTTTTATATAATCGTTTAAAGGTCACATTTTTACGAAATATATCAAAATTGCCAAATTTTATATTTTACAAGTAATTTTGTAGTTGAAAATGCATAAAAAAATTTGTAGGTACCTATTTAACCTATTATAATAAATAATTATTATGAAATATAAATATTGTGAAGACGTAATCAAAATTTAGTTATACCCATTTAATACGAAATGAATATAAGAATGTAAGATGACAAATAGACTAAGATTAAGAACGTGTGTTTAGCAGTGGCGCCGAAGTCAATTTTTATAGGCATGGCAAAGTAAAAACATTAATACAATAATACCCACCCCACCCAAACACCCAACTAAATTCTTCTTTCACAATTTAAAATTAAAGTAAAACGTAATTTTTGAAAACATGGATTACTTAGATGTATCACAACAATACCCCATACACAACCACTCTAACCACCAAATCACGACCCACCCACCCACTTTCAAAGGTAGGGCGGTCCTGTATAGTGTATAATAGGGTTTGGCGCCACTGGTGTCTAGCCGTCTAGACCATACGTCATATATAATATATTATATTAATCGAAAAAAAAATTACTGTAAATTGTAATGATGTGAAACACCATTACAATATATTTTTATTTAGTAAGAACAAAGAATAAGTTAATGGACTTTACACATCGAATACAATATTATGTAAAATTCTAACTTAGTTGTGTTCTAATTTAGTTGACATTCAAAAGGTGTATTTTATAGATATTATATTGAATTACATCTGCAAATCTCGAGTCAAATGGCAAAACCAAAATCATTAATTAAAGATAGTAATAAGCAATTATCCATGAAGGTGATCAAAACGGGGGTCACGGAAACGACAAATTTATTTTAAGCTTACATTATATTTTCAGTATTTTCACGCCTTGTGAGGCATCCAAGTATCAGGTAATATCTTTTTAAATCCATGACAAATAATATATCTTATTTACAAGTTATAGTTACTCGCTAAGTATAAATCTATGCAATAGACCACGCCGGCTCTGCCTGCATTACTAATATTATTATATATAAATCTGTGATTACTATTTACCAACATTTATATTTAAATTTGCGTAGTGATTATAGTGAAACGAAATAGAGGGCGCGACCGATACACACCGATGGCTGCGACAGCCGCAGCATCAGATAAAGTGCATAACACAAGGTTGTTGCCAACTTCATGCTTTATACTTTCACAGACGTAATTTGATAAGAAAAAAGAATTAATTTTGGGAAAATTTTTGTAATTTCATAAAAATTGTTTTTGATTTAAATTGTATTTTTTACTTTGAAACATCAAGATGAGAACTGAACAAATTCTCAATCCAGAAAAATATGGACGGGGACGTAAGTATTTCAAGTACTTAACTAAAACTGTACAATATTACCTAACTACTTTTTTTTTTATATAGTCAAGGGCATTTTCCGACAAGCTATGCATGAAATGCCATTGATTACAATATGTTCACCGTTCTGCATTCTCGGCTTAGGGCTGATTACGTACCATACTTATAGACATGAAAAAAATGACGGAAACAACAAGAAATATAAATTAAAATATACCCGTACGTATGATAGTTATCTGTATGCTTAGTATTATACTCGATAAGTTCAAGTTATTTTTATAAAATTATTAATTAGGTATCTCCTTAATTGTTCCTTGTCTATGGTTCCTATACTCTTTAGCTCTCCTCTATACGTTCTTCACAGTGACAATGTGCCCTAAGTTACATATTAATTTTTTGTTCTTCTTTCAAAGTAAAATACCTTAACATTGTTCCTCACTTCTACTTGATATCTAAAATCTATATCCAACTTTTGGTATCGTATATCTAACCTGCATTTTATAGAACTATTTAATTGTTAAGAAAGCTACTAACTAATTTTATACGAATAGAGATTTATTACAATTTATTTTTAATTCAGTTATGTTTTTTTTTTTTTTAATTGGACTTAAGCTTCTTATATACAAGGTAATTTTTTTATCAAACAACACTCATTATTTCCAAAAGTATTCATGTTTTTGAAAATTTTTTTTTACATAGTTTCAAATTGTTAAAAAAATAATGTTTTTATAAAAAAATTATATTTTTAAATATTTTTTATCCTTATAATTTTTTAAGTTTTTTACTTTTTTGAATGACAACATAGATTTTTAATTTCATATTCCAAAGCAGAATAATTTTCTGAGTAATTCGATACATAAAAATCGAATTTAGGGTGAGTAGTTTATGAGTTATATGTATTTAAAGTTAAGCTGCGCGGAGTGGAGTGGTCCGGGGTTACCCCGCAAAATGTTTGTCCACTACTCTGCTTGTCTAAACTTTGAATAAGTATAACTCATAAACTTTAAAAAAATCACCCTGTATATTTACGGTAGATTAAAACAATTTTATTTCATTCAACCTATATTTAATTTACCCAAGTGTATATTACTAATTAAGTATTTATTTTTCAGTTTACCGACCAGATGATCCCAGAGTACCACACATCAAGAATTGAAAATTAAAAATTAGAATTATTAATATAATATTGTATGTTGTTGAAATAATAGGTATTAGAAATAAAAAACAATAAAATTAAAAACAAATTCTTCTAATATTTATGAGAAAAAAATTATGTATAATTATAAATACAATGCATATTAATTATTAACTACTTTGTTGATTTTTGAAAAAACTCGGGCTGTATAATGCAGTTTTTGTTGTGTCTGTTTGAGCAATATTATCTCGACCACCTCGTACTTTCAACGGCAATTTAATATTAGAATCTTTGTTGTCTCGTTCTAATACCAACTGTAAAACAAAATGCACAATGTTATTTTCAGATGGTAGACATTAATAATGAATTATACTAACTCTCATAAGTGGTGGCAACTCTATGGATCCAGGTACAACCTTCTCTCGGGGTTTACAATTAGCCAATCGATCCCACCACAACTGTTCCTCGTCTTTGGGTATTAAACGATAATCAGGTTTGTATGAAACACTATATATTTCAACGGGTTCTTTGTAACGTTTACCTCTGAATATTTTCTCAACGTGAACTATTACTTTCCTCGGTTTGTCTTCCTGTAATGAAGTGTCTATCAATTGATTTTCAATATGCGAAAGTTACAATGAATGGAATGATAACTTACTATTTGTGCGGTGGGTTCGACGGACAAGACTTTAAAAAAGCTTGGTTCTTCATATCTATCGTAAGAATTTCTAGTTACCAGACGACCAACACCCGTGGTCCTCAGATTGCCTAAAATTTCCCAGAGCGTCTTTCCATACAAATTTGTAGTCCTGCCAATCAACTTGACTGACATTTTAGCACGATTGTTTTTAAAAATATGTGCTATATAATTCTAAGTTCTGGAAGTTAATATCGAACTACCGAAGTTTTTGTAACTAAAATATAATATTCATTATTGTAAGAATGTTTTAGCATGGGTGCAGATAATACTATCAGAGATCAGAATTTTCAGAACAGAAAGTGATAAAACTTGAAAATCACGATTAAAGGTATAAATTTAATCGAGATGAAAACCGAAAGAAATGATAACCAACGGGAGTTTAAAGCCTTCTCCTATAGATGCACTGGGTCGGCTGTTATCATTCCGCTCCGTGTTACTGCCTGGCCACAGCGTTTTATGTAATTACGTGTTTTTATTTCCTTCATCAAGCCGAGTCGAGTCCGCCGCAATTTATCTAAACAGTGCTTTTGCTTACCTCCTAGTAAGTAGTAGTAACTGCCTCATAACACTGATATAGTGCCCATCGAACGATATTTGATACGCCTTTTTTTTTTTTTACGCCCCAAAGTAGACAAGCAATGACATTGTGCAACAGGTGTATTTAAACCTCTAAGCTGTTTTCAACGGCCCATGAGGAGGTGATGATATAATGACACCGTCACTTAGCAGTTGACATTCAGGTGGAAAGAGATCTTCCGATGATGGCAAAATTGGAAATTAAGAGCAAAGTACGTGGTTTCGAAAATGGTCAGTTTGTTTACAATTGCTAAATAGTTATAATATATTATTTTACAGTTTGACGCCGAGTTCCGTCGTATCTCGTTACCCAAAACAGACGTTGGCACTTACGAACAATTTAGAACTCTCATTGAACGTCTACACAAGTTGATTGAGGTGCCATTTGTGCTGTCATACACGGACCCTAAAGATGGAGATCTATTACCAATCAACAATGATGATAATCTAGGACGAGCGGTTTTAACAGCTAAACCATTGCTAAGGATAATTGTGCAACGTAAAGGTAGGATGTGACAAAAAATGTTTTTAATCATCATGTGCTTATGGAAACTTAATTGTTATTAGTATTATATTGTGTATACTGTACTATTGAAAGTATTGTGTAAGATTACTAGGATTACAGTGACAGATAAACTTTTCATGATGCTTGTGGTTACAATTTTACGGCAGACGTGGGACATACTTGTAATTAACGTATTAAATGTTAATAATACATTGAATTATGGATATAAATGAAAAGAAAAATAGTTTTTTCCTGCTTTGATTTCACACAAATCATTACAAGTCTTGCAAACTTTTTAACAGACTCATTTTCTATTGAAATTACTGCAAATTTCCTGAGCCTATGTTTGGAATTTGGTATAGAGATAATTTTTAATTAATTTAAGTATTAATAATATTCTTTCTGTTACCTACAGAGTACAGTTCTTAGTAATGCAATGATATAAGTAAAATTCTATTAACAAATCGGAGAAACTATGAAAATATTTAAGCTAGAAAGCAAATAAGATGTTAAAAAAGTTGTTATTGTATGGCAGGTTTTGCTAGATTTTATTTATCAGCCAACTTTTTTATACTTGTTTTTGCTTTATTATTTGATATTACATCAAATCTACAAATATTGTTGTCAATTGTAAGACAACAGTATCAATACACACAAAAATTTGCATTTCTAAATGATATTTCTTTTGAAAAGACATTTGATTTTGATACAGTTCATTATAAAACTTTTTACTTTTCTTGCTTATTTGTTTGCATATAAAGTCTGGCATTACATTTGTAATACTTTTAAATAATAAAATTAGCTTCACTATCAAAATATCAAGATTGTTATGGTTTTTCTCAATATTTTCCAATTCGGTTTTTATTAAATCAACAGCATCTTCCATATTAATTTCTGATGATTGTAGTTATTACAATATCTTACATTAATTATTGACAATAATTTATTAATCAATAGCTTTCAAAATATTGCTGAGTGTGGAATCATGTTGTCTATTTATATTACATACAGTCAATGTTTAATACTTCAATAATATATATATTATATAATCAATTCTTAATAAACCATGTAGTAAGCCAAAGTACACAGCCTTTGTTTAAAAAAAAAAATTCTAACTTCTCAAAAATTGAACTGCTATTTCTGCAATATTTTTAAAGAGAATCGTTTATTACTAAATTCAAATGATGTGACGTACAACAGACATATTTAGCTTTAAGATCAAGTTAATATTATTTATCTTAAAATTTCTCAATTTCTTATCTGTTCTTCTATTAATATGGGTAAAATATTTTCTCTGTTTCAAAAAATCCAATGAATTTTTTTTTTTATATAGGTACTTATAATAGCCATCACATTTTTAAGTTTGTATTTTTCTATGACCAAGTAGTTAAATGTTGACTACCTAGTGTGATATATTATAGATTAATTTATTACATGCATTAAAACTAATGTCTAATATTCAGCTTCAGAATTGTTTTGCTTATTTGTTTGACTATATAAACTTACATTTTAGAATAAATTTATAAGTTTTACCCGGGACAAAGCAGAATGTAGAATTATTGCTGCATTCTGTAAAGAATTAATTACCAAAGTAAATAATATAATCGATTCTGATTTTTAGCAGGAGGTCTCTTTAATGACAAAGCCTGTGGAAAATTAATGGGAAATAATTTTAATACTTACTTTTTAGGTTCTTTTTTCTAAAATATTAAGATTATTGCATTTCATTTTTACAAATGCATTTTTTAAATGTATGTAAGAAAGTGATGAAATAAAAAGAAATGTATGCAGTATACATTAGATGAAATTGTTTAAAACATTTTTATACTTGAGATAATTTTGTTGACATTTTGAACATGGCCTTTAAAAATACTATTGTTAGGCTTATAGTATTTAAATATATTATATGTCCTAATTTATTAATTTAAAAAATATTATTTATTAGTAATCTGTATTTCTATTTTTTATGACATTCCAGAAATATTTCAAATTTAAATTAAATTTATAAATAATAATAAATAAATATTACCTAATTGGTGTTTATTTTTATTATTTTATCCAAACATTTATTGAATATTTTATAATGCCAAGTTTGTATTGATAATTACTACATTTTAATATGTATAACGCGTATCTTACATTATAGAATAATTTACATTGCAGCACATGGTAAAAAATAAAAATAAAAAAAATTGTTCTTTATGATTTAATACTCTACATACTCGGGAGTATTGTATTTCAATAACCAAAACATTTCATCAAATGCTACCCGTATGGTTGAATACATGCTTTTAAATCTCCATTGTCTTAAGATTAACAATAAATCACGAGCAAGTTACTTCATTGTTCTGAGAACCATTGAAATAAGTTAGCAGGTGTTTGGGCGGAGTTCCTGTTAATTTCTAGTAAAAAATCCAAACACAATGAGTGTTACACAATATTTTTCTTTTGGCTTAAAATATAATATATTGGTAATGTAGGCTGTATTAAGGTTTCTTATAAGAATAAAGACAAAATTAACTATATCTCATAAGATTATATAAATTGTAGATTTGTAGTATATTTGTTGGTAATAATTTCTAATCCCATTAAAACTAAAACATTTAAGGTGCCCACACACTACAGCTATGGCGGTAGCGTTAAAATGAGTCCAGGCACAATTTTATCAAAACCTCCGATACAAAAAAATTTTACCGCCACCGTTGCAGTGTGTGGAAACCTTTATAAAAGGTAATGTGGTTATATGCTATATTTTTTTTTTGTTAGAATAACTTAAAAGAAATATTTGATTGACAAGCCCTTAAGTTGTAAAATAAAAGTTTTTTGAACATTTTAACTATAAAATAATTTTTAAATTATGATTTAGATTCATTTTGTCTAATTTTAAACTTCTAATACTTAAAAATATAGGTAACCCTTTTTTAATTTTCAAGGTTATTAAACAAACTATAAACAAAAATATTATCACTATAAATATTTTAAAATTTTATTTCGCCAAAAAAATTCTAATATAAAATGAAAATTTAAAATCTTTGATTATTAGTTAATTATAATTTACAACAAAAAAATATTATTTTATCAAAAACTAGTTTTATGTAAAAAGTATATTTTTTTGATAATTATTTACATTTATCTTATAACAATATTGGAAATTTTTTTCTTTTTATTAATTACAATATTAAATTTATACTAATTTTTACCATAAACCGTTTTTAACATAAAGGTTGAAACATTTTTTCCACTCTAAAATTTGATGACAAACAAAAATTAATACATTTTGTTTTAATTAATTATCAATGTTCTAAATTTATGTATGTAATTAATTGTTAGAACCTACATTTAATTTAATTTTAGGGTTTTTAAATCTGAATTTAGTATGAAGATATTAAATTGATTTAACATTTTTATCATTAAACCATAAAAGAAACTTAATTTCATTGAAAATAACTTTCTACATTTTGAATTGTGATATTTTATTTTATTAGTTGTATGTAACCATCAGTATATTGTAATATTCCTTTTATGGTTTAAACCACATCAAGAAAAAAGTTGTTGAGTGAAAATAGTGTGTCATTTGCATTTTTATCAGTCTAAGTTATCTGAGGTGAATATTGAATAGTAATATTATATTATACCTTATAATATTATATTATGCACAAATTTGTTCCTAGTAAGCTATTTCTTATGAGTTCAAACAAATGTGTGGGCTTGGCGTCTGAATAAAAAATGATGTTTTTTTCTGATGAATACAGACAATTATTTTGATTGTGTTCATAATCTCTGTACATAGGTATTGTACTATTGTATGGCATATTAGATTGTGTAAACACTAAAGACATATTTTATTTTATTAATTATTATTTGAGCTAAGGGTTATATAAAAGTAGCTATCAGCTATGAGCTATTTACAGTATACAATCTAAATGTTGATTATTTATATCGTTTTTTAGAATCATATTTTTTTAAAACAACATTATTCCTATTTTTTGATAATGCAAACTTACAAAATATGAAAAATGTATTTTATTTATTTTATTCATGTCTCTATCCAAGGCGCCGACAACAATGTTTGGTATGGCAATAGTCTGTAATTATTTAGCTGTCTGTGAAGAATTTTAATTGATGTGGAACTACGGGTAGTAGTTAGGAATAAAGGAAAAAGTAACATTTGACAGTTCAGATCCTAGAGAATTTCTCACGAAAACGGGTTTTGTTTCCTTAAGTCATTAGATTTTGTAGTATGTATATTTTATTCTTATGCAGTGTCATCGGAAATATTGACCGTTGAAAAACGTAAACGGAACTTGCTATTACGTACGGTTAATTTTCTATGCAGCTGCAGTAAATGTCTGAACGTCTGGCGATAATGAACCGTGGTGATCACTGTTGTGAGTCATGTACCCACGTCTTAAAACACGCCGAGTTCCAACTCCGAGACAAACCTAATGTTTAAATATTATAGGATATTGTATTGCATGTCATAAATTCTGTCATTTTTACTTATCGCTCAAGGAACAGTGATCGACTTTTAAGTTCAAGATCAGTTTTTTTTTTTTCATTTTATTATATTGATGCATCGTGCGTGTTTTTGTATACTATAGTACGTCAACGCTCATCTGTTTCTGGCTCTGGCCTTCGCGTATAATGACGACTTTCGTCCTATTTCGTATACTCGTCTCATTTACCATTGTCCACTACACGTGTCCTGCAAGGTTGTAAACAACTAGGTACAGCGTAATAATTATACGTAATATAGAAACAAAGGTTTCCGATTTGATAGTCAGATTATTTACCTAAAGGTATATGATTATATATAATATATTAAGATACCCTTTCGTAAATACGTGTTTGTACCTTTGAAAAAATATAAATTAATATTTTAAAAATTACAAACATTGGCAGATTCTAGGTAGTATCAAAAATCTGTTCCAACATATTTTTTAGGTAAAATTCTCAAATTTATTTTGGTAACATCATTTTTATTTGACCAATCAGGCCTGAATATTATTTGAAGTACAAAATAATGTTTTTCGTAATAACTAATAATAGTTACTACTAACATTCCGTGGTCGTATGTTGTTCTCGCGACTTCAACGTAGTACTCGTAAGTCGTATTATAAATATCCATATTGTCTACAAACTATAATAATGGTACTAATGGTTGAGATATATTTTATTTTTTGATTTTGTTATTCGTATTTTTATTACCATTGAGTATACTATATAATCCTTAAATAACTGCCACTGTTGCCTTGCGATCGCTTCACTACTGCTAGCTATAATCAATGTGTTTCAATCATATATTACTGTGTACGATAAAAAACGACTTAGAAAAGACTGTTAGTCTATATTTTTTTTTAAGACAATTTTATTATATATATTTATTAGGGTGTCCCATGTTATAAGGGAGACAAATTTTTTTTGTAAACTTAAAGACGCATACCCACTTATTTTTTTTCATTTGGTCCTAATAACTCAATTACGAAATATTATCGACTTCCGATTACTATAACCCGTGCCGACTTAACGTCAAACTTTCAAATATATTTTAGGCTATAGCACTATGGAATAACTTAAAATTGTAATACCTCTTAAGAAATAAATGACCAATTGGTTGAAGTTATACGTTTATTATAATTTTACATTTTTAAAATTCATTATTGAACATATTTTCTTTTCAAAGTTTTTTTATTACAGTTAGGATACATTTTTCTGTGCTCTTGTACACACCGTAATAAAAATTGTTTTTGTTCTTCATCAACTGTAATTAAACCATGGAAGTCTTGCATCAGCTTAACAGCCCTTTCGGCAGTATCGTTAACAACTGTAAGGGTTGACACAGCATTTTTGGCTTTGAGAAACGAAGCATTAGTTTTCCATGATGAAGGAGACTCGAGGAGAAAACTGTCATCAATTTTGAGGCGAGCGAACAAATACTTGCTCTTGGCTGATATAAAGTCATGAATATTTTTTTCTGAAAAGTTATGAAAAATATTAAGTGTGAAATAATTTAAGAGCTCAATAATAAAAAACAACTAATCTATTTAATATTTAAATGTGATACTAACCGTACAATGAACCGCAAAGTTCGTCCTTCGATGGGATGTATCGTTTCCCAGTGGTCGATATAGTTTCCTTTGTTAAACTTGCCACAATCTTTATTTTTGTTGCTTCATCCACCTCATCGTCAAATAGTGACAGGATAGCTGCTTCATCAGTCAGATACCATAAATGCTGGCTAAATTTATGTAAAGCCGCTTTTGAGATGTTTTTTTCAACGTTTTCGTATTTTTTTAAAGATTTTAGAAAACATAAATCTTGGTTAGGTGTTTTTATTGGTATAGTACATTGAAGCCAAGGCTTGACATAGCGAGTTACAATAAATATGCAGACATCTAGAAGAGATGTCTTGTCCTTACTGGTTAATTTGGACTGAGAACTTAGTAAACATATTTTTAGGGAATAGATTGCTCTCGCCATCCATCGAGCTTGGTGCATGGCACCGGAGGCCTGATTTTTAATTTCCGATCTGGATCTCCATTTAAAAATATAACTGAAAGTTCTATCAACTCTCGATAGTCATCTCTGATAATTTTTTTTGTCAGTTCTGCATAATAAAATTTAAGCAGTGCTTCTATTTCGTGAGTTGTAAAATATATTTCTACATTTTCCCTGTATACTTGTATCCTATTGGTATCGACGTTTTTCCAATTTTCTTTAAACTTCTTAAAGAGTGGAATATCAGGACTAGTGGTGATTTGACTGATTTTTACTTCAAATACGGATTTTAGAACCAGCTCATAGACGTGATGGCGACAAGCAAAAATCAACAATTCCCTGTCTAGTTTTTGCTCTAGGAGAATACAAGCGCCATTGAGACGACCTGTATTTGAAGCTGTCGTATCACAACAGAGAATTTGTACTTTGTCTTCGAGATTCCAGTCTATGATTGCATTCCAAACAGCATGTGCCTGTTCTCTTCCTGTAGAACTGTCTAATTTTGGGACAGCAATAAGTTGTTTTTTATTTCCAAATGAAACAACTATAGGAAGACGTTCTTCTTTGGAATTTCGAGCATTTAGTGCAGGCAACAATTTTCCGTCCCAGTGAACAGTGACAACGTCTGGTACTTCGTTTTTAAAATCAATTTTTATTGATTTTGCCCGTTCTTTTCGTTTTTCCGTACGAATTCGTTGGATGGTAGATTTACTTATTGGATATTCATCTGTATTATATCCAAGTGCCTCAATAGTAGCTTGAAGAATAAATACAGAGTCCCTCACACTCAACTGACACCTGTCTAATGCAGCTACTAATTTTGAAGTTATAAAATTTTTTTTTGGTACTCTTAGAATTTCCCCAGTTTCAGGTTGTGTGTTCTCAATAGTAGTTGGCTGATAATCTTGTGAATCTATATTTTCCTCAGAAATAGAAAATGAATCGTCTTCTACAGGTTCATTCGATACCAAAGAAGTTAAAGCAGAAAAATATTTTATTCGCCGATTTTCTTCTTCAGTTTCTCTTAGTTGCGCCCTTTTTTCTTTGTCAGATAGTTTCTTATCCACTCCACCCAAATAACCAACTCGACCTGTCTCTCTCTGTTGCTGTAAAAATATTTTATCTTCCTCTATTTTAATTAATTGAAAGGCATCAGCGTGAGCAATATCAAATAAATTATCCAAATTGTCAGTAAATTTTTGTTGACGCTGTTTGAATACGTCTTGTGATTTCTTTGCATTTTTTTGTAAGTCTCGCCAAACTTGATGTAAGTCGACAAGTTTTTTTACACAATTAGGTAACGATTTGGTTGGAATTCGCGCCTTTTCCCAAAATATAACACACTCACGAACAGCAAGATTCGCACTTTCATTAATAGTTAATTTTACTTCACGGATGTTATAAAACAATACTGCGAGTACTTGTCCATTAGAGGGAAGTTTTGAGCCGTTTATTTGATGTTGTACGTCTCCTACTAAAAATATACTCTTTTTAGTACTCCGCAATTCGACCGACATATTGACTCACGAAAAGCAAAAAGCTTACTAACATTAACAACCGGAAATTATACGCACATAAGTGCGTTCAAAAGCGTGCGCGCTTATAATGCATGTATTAACAGGATACGACAGGTTACTAATCGAGTCGGCACGGCTTATCGCGGTTCAAAGTACATGAAATTTAATTTACGAGTGTTTGGATACAATACAAAAAAATTAAGAGGGTATGCATATCAAAAAAATGACATTGAATTTTCTGGGACACCCTAATATTTATATTGCAATTGGTAATTTATTTTTTATTAGGTTGTCTAAAAAAATGCATAGATTACCTATATATTAATAATTACCTATAATATTACTAGTTATTATTGTTTTATTAACTTATATCTTAAAAATTAATACTAACAAAGTGGATTTAACAGTTTGAATAGGTTTAATTTAAAAAGCTTAAAATGTCATTGCGTATAGGTAGCGAATAACATATATATATAATATATATTAAGCTAGTACAATAATTAATATAATACCAATTAACATTTTTTCATTGTTCCTCTAACTAGTCTAAATGTCTTAACTGTCAGCTATACAATGTAATTGTATTCATGAGCAGTGGCACCAATCCTTTTTTAAATTACTGGGGTAAACACTAAACTCTTTTTTGGGTTACCCTGCTCACGACTCATTCAACATAAGATTTTCCGATTGAATTCTGTTAATTGGTGCAATACAGCAAATACTGTATGTCTGTTTTCTACGATTCTATATACTATAATAGCTTATTAGTACATAAAAATCACAAATTTATTTGTCATAATTACTAATACCTAAATATATTATGACACATGAAAAATTACACTTAATCAGTTATAAAATATTTAATGTATGTAATAAAAGTAGTATAAATATAATATTTTAAATTATTTTGTATCTAAATAATAACAATGTAATAGATATGAAATCATTACTTTGCTTCATAACATATCATTGGTATAAATTAGTTTTGAAATTCAGCAATGAACCATTATATTTTAAATGATAATATTATGAAAATGATCTTAGTGAAGCGTTATTTAAGATAATTTTTCAAAAAAAATCTTGTGTAAAATTGTGCATCTATATTTTTGATTTATCTTAACTCAATATAATTTATTATTGTTTAATATCAAAATTATTAATTACCCATAGCATTAATGAGTTAAATAGATATTACACATAATTTATATTTATATAGAAAAATAGGTGTATAATTAAAGTCTATTTTAATGACTATCAGTAAAGTTTACAGTTAATTTACGCATCAATTAGTTAAAAAGGGTTTTTCATTTTGTATTGACCATATTATAAATTTTTTTCTAAAAATAAATACACATATAATATAAATATAGTGTGTATACTGTATAAGTATTAAGTAATATAGCTGTTGAGCTAGTTTTTATAATAATATAAGTACTTACTGTTAGTAAATATTTAGTAGAAAAAGGTGTACTCGTTTTAATTTATAATGTTTACATTGCACATCATTTTTTTTTTTACTTATATAAACTAAGTAAAAAGTTGTATATAGTTAATATAAGTATTTCAGAGTTACTTAAAAGTCAAAGCTTAAGTCTTTATTGGCGAGACATCAAATACTATGAGTAGAATAAAGCTAGTAGTGAGAAAAAAATGATAAAAGGTTTAGAATTCTCAAGTTATTAATTGCCAAAAAAAAAAAAAAAAAAATAGGTAAACAAACAAATCCAAATTTAAGCTTTATTGTAATTTCAGGTGAAAGTCTTGAAGAATTGAACGGATATGGTACATATAGGCCTCGTAATATAATATCATCAATTTTAGGCGGTACTCCTAGCAAAGTAAAACATCTTTGGATATCAAACCCTCAGGATTTTCGACAGGTAAAATAAATTATTTGTTATTATTTATTAGTATTTTAATTTTTTGTGAATTTGATTTTAGGTGTCCGCAATTATAGATGTAGACGTAGTTCCCGATACATGTCGGCGAGTTCGGCTACTTAAACATGGTTCAGAACGGCCATTAGGTTTCTATATTAGAGATGGCACAAGTGTGCGAGTTAGTCCTTCTGGTGTGGAAAAAGTCCCTGGTATTTTCATTTCCAGATTAGTTCCAGGAGGGTTGGCAGAAAGTACTGGACTTTTAGCTGTCAATGATGAAGTCTTGGAAGTAAATGGTATTGAAGTGGTCGGTAAAACTTTGGACCAGGTATACTTAAAATTATTTAATATAAAAAAGTTATAGTTTAGATCCGTTTCAAAAATAGATGCTTATTTACACGTTTAGAATTTTGTTTGCTCTTGCCTTAAAAACTAATTGAAAATATAGAAATGACGTCTTAAAACGCTATTATTATTATTTGTGTAAAATTATCAATCATAAAATTTTTTCTTATGTTTAAAATCTTTTTTCTTTACAAAAAAAAAAAACAACATTTTTGTACAACCAATATATTCTATTAAATCTAGTTGTATTAATATTAATTATTTATTGTATGTGAATAGGTAACAGATATGATGGTAGCCAATAGTCATAACCTGATTGTTACTGTAAAACCTGCTAATCAGCGAACCACAATGTCAGCACCCCGACGAGGTTCTTTATCAAGAACGTCGCAGTTATCTAGTGGATCACAACAATCAGCGCATAGTGCTGCTACCACAGTTAATACATCTGAAGAAGATGACCAAGATGAAGTGGTAGATTTAACAGCAGGTTTAGCTTTACAAGTAGCTAATGAATCTACTAGTACTACAGACCAATAGGCATAAAAGGTACTTGTCACTTTTTCTCAAGACATTAATTATGTGTCTAAAAAAGAAATGAGCTTATACTGTATTATTGTTAAGTTAATAGGACATCAGCATTCCAAAAATATTAAATTATAAATATTTAGTTTTATTTTTGATGTTAGATCATTTGTCTTCCACTTCATGTTTTCAAATGTTTAATAATTGTAGTTTAGTATGTATGTTTTATAAAATAGTTAAACTCAAAAATTAATACTAACATTACAACAAAGCGACACTTAATTTAATACACTACACTTTGATATTCAGATTCTACAATCTAAAATATTTCATTATCCAAATAATATTAAAAAAAAATTTTCCTCGTGAATGTTCGGTTATGCTGACAATTTAAAACAGAACATTTTAATTAATTTTTTTCTAGATAATTACCTATTTTATTAAAAAAAATTGTTACACTTCTATTGACAATAGTATTAGAATACTCTTGTTCCGTACATTTTTTCATTTCCTTCTGATCTCAAAAAAATAAAAAAATATCTGGTTATAACCTTAACATTCCAATATCACCCAAATATGTAGACTGAAAATAGACAAATTCCCTTTTAGTAAATATATTTTTTTATCTATTATTTCTGATTTAATATTATGATTATTTCTTTAAAAAAAAAAAATTATTTATTTTGTCGATATATGTACATTTAGTGACTGGTTTTGTGATATTATTACACACTATTTTATAATTACTCACATTTTCTCAACAATTTAGTATATTTAATATACTTGAAATCCATCACCTATATAGTTTTTTGTAAAATTGATTCAAATTAACAATTTAAAATAATTATTTTCAAATAAGTAAAGTTTGCAAACAAATATCCGTCCATTATAGGTATATATTCAGTTTAACTTAACAAACATACTTGGTGACAAACGATTTATGTTTGGTAATGGTCGAGCAACACCTTGACCATTTTTTACTCGCACCAATTCATAAGTCGGTTAGTTATAAGTCGGCCGCACCATACGTTTTTTAAGTTGAACAGAGTATAGATGTATCTTTATTTTTTTAAATGTTAAATGTACTTCCTGTATACGTCATTTTTATGTTGATCATCATTATTACTTAGTATTATCATCATTATTATTATTGTCATCATTATTATTATTATTGCTATTATTATTGGAATTATAAATATATCATGTTAATGTCCAAAGGAATTGATAAACAATCACACTTATAAAAATTATCAAATAATTTTATATTTGTAATCACTGTTACTGTTTTATTCTTTGTATTTAATGTTAATAGTTTAGTCTAATATTTATTTTTATTTACTAGAAAAATAAACAAATGAGTATTAACATTTGTTTAATCAATGTTTAATCAAACATTGTTGAAAAATAAGTATACTATATAGATAAAATGTATTTTGAGAATATGAATTTGTTTGAAAAAGCATACTAAATGTACAAATATATATTTGTATAATGATAATTATTCAATTAATAATGTTTATTAAAAATAAACAGATGTGAAAATTTTAAAAATAATACAATATAATTTGTTTTTTACGAGCTATATACCTACCTGATACAAATAATTATTAATTTAATTAATTGATACTAAAATACTTAACTAGTTATACCTACACATTCATATATCATATCAAAATCTTACAATATTTATTAAAAACTTTTTTGAATAAGTAATATTAAAACATAATATTGCCAACTATATATATGTTAAAAATCAATGAATCAATATAATCCATTCAATTATTTGTTATATTATTATTATAGATGAACATAAAATTCTATTAATTTACAATGTAAAAAAAAATTATAAGTAAAATTATTATTTTTTGATAGACTTAACGAAATTCATAAATAATTGTTAACAAGATTTTTAATTATTAAAGTTCCTTAAAACAGTATAGCAAAAATTATTTCAATATTAAGCACTTATATTATTTTCATTAATTTTACTGGCATAATTATAACTGTAACAATATCATATCGGTATATTTGTAAATTTAATAATTATAACTAACAAACTCATTTGTTTAAAACATATTTCAATATAAATAACATGTTTGAGTTATTTTTTATACAACTAAATTAATAATATATTGATTAGTACTCATAGAAATTTAATATCTATACAGTTTGTATTTTAACAATTGTATTTTATTACTCCATATATTAATCAAAATGTTATATTTTAACTTTTATCTTAAAGTGCAAATTAATTTTACTATCTTTACTGCTATTTATAACAAATACAATAATATTTCAATATTATCGTATAGTTTTATTTGTAATGCCTGTACTTAATTTTAAGTGAAAGTTCATATTTGTTTTATCATAAAAGATGAAAAATACAAAATTTAAGAGGAATAATGTAATGTGTGCAATAGTATTTTTTTTTCAACTTGACCTGTATTTAAATTATTATATTAGTAATATAATTTTGTATTTACTTGGTATATATTATAAATCTGTATAAAACATTATTTTATATTATTGGTATACAAATATTTATATTTTTCTAACTGTAATAAGTATTTAATTTGTATTACCAAATTCATGTATTATGTGTATTATTATTTATTTTTATTAATTAATTATTGAATATTATCGATGTTCTTATTATTGTATTATGATTTTTGATTTATTATAATTTTTGGAGCGTTTGTTGCCCAATATTCTTACATTTGTATTTTTTTTATTAAAATTATCAATAAATAAATCTATTTAGACTGCCACTTAGATATGGACTCAAGACAGACACACACATCCACAACAAACCACTTTCCCTGTTTAAGATATCTATTGTTTAATAGATTTGTGATTTCTTTTTTTTTCTTAACACACTTGAATCAATATAAATTTATGAAATCCAGTTCTGGGGTTAAATCAACACTTATGCCTTATACCTATCAACAGGATATTCAATTTACCATCGGAAACCACGCGAAAATACCTTCCCACTTCGTCCAGTCTAAGGTCCTAAGGACTGTCTCAAAAGACTGGATGAAAATGTGTTAGTGTACAGTAGAGAGCATAAAAATGCATGTATTATTATGAATTAAATTTGATTAAAATAACATTTTAGCATAAAAAAATTTAAAAATATTATGTATACTCGTAAGTAAAAATTTATATATGGATAATCGTCAATGATGTTTTTTCGATTATTTATGTATTTGACATGAGCTTTAATTTAATTTTTAACCTTTTTCGGTGAGAACAGTGTTTGGGAATAAGCAAACAATGGAAGGAAGCTGTTTGATATCCACCGAAATTTTACTTTAATATGGAAATATTAAAAAAAAAGTAGGCAAGTGGGTACTTTTGACCCATATAGAATATCTTTTTATTAATATTTAAGAAAAAACTAAAAATATCAAAAAACTCTTATACTTATAAATAGCTCAAAGAAGTCAAAATATTTTGAAAATCATATCATAATATGTAGAATATGATAAGATTTTGTGAAAATTTCAGTATCTACAAATATCGTTTTTTAAATACAATAAAAAACAAAAATCGGGTAAGGTTATTATTAATAAGGTTATTACTTATTATTATAGAAGATAGAATATCTGTTCTAAATATGTTAAATTCAAACAGTCATAAAAAATTAATTTGATTTTCCAGTAAAAATTTTTTTCTAATATAAGTACTAAACACGTATAAACTATAAAGACATAAAGACTACAATTGTGTTAAATTTTAATATTTTAAACGGTAATTTTTTCTTAATTTTTAATTTGTCGAAATTTCATTAATGACTAAATATTTATCATGGTTATTATAATATTATGGTTATTTTAAATTATTGTTTTATAATTGCACTTAAGATTCATATCGTATGCAGTCTAATATTTGAACTTGCAGTATGATTAAGTGATAACTATATTTATATCATACAAGTATATTGAATAATGTATATATAAAACAAATGCGTATTAGTTATACAATTAGAGCTGTATAATATATTATATTATTTCAATATTAATTGTTGTAACAACAATTTTCATTTGTTAAGAACGGTTTAATCAGTTTCTTATTTGTGAATACCTCTCTGAACCACCTGGTTGACGACTTGTTGGTACGTGGTCTGTCATCGTCGTCAAAGTCGACTTTGTAAATTCCATATTTCAACCTATAATGAAATACAAATTTGAAATGTCCAGATAATAACGTATTTTTATACAAATAAAATAAAATTAGGTATGGTGCGTAGCATTATAAATACTCTGTATAGTGTATAGTGTATACATATTTTAAATTTAGCATTTAGGTAATAGCCTTATTATTTGATTTTATTAGCTATTCTGCTATATAATCGTATGCCTATTAAAAAGGTAATTAAAATAAATATTCTAATTAGATGCTAATTTTCAAATTGATCAATTAATTTAAGTAGTTATAGTCTGTGGCCTGTGGTATAGTGCTCTTCTTTTAGGTTTTATTAAAAATTCTAAATGTCGATCATGTAATACTTTTAAAGTTTAAATTATCTTAAATTCTCAGAGTAGTTTCTAGATCTAGAACAACAGACACCCAAAAATTTGCAAAAAAAAAAAAAACATAATATTAAATAAATGGTAGATTCAGTTTTAACCGAAATCAAAAAAATGTCTCGAATGAGTAAATTTATCATTGATTTAAAATATATGTATCTAATATCTATTTTATTTACATCATTTACAATACTCTAATACTCAATATTTCTTAATTTCTTAATATATACACGTTAGTACGTTACTTAGTGAATATTACTGTTATTATTCAAGTGAATGAAAATACCTGTAACCATTCAACCATTCCATCGAATCCATTAAAGACCAAACACAGTATCCAATAACATTAACATTGTAATCGTTCATTGCAATAAGTGTATGGTTTAGGTGACCCTAAAAAATAAAATAGTGCACATTATTATCACAAATAAATAACATAATCATAGTTTTGTTTATTATATTTTTTAAATTAATTTATATGCATAGGTCATTTACGTTACTAATGAGTAATGAGTAACTACGTATTTTATATACGAGGGATGTCCAGAAAGTAAGTGTACAAAGGCTCTCGCAACCGTAGAGAATATTCTTTACTGTGTTAGTTACATCGCCGTACAGCTTTACTCCTAAGATTTAAAACAAGATCAGAACGAGTTCAGTACGTTGAAAACTGTGGTCGCGTGAATTTTTCTTGTGAAACATGTCGTTCGAGTCGGCCCGTCAAGTACGAAATCCGCGCCGTTATCCGTTTACCTATCGTTGTGAAGAAATAAATCTTCACACGAGATTTTTAATAAGGTACGAACCGTTTATGAAGAAGACTATATGAATCGTACCAGTGTGTACAAGTGGTTTAGGGAGTTAAGAGACAGCCGTACGATGTACATGACGATTTGAGAAGTTGGAGACCGCAGATTTTGACCAACGACATTGTGAAAAAAGTCGAGAACACGATCCGTGACGATCGCAGAGTGGATGAACTTTTTTTTAATGTTTCCGCGACTGTCAAGGTATTGCGAGGCCATAAAAAATTGAGGAGAACTATTTAAATTAGAAGGAGAGGTCTGCTGACAAGATGAGTCTACTTGCCGCCCGACAATGCCATACCCCACACAGCCAATGTCACGGAGCATTATTCTTGGACTCCTTTAGATGAGATGTTTTGAAATACCCCGCGTATTCCCACAACCTGGAGCCTTTAGATTACCATCTGTTCACTTCCCTAAAGAAGCACATGGGCGGAAAAAAATTTTCAACCGACGAGGAAGTGGCGGCAGCGTTCTACGGAGCAGACTTCAAAAAATTAATCTGCCAACTCACAACCAACATTGAAAAAGATGGCGACTATGTGAAGAAAAGTAGCATACAAATATTAATATATTGATGTAACCATGTATTTTTTTTTTTTAATAAATTTTTTTAAATCCAACAAAAATTGAGTATACTTACTTTCTGGACATGCCTCGTACATACCTATGTAATTACATAATTTAAAAAATAAAATAAAAAATAAAAAAATTTAAATAAATCAACTGCATATAATTGCTAACAACTAAGCTAAATATTTTGAAAATTGAATTATGTTTAAAAAATTATTTCCGGGTCCAACGCTACTTATTTTAAATATTATACTATACATACGTGATGGTATTTCAATTTTTTTAAAGAAAAATTTAATCCTTCTGGTTCTGGATATCCATTTTCAGTAATAAAAATTTCCGGATGGTTGTAGGACTTATCAATCCAATTTAAAATTAAGGACATTCCTTCCGGTACACTCTAAAAATTATAAATTTATCATTTAAATCAGACATTTATAATATAATATTATTTATATTTACCAAAACTATATAAATAAATAGTTTAAATATGTTGCATACATGCGGAGATATGATTTCCAAAAATTAATTTAAATCTATAACTTTATAAGTAATAGAATAATCAGTTAGGTAAAATATAGAATTTAATAAAACAATTTGGGCATTTTAAACTCCGTAGAGATATTCTATTTCGAAGATTGCACTTATTGCAGGCTATTTTTAATTTCAAACTTAGAATGTCATTGTAAATATATATTATCACTCGCAAGCCCCGATGCATTAGTATATTTATACTTCATCAGTTTATCAATCAGAAATTGCCGTAGCAATGTATGGTATGTTACCGTGCAGACCCATTTCAAGTGTTAGCCAACTTTTGTCACTGCCCTTTTCGTATAATCATGTATTGTAAACTTGTGTCTTTTATTAACACATAAATTATGATTATAATATATGAAAAGAATTTAGGCAAAATCAAAGTTAGCATTCATTACATTACATTTACATGTAATTTATAAAGCAAAAGTCATGTAACACATTACGAAGTTCCAAATAATATTACATTTTCATTTAACTACGGTATTATCCATTATCAAGTACCTACTATCATCGTGATAATTGCTGTTTAGCTACAGTATATTAACTACCTTATACTACCTTTTAATTTGATTAGGAACAAAGTAAAAAAAATATTCTATTTTTGTAATTTTTAAATATACAGTTACATAATATAAAATGTTATACATACTACGATATACCCTTTCCTATTCTTGAAGCTTTGCTTATTTTATAATTTTCAGTGAATTTAATGTAGATAATATATATTAGTGACACTTATTTAAATATTTAATTGTAGGTATACAAAATACATTACCTTACACCAGGGTTTATTTTCAAGTTCTTCATCGCTGTTAAGCAGAATCTTTTTTATATTTGCATCAAGTTCACTTACAGTTTTTCCTTCTCTTTCGTCTTCAGGCAAATCAGTCACTTCGAAGGACATATAATGATTTAATGACACAAAATCATAAGAACCTATAAGTAGAATATACCACATTTTATAATATACTCAAACTCAATAAAAATTAGTAATTGAAATTTTGTTGATCGATTGTAAATTTTTCTGATGGTACACTCTCCCGGATCAATTCTAGTTAGGTTAAGTTAGGTTAAATATTATAAGCAAAGATATTGAAAGTATTACCTATTTTTAGATTTATTACTTACTAATAATAATAACAACTGTATTTATGTATAATATGTTATAAGATAAGTACATTGCAATTTTTTTTCTGAATGTGTGCGAATATTTTAAATGTAAATATTATTTTTAGTTGGTACCTACCTTTAAATACTAAAAAATAATTATCTTATTTTTCAACATTAAATTTATTTGATTAAACGTAATTAATGTATACACTCTATAATATACATAATATACCTTTAATAAGTTTTTTTTCACCATCAGAAAACCTCTGGAAACGCACATCAGATATATTTAGTCGTTTGCTATTGTTGTGCACTCTGGATCGCACTTCTTCTGGGTAATCACCGTAGGTCAATGGATGAAGTATCATCCCAATCTATATATTATAACAAATTTAAGTACGGTATCAAAGTTGAAAAATTAAAATAAATATGGTTACATTTTAATTATTTGAGGAGGAAAAGTTTAGGGGCAATATTTTATAATAAAATAATAATCAAATATAGACTAAACAAACTTATTAAAATTATGGTTTTCAAAACTTAGAAGTCCTATTTTTTAGTTTATACTCGGCTATTTAAATATTTATTTTTTATTTTGCAAATTTTGTTACAAAAACCAAAAAATAGGAAATTTAAATTGGGGACATTATAATTATCCAAGTATTATTCAAAAGTCCTCATAATAATTATAAAAAAACTGTTATTTAACCTGAAACTTTAATCCTGCTTCAGCAGCATCTTTATCCTCTTGTCTGTTTTTATTTAACGGATAATACCAATCACCAACTACATTAACGCTAATTTTCCCTGAAAAAAAAAATGATAAATTTTTTATAATACGTAATAACTTAAAGTAGGTATATAATAAAAACAATAATGTATAGTAGCATTAGTAGCATAACAGTTCAGTAATTTCTAGAAATAAATTTTATTTTTATTTTCAATTATTTATTTAGTAGGTATAGTAAGTGTTTGTGTAATAGTCAATACTCAATAGACAATACCTAAACTGACTAAACTCAATCATAATGTGAAATATGAATACATTATACAATACATTTCTCAATGATTATACTTATTTGTAAGTAATAAAACTATAACTTATAAATAAGTACCTATTTATAAAATATGATAAACAATACTATAATTTGGTCTAATATTATAAGTACTCTACTGGTATACTAGCCTAGCTGAATATACCATAGTAATTAAATTATGCAATTGTTTAAAATAATTATAAAGTTTACCATTTTGGGTAGATTTGTATTTTTTTTTATAAACATCATATGCACTAGCATGAGCAAGAATCATGTTGTGTATAGCTAAATAGTCGGCCACACCACTCATATGATGTCCTAACGCTGGAGCAGCATTCACAGATTTGTAACCTTCAATTGCCACAATAGGTTCATTAATTGTTGTCCACAGTTTAACCTAAATTAAAATTTATTTAGTTTTTAAGAATTACCTAATTAAAAATTAAATTAAATATTAATTCTTTAATGAATTAATAACTAGCTACTGTTATAAATAAACTCACTCGGTCGCCAAATGTTCTGAAGGCAAATTCAGCGAATATTGTAAAATAAACTACCAAAGCTTTATTTGACCAACCACCAATCATTTGCAAATGCCTCGGTAAATCAAAATGATGTATTGTAACCTTTATTTAAATTCCATGTTGTTAAATAATTAACCATATTATTAAAAAAAACATTTATAAAACAATCAATTACCCTATACAAGGCTATGTTTTTATTAGCGCAATAATTAAGGTGCACGAGCGCTCAAAAATTGTGTGTAATGTTCTATTCATTAATAGTAAATAGGTAATTAAATTGTAATTTAATAAATTTAGAAAAATCGCATTTACAACAATATGTCTATGTATTAGATTCTTCAGACTTTTTTTCTTGTTAGATTAGTTAAGATATAAAATATTGAAATGTTTAAATAAAAGTAATAAAAAAGTACTATTTTTAATGAATTTAAAAAAAATACTCTCTACTTATTTTATTTTTTATTTACTAGCACTTAAAATTTAAAAAAAACAACTACATAAAATTTAATAAACTAAACTCGGCTTTGAATCTTTATCGAATGTAATAACTAGTAACTAGTAAGTAATAAAAAATAAAAATAAAAATAATAATGATGTCTTGCACTAATCGGTAATCCTTATTATTATTCAATAAATAATTAATTTTCAATGACAATTTTTACCAGTTCGAATGAATACTTACAAAAGGTTCTATACCATTTTCTATAAGTTTATTGATTAATTATTGTAATAATTCACAGCATCTTCGTTAAATTCTCGGGCATTTCCCTTTGGATATAGTCTTGACCAACTTAATGAAAATCTGTATACTTTTGCCTGGAAGAGTTAAAAAGTGATTACTAATTAACATAATAACACAATTCAAACAACTAAATCAGCTTACTTTACTTATGCGGAGTGCTTAATTGTTTTTAATTTATAAATGTTTATAACTGATTAACTACTGGAGATACAACATTCAATATTATTACACTTCAATTTTCAGAAAAATTTTGTTTCGAAAAACGAGATTTAAAATATTAAAGCTAGGAACGATAAAAATGTAAAATAACCTTTTAATTGTAGATTACATTTAGTAAAAAATTATATATATTTAAAAAACCATATAAATTCTCAAGAAATCGACTATTTTACGATTAAAAAATCATTCTGTATCTATAAATATTAAATTGTATAATTATGTATACTATATTTACCCCGAGATCCTTGAGCAATTTAACGTCTTCATCGACTTTATAGTATGAGTTGCACGCCACATCTCCGGTAGCCGAGTTCAGATCGGTGCGGGACTCTGTGTGCAAGGCATACAAGTCGTAAGAGGAAATTTCGTCGATAGATGGAAGCTTGAGCACGGTACGAAGCAATTTATCGGGCAGTGATTCGTAAATGGGTACTCCCTTGTAGTAGTCGACCACCCTAGGGGGCCGGCGTGGTAGATCGACGGTCCATGGTTCCGTGTCGTAGAAAAAGTTCAAGTTGTCGTTGCTGCTAGATAGTAAGTTAAAATGGTTAGACAGCGACGCACCGGCCAACGGCGACACATTGTATTCACCATCCAGCCATTGTTCCATGTATTTATTTATTTCGTTCATGTAGGATTTTTTTGGCTTAACGGGTTGGTGGCCCAGAATATGGGTGCTCCTTATGGCGAAGAGTTGGTCTTCTTTCGGCAGCTCGGGTAAATTATTGTTATTGTTGCTGTCAATCTTCGGTAAAAACGTGTGCATGAACATCAAATGCTTCCTGTGATGCGTTAAATCGTCCCAAATACTCTCGGTCTTGCCTTCGCACGTATAAGTAATTTTTATAATAATATTTTATCAATAATATAATATTAATCCCTACCTGACATTGATATAACTTCTTATTCTTAGAGCGAGTCGTAGATAAATAGATATTATATAATTGGTAAAAATATAATTAAATTAAACACAAATCTATCTATAAACTGCAAATTTATAAAAGTCATGGATAATAGTGTAACTAAAATAACGCGTTACATAATTTTGTTAGAATTGTTTCCATGTAACGATAAAATACAGTGTACATTTCTTTTGATAAGTGGTAATTTCTAAAATATAACACACGCTACCATCATTTCAAATACTTCAAATTCAAAAATAAATATTACTATAAATATGAATAATTTGATTATTGGGTATACGTATACAGATAAATATAATATTTTATAAATTCCTATATTATATTTATTCCTATACATTCTTTTATTATATTTATTATTTACCTAATTTTAACTTGTCACAATTCAGTTTTCAATGATTTGAAGTTTGAACCACGTAATAACTACAAGACGAGTCGATTGAATCCAATATTTAATAAAAAATTAATATATTTTAAAAGTTAAATATTTGTAATTGTTAAATGTTAAATATTTAAATTTTATTTTTTTAGTATTTCTATTTACGTTAATCAAATTAGAGAAAAATATACGTACGATGTGAATTTTTTGTATATAACGCGTGGTGCATTGTTGTGTTTTAGATTAAAGTTTAGTAACTTCATTACAATTTCAAGTACCAAGTAAAATAACTTTAATTACTTTTTAACTCAACACTGTAATTTAACTTATCATAATAAATAAGTATACATCGACTTACCAGAGATGTTCCATGCTCCTTCTACTTGATATGCGCTACTGCCAGCCCCAAATAAAAATCCTTTAGGAAATACCAACTCGTTACAGTACGCAGAGACGACCAAGGAAAAAATAAAAACTATGACATAAACATTAATTTAATACATATATTAACAGAATTTTCATTCTTGTACTAAGTAAAATGTGTAATACAATTATGTATAAATCCATAATATAATACCTACATACATTTCATTTTTAAAAAAATTACACTCACCAAATTCTAAAGCTCTCATGTTTAATGATTTTCTACATACCACATAGAAAAGTCCAAGTGATTCTAAAATAATGTAGTCCACGTCTACGGTCTTATAGGTACGATAATTTATAAATTATCTAATCTTTTACAGTTTATTGGTCCGTAGATTCAATACCGATCATCTATAAATAAGTGAAGATTAAAAAAGTGATGATAATAACACTTTTTAAAGACAGATATTAAATATTATTTATAGGATGGTATTTGACCTTATACTTTTTTATAAAGTGAAGATGTTCATTGTCTTCTTGAAAAATAAATAATAAAAATAAAAAAATTGCTTCAATTTCTTAAATACGAAGAGAAAAGGTTAGGTAAGGTAACCTTGATCCCATCATATTCCTATCTGGAAATTTTACTATACTAAGTATTAACGTATATATTTAGTATTCAATAGCTACTTGCCTACTTACCTATGTTTAAACTATAGTTATATCAATAAATTATAATAATTTATGTATAAAAAAAAAGTAGTTGACATCATATTGTACATCAAATTAAGTTTTATAATAACAATATTATATTTTATTATTATACTTTAAGTCTTTATGTACAACATACAGAAAGTTATTAAAAATACAAACTCCAATCAATATTATAGAAATAATAACACATAATTTTTGTCAACAATTATTTGATAGAAAATAGAAAACTATTAAAAATATATGTTGTATAAAATTTTATAAAATAAAAGTATAGAAAATTAGAAAATTATTATGGTTTTAATAACTTTTAAATTTTAATATGTATAACATAAAGTACCTACCGAGTATTCTTAATCTGGATTCACTGTTCCACTTATTTCACTTATTACGTTCATTTTCCACATACACAGTGTAATTATATACCTACTATTTGTTATGATATTTATTCTTAAGCTGTTCTATAATTGTTGAGCTATAATAGTATTGTACTAGAAGCTAATAAAAAAAAAAAAAAAAAAATTAAAAAAATTAACATTAAGTATGTAATAAACTTTTTTTTGGTCGAAAATTCAATTACCTTAATGATTAATTAGCCTTTTTTAAAGTTGATCGAAAAGTGTATCGCCTGTTGAGTAAATTATTACGACCGATATGTTAAATTCTAAATACAGTTAAATTTTCAAAATATTAGGGATTTTTTTCAAGCTTTTTATAAACAACTGACATTTTCGATTTTCCAAAGTATTTTTTTTTTAAATGTCGATAAAAAATTTTATAAATAAAAATAAAAATTGTGTGCGTGTGTGTGTACACGACACACGTAAAATCGAAGTTTTCAGTAAATAGCTCAAAAAAAGACAAAATATTTTGAAAATTTAACCGCATGTATAGCTAGATATAACGCTAATATAAACATTTGGTGAACATTTCAAGTATTATAAAAAAATATTATTACTTAGCCATCGGTAACCAATAAAATATAATTTTATTTTCATAAATATAATCAATTATACTATAATTAACTTTATAAATTTATACTTACTATAAATTACATATTTTCTTTTTTTTCATAAATATAATAAATCTTAAAAAAAAATGTTATATAAAATACAATACCTAAAAATAAAATACCTGTAAATTACTTAAAGTGAGTCAAAATATTTAGAAAATTATAATATGTGTAGAAAATTTCAAGTCTATGGTTAGTTTAAGTTTTGAATTACTTAAAAAAACCTCTAACTAGGTATTTGATTATAAATCATTATTTTACGCGAGAATATCCAATTTTGTCAAAATGTAACCAAGATGCTCACAAAACATATTTTAATGAATTCTTTTTTAATTCGTATAAACAAAATTTATAAGTAATCAATTTATTACCTATTATTGTTTTACATAGCTCTCTATATTATAGCCTATAGGCATTGGGTTGTTATTCTTGTAATCTTGTATTCTTGCAGTTATATACACAAAATGAATATAAATTATATCTATTATTTGATATTATATGAATACCTATACAATAAACATAAATAGTTATTAAACTTTAAGCCATTAAACCTATGACCTTTTGTCCTTTTCTCTCCTATAGGCTATACATGCAACAAAATTATACAAAGTGTTTAGGTAAGTTATAACACACCTAATTATTATGAAATATATTATTACCTAGTTATTGTAAACTTTTGTAATTAGAATCTAGATGCATATAAAATATATTTTACTATGGATGTGCATTGTGCACCTACGCATGATCTTATAATAGCGAATGCATATATAATATTAAGTTTAAATGAATTATAAGCATTAAAACGTATAGTACCTATGAACTGTGAATATGCAGATTCGCAAGTACGTACCTATTGCTGTTCATTTCTTCAATAATGAATTTATTTAAAAATTTTGAAATGTTTAAAGTTACTCACATTTTTTATTAGTGTCCTACAGTGTCCTATAACGGCATACTCTTCTTTTTTTTAAAATAAAATCCAACTTTTTCCTGCAAATTATTAAGCAGATGATTTTTTTGAAAATATTAATCTAAATCAATACATTTTTCAGAGTGATTTCTGAGGTACCTACCTATATAAAAGTAAAATATGTGTAAATTATTCAATAATACATTAATACCTAATCGTAGTTATTATACATTTGTACTGTATATATCCACTAAAACCTGCTTATAAAAGTTATAAATTATAATTATACTAATACTAATATAATTGAACATATATATTTATCTACTTAATTTATAGTAATATATAATATAATTATCTAGTAATATATATAATCTCCAGAGGCGAATTCTCCAGGCATGCTTAAGAATACAAACATAATTATAGTTTAAATACAAAAATTATTTTTTCATCAATAAATAATAATATACAACATATTTAGAAATATCATGATTAGGGCTGGAATTTTAATTTCCTAAAAAAATCTTAAAAATGCAAAAATTACTTTAAAAATGCATTTATATTTATTATGGCTTTTTTGTTATTATACGTTGTTACTTAATTGTTTTGTTATATTTCTGTTTTCTTAATCATTCATTGTAAAATAATAATTAAAAAAAAAAATGTTTAATATTTTAACTTGTTTTTGCAAGTACATATTAGCCAATAGATATATAACGGCGATAATTTAAGCGGAAAGTCCTAACTATGATAAAATTGTTATCGACGATAATCGATTGTCGTGCTATATAATTTATAAATCTTATCATCACGCGTCGGCAGTTTGCCGAAAATATCTTATTAATCGCAACAATGTTTGTTCATTTTATGAACAAATTATGAAAAATTCTCTAGAAACTAAGAAAATGCCCTAAAATTTTAAAAAAATGCCCTAAAAACGCATTTAAGGTTAATTTTGACAAAAAAATGCAAAATAAAAAATTACTTTTATAAATTAAATAGAACTAAAAATTATGATGCATTATGATAAATGAGCATGCCCATACTCCGGAGTCAGCATTCGCCATTGATGATCTCAGATTCGTCTAAAGTTAAATCCGACCTAAAACAAAGAGATGACCTTTCATCCACCCTATTTATAACCTAGCTCTAGAAAAATAATAAGAGACACAAACGACGACCAAAGTATGGATACATTGATAAAGTACCTATATACTAAATGATGTAGATAATTAATGTTCAAGTTTTATGTTAGTGTATGTAGATTGGGTAATATACGATTTGCGAATGGACCTTTTCCGGTAACACGATTGCGAAAGTTTTTAACTGACTTTAATTTTGTGATGTATTCAGATTTGGTGGTAATAACAAATTTTTAAATAATAATTTAAAAAAATAATTAAATAGTAATAACTAATAATATAAGGTTTTTTTTTCTATTACGCCGCGCCGGGCGATAAGATAGATAGGTATACGATGTAGAAATTATAATGATTAGGTATTATTATTTTATTTTTTTTCTATAACGGAAAATTAGCACATATATTTTGTAACAGTATTATTAATATTTATAGAATGAAAATTGTTTTAAATTATCAACGTTTTGTTTATTTATTTATTTTATATTATTTTGATTGTATTATTTTATTTTTTTATTCAGCTTCTAATGTAACACTAACATGTGAATTTTGTAACAGTAGGTACTATTAATATTTATAGAACGAAAAATGTTTTAATTATTCAACATTACACTACATATTATTTTGTATAATTTTATTTTAGTTTGTAACGAAGAGTTGTTATTTTAATTGTATTATTATTTATTAATAGCAATAGTTTATATTTTTAAAAAAAATGTTTTAATTGAATTCCCGAACATATTCAGAAATTATAAACTTTGCAACGTAGTCTAAAAAAACGTTCGCAATCGTTCGTTTTTCGACAAAAAAAACAAATTCTCTGTTAAGCGTCATTCGTTCGCAATCGTGTTGTACCCGTGCAAATTAGATTGTGGTAATGGGTGAAATTATAAAGACGAAGTCATCAATGCAACAACCAAGTTTATAATTAATGGCCAGAATGGGACTGCGCATACAAACGAGAGGAAAACTAAGTAGGTATACTATCATTTCGAGAAGACCGCCAAATAAAGATTTAGATTCTATAGATTAGTGGTGTCAAACTCACGGACTGCGGGCCACATCCGGCTCGCAATGAATATTTATTTCTTCAAAAATTTTGATTTTGATTTTGTTTATTTTAGATTTAGTTTTAAAATGAGTAAAAAAAAGTGCTTTGCCCACTAACCTTAGGTGTAATTGGTGTAAATATGTATGGCCCGTTGATAATTTAAGTTTGAGACCACTGCTATAGATGTTAATTAATTATAAATTTCAACTATACTTATGCATGAACATTAATAACAAAAATGTGTATAATAGAAATAAACGAACTAATCACGCTATTGGAAATAGATATTATTTCAGTATTATTTAATTTCTTAGATCTAAGCTATTATATTTAGAGAATCAAAGATACCATAATACCATTTATAGTTACCCGGGCTTCGAGAAGTATAATATCATATGCTTGTGAAATCTGGTTATTGATAAAAAGTGGTAGCAGAAGACTTATCACGTTCGAAAGGAAAGTGTTACAAAAATATGAACCAATCTTTAACCTAGAAATGCAGACATATAAAAATAAAAAAATTAACAAAAATATAAAGATAGATTATAATATACGAGTATAATAAACCAGGTGACATACTATAGTACCCTTTATTAGGAGAAAACGGCTAGAATGGTTCGGGCATGATGCCCGAGGCGCGAATGGGAACCTAATTCAAAATGTGTAAGTCAACAAAATAAACAAAACAGACCCCCCTATAGGACGACGACTCAAAACCCTATGGATAGATATATAGTTGCTAAAGATTTATTAATAATAGAACAGAATACCTGCACTTTAGACTGCGTATCACTGTACCGAAGAGATAGGTGAAAAGATATTTCGACGGCAGTGCTGCTGGTCCCGAGTCCACCGTTAAACTGACGAGGACGACAAATAAATTCAAAGTATACCTACCCTGTTCAGAATGAGATCGTATACCTAGGTGACGGCCAGTTTTCGTCACTGACGGTCAAAGCTTCCACCTATGGTGAGACGATAATTCCGATAGACTATAAAGCTAGTGATGCGATTCGTTAGCGCTGCGAAACAAAGCCACGCCCATGCGCAAAAGTTGGCCGCCGAGGTATACGATCTCATTCTGAACAAAGTACTTTACTCGTACAGTACTCGTTAGTCACAAGCCCGTCCACCACCTCATTTAGACAATCGTTCCAAAACAAAAAAAAAAAAAACTGTTCAGGCCACATTCTCACTCCATAACGGCGGAGGGATAAGACCTGCTCAAGAATGATGAACTTCGCTAACAAAACTGGGGAAGGGTAAGCCTGTTCCTGTTCTAGTGACCAAGTCGAATGTTAAAAAAAAAAAATGAAAATACTCTTAATGCGGGTAACTATCTACATTGTGTCGGTACTATTAATTTAAATATATTAGGTGAGATGCCTGGAGAGAAGTATAACGGCATTAAGTTCATCCGGTGTTCCTAGAACGACTAAAATTCAGATAAAAAGGTACCTACCCATGTAATATTATTAGGACATAAGGTTAAAATTATGTAGTAAACACTAGGGCACTAGGCATAGTCAAAAGTATGAAAGTATTATTTACAATTGTCTGTATAGAAGAATAAAGACATCGATTGACAATTATATGTTTTATATTTTATACACACGATATGAGAAATATAGATTATTTATAGGATTTATGCGGCATTATGAGTCTATAATAGTGTATCTATAATGATCGTATAGTTCACAATTCACAACTATAGTATAATATACTAGGTATAGGTATAATAGTTTCTTACTAGTTACTACTGCGATAGGTATAAGACTAAATAAAACTTTGAGTTTATTTTACTATTTGGAATTAATAAAACAATTTAATTTATAGATAAAAATTAATAATTTTAATTTTAAGTCAAAAATTTTAATTATATATTGAATTATTTTACAAAATCATTAAAATCCTTACGAATGTTTTTATTCCCTCTCACTTATAGTATCCTCTAGCGTCAGTTATCGCCCAAAAGTTAGCATTCGTCTTGTCTATGCCCGAGAATCAAGTTGAGGTACTTATGTGACCGTCGACCGTCTCATACCTATCAGCTGTTGAGCTGTGTGAACGGTGAGATCTTATATTCTTATCTATAAACGTGGCATCGTGGTGATAAAAATTGGATTTATATTTAAATTTCACTTTCTAATATTTTTCGTGGACAGTTAAACTACGGTGGTTGAGCATGAACATTTATCGGCAATTTTAAGTTAAAACTATCACCGTCCATGAATTTTTTATTGTTGTTACTTTAATACTCAATAAGTAGCTTGTAGCTTTTTATGATCAGTCGCCAGAAATCACGATTTTTATGCATTTCATTGGTTATAAATACCGTAATCTACTATCGATTAAACGAATATTTTGTCGTTTCTTAAAGATGCCGTTTTATGCTGTAATTTTCAGGGCTAAGAAAGCCGGTGCAATAGCCGAAAACTGGTAAATTCAACTTAGTATTAAAATTTGAACCTCAACATATTCTACTGATAAAATACTTTTAACTAAAAACATACCTAATAAACATTTGCTTGTTTTTAATTTATATTTTTTGTTAAAACAGTTCAATAGGTACTTATTACTGTCTAAATACGTTTTTTATTTATTACTTATTACAGTTTAAAAATGTATAGAATGTTTAATACATCTTATGGTGGTCACTGATTTCTTAATAATTGTAATATTGATTTATAGGGAAACTGCTCGTGAGTTGAGAGATGCTACTCCTAATTCATATGCTAAAAAATTTGATACAAAAATAGAAGCTGAAAAATATATCAAAGATTTCAAATTCCAGATTGTGCAAAATACACAAAGCACTAATGATCATTTTAAAGGTGTAAAAAGAAAAAGATCTGAAAATTCCAATTGTATGGTCAGTTCAGTGACAGAGCACTTCAAAAAAGTACTTGTCTTATTTATATTAATTTATTAATAATGAGTTGCTAAGTTTTGGTTATTTTCTTCAGATAAAAACAGCGTTTAGTGATTTGCTTGCTGTATCATCTTTAATAGGATTATCCGTCACCTCTATAGACAAATTGAAGATTCTAAACAAAGAAGTTATTGATAAACTTCATGAAATATTGAATGTGAATGAAACTGAATCCATAGAGAATTTGTCCTTGGTTGCTACCACAAAGTATGTTCCGTACTTAGCATAAAATAGAATTATATAATTAACCTGAGGAATATAAAAAAAATTATTTATATGACTAGATTATAATAAACTCAAAAAAATATATGTTTTTTAGTACACTATCAAATAAAAACTTGACTTTATCTGATGAAAACGATTTGTGTTCTTCAAATATTGATGCTATTGATAGTACCGACTTACTACCATCTGAACTAGAATTAGCAAGTAATTATAACAGTTATTTAATAACATAATATAATATAATAATTTAGTATTCACATAATATAAATAAATAGTTTATTTCAGAATTTGTTTGTATTACTTTTGAAATCTAAAGTAACCATAAAAATATATTGTTATAAAAATAACATAAAAACTGAATGAATTAATTATTAAATAAATATCAGATTAAAATATAACTTGCTAATATTGTTTTTAAATTTTAGAAAAATCTTTCACATTCAATGAAAAAAATGAAGTTGTTGTTTATACGGATGGTGCATGTTCGAATAATGGCTATAAAGGAGCATCTGCAGGGGCTGGAGTATGGTTTGGAAAAAGTCATCCTCTGTAAGTGTTTTTGTAATAAATCATGTTTTTGTAGATTGTTTGTTTTAATAATTTTTTTAGGAATTTGGCTATAAAAGTTCCTGGAACACAAACTAATAATAATGCTGAGATATTTTCTACCATTAAAGCAATTGAACGTGTTAATTCTACTGGTAAATTCTGTGTATGTCATAAAAACAAATTATTTTGCAAATTTTCTAAACAGTATTAATTTATGTTTAGGTCTTACTAGAATAAGTATACACACAGATTCAGATTTTGTCATTAAAAGTGTAAATGAATGGATGCCACGTTGGCAGGCTAAAGGATGGAAAACTAGTGCAGGTGCTGAAGTTAAGAACAAAGAGATGTTTATGATATTAAATAAAAAAATCCAGTCTATGGATTCAGTTAGCTGGGTAATATAAAAACAATTTATTTTAAATTTGTTTTGAGTTTAATAAAGATTTTCTATTTAGACGTATGTTCCTGGCCATAAAGGAATTACTGGTAACGAGGAAGCCGATAAGTTAGCCAGGATAGGGGCTAAGATGTGAAAACATTTTTAATTAACATTTATTAACCAGATATGGTATATTTGTAATTGCTTATCAATTCAAATTAATGTTTTAAATAGATTTTATACCCATCCATTAAAATATGTGACAAATGTCAGACTAGTGAAGTTCAGTGATGTATGTAAACTATTATAAAAAAAATATATATTTTAAACTTAAAATGAAAATGTATTATTTCAAATATCAGTTCTTAACTTAATAAATTTTCATATCTAATTAAATATTGATTTGTTGTTATTTATTTAATTATCATTTAGACTATAGATAAAATAAATCATAAATATATGTAGTCATGTAGATATATTAAAAATAGTAAAACTCTTAATGCAATATTATGGTTTACTTCTTAGTTATTACGTATAAGTAATAATTATTTTTATGATGCATCTAAGAACTCTAACAAGTGAGTTACATTACTTACAGTGGTTAGGGTTAACTGCTTTAAAAATATAATAACCCATTAGAAAAATTTTATTAAGCAGCATATTTTAAATAAACCATTGTAAAATCAATATTCATTGATCCTTTTAAATCTAAAAACAATAATTATTAACAAAAAAAACCAAAGGTAACTCAATAGAATAATAATGAATAGTAAATTTAATGCTTTGATTTTCAAAAATAGTGATGGTATCTACAGGGCTTCAGATGAAAAATGGGATTTAGTTGGACTTTAGAAAGGCCAAAATAAAAAATTTCCTGCACTCTTTTTATACTTAGCAAAAAATTAAGGAAAATGGGAATTTTAAGTAAATCCAATTTGTTTACAAAATTAATTTTATTTTTATTTCTTTTTAACTTGAGAACAAATAACCATAGATACTTGAAATATTTACCAAATGTTTATATTATCATTTTCTACTTAAGATGCAGTTTTCAAAATTTGTTAATTCTTTTTGAACTTTTTTGAAATTATGTTACACCACTGATTATAGGCTTATGTTTTTCAAATTATATAATGTCATAGTATGTGGATAAATAGTTATATACTAGCTGACAAACCATCTCTACTATTGTTTTCCAATTCCAATAATTAAATCATTTATCATTGAATTTAAATGCACTACATCCATTGGTAGCTTATTCAATGATAGACTATACACAAAATCTACTTTACAACAAAGAGCAAGTTACACCAATTTTTTTTAACCTTTAAACTGTAAAAAAATAGAACGAGATAAGTTAAAATTAAAATGTATCCAATAGATTTTAAATTTCTTGAGTAAATCGAAAGGACAAGTATAATATTACTTATTAGTTTGAAATATTATAGTATCAACAGTGTTCAAATTGGGAGTGGGCAAAAAGGTACATTCTGTTTAGCATGGTAAATTACTTTTGTGATTTCCATTTGGCAAATTGTATTAATATGATATTAAAATCTTAATTTAATTAACTATACATCTTTTGCCAATTTTTTCTTTTTTAAATTCAGAGCCGTTTTTTTATATTTCTTACTTGAGTATTGAATATCATTGCATCAATCTACATTCCAAAAATTAATTTACTTGTTATGATTTAAAATAATTACATAAAATTTATTTTTAACACAATTGCAGAATTTAATACAATACAACAATTAACATTACACCATAACCTACTTTTTTTGAATAGTTGTGTAAAAAAATATTAATGACTAACAGACGAGTGAACCTAAGTTTTGAAATATATTTGAATTTATTAAAAAGAATTAATTATGTTTTTAAACTTAACATTAATTTTTTCATCAGCAGAAAACATAGTTTTACAGGTAATAAACCGAGTATTTTAAAATCGAACATTAATACAAAAACAATCTATCAAACAGAAATCTTATAGCATTGAGTACTATTTAGAACAGAAGACTTATTTTATCATTCAATTTAATAATTGTATAAAATACAAATTTCAAATAATAATCAAAATTTAGTTAGAAATATCGAGTATATATATATAATATATAAATAATATAAATAAGAGTATTCATAATTTAATTTATCAATAATTTACTAAAAGTAATATTACACAGGTATAAATTTTTTATTTTTTACTTTTTCTAAACATACCATTGTTATCTAATAAAATTAGGTTTGAAAATAAAGTGCTTTATAATTAATACATATATAAAAGAAAAAAATCAAAGTCATAAATTAAAAACCTCCTCTAAAGCTAGTGTTAGGTTGTGGCGCTTGGAATCCATAGTTACTCGCATAACCAGGAGGTGGATTGCTCATATTAGGTATTTGAACAGGTGGCTGCGACACAAATGTTGGTTGATGTTGACTAGGTTGGTGCTGAGTAACTTGACTGTTATTGCTATCTCCCCATCTGCTTGCTCTTTCACGACCCGGAGCAGTTCCATTGTTATTATTCATAATGTTGTTAACAGGAATAGTTCCTGTATATCCACTACGTCCTCCCTGATTTCCGCTTGAATAGCTATCACGACTAGAACTATGACTCCCGCCCAAGTAACCACCTCGACTTCCTCCTCTATATGCACCTCGACCACCACTACCATAGTTTCCACGACTACCACGGTCATGATTACCACGGCCTCGATTGTTTTGTCCACCACGATCACGGCTACGGTTAGAACGGTCCACTAAAATATTTAGGACATTATTATTAGATTCAACGAATCAAAGACTACGCTATTTAACAAAACATACTCTTTCCAAACACTCCAGTAGCAGCCATTTCTGCAAGTTCAAAAAGCTTTGGATTAACTACTTGTTTAGCTTCTTGTAAGACAGATATGAGATCTTTGGCTTGACGAGCATTGCTAGGGGTTACAAATGTAAATGCCGTTCCAGTACGGCTAGAACGACCTGTTCTACCAATCCGATGCACATAATCTTCAGATGAATTAGGGTAATCATAATTTATCACATATTTGACATCATCCACATCTAATTAAGAATAAAATGTTCAACTATTAATATTTAACAAATAAAAATAAAATTACAAAAGATGGATAGTTAATGTATTTAATTAACAAAATAATATATAGTAGACGGAATAAAAAATAAATAATAATTTTAAATGAATTAAATATTAAAAACATATCATAAAAATTATTTTTATGAATATTAGTAATCATATATATTAATAAGTAGGTAGGTATTTAAAAGTAATTATATTGTGTGTTTAAAATTTTAATATGTAATTCATATAAATATAATAAGGAAAACTTAAGTCTAAATAGACAATGCAGTTAGTGAAAAAAAAAATCATTTTAGAATCAAAACAGAAGATAACCTATTTAAAATGTTAAGCTTAACATCGTCATAATATATGATATCAAAAATAACTAATACAATCAAAACACTTTAAATTTGTTTAAAAATAAAAACATTCCAGTTACACTAGTATAGACTATTGCATTAAAATATGTCTATATCCAGATGTAATGCATAAAATTTACTTCATTAGAAATACTTTTTTTGATTGAAAATTTCATTTATTTATACTTTAATAAGAATAGTGTATAAACAAGAGCAAGATGACAGTGGTGTTTCTTGTATGTATTGTGTAAATGTGATAGGTAGAAGTGGTTACAATTAGTTAAGTATTTTTAATAATAATTGATATTCTTAATGCTTAACAAGAGGAGAACACATCATTTAGTCCTAATTTTGTTGAAAATTTGTCATATTATAATTATCAAATTTAAAATTAAGATAAATCAATCAAAGAAATATGTTTTCTAATAAAAATTAGAAATAATTTTGGTATTTATATAGCACAGGTGACCCACATGTGAATGTTTACAGGCCAAACGTATAAATACAATGATACTAAGAGCAAAAATGTTTATAGATACACTTTATTATATAATTGATAATAAATGTATGTAAGCCAAATAAAGTAAAATCCATAGTGATAGGTAAATTTTAATTTATAAGTATGACGTCAGCCACCGCTGTTATATAGTTTTAAATGCTTGTTAAAAGAATTTATAAGTAAAGTTTTTAATTTTATTACCACTCAATTCCTTGTTCCAAAATAAGTTCTTAAGAAATTAAGCAACATGAGAGCTCATTACTTATGAAAACATTTTTTTTTCAAATTTAAGAGCTTTTACAATATTTTACTAACTATTAGTTTATCCAAGTGATGAAAAAAATTCTAAATAGTAAATATATGAAGAATTAAAATTAAAATTAAATTTATTTTCATATAAATGATTACTTAATTAATCCTTAATTACTATATTTATACCCAACATTACTCTATTAAATGGTTTTACCAACACTGGATCATTACTCAGGAATTAATGTAATAATAATTACATTCATTACTCTTAAGAATCTAAAATATGTAATCAATTTAAGCACTTCAATTTCTATAAGCATAAATAATATGTTCTATGCAAAAATTGAAAGTTCTTCAAGACAATAAATAAGATACTTTATAAAAGTATCCACACAATATAAACAATATAATTACAACAAATTCATATTGAACACACAATTAAAGTACTAATATAAGTACTTTAACATAAAATAATATGCTCAAATTTTATTTAACTATGGCAATATAAATAAAAAATGTTTGAGTATATTAGAACCAAATCCCTTGGCTGAATAAGAATGTTAACCTGTAATACATTTTAAAATAATTTATAAAATTACCAGACTGATTGACATAATATAAAATATTTCGGATGCCTTTGTTTAACATGAAGGAGCATTATTTGCTACATAATATACAACATTAAATATAAAATTATATAATGAATAATAATCATTATTCATTAGTATTATATTATGTTTTATCTTCTAACTTCTTATGATGAGTCTTAACCGTTTCTGAAGGCCAAATTATACTACCTTTTATAATTAAATAACATTATTATGATATTTATATTATATTACATAAATATGTGTTTTATATGATACTTAAATATCATCTTTTAAATATTTAAATTTTAACTGCTAATTTTTCTCTTCAAAATTACTCAATGACTGATCTCAAATAATTATACAAATAAAAGGTATTAAATACTTTAAAAATATTTAATACATTAACATCATTTTAAACTAATAAATGTAATTATTTTATAAATATCTTATCATTTTCCCATTATTTTTTATGGTCGTAAAAAAATTTGAGTAGGCACTAGGCAGATTTATACTACATTATATGTATTATAATAGTTGGTATATTTTAAAAACATTTTGTAAATTATATTCAAGTAATAATATAATACATACAAACAAATATTATTGAAGTAATTATAATTATTGTATACCTAATATAATTATACAATATATTAATACCACTTTTCATCAAAGATAATATTTCTAACCAAGTTTATTTATCTGAAAAATTGTATATAATTATATACAATTCATGTGTATAACTATTAATCAAACAATAAATCTATAAATATAAAAGCCAAATGCCAACTCGCTTACTGATCGCCATATCTCTAAAATTACATAATGTACGAACTTGAAATTTTGATTAGTGGTTCCTCTAATACTTTAACATTTTTAACAGTGCAATAAGAAAGGTTTTGAAAATTGTTGCCTTTAAATGGATTAATTAATAATAATTATTCACAGTCAATATGTATTATGCAGCACGGCGGCAAGCGAGTTTTTAGCTACCTGCAACCTGTCCTTTGTGTATGTTTAAATAAGAATTGTTTCAAGAAATTTATCAATAAAAAATCTCGATAATCAAATATCGATTATCTCACGAAATTGCACATATACCACTATTTTTATTATACAATAAAAAAAAAATACACTGAAGCCGGGCAATTTAGATAGTATATTTATAAAATAGTTTTTACTTAGCTCTTAATTTTAAGATTTAAATATTTCTTTTATTCAAAAATATTTTAAACCATCTTAAATTAACTTTTATTTGGAAAATAAAGTTAGCTATTCACTTGACAATTTATTTTAAAATATTAAATTTAAATTTAAAAACTATTGTTGGAAACTAAATATATTTTTTTTATTAATTAACATTACAGAACATGGTAAAAATAAATAATGCATTTATTTCAAATGATTATATGTATACAAAACATTAGTGAAATATCCACAAAATGTCGAATATTTTATAAAATAAAAAATATATTAAATTTTTTTTGATTAATAAATTCAGTGGTGTGATTAGCATTAATTAAGTATTTTTGTTGTATTATTGGTAAAATAGTTTTAAAGAATAATGAACTCTAAGATACGTAAATAATAGACTTGTGTAAAGAAGAATTGTCATTATATAGATTTCTCTTTGTATTCTGCACTATAAGACCAGTAAAAAATATTGAGCTGCATTATTAACAGTGTTAAACAACAATGTCAAGGTTCAGTATCTTATTCTACACTTTTCACTAAGTATTAATTTTGAATTTATAGTGAAATTTAAAATAATATTGCTTTAAAATTATACAGTGAAACTTCAATAAAACAAACTTACATTTAACAAATTAGTTTTGAGAACCATGACTGTCATTGTTAATCATATTTAACAAATTCCTCCATAATACAAATTTTTTTATTGCCCATGACTGTTAAATAGGAGTTTCACTGTAATACATTTAAACAAAATGTATACTGCTTAAAAATATATACTTATCTATATTACCTGGTATAAATGTAATTTTACCAAGGAATATAAATATTTTTTTTAACAAATATAAAATTTAAATTCTCAACTTAGTATTTTAATGTAAGTTATCAATAGTTGTCATTAAAATAAATTAAATGATTGGTATTCAAAATGTATAAACAATGAAAATAATTATTATACATATACTTTAATTGAACATCAATCCAATACTCCAATATAATTAGAAAAAATATTGTTATAAATTTGTCCAAGAATTGATTAAGCTCATCAATATTAAAAGCTAAGAATAAAACTTTTTAAAAATGCCTAAAAAATAAATATACATAATGATAATAATACATAAAAAATATTTTGCTCCTTCACATTTATATTTAAATTACTCCTCTATGCCTATCGAGAATGTCTCTTTTAACAGATATTGATTTGCGTAGAAATTTAGATATTCATTAGTGTGTGACCTACTCTGTATATAAAATTAAGATATAGCCAATATCGTTCACTAAGGTATGATTTTCATTCATCAAATATTATAGTATTTCCCGGAAAGTAAAAACACTTTTTTTTTGAATAGTTAAAATTACTATATTTTTATCTTGGTTTATCTAATAGGATTTACAGTATGTCACACTAAATGATAGCTAAATTAATTTAATTATCTGAATAACCTTTTAGGTAGAATCATAGTTTAATAAATAATTTACCAATAATAATAAATATGTAGTCAACTTTTAAGGTAATCAATAAAATAAAAATCTATTATGTTTCAGATAATTAAAATTCTACTACATTAATATTAGCCTAACTAAGGTCAATTGGTATAACATAGCCTCCTTATTAAGTTTTGGGCTGATGTAATTACTGATCAAATGATTGAGCATTTAAGCGGATTAGAATCGATAAATTTTGAATTACTACAGGATTAACCTGAATCCGCTTATATATTCACATTTCATTTTTGACCATATTTATATAACCACACATACAGCGCGATTAAAACACCAGCCCTACATGTTGTTTGTGTATAGTTTTCTCTTGATATGATTATCAAGAATAAAAAAAAAAAAAAAAGAAAAAAGAAAAATAGGCTATATTATATTACGTGCCTTGAAAATCATCCGATGTGCTCTGTTTTCTTTGACATTAACCCGACCGGCTGAGCAAGTAGATACAAGACCATCGAAGGCATCGATACAATAACAACCAGTCTGGAATCTGGGTTCCACGGTCTGATTTGCTTTCTTTACTGCAACTTACCCAAACCACGAGCAGCTACATCAGTTGCCACCAGAATATTTGCTTGACCAGATCGAAATTGGTTCAATGTGTGATCACGTTCATTTTGAGACTTATTACCATGTATTCCAATGGATCGCCATCTTGATATTTCATATAATAAAAAAATATTAGTATAACATTTAATTTGATTAATTGAAGTATAAAATACTCATTAGAAAAATAATAATAATAATTAATTTGAATGAATAAGAAAAATCCCCAATAATACAGATATTAAACAATACATTGATTAGTAAATTAATATTAATATTATTATTTTTTCAACAAACAGAAATTGAGTGTCTTAAGCTAAAAATATTATCAAGTAGATAGGTTTAAAAGTAAAAATACTTTACCCATTCCGGTTCACTAATTTCACTATATTATCAACAGAACGTTTAGTTTCTACAAAAACGATAGTTTTATTATCTGGTTGTGAAAATATATCAGTTAGCAAAGCATATAGTCTGAAAAAAAAAAATTAATTAATTTCAAAAAATATATAAAAACTAATAAATCTTACTTTTGTTCTTTTTCAAAATCATCACAGACGTCGACTACTTGAGAGATATTATGATTAGCGGACAAATTTAAAGAACCAACATTCACTTGTATGTAATCATCTAAAAACTCTTCAGCTAGATTTTTAACTTCAGGAGGCCATGTTGCTGACCACATTAAAACTTGACGATCCGGCTGGTAAAAATGTATTGATTTATATACTTGTAATATTGTATTAGATGTAAATACAAATTAAAATAAAAGTTTTTACCCTAATCTGTTCAATAATTTTACGTATTTGAGGCTCAAAACCCATATCCAACATACGATCAGCTTCATCAAGTACTAAATATGTGCATCGTTTTAAATTAGTTGTATTCCTTTCCAAGAAGTCGATAAGTCTTCCAGGTGTTGCAATTACAATTTCTACACCTCGTTCTAAATCATCAACTTGAGGACCCTTAGGAGCACCACCAAATACACAAGTATTTCTAACAAATGTAGAGGTACCAAACGAAACAGCTACTTGTTGAATTTGTTGAGCAAGTTCACGAGTAGGTGCCAATACCAAAACTATGGGACCATCATAACGTAAAAGACGAGGCTGATGATTGATGTGTAATATTGCCGGCAACATATACTAAAAATATAAGTAGGAATAATAATTATTATAATATAATATTACAAACTATTTTATAACTTCATTTTTACAATTCAACATCAGAATTTTAAATTTTAACTTTAAGAAAAAAAAAATAGGTAGTTTGACATCATTGACCAAATAAACAGTCACTAATAACTATAGTTAAATTAATTCAAATAATCAGTAAGTTTTGAAGTAATTTAAAATCAAATATCTAATTTATTCTAAAAAATATAAAACTATCAAAAAAAATAATTAAGAAAAAATAATTTTTAGCTTACAGCGAGAGTTTTTCCAGATCCAGTTTGAGCTATTCCAACCATGTTCCTTCCACTAAGTGCAATTGGCCAACTAACTGCTTGAATAGGAGTAGGATTGCTAAATCCTTGTTTTCTAATTATTTTTAAATTTATATTATTCATAAGTTCATGACATTTGTAATATTGTAGTACTCATATACTTACTTTACTTCATTGAAAACATAGTCTGGAAGAATGACTTCATTGAAATTCATAATTGGATCTGGGATATTACTACCAACATACGAAATTTCTTTTTCCCTGACATAATTTTCCACTTCTAGCCTAGGACTAAATTTAAACAAAATTGACAAATAGAATTTAATACAAATAGTAAATACATACCGGTTTAAAACTAACGGGTGAGGAGTATAAAAATTTTTTTGAAAAGGTTGAAGTGTTTCATTTTCCCATTTGGGTTTACGAAGAGCCCCGCCAGGTTGCTTACTCTTTAAGCTATTAAAACTATTTCCTCCACCTCCTCCTGGCCCACCACGTCTGTATCCATCACTATCTCCGCCACCACGGCTACCAAAGTTTGAGCCACGGCTGCTATAACTATCACTTCTGTTCATACCGCCACCTCTTGGTGCTCCTCGACTACCGCCACCATAACTTGCACGTCTCATTGAAGTGTGACTAAATTTGGTATCAGTTCCCTATGATATAATTTCAGTATTCTGGATCTATTGAATCAAATAAATACTAAAATATTAACTAAACCATAAAGTATAATTGAATTCATTCAATTATAACAACATAGTAAAATGTATAACTTTCAAAAAAATATTAAATGCAAATGTACCTACACCTAATCTTTAACTTACTTTAATGTTACAATTTAAATTGTTAACTAACCATTAAATAAACTTATACTTATTTATAATCAATCATTTACAAGAAAAAAATGAGCTTAAGTTAGATAAACTTTATGATAAAAATAATATTGTTAAAATGTACAACATTTAAAAATGTTGGTTTTTATAAGTGATAGAATTAGTAAATATTTTATAAAATAAATAAGTATTGAATATCTATGTTCAATTAGGCCCCCCATTATATTTTTGACAAATAGATAAAATTAAAGTTAAAAATACATTAAATGCAATAAAATATAAATACCTAGACACCTAGTAAATACAGAATTAAATGATTTATTGCAGAGTAAATAATTAAGCAACATAATAAAAACATAAATTTAAATTTATGTTTATAATTTTTAAAAAAAATAATTAGGTACTGTACTTTATCACTATAGGTAAATGTTAATTTATAGTATTCTTAATAAATTCACATATATATTACCATAAAATAGCCAAAACTTATAAATTTATATTATTTTAAGGATATTGTAATTCCTAACTAAATATCCACTAATTTGGCCCCACCCAAAATTACAATAAAAGAATACAATTATTTATAAATGATATTTAAAATTAAAACTGAAATTGAAGCAGAAATTTGAGTGTATTATAAATAATTATAAAAACACAAAATGCTTATAATTCAAAATTATTGTTTGATTTTGATAGTTACTAGTAGTAAAATTGATATTTATAAAACTTTATCTACAATGTTTACAACAATTAGCTTTAATATTAGGTATTTATATATTCAGTATTTAAACATTTCTATACACACAAATACTATAGGCACATATTTATTGACTAAGTACACAATATTATTGGAACATCATAGCATTAATTCAATGGTGGACCAACAAAACACGGATAAAAACTTAAGTCTTTAAATCTTGACTTACGTGGAGAAAGTTCGTACGAGAAACTACTCAAAAGAATAAATAATATTAAACAATGAACTAATAAATTGTTTAATATGATGTAGATACACCAATAAGAAGTTTTCAAAAAAAAAATGAACGAAAAGTCATAAAAGCTTGAAGCACAACAAAAACTGTAGATTCCTCTCCGTAGTCGGTTTGTACTTCGTTCATTCGTTGCTGACTGCTGTAATGTTGTACAAAAAAAAATTATCAATTATTTCGACAAATGGAAAAAAAAATACAAACGACGCTGTTGACGTAAATGTTGTATAGAAACTCCTTGGAGTTCTGAAATGCGTGACCAACATAGACATAATATTGTATTATAATCAATGATGACCAATTATTGGCGCTATTTTGGCTTTTGAGTTACGGCTTTGAATAAGAGTCATAATTAAAGACTAAAGTTAAACTTTAAACTGTACGAACTATAGAATTATACTTAAGCACAGGGACGTATTACCCCTTAGGCTGTTTTGGCTAAAGCCTAGAGCGGCAAATTTTAACGGTCGAAACGAAATAGCAAATTTTACCTATGTAAATTAGATGATAAATTTATTTCAGCCTATGGCCGGCAAAAAACCTTAATCCGGCCCTGCTTACGATACGCAGTAGTATATTTAATAGATCAAAAAGAACATATGGACACCAACAGACAGAGCTTTTGCTACCGTGAGCTCTTTGACTAGCTGGGCTAATCACATTTTTTTTTTTAGTACCCAACTGTATATTATAAAACAGAACTAAATTTGATCTCATTTAATAATTCTAAGAATTATGCACCCAGGCCCGGCTCAAGGGGTAGGCTACATAGGCCCACGCCTAGGGCAGCATTTAACATTTTTGTATTATAGAAAAAAAAATATATTTGATATAGTATGCAAGGGGTGACAAAACTCAAGTTTGCCCAGATGTGTTTAAATACTTATTGAGCACCGTCCTGAGGATATGTTTAAATAAATCTAGTAGTTAATAACTTACTGTTAGACTAAAATACCTATTCTAATAAGAAATAATTAAACTGAGCAAAGCAATATAGGTATATGGTGTTGATTTACGATTATGTGTTTTTTTTTGTCATCATCTTCTGGAGCAGTAAAAACTTACTTTACTAAATAATCGAAAAAACAAAAAATAATATATTTATAAAAGCTAGGTGATATAATTTTTTAATTTATACAATTTTCTCTTTTTGGGATATTTATATAGATAAACATTTTTTTAAATTTTAATAAGTGAATATGCTCAACAGCTGTATAGGGCATAGGTATTAGGTATACATAAGAACGGTATTCTACCAAAAAGTTCGAGGAAAAAAAGTCCGTGGTTAAAAAGTCTGAGATACAAAGTCCAGTACACATAATTAAGTAAAATAAAAACACGTTGTGAATTGTGATACACTATCAAACTTCCAATTAGCATTAAAATAAATTGTAACTAAATGATTTACCAGACGTAGGTAATTAATAAATAATCTTTAGATAGATACTAATATCGGCAATATAATATAAATCAAATAGATATACTGTCTATTGCTTTTTATCATAATTATCTGGTGTATCGAGTTTTACTCGTTAGACTATACATCCGATATTATAAATATTGGGTGTTCAACCCCCCCCCCCTTGAGCTTTAAAAAAAAATTGTTATTATAATTTATATAAATTTATAGTTTTTTTAACTGTTATACTTATGTAAGAAATGTATTATTCAATTAATGTACAACTAAGTACATTTTACTGCTCCTGGACAATAAATATTTTTAGAGGTGAGCGAAAAAAAGGGTTCACTGCGTTTAACCTCCCCCTCGGATAATTCCTGGCTACGCTATTGAGTCGTCACCCAGTCACCGTGTTAAAAAATGGTAAAAAATAGATACAAGCTACAAAGGAAAAAATATTCTAATGAAAATTGAAAATTAATTTATAAATACGAATACCTACCTCAGAATAAAATTGTATTTACCTATTTTAGAGTGTTAGTATTGTTCTAGGTTAGTATCGTGGTGGCTAATTTTTTTTTTATAGTGATTACCAATTAAGATATGTTATATAGTTGGGTTTTATTATTTTTGATTCACATTCGTAATTCGTTCACGATATTATAGTTTGGTCCGGTACTCGGTAGAGGTGTATATATATAGGCTCTCTAGGTAGAGAATAGTCCATTAATATGTGATAATTCTTATCAGTTTATTTGTTTATTTTAATCAAAATGACTGTGGTTCATCATTTTATGTTATTTATTTGAATGTATGTAATTTATTTTAATTGATACATTTAAATTATAAGTACTAATTGTTCATAAAAAATTTAAATCATGGGGAGGCGTTCGATAAACACCACTAAAAGTGGTAAATATATGAATCCCACTGATCAAGCGAGTAAGTATATTATGTTTATTATTTATTTTATTAAGCATTAATTATTAAGTATACAAAATATTAAAATATAATTTATATAATCAAATAGGAAAGGAAGCCAGAAAAAAAGAATTAAAAAAAAATAAAAAACAGCGTATGATTGTTAGAACCGCTGTGCTGAAAGGAAAAGATCCATTACAAATACTTGCTGAAATGGAAAAAATTGATCAAATGGGTAATGTAAAATTTAGTTAAACATAACACTTATATATATGTATATATTTATAGAAATATATGCATAATACAATAAAGTTATTTTTTTAATAATGAGATCAATACCTAATTTATAAAAAAAATTAATAGAATATAATAATATATGATATATTTATATAGGTAGTATTTAATATAAATATACATGTTATAATAAATTTAAGCTTTACAGCTATATTTATGTAATTTATTAATTAATTGTAAGTCTGCGATATATTATGATAGGTGTGCGCAGGGGGTATGCAGGGTATGCATCTGCATACCCTGAACGAATGCAGAGCCTCATACATACCAAAGACCATTTTACAAATTAAAAGTGTTATATTTAATTTATGTTTGTAATTTTTGTTTATTTTTACAAGTTGTATGATATAATATTATACTTAATTCTAACTATTTTAAATTTTGTTATTTTTATTTTGTACTTATTTATATTTGAGTTTTAGGTAAATTTTTTTTAATTAAATAGTAAGATATTTCAATATTTATGTATATATTTTATTAGAATTGTACATATTTTAAATAAGTTTCAGGGGGTGCCAGTCAAGGCAGCCTTCTGCATACCCTGGAAAAGAGGTCTGCGCACGCCTATGTATATTATATTATTTTGACTGAGTATATGCTTGTATTCTTAAATAATCAGACGTTTTTCTTAAATTCATTAAGTCTTAATGGCTATGTATGGTTACATAATCAAAATAAATTTTATTGGTTGGAATTATTTTATCAAGTTTCTTTCTAATTTTCCAGGCCAAACAAATTGTTGACTTATAAATATTAAATCTCATCTCTTCTTTTAAGTAATTTTGTAAATAAATTAAGAAAAAAAAAATTAGATAAATACGCCTAGTTAAGCATAGAGAATAGATCATTGATGTGTAAACATAAGTATGAATGTATAATAATTTATTAATTAATAATATCTTTAGTAAATGCTAATTGTTACAATTACTAATACTGTGTATTTCTCTTTAGAAAGAATTTTTAATTAAATATGTAACCAATATATATATATTTATTATATAACGTAATATTGAATTTTGTATATAGAATACAATGTTGTTCAGCCATCTCCTCTTAATGAAAAAGTATTAAGAGAAAAAAGAAGAAAACTTAAAGAAACATTTGATCGAGTTATGAAAATGTATGTAAGTACCATGCTCAACCTATCCTATAGGTATATTATCATTATTAAGGTTTTTAGTATTTTGATTTAAATTTATAGTTTATGAGTAACCTATTTACTTATTATATGAATTTTTAAGTAATAAATATTATTTAAAGACTATTTTAGAATTAAAATACTTTATTAATTTTAGGTAAAAGATGAACTGGATAAGTATCATGAAATCAAACGAGCAGAATCAGAATATGAGAAACGGCGTTTCAAGCTAATATCATATTTTGATGCAGTAAAAACAGCTCAACAAGTATCAGTTGATGAAATTCCATTACCTGTCATGACATCAAATATTCCATTACCTGCTTCTGATACAGGATATAATTCTAATGAATTGCCTTTAGGAATATTAAAAAAGCCTCCATTATACACGTAAGTAATTATTTATATTATCTATTTTCTACTAAGACTTTGTTTTTATATCAATACTTACGAGACAAGTATTATTTTTTTTAGTAGTCCACCAATGTCACCAATATCTGGTACGAAAAAACGACCACCAGGTGTACCCCCAGGTGTTCCACCAGTATTAACAGATGAAGAAAAGGACGATGATGATTATGAAGATGATTCTAGTGATGGAGAAACTGGTTTGTTGATGACTAAGTCAATATTTTTATTGTTAGTATTATATTTTAGTATTTATTTTACACTTAGCTCCAAAACGTTCCCGCACATTAAGATTTGCTGACCCAGAAGATTCTGGTAAAGAAAATAAAACTACTGACGATATAGAAATGTTCATGCGAGAGGTTAGGCATATTTAAATACTAATTCAATTTTATATAATTTTTCCTAGTTCAAACAATTTAAATTATTTTTAGATTGATGAAGTTCAAAAAAGGAGTTCAACAGGAAAACATGAAGACACTAATGAAATTTCTTTACCATTACCTGCTCCATCAGGACGTTTACCTCCAGGATTACCACCAAGTATGATAAATAATTATTATTTAATAAAAACTCAATATTTGCACTGTTTTATAAAAATATTTATGTATGTATATGTAGGTTTACCCGTTGGTGTTCCTCCACCTATGCCATACCGTGGACCTGCTGGTAGAATGCCTCCAGGCCCACCTCCTGGTCGACCACCAATGTTACCTCCTGGACCTCCACCTGGTTTACCACCTCGTATGCATGTGAGGTTACCCCCTGGACCCCCTCCAGGAATGCCACCAAGAATGATGAGGTATAACTCTGGTATGCATAATAACATGAATACAGCTGCGCCTGCTGTTGCTGCTTCTACTGCTGTAACACCAAATATTGTGAGTGCTGAACCTCAACTTATTAATCGCGATGAAGCTCAACATAATACTGGATCTACTATTGAAGCAAAACCAAAAATGAGGTACACCTAATATTGTATATTCATTCTATAATGTCTAGTTAATAACTAATGATGTGAATTATATCATTTGTAATAGAAATCTCGCAGCTGATATCACACGATTCTTGCCTACATCAATCCGAGTGAAAAGAGATGATGGTAGACCAAACAAGAGAGATAATGCATGGGAACAACATAAAGCTGCAGAATATAAATCTAATATTGCTGCTAGTAACCAACAAGCTGGACAACAGACTAAAGATGATGCATATATGCAATTTATGCAAGAAATGGAAGGGCTCCTTTAAAGTTGTTCATACTATAATTCAACCTATATACATTTATTATTATTTTTTTTTTTTTATTAACAAAATTATAAAACTAGTACATTTTTATGTTTAGATATTCATTTATTTCAATACAATACTATTCCAATCATTTTTTTAGTTATAAAAATGTATCAAAATATTACTTAAAAAACCTGGAAGTTGAATACAAAATTAGCTAGTTGTTATTCTTAACATAATTAAAGTCTTCAAAATAATTTTTTTTTTTAAGGAATTAATTTACGTTTTTACATTAGGAAAATTTATTTCTGAACTTAAACAATAAGACTTTAATATTTTTTTCATATAATTCCTTTTAAAGAAATGTGTTATTATTTTAAAAATAACTCACATTTTTAATAAAAAAAAAAACTAAGAAAATATCATGCTAAAAAAATATTCAAATGTCAGTAAGTACAATTCGTAATTTTTTGAATGTGGTTAGCATGACTTTATAATAATTATTAAATTAAATTTCAAGGTCTCATGAAGAAAAATTAAATTGTACTAATTAAACAAATTCTTATTACTCAAAATTTGTAAATATATTCAATATTTTCATCTAAATACATATATAAAAAAAAAATTAATGATTTTATAGATTTTTTTTAGCTATTATTAGAATAATATAAAGTTTACTCTCGATTATCCATTGTCTTATGTGGAATCATCTACATGTATATAAAATCTATATCTTTACATTATACGTTTATACAACATTATCGGTTTAATTGAGGAGTGATAGTCAATTACTCGATAACGACTTAAACTACAATATGCTTGTTTAATATTATTACTTTTTGGTAATTGTTAATAAATTTAATGAAAAAAATCATTATTTGCAGAATTTGCTTATTTGTGGTTGCCTTGCAACCCTATTCCGCAGATAATCGAGAGTACACCGTATGTATACTATTAACCTTCTTTAAAATCTTTGAACTAATAAAAATATTAAGTTATTAAACAAAATGATATACTTAGAGCTCAAAAACAATTTAAAGATTTTCATAAATTTAAAATTAATATGAAAATAATATGCAAATAATAATTTTGTATATTATTGTAAAAATGTCTCAAAATGATTATGCTAATAAATAAATTTTAAAATGTATAACAAAACTAAAATCAATTCAATTTGGCAGCTTAAAAGAATATGTGGAAAAATGATTTCCTGAAAAATACTGAGTACAGAGAAAGTAAAATGTTAAATATTTTTATAAAATCAAAACACTAGTAACATACTTTAAACATTAGAATAATAATTTTACTATTATAAATATAAATACCAACCAAATGTATTAAAGAATTAATACACCGAGTATTTCTAAATTATTGGTTGTCATTGATATAAATGGTAAATGGTATAATGTTTTATATTATATCTGTTTACTTAATTTTTTACTGAGAAGAGTAAGAGTAAATAATTACAAAAAGGTTAAACATGTTAAATAAATAATATTTATTTTATACTATAAAAATATCCAACAATTACACAATGTATATATAGGGTGATTTACCAAACATGCTCACTCCTTTTTTTTTTCCATTTAATAATGAATTTAACTGAAATCCGATTTTCAAAACGTTTTAATTAGATTATACATTAAATTTATTTAGATCTTTTATATTATTTAAAGAGGTGGCAATACAAGCTACTATTTTTCAAATGAAAACTCCCCTTTTTTACAATAAATTATTATGCCTAGTATTTATTAAATTTGGACCAGATTTTATTATAAAAAATGAAGACTGATTAATATTAATTACTAAAAATTTTAAAACAGTCCCCATATTTTCAAAACTAGTATTATTGTGAAGCTATTATTCATGTAATGAATTTTAAATAATTCAAAAACTACTTGTTTCTTATTTTGATTATTGAACATCATAAGTTTTAGAAAAAAAATCTGTTGAATAATTTATAGTATCTAAGGGGGTTGTGGTTATCATTTGAAAAACGAGTTTGTATCTGCATATGACTCCTTAAGTAGTACTAAAAAATATTAAGAATATAAAAATAAGGTCTTCATGTCTATTTAAAAACTCTGAAATTCAGATTTTGTATTATTTTAGAAAAAAAAGAAGTGTATATGTTTGCTGAATCACTTTATATAACACGATAGAATATAAAAAAAATCTGTTAAGAATAGACTAGTGAGTATTTATAATCTTCTGATTTTCTTTATCATGATAGTAGTCTTGATAGTTGAAAATTTATTGATATCTATAAAACAATTAAAAACATGGTTAATATTAATTCATAAGATCAAACTATTGATATATTTACCAGTCTTTTACGTTAGGTAATATGAATAATTTTCTGGTAGCACACATGGTTTTAGAATTTTCAAAAGTTTCCTTATAATATTTTTACTTTTATAAAATATAAAAATTTTCAATTTCAATACCTATGAAAAATAAAAAAATAAATACATAAATGTAAAATTCTTAAAAAAATTTAACTTTTTTAATTTTATAGTTTCTAATATAACTTATGATAGCAACACAATAGCGGGTTTGATCCTCCTTCTTCACAGGTAAATAATCGTAAATATTATTATATTAGTATTAGTATTAGGTTTAGTCATTTATTGACAAATTTATATATCATTCATTTATATTCACAAAAATTACATAGACCACAATATTTCAATTAAAAATGTTAAATAATATAAATATTTTAGTTTTTTTAAAAGCTAGTAGTTAGTATATAGAAGCAAATTCATAATATTATAAATTTGTAAACACTGAGTAGTCCCCAACAGAAAATGTAAAATAAATATTAAATCGATTAAAACTTACCTAAATAGTTCTCATTTAGTAAGATGAATGTATATTGGTTCCATAATTATTCATAACATCAAATTCATTATTTTTACTTGGTACGCCTAAAGGAGTTATATTTGGTTCCTAAAAATATTTTTATATTTATAACTTATAAGCATGTACAATAAGCATTAGCGTGCGCAGTAGTTATTATCAGTAGAGTAGTTATAGATCATATAAATATTTATGTTTAAACTTAAGTTTTGGCCCAATAGTTATTTGAATTTTTGAAATACGTCAAAGGGTAACATTTAATATTATTTAGAAATTTACAATTATAAATAATGAAATTAAACTATGTACTAGTTCATGGGTGCAAATCACCCAAAAATATTAGGGGGGCTAAGTACCAAAATCTTCAAGAAAACAGATCAAGCCCGTGAGGAAGCCTCAAACACCCCAATAGTGCCATACCATATATTATATTAATAAAATATAAATCTCACAAACATAACTTAACATTTTATGCAAAACAAATTAATTTAATTTATTACAAATTTAATGAAAGTGTAAGCTTATTTTCAGCATACTTATTTAAAATAATTTCAGTATCAAGGACTATATCTTTCAATGAGAATAACTGATAAGTCCGATTGTCTTTAAATAAAATAAAATAATATAAATCTGTTAATGAATTCAATAAATGTAATTATTATGAAAATATAATGATAGTAACACTATAAGTTATAGGTAATTACGAGATTCGGGGTGCTAGCATTAAAATTCAGGATGCTAAGCACCCTTAGCACCTATACAATTTGTGTCTATGTACTAGTTACTAGTAGTATTACTCAACTCACAACACAGACTCCTAATTGTATTATTATTATTTATTGGTTTATTAACTACCTATAATACTTATGAGTATTATAATAAGTTATAACACACCTAATATCTATTAGCCATATTACCAATAATCATTATGCATAATAAGAAAAGTTTACTGCTGTAGAGTAATAATGATTCAACAGCCTACATTTATTACCTTATACGCACGCTTATGCTAATTAGTAATAAATAATAGTAAAAATTTACCTTATCAATCATTTCTGGAAATATAGTACTTAAATTGAAGTTTGTTAAAGCATTCACATTACTACTGCTGTTATAATAGTTATTTGTGTTCTGGGTAAAATGTTGAACTGGTTTATTATAACTTGAACTTGTCATACTAAATGTAGTTGGTAATGGTATATAATTTGAAATATTATGCTTTGTAGTTGTTGGAGGAGTATAGAAATTAGTTGGTATTTGATATGAAGATGTTTGTTTATCTAGATCATTTCTATTCTCATATAGATAATTACTATTGGGTTGATTATAATAATTGCCAAAATTTTCATTGTTATTATAACTTGATTTTTGACTTGTTCTATAACAATTAGTTTGTTTATTAGTTAAATTTTGATTTTTTGAGCCTGATTTTATAATAGAACCATGTTTTTGTTGATGTCTAATTAAAGATTCAGCACTATGATTAGTTGATCTACTAGAATCATGTGAATATTTTGATCGTACCCAAGATTGATCTTGTTCAAATGTATTAATCTCAGGATAATATTGTTTGGTTTGATTTTGATAATAATCTTTATCAGTTTTCTGATTTTGGTACACACAACAATAATCCTTTGCACAACTTCTTCCTTTTCGTTTGTCATTAGACTTTGGTTGTTCTACTAATTGACTAACAGATAGGAAATTTGAATTAACAGAACGAGATTTGTAATTAAGCATATTTTGCTCAGTACTTGTAACGGGGATTATATTGTCACTTTTTTTGTTACATTCATAAACTCTTTGATCAAATGGAGTATTAGAGCCTGTATTAATATTCAAAGCTAAATCTCCTACTAGAGTTGGTAATGTTGAAGGCATATTAGTATCCAAATGAGGTAATAAAGGGATAGTTTTTGATGGTGACCATGAATATGTTTGTTTAGGTTCTGACTGCAAATCAAAAGACATATCAAAATTATTTTTCTTTTGATAGTTATAGTCATCTTTTTTGGCATAAGAATTTTGACAGCCTTTATCTGTCATCCAGTTAACTGGAACACTCTTTTCATTTTGTTTTTTTTTCTGTTTTGGTTTGTGTGGCCAAACTTCTTGATAATTTTCAGTATCAATATACGTAGTTGTATTAGTTGAATTAACTGTATTTAGGTCATACGGTACATAAGGAACGTTGTTTGCAAATACTGTAGATGTAGATTTATCAGTCTTTTTAATATTTTTATTAAGATTTTTATCAAACGAATTATAACTAGTATATCTCCAAAGATCAGAATTTGATTGAGTTGTTCTATAATAAGAAGAAATATCATTATATGATGTCTTATGATAAGTAGAAGGAGTTGGTTGAGGTGGAGGTATTGCCTTTAATTTTTTAACTTCTTTATAACCATAATGTTGATCATTCTTTTTATTAATGTCTAAATACCCATCATTATAGAATGGTTTGACATTAAAACCAAATTGATCTTTCATTTTATCTTTATTTTGATCTTTTTCACAATCATCATCATTTTTCTGGAATAATTCTGTAGCCGGAGATTCTAAGTTACCAATTTGCAATATTGTAGTGGGTGTAGCTGAGTGCATTTCAGTTTGTTCAGATTCATTTAAAATATTAGTATTTTTTGAAGTTGAAACCAGGGGAAATGAAAGAAGAAAAGCTTCTGTAGGAGACATCGAATCTGCATGGTGTCCTCCAACTGGTCCTTGAAGAGAACTAAATAAATCCGTAGAAAAATCTGTGTTAGGTATTGGTAACCGTATGTCATCAAAACAAGAGATAATGTTTTTTGCTGTTTCTATGGATTTTCTTTGATTTTCTTCTGTTAATATACTTAATGAATTAACAACAGTTGATGTAGTTTGAGCCGCTGATAAACACTCTGGAGAATTAGTAGTTGTTTTATTATTATCTGTTTCAATAGATTTTAATAAATGTTTATTTCCATCACTAATTGTGCTACATGTTACAATTTCTTCTCTTTCAATAGATTTTTCATTTTTATCTTGATTGATATCCTTAACTATAGCTTCAATTGTGTGACTTGTTGTACTTCTGTTATCGTTTGATTTTACAGGTTCTGTACAACCAAGTTTATCACTTACTTCTATTTTATTTTTGTTTATGTTTTTTTCAACTTTTTGTATTTTATTAGATTCGTTTTTATTTTCAGATTTACTATTTACTTTTTTATTGTTAGTTAGTTCTACTTTAGTATCCTTCAAAAAATTAGTTTCTTTTAATAATCTATTGTATGTTACTAATGATGGTATAGGTCTTTTGTTCATAGATGTAGTAATAGTTGCATCATTTTTTTTTGGTGCAATTAATACTTCTGAATTTTTATAATCTGGTAACAAAAGTATTTTGGGTATATCAAATATAATTTGTGATTGAGGTATTATAGGTGCTGTGTCAATTTTTATCAAATGTCCATTGGGCAAAATAAATGTAGGCTTAGTTGAAGTTAAAACCGGTATATTAACAGGTTTAGTAGTTAAAGTAATAGGCCTTACTTTTTGAGCTAATTTTTGTTTACTTTTAAACTTTTTTATATTACTATTTCTGACACCAGAATCTTTTTTATGTTTTATTTTTGATCTATTTTGTATTGAGGTCTTTTTAACAGACCTATCTTTTGGTATTTTAATTTTTGATTCTTTCAAAATGGATATTAGGTGTTTGATTCTTGAGCATAAATGGGTTATTTTATTTTGTAAGCGAATTAATTCCTTTCCTAAGATAAAAAATATAATTTAGATTTAAAATAAATCAGGTATATAGGTACAAGAATAATTTTCAAAAAAAAAAATTCTACTCACTATGGATACTTGATGTCTTCAATTTTTCATTTTGTAATACACGAATTAAATCAATTGCATGGTTAATAATGTCAGCTTTACCTAGTGAAGCATTTGAGTCCGATGGTGGAAGAACAGTTCGCAATTCTTCAAAACTAACATTCAAACGATCTCTTCGTTCTTTTTCATATACTCGATTTTTACTGTATATAAAAGAAAAAAAAAACTTAAAATAATGGTTCTAATAACAGAAGAATAATATATACATACGACGGAGCTTTTTTACCACCCATTATATAATAAAAAAATTGTTGAAACTAAAATAAAAATTTATTTATTTAACAGAAAACAAGTATCAAATAACACTTAAAAACTAGTTTTGACCGGCAATGAACTTTTTTGTATAAAAAATAAGAATTAGGTATGGTTCAATTATTAACAATATTATAACTTATATAAGTAACTAATAACATCAACTAGTAGCTACAATTGACAAAATATATCAAATATTTTGTTATGGTGTAACTACCACAGCCTAAACTGAATAATAACAAATTATTAATCGTAATAGTGATAAGTATGATAAGTACTATCTATATTCTGCTTCTATAATATAATATATATATATATAGGTATAAGGCTGTGCATTCTACAGGCAAAGACTCTCGAGTATATTTTGACAACTACCGAACAGACATATTGGCCTGTAGAATGTAGATAGAACTATCACTTTTATAATTATTATCTTTAGCTGTATATGAAAATATATTAATTTTATATTTTTATATTCATACATTAATATCTGTTTATTAAGGGCGTTGAGTACTTTTCCTAAACTTCCATGGAAGAATACCAATATTTTCAACTAGACCTCGGGTGGAAAATGTCAGTGGAAATGTGGAATCATTAAGACATCATTAGGTAGGTACTCTACAAAACCAATTCAAAACTTAAAAATTTTAATATTCAACAATGTTACCCACTAATGAACGTGATAGATAAATAGAATTCAATTATGAATCATAATTCATAGAAATAGAGCATACACGTAACTATTCTGAACGTCAATGGTCTGTAAACCAATTTATATTAAATAAGGGTATATTTTATTAAATAAGACATTTTTTTTTTATTATTGTTATTTTTTGCCAAAAACGTCTCATTTATTATATTTTTATCTAATTATTATAATATTATATATTATTATTGTTATTAATCTTAACTAGGTATTAACTAACTACTGTTGCACTCATTCTAAGTATATACGGTAATCGTCACACCAGTCAATCTGTGTGTGGTTATTTTGGTGTTATAAATAATTTAACATCAATATAAATATTTTTAAAATTTTATAATGTATAATAAACAAAAATATGCGCAATGATTGAAAGTACAAATAACATTTTTATAATTTCAGAAAATTCTGAAAATCGTTATTTCTCATGTATGTAAATACAATTACATTAAAACAGCCCTAGAAAATCAAATGTTTATGCCAATCTTTATTAAAATTATTGTGAAGAAAATTAATGAGAAACTTTGAACTACATTTTCAAATAGTAGGTATTAAAATTAAAAATTTCATGATTATTAAATCAAAATTTAAACGTGAATAAAAAGTTGTGAAAATATTTTTAATTATTCTAAGAGCAACTGAGCAAGTAATGATGAAATTGCATTACATTTTCATTTTCATTTTTTTTTTCTAACATTTTATCATATATAAATCGAAAAAAAAGTCAAATATTTTATATGTCTAGATATAGGTAAATAGTATAATTTGAAAGTCCTAAATTATTTTGAAAATTATAGGATTTCTAGTACCTACATTGACTATTTGACTACCACTTGACCGCTGTTGTCGCATCATTTTCGGACCCTGTTATTATTTGTATGCCAAATGACCGCCGGCAACCAAAAATAAATACGGTTTTAAATTATTAACTTTTCTATGATGGCGCTACAATATAATAAAGGTACTATAAAACGAGTGTAGCAGCGTAGCAAGAATAATTACAATATGTATATTTTTCAAATAAATTATTATATATACAAATCAGGAATGACATGGGAATATATATTTGGCATGTTGAATACTGTCGATAGTACATATCGTGTGATGGCGGTAGTCATATGAAAGTCAGTGCTAAAAAAAAACTATAAATATATTGTGATAAATTCCGGTTTCTAAATTTATTGATTTTTGAATTATAACAAAAAAATATAAAGATCCCGTTTTCTCACTAATTTGTTTTGCTTCTTTCAATAATTTTTTAGTCTTGGGAATTATTCACATTTGACCCCCATTTCTGAAACTACAATTAGAACCAATTTTATAATAGAAATTACCCTTAAAGTTTAAGATCAAAGTATTTTTTTGACTACAAAAAAAGTTTACGAACACAAAAATAAATTGAAGAGTTAAAGAAGCAAAACAAAAAATATAATATAGGTATTATAGGTATTATTTATACTTATATCATTTTGAAATCAATACATTTATCACTTTGCTATTGTGGGCTGTTAAAATTTATATTTCTTGATAATTTTCACCAATTTACGACCTAGTTTATGAAAATATCAAAAGAGGCGTCGTCGTTGCTGTAACTTTCATAAAGTATAACTTATTAATGACGCCAAATTGCCTACACAATACGCCGTACACAATAAAAATATTTAGGTAAATACGTAAAACAGTTATTTATTGTACATATATATTATATATAATATCTACAATGAAAAACCATACAGCCTTATAGCTAGTAAGTATAACAAATTTAATGAAACTAACTCTAACGTAACATGAATTTATTTAATCGCACACGGATTGTCTCTCAAATTTAATAAGGTTAATGTTTTCACTCAAATGTACTCCAGTTGATCATGGAGCAATCTAATTTGAGTACAGTAAAATTACCTCCTATACGGCCATAATACACTTAGATTATATTATATTTATTAATATATCGATAACATACGTGTATTTGGTTACTATAGTTGACTGTTCTAGTTTTGTATAGGACATTTTTTCTCTTAACTATTATGTACTTGATGTCTTAGATGTTTTGATTGTGGCCATTTTTATCTTCACATTTTATTGTATGTATATTGCAAATAACATTATAACATATTAATATTCATATATTTTAAAACCTGAATAATATTTGACCTAACCTAACTTTGTAAGAAGAATAATAATTTTAAATCTTAACGATTTCGAGATTCATTGTAATTTATAATAATCTAATATAAATACTTATGCATTATCTTGTAATTTAATATTTCATACTTATTACTATTATAAATAAATTCTATTAGTGTAACGTATAAAGTTTATTATTAAATTCACGGCAGTGCTAAATTACCTGCATAATTAAAAATTTTGAGGTGATGATATGCGTATACTAAAAGGACATTGGAAAAATAAAATAAGTGAGTTGACTGTTTTTGATTTATTTTAAAATATTTATATACAATATACATTTTTTCTTAATAGTTCGATTTGATATTTTTTTTTTTATTTCAAGACTATTCATTCATAATTAAAAAAAAAAAATTCTTGCTTAATTCATGTTTGTATCTATCTACTACTAATTCCTATATCTTGATTTATTGAACAATGATTAAAATAATGAATTATGATTATTTTTTTATACATATAATGTTATATAGTATAATATTCAGGTATATGGACATAATATTATGGTATGTGTCGAACAGTTTTAATTATCCAAAACTGTTTCTATAGAACACTGTGAGCCCTTGTTGGTGAATATTGGTCTTTTTTGAAAAAATCTCTCAGATTAATGTAATTTAAACGGAAGCCAGCAGGAATGAGTGGTGCTGTTTAATAAAGTCAATATAATAGTAGTTGTAACCCGTATGGTTCTCCGTCCCCACCATTTACGTATTTAGACAGCTTGTTCATTTATTATTATGTTTCAACGCATGTGTTCACCATAGCCTTCATGAGAGTTAGTTACTATACTTAGTAGTACTCTCCACTACTCTCGTTATACAGTATTCGTACTCTCTTTTCAATGTATTTTTTCTTATTTAGTTTTTTGTTTATTTTTTGTCTATCAATTTAAGTCCTCGAATGCTGGTATTTTATTTAAATTGGCGATTAGTATATAATAATATATAAGTGATGTCTGCAGTGTTGTGAATTTATATAAAAGGGGTGCTATTATTGACAACAACAATAGAAAACATCAATTTAGTATATTATGCAGTGTTCTTCAAAAATAATTTCTAATAAATTTATTAGCAGGTTTACATAATAATTATTTTAAACGTCATAGTATTAATATATAGTTATACGTATAATAATATATATAAACCATTGAGAGTATGATTTTTTTTTTTAATTCCTAAAAAATAAGTAGTAGGTACAATAAGATCATTAGGCAAAATATTTTTGATCAAAATTTGATATTAAATTAAAATATATTATAAGTTTATTATCTAACTTTACAAGAACGAAAACATCGCAAACAATTGATTTCTTTTCCATGATATAAAAGTCAAAATATATAATCAATATTCAATATTGATATGTTAAATATAAAAAATATATAGATTGTTATTACTTATGAGTAAAAAATGATTTAGAATATATAGGTTGCATACATTTAAAATTTAAATCTCTATAAAGTAATAGTTTCTGGCTACTTGATAGTCTTATATTATAAAATACTATAATACAATGATAGTATAATACGTATAAAAATAATTAATATGTGAAACTAAATTTAGTCACTCCATTGCAGTATATTCTCTTTTGGAACATTTATAAATATTTATTTTTGTAAACTTATAACCTTAGTATTTAAAGCTATAACATAGAAAGAAAAAAGAATACGTAAATCTGTTCATTGATTTATACAAATTGTTTTTTTTTTTAATTAGATCTATCATATTATATAAATAAATATGTAATTTTTTTTGTGAATTTAAAAAATCGCACTATTTTATTTTTACTAATAAATTTGTCGTGAAAAAATAAGTAATTTAAATAATTTAATTCGTATAAATGTGAGTATACTAATGTCTAATATACTCTCTAATAACAAAATATAAACAAGTGCCTAGCTACTTCTAAATTCAATCGAATATTTTTTATTTCATTTTCAATATATGCCCTAAAGATAAGTTATTTTAATATTAAATAAAATGGTATTGTTAGCTTTAATATAATGTCTACAATAGAATCTCAATAATTCGAAGCCCAAGAGATTTCACATGGAATGATTTTCTCCGAGTTATCGAGAATTTCAACTTATCGAGATTCTACTATATTGTTAAAATATTTATCTTTGGTTTTAGACTAATAACATTCTATGAATTTGTATACTTTTTAAAATTATTTTATTACTATGAAATAATGTTTAAATTAATTTAAATTATAATAGAGGAGCAATAATTATAATACTACTACTACTAATAATAATAATGCAGTAATAATTGTATAATAATTTAAGTTGTATAAAATATTTCTTATCCTAAACTCATTATAGTTTTCTAAAATTTAAACAATTATTACAGCCGAGTGTAAAAGAGAACTTAATGCAAATCATGTAGGTATTTAATTCAGTAAAATTATCATAATACTAGTTACCAATGAATTCAATATTTAATATTAAATAAAAATAAAATTAAGTTTTTTATAACTATATCATTAGATTTTATTTTTATTATATTTATTAATTGTATTGTTAATAATTAATATTACTGTTTATCTATTTTTTTTTCTTTTAAATTTACCTTGTTATTATAATATTATATACAAAACTTGTAATGGGCTTTAGCTCGGATGAATTAACAATAATAAAATACATACAAATCTAAGGTAACAATTATAACTTAAAAATTAAACACTTTTAAAATTCACAACATAATATATACAATATATATACAATTATGATTATTTTAATAGTAATTACAATAACTAGGGTGTAATGGGGATATATAGGGTATTATTATGTTTGAATGCATGACTAAAAAGCTAATGAAATTGAATTATGGCTGCTAAAATTATTTATTAACGTTATACTGCTACGAATCGTTACATTATATAGATCAGTGGTTTTCAAACTGGGTACCGCAGCTTTTCCATAAATTACCGATTGCATTTAATAGTAATATAAGAAAATAAATTAATAATCAGTTCAAAACAATTTTGTTCAACTAAAAAAAGGTCAGTGTGCCGTGAAAAGTTTTTCAAGAGTACGATGTGCCGTGTATAATAAAAGTTTTCAAACCACTGATATAGATTTATCACTTTCTAATCATTGTTTTAACGGAGGTATAGGTATAATATTGGATTTGTTTTTATTATATTACTTAATGTTGATTTTTTTTATTCAAATTTAAAATTATAAAACAATACCGTACCTAATAGTGATGCACCGATAAGATACCAATACGACGTAATATGTAAAATATTATTATATGTATATTTATAAACACTATATGTTTGTCATGCTAACGTTTTTAATATATTATTCTGATTAAGTAGCCGTTGACATTTTACTGGTTATAGATCAGTTGATAATATTTTCTAGGCTATATGCCTAGAATGTTTGTACATAAGATCAACCAACGTTATTATTAATGTTTAATACATAATTTTAGTCAAGAAATGGTATTATTATATTACGTAGGTTATGTATCTTAATTTATTAATTGCAAAAAATGTTTAGATAATATATAATATAGTGATATAATCTAATATAATACATCAATATGTCTTTAATAGATACATAGGCACCTATAATATAACTAATGATACAATTTTAAAGGTTAGCATATATGAAATTTTCGGAAAATAAAATATTTAATTTTATTCAATTATCAATATTAAGCACATTAACGAATTACATTAGTAATTAATTTGTTCAAAGTCATAAAAACTATTTACAGATTAATACTACAGTAAAACAATTGCGTACCTAACGAAAATATAGTTATCAAAGCCCAAAGGTAAGATGTTACTGTACATCTGACCTACACTATACGTAACGCAGATAAAACACATTCACGTAAAATAATTTTTTCTATGGTTTTTAGTTATATCAGAATAAATTTACACATTAAAAAAATTATAGAGAATGATACTTTTGAGGGGCATGATATCGTTTTACCTAAATATTGTCAAAAAAAAAAAAAAATTTAAATATTAATTTAAATTTAGAATTTATTTTTAAAGTTGAATATAAAATCAATTAATAATAAAATATAATATGTCAAACCCTCGATAATATTATCCTCTATATTTTTTATTAATAGGTTATTATTTTATTCTAAGATTACTTAAAATTATAAAAAAAAAACAATTTTACATGAGTGCATTTTATCTATGTTGTACGTGGGTCTAAGAGAGAAAATAAATATTGCGCCAACATCCTCTTGATAGTAAAGTTTAAATATTTTGTCCATTGGTCATTTAATTTAATTATTTAAACAAAAACCTACACATTTTACTTAATCTAGCTATAATATTACATACATATATAGGTATGTAACACGGTAGATATTTATTAATTATTATAATTATTAATATTTTACATTATATGTTTGGTTACTTATATTTGATGATGTGTCAAATCCGTCTGGCCAGGAGGTATTTTGAAGTCATTCATAAATCTTTCGATGACACTAATATCTGGCTCGCACATGTTTCCACCAGCCGCCTTTTGATTTTAGCCTACTAAACAAAACATTCCTAAACATAATTTTGAGTCAGACGTTTCACCAACACTGATATCTACATAGTACATACCATAGGCATTTGAAAAAAATTATAAAATATAATACAATAGCATTTTAATATTATAAAATATATAATATATTATACAAAAAAAAAAAAAAAAATGTTTTACAGATATAGGTACATAGTCATTGTTCACATCTAATTTATTATATAGTGTATGAACAAGACTATATGCATTAATATATTATATTAACAACATCAATTTTTAGTATACATACATTTCATGAATGAAATTAGTTTACAATATAGGTACCTAGATACTGCTTTTACTGGATACTGGATTCTGCGTTTTCGATGATATATGGGTAACTGAGGACATCATTACCTGACAGTATTAGATATATAAATTATCACTCTAATCCTGCCCAAGTAAGACGTTAACAGATCCAAAGTAAGTACTGCAGACGATAACTATATGTAAGCGTATTAAAATTATATAAAATACACAATAAAATCATAAGTTAACATCTGATTACAAAAACTAATACATTTACAAATTAATTTAAATTATAAAAATTAATTCAAATTATACAAAATAATTGAAAATGTTATTTAAAAATTAAATTATCAAGAAATAAATTTAAAAATATTGCTATAATATAGTTTTATAACGTTTATAATATTTAAAAATAATTTATGGCACCAATATAAAAACACTTTAAAAGCAATCTGCAGTAAGTAATAAAATTAAAACTGATAATAACTGTGAACAAGGAATTAAGTTAAACAGACATTACCCGTTGTTTAAATTAATTAAAAAAAATAATAATTAATACGTAGGTAATGAATATAATAATTAATTTAAATAATTTATACAAGGCTTGGATAAATTATAAACATTGAAAAATAAAAAAAGATAAATTAATTAATTAATTAGATCACATAAGTATCTATTAAACTTTAATTAATTTAATTATTTCGTGGTATATAATAAACCAACTAACCTGTGACGAACTGTAGTTCTAAAATGAGAATCGGACGATGTCCCTTGCAATAGTGGCCGTATTTAAAGGGTCCGCCGAGGGATGCCTACATGTAAAAATGTAAAAAAAAAATATTAAGTAATAATAGTAATAATAATAGCAAGTTATTAACCGTCAAATAATTATACAGATGTAACTTAAATTAAAAACTGTACACGAATGAAAAATATTAGAACAAACGAAATAATAATGGTGAACTCCGGCTGCCCAAGATCGTTCAGCTATCTGTCCGACGGAGAACTGGCGCGCTGAGTACGTCGGCTCTTACATAAATATATCGGTTGCGCGCGCAAAGGTCGACGAGCGCTAACGGATGACCTAAGCTGTACCGAGATAACGCGCAAACATGATCTTTGGCCTTTTAGTTAGGGCAAACAGCCTTATCTAATATGATAAACACAGTGTGAGGTTTCATAGACGTTTAAGTCAATATAACGAGAAACACACAAACATAATGTGTGCACATTATTTTCGTTAATAATAATATTTTAAACCATTTCGAATTTATAAGATTAAAAACACACAGGGGTCCAAACATTTGTTAACACATTAATAATTATAGACTATCTTTGAACAAAAATTATCAGTTTATTTGTATGGACAAAATGTATGAAAAATATTTAAATAAAACATATTATTATTTCACATATTATTTCGAAAAGTAAATAGTATAAAGTGCACGTTTGTTTTGTCAAAATTCATTATTTAACTTGTTATTAATACCTATAAATCAATATCATTTATTATAACGACTAATCGCAACGGTATAATCGTTTTTATTTCTTAAAATATTTGTTGAATTTAATATAAAAAATATATCTATTGCAACGAAATTTTTCTGGATACAAATAACTATAAATAATTTATTTTTACTGATTATTCTTTATAAAAAATATCTAAAACGTTTCAATTATGTCATAAAGTTAATAAAAAAAAATCTGGTGCAAAGATGAATTAATGCAATATATTAAAAGTTGAGCAATTAATTTGATATGAGTTTACTGAGAATTTAATAATTAAACATAAATCTTCTCAGAAATATTTATCGAGTGTCTAAAATTTTATAATTGAACAACATATAAAGTACAATATTTTAATACATGGTTGAAATTACTTGTATTGATTACAAAAATGTAACTACGCTTTTTTATAATAGAATCAGACTTAGTATTATTGTATAAATATTTATTCTAATGTGTTGCCTAATCGTTCAGCTCCTATTAGTAGAAAAAAATTATTATATTGTGAGTACCTATTGTAATATTGATATGCATTTTATTGTTAACTAAATAGGTATACAGAAGCACAAAATAAAATTTAAAAAATACACACGTGGTATAATACAAAATATTATAGTGTTGTAACAAATATTTAAAATCGAACTTGGATCCCGGGTAACTCATTAGTAACGTTGCCACTTGATGATATCCTTTGACCTTTAAGTTGAATATTTACGCAACAGGAAACACCACGGCGAGGAGCCGATACGTACTGCCATGTATGAAAACCGTTTCAATTCGTGAACCATTTAAATAACATTATAATTTTTATAAACGAAAACTGTATTATTATTTTTTCCGTCATGAATATTATAATAATGAAAAAACAAAATCGGTCGATACTATATAACAGCCAACATGTATATAGTTATAGGTGCAATATTATAAACTATATACGAAGTGATTAATTGTAAATAAATTCGGATTGAGTAAACGGTACACGCATATGTATATACGATATGTAAGCTAGAAAAAAATTATAACATCATGTTATATGTTATGTGTTTTAATATATATATATATTTAACAAAACTATAATATTGTGCGGCAAACTTGTAATAATAACGTGCACTTGAAAAAAACCGAATAAACGTACGTCGATAATATTTGACACAGAAAACCAAAACCAGAACGTGCGGTTGACAGACGCGAACTGAAAAAGGCGTGGCCGTCGTCAAAAGAGCCTTTGCATCGCGCAAACGATTCAAATATAATACTCATACATACGCATATATAGTGTTGCATATCTACAAAAGCTTCACCCGTAATAATATATACACCACGCTCCCCGCCACAATATAATATATTATAATTGTTATGTATTTTACTCATCGCATTTTCGTTACACACGTCTGGGAATGCGGTTTCAACGTTATTTATTATTATTATGATTTTTTTTTAGCGGTCCTTCTAATCTTATCAACTGCGAACCTAGATAAGATGCGAGCTCTCTATATTATATTACTGTAAACGACCATAGTATATAATATTCTGTTTTATGTGGTTGACATTATTTTATTATTATAACTTATAATAAAAGTATATACATACAACCGATTTGCGGAAGTAATTGATAAAATGAGGAATCGTTACACTATTATGATAGCCGTTTTATTTTTTTTTTCATTTTAAACGTACAATTATTATGATATAATCGACCGATTGTAACTTTTGCTACACATGTATGCATAGTTTTAGTAGATACAATGAAATATTAGAAAATGTTTTTCTTGTAAAAAAAAAAAATAGGTACTTTAATAAAAAAAAAAATCATTAAACGATTACATTATGTAAAAATAATAATTACTAATTACAATTCGATTTTTAGTTCAAGTATTAAAAAAAATCTAATGTTAGAAACATTTTATTGCTATCAAAACTGCGTCAGTAGTTGTATGGATATTATGGAAAAAATTATTTGAATATAATCAATGTGTATGTAAGGTCAAAGACCAAAGAAAAAAAACCATCAAATCGCGTGTTAAATGAATTACGTGTGTTCACGGTTTTTGCTTAAGGTTTTGGTGTTATATTATTTAAATAGGATTTAATTTTGTTCACTCACGAGCACTTTAACCTACACAGAAAAGTATTTCATAAGCTTAAGGAATAATCATTAAAAGTTTTTTAAATATGATTTTTAAAATAATTCATTAACCGTATATAATTAAGAACAATATTTATTCTATATTCTTTAAAAACTAGCTGTTGATATTTAATTTAGAAATTAATGTTAAATTTTAGAATTAAAATGCTTCTTCCCTCACGTTTTCATGTAAAAAAAAGAAAATATCACATATTCTTATTGTGCCCAAGGGTACAGATTGTATATTTCTTGTTAAAATTAAAAAAAAAAATGTTAGAATATTCTGATAGAAAAACATAAACTTATTGAATTAGGTACCTGTCTATAATTATTTTATAAATGTATAATATAATGTTTAATATAGATTTAATAGATGTTAATTCATTAATTGGTTCAAAAAATATATCTTTGAAAATTGACTATAGTATAGGAATTGATCAAACATTTTTAAATTAAGCAAAATAATAGGTTAAAGTTTTTTGAAGAATTTTTAAATATATCACTCTGTATACCTTACATACTATGTATAATATTCGTAATAATTATCTAAGAGTTAAAGCAATAACATATTATTAGCTCAATTTGATTTGTTATAAGGCGCGTCCTTATCGTTTTGCATATTTCTTTCTAGTGTTATCTACGTTGGCTATATATTGTATAGTGTCTCTTGAAGAGAAATTTTGATTATTACCATTTTTTCTTTCAATTTTTAGAAATTTTTCGTTATTTAATTTAGTTTGTTACTTAAATAGGAATATCTGAACATAATAAATTTATAATTTTTATACTTATCATCAAAAACGTAGTACTTATTAAAAAAAATCATTACTTACTATATTATACTCTAACAATTCTTGAAATTCCTGCATAGTACCTAATACTATACCTATTATAGTTCTATTACATACAATGCTTAATAGGTTTTTGGCCTTTTTGGCCTTGTCAATATTATAATTGTTTTTAAATATGCACACTGCTTAGATACACAGCCTATACGCCAAGGCGATTTGCCCTATACTTAAACATTCTATACAAAACACCAAATGTAAGAATATAATAGCTATATATTTATACAGAAATAATTATTAAATATTGATATAGTTAGTTGTTAATTTATAATTCATAAAACTGGATATAATCGTAAGCAAATTGAAAAGCATTTATTTGTAATATTCAGTATTTTAGTTTAAGTGTTGAACAATTCTTAGTACCTATATAAATATATACTATAAGTAATAACTTATATAGGCTATATTTATTAACGTGTTATAATTTTGAAAGTACAAATTTAATTTAATCAGCTTATAGGTATCAGCTGCTATGTTACATATTATGTATAGTTCAATCTATAAAATTATAAACCAAATATTGTACTAGGTATATTTGAGCTGATTTGCTATTTGTATGTTAGATCTAAGTTTCTTTTTCTGTACTTTGGGCTACGCCCGTTTAATATAAATATAATATAATATAATATATTGTGTAGCGTGTATAAATACTCATCTATCAATTTGTATAAAAAAATGTATGTAACAATTATTTTTAAGTATATGAAAATGGTAAATCATTGCTATATAATTAAATTAAATAATAATAATAATAAAAAAATGTTATTATTAATTATTATGGACTATTATTATAATCTTATATTATAAATTCGATTGTGAAAATTAAGTCTGAAAGCGATGTTTTTTGTGTGTACCAGAGTTCACGCTTATGTATAATGTACCTATATAATATTTCTATTGGATCATCATTTTTTTTTTTTTAACTGATAAAATATATTTTTCAACTAATGTAAACTCATCCAACGATGACGGCATACGGTAAAGAAAAAAAACTGATAAATTGTGCTCCAAATTAATGATTCTTTGTCAAGAAAAAATAAATTCATATCAAAAATAGTTCACAATCGGTTGAAAAGTATTACATAATAACATTATATTATACACTTTTGTGTTATAATTGTAATAGCACACTAACACACACAATGTCAATACGTATGCATTAATGCTTGATAACAGCTGTGAATAATCTATAGAACTGATATTTATAATGACTAATAAACGTGATTAACAATCTGAATTAACTAACTTCTGACAGACATATATTTTAATTGATATACAACCATAAAGGGCAATAGCACTCTAGCCTACGGTGAACGTTGCCTGACGTTACATTGGCGTGGGTCGTTTAGTCGCCAAGTTACAGAAGACTGTAAAATGTAACTAAGGGCTCACGCTCGTCCTTGCCCGTTGCATATGTCTGAATGTATCTCTGATATTATACAAATATACAAAATGTGTTTTAATAATGTTCACATTGGGTGGGGTTGTATTTGTGGTCCGTTATGTAATAATTATATCTTTATTCTATGCGCTATGCAACATAAATTGATAGGTAACATATTCATCGTAGTTTTCGTCTTTATGTATCTAATTAGTTTGTTAGAAATTTACCACGTTACGTATTTATGCCGTTGGTATAAGAAAAAAATTGTTTGATTTGTTTATAATCGTTTTTAAATGTTCCAATAATAATTGTGTTTAAAAAATGATTAAATATAAAAAAATACTTATATACAGCCATAAAAAAATGTACCAATAACAATAATTATATCAAATACTAAAATACCTATAATATGGGATGTAATATTATCATATTATTATATTAGTTGTTTTATAAACTATAATATATTATAGCTTTAAGTTTTAATCTCAAAAGTGCACAAATATTATAAATATATAGGTACTATTATATACCTACATATTATATTACAATAAACCATAATAACCAATGGTATTTACTATATTATTGTTGTATACTTAATAACTTTCTTTTAGTTTATATATAAATATATAATATGTACTTATATTATTTATGTACGACGTACGTATAGGTTGTAGCTCCTATTTTATGTAGTAGGTATATTTAGAGATGTGTTAGATAAATGGAATATTGTTTCTAATGGTAAAATAATTAATAAACCCTTACCAAATTTACAATTGTCTTTAAGCTTATATGTGTGTATACACAAAAACGATTGTAAAAAAATAATATTAGTTACGTTCATAAATTGAGGATAACTAAATTGCCTTCAATATTGCCGTAGTATCTACATGCAGTCCCTAACTGTTATATGTTGTCAACCATTTTAATAGGCCCGTTTATTCCAACTATAAATGTTGATGACCCTGATTTCGACCCCTATAAATATACTTGTCGAAACTAATTTGATATTTTTATATGGGCGATCGGGGGCTTCCTTTAAACAGACAATTGTTGGAATAGAGCATCCAGAAGAAATTTAAAAATTAAAAACCTTTTTATGAGTTTATTGTGTATTTAACAATTTTTACGTTGATTAATTAAATCAGTATAGTCGCACACTATATAAAATAAATACAGTTAATTTATAACTTATTATGAAGCGGTATTTCAACCATGTTAGAAAAGTAATGTAAAACTACTTATTCAGTAACAATATAATATTTGGTAAATCAGTTGGTTATTGTAGGTATTTCTTATAATATTTACTGTGTAGAAAAATCGTGGCTAGGTAATAATAGTAATAGGTACCAATAATATAATGTATTATAGTATAGTGATGCCCCAGAATGGTTTATAATATGAAAACAATATCGATGGTTATATAAATTATATTATACAAACAACAAATATTTTAATAAATTCCTCCTTAGGTTTTTTTTTATATTTTGATACAGTAATATTATACAAATTTATTCTCAGGAAAAATTGAAATTACCCATTTATATCCAAATTATATGCGATCAGACACGTTCAAAAAATATCTTGAACTGCTACTTACATAGGAAGATAATATATAGAATACCTTTACGAATTCCAGACGATTGTATTTTCAGATAACGTCGATAACTATATACAAAACGGATTTGTTTCACCCAAATTCGTGTCACTGTTTAGCACTGCGACGGCTCGGTTCGTTTTTTTTTAAGCGAATATTTATTGACGAAACTGGACTAAACTACACTTTCAGCGAAGGGCGACGAACAATAATAAAAGCATGCGAAATTCGGGAACGTTGAATAATATTTTTGCTATTAATACGATGCCAAGACAAACCTTCGCCCCCGCCTGTGTAGCAATAATAGACGACGGCACTCGGTGGCAATTATAGTCTTCTATTAATACGCAACGTTTAAACCGCGTGTGCCTGCTATCCGAATGTTTTTTAAATTGAAACGAAATTTGATGAAAAAAAATAATCCAAAAACTAAAACGAATCCCTCATGTAGTATTAGAGCTGCTTGTAGCTAAATTTTTGATATGACATACGAGTATCTACATTGGTATAATTTATGCGTACTTATATTGTCACAATTTTAGAACCACCTGCAGCAATTGTGGGTTAAAAAAATTAAATACTTAAATACAATAGATATCTTAAAGTTAGGTACACCCGTGGTTAATGAAATTCCGTTTATGACGGGGAAATGCAAAACCGACAACGATATAATATTATGTTATTTTTTTCCGACAAAAAAAGGTCAAAGATCAAAAACAGTCGATATTCACTGCCTGAACACCGATGGTTGTAAGGATAAATTACTACCATTTAAATTGTTGTATAACGTATGCACTATATACATGAAATTGTACATATACAATAGGAATATAGAATAAACATTATAAAAATATAACTTGTATATATTATACATTTTACACGATGACGACCGGCGACTTGATGTCATTTCCGTCGTCCCTGCAGGTCACCGTGTAATGCGTAAGCGTGTATGAAAAAAAACATAAATAACTGTTTAAAATTGTTCGAGTGTATGATCCGATATCAACTTCAAAATCATATAATAAGTATAACATAGATTACGCGATTAATACGAATATATACTACAATAATATATTCAGCAACTGGTGCGTGAGAGGCGGGTAATATTTTCCCAGGGTGGAGTCTGAAATCGTGGACCTCGTCTGGAGGGTTGCGAATGGCTTTCGTTCGAGATTGCGCGTTCGAGAAAATTTGTTTACTGTTTAAATGTATACAATAATCTACCACCAACGGGATCGTGCACCAGAAAACAGTGCGAAATGGCGTAGAAACATACAATTATTGCTGCGTATATATTATATACCTATGAAAGATAGCTATAGATTGAAGTAACAAACCCGATGTAATCATAAATATACTCATCATGTTTGTATATAATACATATTACATATACACAAACATATACAAACATTCTTATTTAAAAATTAATTGTATTCATTTTCCTGTTAGCTTATGATGTGTAATACCAATATATTTTTGTAACTGTAATTGATTTTCATACTATAGAAATTATTATATATAATATATATAAGTATATATATATATATATATATATTATAAGTACATATCAAATGTACCTACCTATAATATGATTGTTATTATTGTTATCAAATATTATTCAAATTTAATGAAATGATTATTTTTAACGGATCTAGAATAATATAAACATAAGCATATTGACTACCAGCGAGCAAAAAAAAAAATAAAAATTGACAAATTGAATTTGGCCATCTTAGTTACCTAAAATAAACGTTTGTAATTGTTAGGATTGCATACGATTATCATTGGCGTTAATCCAAATGGCAGTTTTATACTATGTCTTTATTTCACTCAAACGTAATAAAGTATACTGTTTGTAAGTATACGTCAATTTATTATCTATACGTTGACTGTTGAGTAACATTAATACAATATTCATGAATTTATGTTTTCTCTATAGTAGGTACTACCTATGCGAATAAAATAATCTCGACGTAAACGCACAAGTTTTAGTAAATAATAGTTTAAAAAATATATAGACATCAGAACATACAGTTATTTAATATTTTATTTATTCTAACGTTTTCATTAAGATGAAGACATAGCATAGATTATTTATGTATTTACGAAATTAATTCTATTTATAATAATATATTATTTCTGTCTTTATATTCATTAAATAATTTTATTCTTTAAGCCCTTTAAGAATATTATTATTCCTATTCGATATTATTCTTCTGTTTGGCTGTATAAGTGTAAATAGGTACAATTCTATAACATTTTAAGTACAAAATATTTTTAATATTTAAAACCTTAAAATATTCCTTGTATTTATGTTTATATTTATTATATTTAAACTTAAAACTTTAGTAAAATTTATTACACATAGAAATTGTATAATATACGAGTACATTATAGTAGTATATACTATAAAGCAAAATACTATAATAATATATAACACTAATATTAATTTATCTTATAATTTATATATTTTTTTATAATTTGAATTATAATAATGTATAAATAGAGTATAGTATATAATTATAATATAATTACAACTATTATTAAGAACATTTAATAAAAATTCAAGTCTCTATTTTTACTGCGTTAAAAAATTATACACAACACGATAAGTATATTTCTTTTATTTTATTTTAGATAAATTTCCTGGAATTGATGATTAGCAATTATATGTATACGAAATGTACCTATTAATTAAATTATCAAACAAATTTAGGTATAGAAAAGGTGTATTTTAAATATATTCATAGTAGACAACATGCATTTAAAAATTAGATTAATTTAATGAAACGAAAAAGATAATTTTAATTATTAATTAATACTAAATTGATAACAAAAATCTAATGATTTTTTATGATTTTAATATGTTTGGTTTTATTATATTTTAGATTAGATGGTGCCTATAATATGTATTATTATATCGGCATACTTATTTACACTCTTACTAAAATCATATATCTATTACCTATATGAGTATTATTAAAATAAATTAAAAACATGAAATTGCGTATCTTAACACTGTTTGAACTTTGTTACGTTCAATATTTTTTATATTGATAAAATGTTTTTTTCTTATTAAATCTTTGTTCAATACATAATACACCAATTATAATATTTTATATGATCTATTTTTTATAAAAAAAATATATAAATACTTAACTTTGTTCATACAGAATTTAAAAAGAACAAAAACACTAAATTTATAAATATAGAAATTACAAATTAACTTCGTACAGCAAGTTTAATTGTTTAAAATCAGTATACTAGAATAAAACCTATATTAATATTAGTATTAGGTAATAGGTACCTATAATTTGTACTATGTTTATTGTTTATTTTAAAGTTACTTTCAGTAATATATTTTATTTCTACCTTAACATGAATTTGAATTTCGTTTTGAAATATTGGTACAATTTTCTTTTACATTTTATGTCACTAAGATAAAGTATCGCTTTAGTCACATATTGATGTTAAAAATGATAAATCATTTACAATGGCGTGTTTTATATTTATATACACTAAATAAAACAAGAAAAATATCATTAACTTTGTAATGATAAACGAAATATGAATACGTCAATGTTTTCATGATGTACCTACTGAATTAATATTTGATTACTCTTATGACCGTTTATGCGTTATGAATTAATTTAAATTCAGTGTAACCATCAGACATTTTTCACAGATATTTGCATAAATGTGTACATATAGTGTTTTAAAATTTTAAAAACAATGCTATCCATTATGAAGAATCAATATTTCTTCAATTCGGATCATTATTATACATGATTGATGAAATAAAAATATATATACAGACCACCTGCGTACAAACTCATCGATAACGCTTTAGTTCGGGGTCAAAAAAAATCGACCCCAAATGATAAAAATGGTACAAACTCTGAATTTCTATAAGAATTTTAATCTATATTAAACGTACGATAACTGATAGCCTGTGCAGGGCAAATGTACAAAAAATTAATAGATGTGTAATATATATGTAAATACATTATACCATTATAAATGTGTATAGAGTACACTATATAAATTGTTATGTGTATATTATTTATAACACATTTTATAAAAACGTTTCGATGAGAGAAATAAATAGATTCTAATATTCTATACCATATTATATTGAATAACAATGTTACTCAACAGCAATAATTGTATTGTAAACGGTTTGTAAAGAAAATATAATATGAACTGAATAAAATTACTTTTTTAGAAATCCATTTTTATTATAAAAACTACATTAATGACTAATTTATTTTAATGTGTTATCAATAATTTTAGTTTTCAGATGTAATTTTAACAGAAGTCAGTAAAAATAAATAATTACAATAAAATATAAAATACATAACTTAAAACCATAAAAATTTTATTTATAACAAATTCAAAAATATAAACGTATTAATAAAAAACGAGAATAAATTTTTTTTTTAATTTATTGTATTACAAGCAGATACATTATTAAACTTTTTGACTAAGAAAAAATTGTTAAAAATTTTAAATGTCTATACCTATCTGAATGCCTTAAAGTAGTATAAATATTTTATTATTTCCACTGTGTATAGAAAATAATAATTTAAGTTAAGGAATGGTAACAGTATCCATTGTTGATATATTTTTTAAATATTACAACTATAAATAAAATCGTTAGAAAATCTCATGAAATTTTAATAATAAAAATAAATTTAAACTGCCTTAAATCGTAGGACAAATTTATGTTAAAAAAAATCAAAAATTAAATATTAATTAAATTATATTATCAATGTTTAAAACAATTTATTTTTTTCCTAATAAAACTAGTATTCAAAATCATTCCCGTAAGCCATTTTTCCATATTTTTACCTATCGGTATTTTTTTCGATTATTTTGACCCAATCCAATGTAAAAACTAAATCTAATTTTGTTCCAGAGACCACCATCACATTTTTACAACTCCAAAATTTGATTACATATACACACAAAATAAAAACACACGTCATTATTTTAAAACCCATTCATTTATAACTTTGCTCAGAATAAAAAAAATTATGATTTTATATAAGAAAAATATCTTCCTGCTTAAAAGTGCTGTGAACACACAAATGCATACTACTTATATCTATATTGGATATGTTACTATTTTAGTTATAAAAATTCTTAAGGTAGATTGCATAATATTATAGTATTATTATTTATTATTCATAAACACAAAAATTGAATGAATATCAATATATCATTATTTTTTAAATTTAATAATTAGATTTCCCAAAGTGAAATTATCAATAGTCAAGCACTATAGTAAATATTATTTTGAACTTCAAAATTAATTTTAACAACAAAAATAATAGAAATATTCTTTATTCTTTTCCATTTATTATCTATAGATAGTTTAATATGTTATACATAAAATATAATCATCTATAAAAAAGAGACTATAGAGTATTATTTTAAGATAACTGTGTTTAGATTTAAATAATATACTATTTAATTTAAACACATCTGATATTAACTGTTAATATTGGATGTCTTATAAAATACACATTATTATTTATTACTATTTCAATAAAACTACCTACATTTTTTATAAACAAATATCAATAGCGTTAGTTTACTTATTATCTGTTACATTAAAAAAAAAATCTCAACCATAGTAAAATACAACGGCAAGATTACAACAGTTTTGAATAAAATGAGGTTTATTGTTTTTATTTAAATTCTATTATTTCTAATGTTATTTGAAAATTTAAATTTAAAATTTTTATTAAAAAATTATTTAACTAAATATGTTTTTGACTTTTGTTATCCCTCAAACGATTAGGAAGAAAGTTGTAAGCATGATGTATGATATACATTTATTTGTGTTTGTACTTTTTATTTATACCAAACATATGTGAACTAAGCAAACAGTACAAGTAAATCGGGTGCAGAAAAAAAACCTCAAAAAAATAATGTTCATCAGACGTTCAAACCACGCCCAGACGAGGGTGTGACACAGAGTAGCTTGGTCGATACAATTATTATAACAAGTTGACATGCAATACACTGCAACTCTTCGAAATTATTAAAAATCATTATTTTGTTAGGTATACTTGAATACTATTATTGTAAATTATTTTGGAATACGCATCTTGGGGATATGGCTTACATTTTTGAAAAAAATGCCTAACTAAATATTAATATTTATATATTATATAATATGGATACTGTATACAGTATCCATATTCATGATATTTATCATATTCCATATTCATATCCATCATATATGATGTAGTAAATGTTCACAATCAAATACATACTCGTGTTTTTGTAATACATTATATTATATATTAATATTAAACGTTCCGGAGGAACATGTTTTAATTATGTAGGTACTAACTACTAGGTACGTTAAGTTAATCTGTGTCTGTCGTTTTATTTTTAAAGCAGTTAACATTCTTATACATTATTAGTATAGCTATAACTATTACTAGAATCATAACGAAATGTGATATTTACACACCAAATAACGAATATCTAACTATTATGCCATAAATAACGTCGGTATTTTATTGTAATTAATTAAAAAATAAATTAACCGCGAGTACTTGAAACATTCCAGTATTACACTATATATTACTTAAAATATTATTTTCTTCTCGAATTCGTACATTTTATTCTCTACTAAACACAACATATCAAACAATGTACATTGTACAGTGTATACTAACTAAAATATATTAAAATTATACTTGATGCATAGAGATTGAACGCCGTAATTGAGCATAAACATTTGCGTTGGATTAATTGAACACGTGAAAATGTAAAATTAAAGTTTACATTAACAAAAATGTATATTTAAAAATGAATTAACATTATAATATATATACATAGAAGAATACATTGAATACCTACTTAATTAAGAACAATTACGTAATCGTCATACAATTCATAATTTAATATCATCAGCCAATGAAGGAAAAACCAATATTATCCAACAAAATATATTGTTTAGAGATTATAATATTATTACGTATATTATACACTTGATATAAACATGCACACGCGTAGCACGTACCCAATGAAGTTTAAAGAACTACTCGTTTGTGGTTTGTCGCACGGCATATCGTTGTATACTATACACGAATGTAGGTATTCAGTATACATATCGATAGTAGGTACCTATATGAAGGGAGTAGGGACGAACGTTGTTTTTCTCAAGTTATGAAATATAAATAATTCTACACTATCGGAATTTTTCAAGACACTTGTACGTACTTTATTATAATTTAATAATAATTTTTTTCGATACTCTAAGACGTATAGGTATGATTTCTACTATTTTCTAATTTTCTATTATGAATTTAGTATCTACCTACTCGGTAAGAGTGCACGGGACACGGTCTATTATCACATAAGTACCAGAGTATAAAAAAATTACAAAATAATGATGCAGCTTTACAGTGTATGATACGAGTATAATATTATCGCATGTACACGTCACGTCGAAAACAAATCTCGAAAGATTATAATAATTTTACAATAATTCCGTACTTTCGGCGGTAAACACGCGCGCAGTCGTTATCTATATAGGTGTACGTACCTATTTTAATATATATACATATACGGCTAAATTATTGTGATATACTAGTCGAAGTACTCGAAGTACCTTGGTTTTTTTTTTTTGAACTTGGACCTCGACGTACAGTTTCACGCGGCACTTATCTATCCTATCGTTCCACGTGCGCGTTACGTTACCCGCATACTATGTATACCAATACACATTATATATAAATAGTCGGATCCGTAAAAACCTGTACACCTTTACTGAATATATTTTTATTATATTATGCTGAGTTGCATAAAAAATAGATGATTAATAACGATTCACTAAAATTTAATGGAACAATCATAGGCCATTAAACTATGGTTATTGAACAATTATATGAATTCATTAAAATAAACGCTTAAGAATATTAATGTAATACGTCGGATGTGAAAAAATAACACAAAAACGTGGTAATATGTAAGTAATTTTAGTATTAAATTTGTGTGCCCCGTCTGTAAAGACGCCCTGCGCGCTATCGACATGTAAGGTTAGGCCATTGCCCGACACATAAATTTCACCATATGAGTATAATATAGTAATATATAATATTATTTAAGTACACAAGTAGTATATAGTATAAAATGCCTAAATCAAAGATTTGTTAGTCTGTTACACACACACACACACACACACACTCACTTTATTTAAATAATAATAATTAATAAAAGTTTTTATACTTTAAGTCGAAACATTTCTTACCTAAAGCGGCTGCAGCTACCGTCGCTACCACATCGTCGTCGAAGCTGTACCTGGGCGTCCGCGATTTGAAATAATACGTTGTCTCGGTCTCAGACCGCGCTACGCCGCTGTTTCTGTGCCCGTTATCTTCGCGGCAGTGTCGAAACATACTTCGCCGCCGTAATGTAAAATAGGTGTACAATATACCAATATATACCTAGGTATATTATTATTATTATTATTATTATCATTATTTTCGTCATATTGCATCGTGCGATTCGTACACGACATTGTACCGTCGAGCGCACGTAAAATGTAAGTCGTAACGCCGTGCTCGATATAATATTTTAATATAATATTATTACGGTTATTGGTTATATAGGGGTTATCAAAACGGCGTCGCACGCACGCTAGCCACTTTGCGCGTGTGTTGCGCGCAAAGCACAGATGTTTGTTCCCCCTCGTCGAGCAGCCGACGCCGCCGTCGATGTAAGGTCGCGTAGGTACGGTACGCCGCGGTTGTCACAGCACATGAATTATAATAATATTATGCATGTGTTAATCGAATGTCGGTTGAAATGGTTTTCGGGTGGAGGCAAAGACCTCTACAAGCACACCTAAATAATGTTTTACATAATATAGTACCTACGTCATAGTGTTCTACGTTTTATGCACGTTTCAGAAAATCGAAAAGCCTGGAATTGTTGTTCATCCGTACCGGCGCGGAATTGTTAGGTTAGGTTCATAAAAGTTTTGATGAGGAGGGATGATAAGCTTTTACAAACGTCTCAATCCTTTAATTTTAATTTTTTTATCAACGTAAAACGTTAAAATATTATTTAAATACACACATAAATAATTCCTACTTGGTGAAAACAAAACAAAAGAAACTTTAGATACACTGCTGTACTCGAGGTGTACCAGACATACGTTCAAAAGTTTTAACGTGTCGAATTGATAGGAATTTATCCAAGTATAGATTTTTTTACAATCACACTTTTCGTTTATAGATTTAAAAGGAAGATGTATACCTACCCAATCAAACATTTAAACATCACTAAATCGACACGTGATAAATCGACAAATCGTTTTTGACAATCCGATTTCAATAATGACTTATAATACGTGCGGTTCATATCTACTACTTTCGCAATTGCCAATTGGTATTATATAATTTGATATTTTTATAATATAATATAATGCAGTCTTATTATCACATTAAATACTTAGTTCATAAATCATAATAAATTAATATTACACTTTTTAAAATACCAAAAACATATAGATGTGTCTTTTTTTAAATTTGTTATCTAACCAAAGATTCTCTTTAAATTCTAGATATATCGAGTATTAAGGTTTAAGTTCTAATATCAATTTAAAATAATAAGCTATAGAAAAGTTACGATTTTGTATTACAGTAGGTGTTGACGGTTATTACTTATTACTCATTAATATTTTGCTTTACGAGGAGTAGTTTTTGAATAATAATAAAATAACAAATTTAAAATTGTACATTATTATTATAGGTATTATTAATATTGTACATTTTTATCATATATGTATACGTTTAAATACATAATAGGTATATCGTTAAAATTTGAACTTTAATAAAATAAAATCACTGTGGCTTTAGAATAATAGTTTTTTTAAATTCTAGTAAAAAAAAATCTATATCTCTATAAACTCTATTATAGAATAATTGTGTAATACATACACAAATCATACAGTAGTTAAAATTAAAAATTTGATGAATTTATGTAAGTATTTAAATTATAAATAATTATAAAAAAAAATTAAAAAATTAAGACTATATTTTATATTTATTAATTTTTATAGTAAGAACAACTTATGAGGAACGTGGCGTATTAAATTGTCGTGCAATTTTATTTGAAAACCAAACATTTTGTCATACATCAATTAAAAATAGTCAGTAATTTAAAATATCTACTAATAGGTATATTTAAATAAACTATAATATTGTAATTACTAAATTACCTAAATAAAACATGATGATAAAAATCGTTAAAGAATAAATCGATTTTTACGTGTGAATATCAAATTTCTTCATACTTTCAACTTCAAATGCCCATAAAAAATATACGTGGTATTAATTTAAACTTATTAATTTCAGTAAAAAAACATATAGAAATCTTGTCTTAAATTTTCAATTTTCTTACCAATTTATCAATATGTTACATTTATAGAAAAAAAGTCGAACATTTTAAATATTTTTATACCTATAGTTCAAAAAAGACATTTCTAACATTTTGAAAATATAAAACCATGTTTGCGAAATATTAAAATAATAATGTAAGTAGGTATTTGATAAAAATTTCAATTATTTATAGTGGTTTGTTTTTGGAATGGACACGAACAATTATTTATAAGTAATTATTATATTATTATATAATATTTCTTTTTGAATACAACTATACCTATAGGTATATAATAATTACTTAAATTGCTGTAATAGTTTGATTGAATATTAAATTTCATCAATATTAGAGCTTCAAATGTCTTTTAAAAATAGTGACTGTATTTTTGATATTTTTTGAACGCTGAAAGATCAACTTATGAATAATCTATCATTAAATTTTATTTTATTTATTTTACGAACAGAACCCAATTTTACCTATAGGCTATAATATAATATAATACAAGATAATTTTAACGTTAAAGTAGGATTCATTGCTTAACAAAATTTGAATAATTTAATGGGTATATATATCTAAATATATTAAGATAAATCATTAAAATATATTATCATTATAAAACCAATACGTCCATCGCTCTGTTCTGATTCTAAAATAAAAAAGTTAGAAGAACGATGATTAAATAACATAATTTAAAATCTCCATAGTATAATATATATATACATATATATTAAATAAAACAGATAAAATAAATATATCTATTGCATTTAAATTATTACTTAAAATAACATTATAATTATGAAATATATTTTATTTAATTTATGTACCAATCTATTTCAAAATATTTTTATCAGTTTAATTTATTTGAAAAATATTATAATTTATAAAGTAAAGATAAAACAATTAATTTATACAGGTTGAACACGTTTAGTTAAATCATCATAGTTCATAATCCATTATAATATATAATTCGATCATTTTTGTTATCTAATAGTAAAATATTTTTATGGTTTTATAATTTTCAATTCTGATTGTAAAAACCATTAATTCTAAATATGATTTGAAAAATGTTAAAGTAATCTTTTCAATGATAAGGATTTCAATATAATATTAATTGCGTTGATAGTTTTTTTAGTTATTTTAAAAGATATATTTTGTATACTAATATGTATGTAGGCAAATTGTCTTATTGCAATGTATGTTGTGTTGATCGATATTATACTTATATTATTATTATACAACAATATACGTAAAAAAACCATAATATGATAATAATAAAATTAACAACTTTTACAGTATAATAATTATGTGATACTAATTAATGTTTAAATAATAATCGTTTTCCTACAATTATTTTAGTCAGATTGTTTTGTTTTGTTTTTTTTTTAATTGACATTTTTAATTAGCTTAGTTCAGGAATTAGTTTTAATTGTTCAGTTTAATAAATAGTAATATAATTCATAATATTATTAATATTTCATAAATAGATCGTTAAAAAAATGTATTGCATAAATAAGTATTTATACCTATTGAAAGTACTATCACTTAACAATAAAACTTACCTCAAATGTAATTTTCTTTTTTTTGTCATACGGGTTTAAGAGAAAAATGGGATTGAAGAATTGACTATAGCTTATAAGTTTAAAATTTTACTTAACTTCTTCCCTAAAAATGTACGACGTTATTTACTCTTTTAAGTTTTATTAACATATCTATTAACGTCTAGCAATTATGATGCAATGATAATACAATAAAATTTAGTTTAGTAATGAATCATTACAAATGAACAATGATTATCTAATTCATCATAAAAATAATAGATTTACCTATAGCTTTACCAATATAACACAGCTTAAATAAATTTATTTTATCATAAATTGTTATTTTAGCATCAGAATCTTTCTAAATTGTCATATTTAGAAAGATTGTATAAAACTGTCGCAGACTACATTTCATTTTAGATACATTAAGAATAACGATATAATAAGTTCAGTGGGTTTATAGCATTATGTCATATTATTATAGCTGCAATAGGGTTTTATAAAAATAGGAATGTTATACAACTAATCCAAAGACAGACTAAAAATTAATCTGAAAACAAAAATTAACATTTTTAAGCATATATAATTGTTTCCATCAAAAATCTTGAACTTTATATTATACAAAATAAGTGAGTTATAAAGTTTTAAATTATTGTTATATGTTGCAATGTTTGTATATATATATTATATATATATGCAGTTATGCTATATAAAAAAGTTTAAAATACATATATACAATTTATTTTTATAAATATTTAAATTTGCACGAGATTATGTATTTTAACTTTATGAATAACGGTATTCATCATTTTGTTATAGTTAAAAAAAAAAATTATTTGTAGAGGACTTAAATGTATATTGTTATATTTTATATAACATTATAATTTTAAATAGCTGTTTGGCGTAAATATTCGAAATAAATAAATAAATAAATAAAAATTATACATAATGATATTTTAAAAAGCAATGTTTTCAGCAACAATTAATTCAAATTACTTTAATACTAAAGTTGACTAAAATGGCAATCCGAACCTCTATTTTGTATTATTTCAGTAAAATAGTAAAATATTGTAGTATTTCATTTTTGAATATTCATTTATATTAAAATTAATTAATACCTGTTTAAGTACAATAAATAAATATAAATATATCATAAAATACACTTTGTGATAAAGACGCAGATAGTTCGTCTCTGTTTTTCTTAAATCTACGGGTCAGGCCAGTCAGGTCATGGCCTGACTTAATAGGTACTGGCTGGATATCATATAGAATCATACTGGCTTATAGTAGTTAGTAGGATTTAAAATAAAAATTAAAAACTTAGAATTTTTTTCATATCTATTACTTGGCCTGTCCTAATAAAATTGTCTAGTTTCGCTTATGTATATTTTTGAATCCAAATTTAATAAATCCATCACAGTGGACCACTCGACACACCTACCGTATAACAGCGATACCTTAACTTGATCACTTTTTTTTTTTAATTGCCTACTTTAAATGTTTAAAATAATACTTGTAAAATAACTATAAAATTGAAACTTTTATTCTTTTTAATTTTAATTTTATTACTTATTTAATATTTTAATAGATTAAGTATAAATTAACAAAATTTGGTTTAACATTTTTTTTTAAATTTAATTTCTAATAGTAAAATTTATTGAACTACATTATGTTTTTGTTTAGTTTCAGTTAAGTAGGCACCCTCCATTTGGGAATAGCCATAAATTCATATAAAAAGTGGTTAAAAATAGAAATTTATTAATCAATATTTTTTTATTTAAATACTATACTAATTAAAGTTCAAACATAGGTTAAATCTATGTTTTTGAAGTATCTATGTATTTACAAATGATTGAAGGCTGTTTAAATAAGGCTTTGATTATTTCTTTTACTGCAATTTTTACTACAGTGATATTCGATAGAATGCCATAATATGATGAGTAGTGTCGCCGACTATTTAGCGCATAATATGATTCTTGTTCGTGATGATAATAAGTATCTACGATGTTTGAAAAATAAAATACAAATCCACCAATAAAGAGAAAATTCTAAAAAAATTTTAAATAATTGTATACTTTTAATTTGCGTGTCTAGTCAGTAGCCACTAACCACTAACCAGCACCTACTTCCTACATTTACTAATAACGAACCTTTTTAACATTATAACATTTATAACATTATACTATTTTTTTTTATATGTTACTAACTAAAATACTAAACTAAAATAAAAAATGTTCATTTAATATTATAATTAGGTTACTGAAATTGTTTATGTTAATTATAAATACTTATTTAATACTACTATTATTGAAAATTAAAAATTTAATTTTTTGCTAGAAATCATTGCAGTGTGTTGCTACTATAAATTAGTTTTTTTTTAATGTTTATTATATTCATATGATATAAGTCAGTAGTACGTTTATATTTTATTTTTCAAAAATCAAATATTTATCACTAAGCAACCATTTTAAACTTGAGGCAATTACCTCAATAAAACTTTCTTCGGGATGTTTCTGATTTTGTACAACAATCACTTTGATAACCGTAATTTATACTCGTGAATTACTCAACATTCGATATAATATATTATATGGAAATCATAATTTATATGCATGTTGTATGTTATATTATTTGAAACTTCGCAATATGGTATATTAGTTTTGATTAATGAATTGTATTTTATATATTTACTTGATGATATTATATTATAGGTAAAGCATGAAATCAGTTATTGTGAATAAAGGCTGATTTTAATGACCAAATTAGATAATATTATACATTGCCCAGGTATTACTCACAATGGTTAAATTAAATTGAGAATTTTTTATTGAAGAAAAATATTTAAATTGGACTATAAAAATAAATTTAATACAAAATAATTAAAAGTGTATGATACAATAAATAAAAATTATTTAATATTATCAAAAAGGGGAACTGTATTAAAAACGTTTAAAAAATAAACACATTTTACAAAATTTAATAGTATTTGTAGGTAGGTATATATTACATATTATTATTATTTTATAATTTTGATAATGAATATTATATTAAATTTACTTTTACGTGTACATGGTATTATTTTTAATAATGGCATTAAAAACTTTTATTTCATTTATTCATTAGATATAAATTGGAATTTACAAATTTACAAAATAGACTCTGATGATAATGACAGACTACGTACAAAGTTCAGTGAGGTATTAAAACATAGGAAACTGATTGAACCTTCATATCAAATGAAAATTGTTATAAAACAAATTAATAATGAAATAATATAGGTACATAATATAATACAAATTACATCCATAATACTTGTGTATTTTATTTATAAATCATTTAATAATATTGAACGATATAAATAGTTATCTTACCGCAGGTTCAAAGATCATAACGTCATATATTATTATCTAATACGATTACGTATTACAAATCGCATTTATTTTAATATTCGTGTCAAACAAAAAAAAAAGGTATAAAAAATGTATTAAAGTATACAGAAATATTCAAATGATTTTTCAGCTGTAAGTCAAGTAGGTATTCATTGACATCGGTTATTGGTACCGTACTTGTTGGTTTTCGCGATGGTCGCACAAGTACCGACGGACAAATGATCTTTGATGGTGTTGGCGAACGCAGTGGTAACTCGCAGTGGCAGCAGGTGCCCATCGTCGTCTCGACCGTCGTGTGGCCAAGTGGACGTCTTGTCCACTTGCACAGTGGTCAAGCAAAGGCAGTCGGGTCTGAGCACGTCGTACGTAATACTCAAGTCGATCCGATCCATGGAAAAATCAATTAAGCGGGCGGGCTGCTGCAGTTCGGTCTCTCTTGAGCCGACTCGCAGATTAAACGTACCGCTGAGGTTGTGCAACACGTGCTCGACGGCCACCATTACGGCGCCCGTGCTCGGTTCCGTCCACACAGATTTCACTTTCTGCAACGCGGTGTCCAGGCCGTCGACGAACAGGTCGCTGACTGTGAACAACCGTCCGTCGTCCAGCCGGTCGGTGGTGGCCGGGAAGTGTGGGTCTGACCTGTTCCGGTACTGCACGTACGGCTGGACGGCCGCTCTGATGGCCGACGTCACGTTCTCCCGTGTCGCTTTCAGAGTATAGTCCGCAATGCGTCCCAAAACCACTTCTTCTAGGAAATACCTATATGAACGTAAAATCTCAAAAATTTAAAACTTTGACTTGAGAATTTTTAAAAATTTAACAAATTAACTGTTAAAAAAAAAAATAGGAAATGATCATGCCGCTTGGTGAATTATTGTATAATATAGTATATATAATAATTAATAATTGTCATTCATTGAATATATTGATTAATGTGTAATTATTAATTGTTAATGGGGTCTTTTGTAAATCTTATCAAAATGAGCTGATTTTCAAAATTACCGTGTAGCTGAAAATTCCTCTGGAATTGAATAGTGCCCAGTAAAGTTGGTTCTAAATGTTCTATAAGATACGGCTGCATTTGGCACCGACGAAGGATACAACTCAGTGTTTTTGGACAACGGCGTATTGGTCTGATACACAACATCTTCTACAGAAATTTCATATTTCCCTGTTACGTATCTCCATTCGTCTACAAATGTATATTTTCCAACAATTTGAAGCTCTTTCCAAGTTATCTCTGTAGATACCTGCAACATATCGATATCAAACGTGGTAATAGTCATTTTTGGTAATAATATAGATAGAGGATATTTTAAATTTCTATTTTTTACTTTTTGATAATCATTTTTTTTTTTTGTATAGTCATAAACTCATAAGTCATAATTTATAAGTTACAACAATATAAAGTGTTATTTATATTATTTTATTAAAATTTTATATGACATATATGTTTGCCATTTATTTAAAACTGTATATAGATGCCAATCTCACTAAACGTCTCAATACAAATTTGTTTATGCTATCGTCTCAAAAATTCAAAACAATTAATAATATGGATTCTATGTATAATCTATAACCTATAACTCATTAACCCGTATTGCATATTTTATTTCCACTGTGGCATTGTTATAATTTATATTATAATACTTATTATCTAAGATCGGTAGATTTTAAGACTCTTTCTAAATATATAGTCAATATCTAGTCATGTATGAACATTATAAAATACTAACAAAATTTTCTAAAACTATAAAATCAAAAATATTATAACATAATTACATAATATTATATCAATTTTTAATTAATTATTGTTGTTAATTATTGATAAATGAATCTTAACGTTTTTAATGTTATAATGAGGCTATCAGGGACGGATCTAGAAATATGAAATGGGAAGAGGGCTAATTTATATTACAGAATGACAAAATAAATAATTTTATTTACTCATACGTATGTACCTATATAAATTATATATAATATACAAGACGTCCAAAAAGGGAGGCTGAAACCCCTTAGGTCCCCCTTGAATTAATATTGGACCAATAGGCAGTATTGTTTATATAATAAATGTATTATAATATATATTAAGCTCTGTTATAATAATTTAAATTATAGTTTACCTGGTCTTGTGACCATCGTATGACGACATTATTACTTTTAAAATCTATTAGACCGCGGACGGTATTATTTTCGAATATGACGTTTGAGTTTATTGATGATGCTCTGGTCTTTGGTAAAATTAAGACATCATTAAAATATCCCAATGGTGATTCTACATCGTATACTCGACCATTATATTCAGAAATAACATCGTATTGAATTTTATACGCCCAAAACACAGCTTTTTGAATTTCTTCATTACTATAGAAATTATCACGCATCAAATCAGGTAACGATTCTGGAACTGTATTATCGTCCACGGCCCAGTTTACAGCAGAGTCTATACAAATCATTGTCACATTTTAATAATTAAGTTCATTTTCCTATCATTTAAAGTTACCTGTTACCTGCTGACGATAATGCAATGTACAACAGTAAAATCGACGTTGACTTCATCTTGAATGTAATCAAACGACTAAACGAGAATCAAATAATAATTAATATCTTATTTTATACAATCATCAACCTTACGTCATATATATATAGGTAAATGATTTGACGCTATATTTTAATATTTGTCCTCGTACATACTCATCCGCATGACCGCATATGCTGCATACTTTATACGCATATAAATACCCCTCTACAAGTTTTCTGCTTATATTTCAAATCTTAAACTCATAGATAATTATTTAAATACAAAAATACTTGAAATTTTCGCCAAATATTATATGATATAGCATTTTATATGGTTTAATTTCCATAACAAATATTTTGGACATACAATTTTCGATTTTTTTTCTGTTTGTTTTTCAAACTGTTCTACGGCATTAATCAATAGAAAATATTTAGACTTCGATGGTCTTCGATTGTAGGTATGCTTTATTATTTTTTAATAATTTTGGCCACCGGATTTTACTTCCGGTTATCAGTCCATTTCTTTATAGATCTATGGTGTTGATTCAAAAGTTAATATTGTGTTGATATACCTATATCATATATAAATATGATATAATACAATATAAATATATAAATTATTGTTTATTACAATTTTTTATTTATAATCATTAAATATTATTAGTTTAATAAATACAATTTTTTAAATGTAAATTACATTTGTTTTTAAATCGTTTTTATTGTAATAAATTATAATTTTAATGAAGCTCTTTAAAAGAACAATAAGAACAGTCTAACTAATACATACCTATGATGTTGATTTTGAAATAATAAAATATTTTTATGAGATAAATTTAATGACAATAACAAGCTAAATACTAAATAACGTCATTGTAAATTAAATTTAATATCTAGTATATCTACATATTAACTATAGTCTATAATCGTGTACAGGAAGCTTAAATGAATAATATGCAATACATTCATATGTTTTGAGTTATTCGATGAATGTAAATAGTTGTTTCTAATACATATTTAATATGTATCTGTATAGGTAAATAACAAATAAATAAACATATTTTCATATATATTAAATAGTAAACAAACAATGCCAATCTAGCATTGATAATTTTTTATATCTTAAATAATATGCCCATAATTATGTCTATATTATGGTCAAATGTGGAATTCTTCTAGATTTGAAAAAATGTAACAATATAAATTACAAATACATATTATATACATATTTGTATAGGTAGTATAACTAACCTTAGTTTAGTTGTTTAGTATACTAAACTGTAGCAGTGGTTTTGGTTCATGGTCACTGTATTGTATGATAGATATGTCATACCTATAATACATATTTATTAAAAATTTTTATTGATTTTTATAAGAAAAAAAATGAAAATAATAATAAATATAATGAACTAGCTATATATTAACATACGTACAACTCGTGTAGGTCAAATAAATGTATAAAATTATTATACAATAAAATAGAACATTAAAAGTAACTACAAAAATACGATTACCTATAATGTACCTATGTATTAGTTAAAAACAATAATCGAATACTTTCAATAACAAAGATCGAAATGGAAAGTTTGTAAAATAAATATATTTTATATAGATTCAGAGCAGAACGACACACGTATTGATTTTATATTGGTAAGTTATTCTTTTTTGTGTGACTGACGTCTGTACCTACGTCACGATTAGCTGAGCAACAAAGGAAACAATAAACTTTCAGCTTCGAAGACAGTTCCTTCCAGCTGCAGAAAGAATGGCAATACTAAAATACCAAATGTAATATAGTTGGTACTCTGGGGGGTAAAAAGTAAATAAAAATGTACTTTTCATAATAAAGCCAGAGTAACCTACTTAGTAAGAACTTTATAGGTACCTACCTACTCGATACTTATTTTCAGTTGCTTAAATTTGTGTAATCGTACAAATCCATCACACACAAGTATAAAATAAATAATTTTATAGATTTATATTTGTTTAATTTACTCTGTTGTAATATCGTTCAATGTTCATTCGTGCATGATTAAAGACATCATCATAGAGAGATATTTATGTTTTAAAAACGAGTTTTTTTTTTTAAACTGTAACCATAATGTAGTGCCAGCAATAGTTGTAGTGGCAGTTTGGTAATCGTGTTCAGTGATTAGCACAACTTTTGATCGATCTTCTAGGAGTGATAAGGTAAACCGTTATCTCTTATCACAGAGTAGGTCTCTGCGTTGGCATGATATTTACCGGCGGCGGCTGTGTAAGACGAAAGTACAAAACGGTAAACAATCACAATGCAAAGTTCAAGGATCAACTTTTAACGCTATAGTATTAAAATATGCGTCTTTGTTGTTTTTTTTAATTTAGATCTGTAACCGTGAATCTTTATAGTTTTATTTTTTATGTACATACATCTAAAAATGTATTTTAATATTTTTTTATAAATGAAACGCACCTAGATTTAGTCCACAAGCCCCACGTATCAGCTATCTCGTTTCATTATTCATTACAATAATTTACTGTTATTAATTTTATTGATTTGTTAATAACTAACTTAATATCCTTCTAGATTATTCGTAAATCAGGTATGAAATAGTTTTCATGGTAACTTGTTATGAGTAATTCCTAATTAGTTTTTTTTTTAATTGAACTATTGATAGCTTGGTTACAGAATTTGTAATTATTATTATAAGTTAACACAATGGTGTTTGATAACTTATATCTTAATAAGGACCATCTCAATGGGTTTGACAATTACAAAGTAAGTGCTTCTTGACACATTTTTAATTAAAATACTTGCATAATGTATACTAATGTCATGCTCATTTAGTTATTAGTAGTATTAGTCTTATCATATTTCATATTTCCATATGGTATAATATATCTTAGTTTGACATAATTATAGTTCATAATAGTGAAAAATAGTTGTTTGTGAATCATAAAGCAATAGCAATAAAAATAATTTGTTAATTAAGATATGATTATTTTAAACACTTAAAATTCTTGTCCTAGTAAAGAAAACTTTTTTGTTAATTGGTTATACACCAATGTAATTGAATAAAATGTATGATAAATCAAAATTGTTTAATACTCAATCCTATTATGATGTACAATAGGTTTTTCTTTTAATTAAAGAACATTTTGCTAGATATCTATTTTGTTGCATAACATTTTTCAAATATATTTAATATGAATATTCTATCGATTAATCGTTTATTTAATTTTAAGCTCCTTTTGTAAATATTGTATGCTTTGTAATTTGTACTAAGACTAACTTTGGACTGAATATTATTCTTTAATTATTGTAAGCAATGTATTTTAAAGCTGAAAAAAAATTAATTTTATAAATCTATCTAAATTAATTTTCAATAATATGTCCTTAAATATTTTATTAATTATACCTATCCTCTCAGGGATATTTTCCTAACATTACCTTTTAAGTAGATATACCTAAAATTTAAATAATGACAATATTGATAGCATAATAATATTTTTAACTTTAAATATGTGTTAGATAGTTGTAATAGATTAAAAAGTATAATAAAAAGGTAGTTGGTAAAACTATTAATATACCTTAAAACAATTATTTAGAACGTATAAAAAAATAAAAAATAAAATTAATAATTTTGAAATTGTAAATTTTAATAAAAAATATCTTACTGTCACTGTCCTTATTAATATTACAACTGGTTTAAATTATTAATATGTATCTATATTGTACACCAGCGGTTCCCAAACTTATTTAGTGTACGCCTCTCTAAGAATAAAAAAAAATAATTGCTTCTCCCGTGAATAAATAAATAAAAAATGTATAGTATTTAAATATACAAATATTTTTATTGTTATGACAAAATAACACAAATTGCACCTCCTAAGGGAGGCGTACCTCATAGTTTGGGAACAGCTATTCTACACTGTGATTTAAAGTATCAATTTTTTAAATAGATACATTTATTTATTGTTCTCAAATACTTTTCATTAAATAACTATGTATTTTAGTTTTTGTTTGAACAAATAATACCTACTTATAACAAATCTGGAATTTTTTAAATATTTGATAATTGAATTTAGGTATATGTATTTAAATTAACTAACAAAATTGTTTTTCAGTATAATGCCATCGATACAAATCCATTGGGTACCTATATTATGCATCCATTTTGGAACGCATTAATTAAAGTAGGTGTTATTATTGATACCTAAATTTTTTTTTATATAATTTGAATTATTATATGTTCTCATTATTTTCAATTAAATAAATCTTAAAAATTATTGTTTTCATCAATTTTTTTTTTTTAAACTTTAGGTTACTCCAAGATGGATTGCACCTAATTTGCTAACTTTTGTTGGTTTTCTTTTTACTGTTGGAGCTTCACTTCTTCTTGCTTATTATGACTATGGTTTCTATGTATCTGGAATAAACTACCAAGGTGATCCAATACCAAGATGGGTTTTTGGTGTTGTATCATTATTTATTTTCATATCATATTCTCTTGGTATTTATACTTAACTCTTTTTAAATATTATAATCAAAACTATAATAATTATCTAAACAATTTTTTTAAGATGGCCTTGATGGTAAACAAGCTAGACGTACAGGCACAAGTGGTCCACTTGGTGAACTGTTTGACCATGGTCTGGATTCCTGGACAACTGTTTTTATCCCAACTGCACTTTATTCAATATTTGGGCGCGATGACCCAAATACTATTCAACCAATACGGATGTATTATATCTGTATAATGGTTTTCATTAATTTTTATCTGGCTCATTGGGAAAAGTATAACACTGGAGTATTATATTTGCCATGGAGTTATGATTTTTCAATGGTTGTAAGTTTACATTAAAATTAAATTGTACCTATATTATAATTTAAATCCTATTTTTATATTTATATTATCTTACGAGTAAAATTTTTTCATTTTATATAATAATGTAAATCTAAAAAAATATATTTTCTGTATATTTTTATTTTATTTTTCAAATGTTAAATGTATTATTATTTTCAGGGATTAGTATTCTTCTTTGGTCTTACTGCTTTTTTTGGTCCTGAAAAATGGAAAATGTCTTTGATTGGAAATTATTCCTTTGGACATGTCACAGAAATAACATTTTATTTTACCACATTCATTACTAATATTCCAGTTTCAATTTATAATATTTATGTGTAAGTAGTTAAAACTTATTTTTTATGATTTTATTGATATTATATTATTGTGTTTTAATATCTTTATTTTTATTATTATTTTTTTTTTACCTTTGTAGAAGTTACAGAGACAAAACAGGTAAAAATTTAAGTATTTTAGAAGGTAGTCGACCATTAATTCCTTTGACTGTCTTTGTATCTTTATGCTTGATATGGGTAAAAATATCTCCTACAAATGTTCTTGAAAGGGATCCAAGAATATTTTTCATGATGAGTGGAGCAATATTTTCAAATATTTGTGTGAGTGAAACATATTAATCTGCTTTAAATTATACAATGTGTTAAGCTAATCACATATTGACATATTACAGTTTTATTTATTTGTAAACATTTGTTGGTAAAGTTCAGATTATTTTATTTATACATACTTTACATTTATCTATGTTTTACCTATTTTAAGCACCAATAGTACATTGAAGAAAAATTAAATTACTTAGTTTTTGTTTCATTTTGGTATACAGTGTACATTTTTAGTTGTAAATCTCTTAAAGTATCCAGTATCTATTTATATTGTTCAAACTACATCAACAATTATTTATTTATAAATAAAATTGTAGTATCTGAGTGTTTGACTTGTTTTATGTTTAGTTGTTTGTACATAAAATTTTAATTGATAATTATTTATATATTGTTTCAGTGTCGTTTAATTGTGGCTCAAATGAGCAAAACTCGCTGTGAAGCACACAACAATTTGTTGTCTTTTATGGTTGTAGCTATACTTTTTAGTGTGTTCTTACCTCCCATTGAATTAATCTGCATGTATATTATGGCATTAATAAGCATTTTAACACACATATATTATGGAGGCTGTGTAGTAAGTTAATTTACATTATTTTTATAAATAATTTATATGATGTAGAGTCATTATGATTTTTAACTTACATATTTTAGGTGAAACAAATGGCTGATCATTTTAACATCATGTGTTTCAAAATACCATACAAGAAACATTAAATATAATATATTATTTTTATTAACTACTTAAATCAGCATTAGCATTCATGGAATAGTTGTTAATGAATGTTATTATTATTTTTTTTTTAATCTCATTACAGAATAGCCATACTTACAAAATATTGTTTTTTATATTTGTATAATTGTTCATACATGAATTGTATACAAGTTATTATCATTAATAACACAATTTAAAAAATTGATAAAGTATATTTCGTTTTAAGAATTATTATACTAATTTAATTATTTTCTTATTTTTATTTCTTAAAAATTATTGTATTTATAGAATTAAAGTTTAAAAAAACTTAAAAATGGCAACTTTCAAATGTATAAACTAATTTATCTTTGAATGAAATTCAAAAATTTTGAACAAATAGTGATACTTTATTGGCAGTTATTTAATTATTTATTGTTATATTATTTTACTGCAAACATTTAATATTAAATAACCTTAATTGGTATTTATTTTTATTTAAATGGATTGTATTCTTTAATTATCTATAGTATCTATTTAATATTAATTTAAAATTATTAAGGTATCTCATAAAATGTTCAAGTTACTATAATAATAAATTAACCCTTTACCTGTTAAAACAATTTGTTATTTTATAATTAATTAAATTATTCGACTTTATTATAATAGATTTTAGATAATAAGTTAATTAATATCATGAATGACTTGACAGTCTGAGTTTGTATTTTTTTTTTATTGTTTTTGTTTTGAACTTGTGTGTGATAAAAAAGATCAATTAGTAAATTTATGATTACAATATATTATATTATTACAGTATTGAATATATTATACACCTACATTCTACTACATATTATTAATATTGAATTTTTTATAATATCATTCTAGGTATAACTCAATATTGGTAACTACTAACTATCATTATAAATTACCAAAACAAAAATAATAACATTATGTCACTATGACACTATTTACATACAAAGAAACATTCGTTTTCATTAAATTATAAAATTATTATTGTATAGAATTATACTTACAAATTTGTAATTTTTTTAATAAAAGTGAGAGTTTGCTTGTTTTTTTAGAGCGTTTTCTAAGATAATAAAACTCGATAATTCTTTTTCATTATTTTATTGCTTAAAAATATTAAATTCGAAAATAAGTGAATAATGATTAATAATAGACGATAATCAGTTTGGCCAAATGGCAATTAGAGACTTGCTCTAAAAGGCACTTTCTAAATAAGCGACCGTAATCGGCAGGTGTATGGAGCGACTATTATTGTCCTAGGCTTCCTGGAAATGGTCAAGGTTACAATAAATTCATTAAATTACCTGTCGTATACCGTATACTTAACTATAATAATTATTGACAATAAATAATTTAAATTAAAACGTCAATACTTCATTGAAACGCGAGAAATGTACGACGCGATGTGATGAATATGTGTCACCAGGTGGAGTAGACTATGAGAGTGGACTTTTTTTTACTTCCTATTTTCTAAAAATTGACATAATCGTTCACAAACAGTTTTTCATGTTATTTCAATTTTTGAATGTACGTGGTTTTTGTATTTCTAATCATACCAAGAAGGGTAATCTAAGATAACCAATTATTGCATACTTGTATTTGAACATTTTGAATATTTTTTTACAATTACGAATAACAGAGAGTGAAGGTTCATCAAATTTCTACTGTTTTTCCGAGTTCTGAGAATTTTACTTTAGACCCATCACAAAAATATGGACAGATTAGTTTTCTTACTAAAAATGATTGAATTTAAACATTTTTTTTTTAAATGATGGCTGCCAAAAAAATAACACATTATTGTAAATCAATTGGTAACTATATTCATTTTTCCACTGAGAATTGAATACAATATTTTAAATTAATTTTTTTACTTTTGCCTATTAACTACAACCCAGGTGTATCGTCGGTTGGTGACTTTTCATCACTTTTTCATATTAAACCTAATTCTATTACTATTTATCACTAGCTCAATTCCCCGGCTTCGCCCGAGTTCCTAAGTAAACTAAAATTATTAATTTACATATCATATTATTTTTTTAAAACAACCGAGAAAAAATATTTTAAAACTATTCAAATGCTTCTACGAAATACTATAACATTTAAATATAATATTTTCTTGTCTCCTCCTACCAGATAAAAAAAAAATGGGCAAGGCAGAACACTCGGGTGAGTATTAATTAGAACAACTCTATAAAAAATAATCGTAAAAAATTTCAATAATGTCGTCAGAAACTTGATACATAAAAAAAGACCTGTTATTTTAACTATATAAGGCTTTATTGTACAATAGTTGTAGAAATCGATTAAACCATAGACATAATACAAATATTACACATATCTATTTATATGATAATTTATATAACTATTGTTCAATCCGTCTCAAAAAAAAAAAAAAAAAATATATGTAATTTTTTATCGCAGTTCGTTTTCTATTCTTTGAATTCACATACACATTTTTTTTTGGTACGATTTAAAATCAATGCAAACGGAATAAAAAACTGCTTGTAACTCGCGTCTTTCCAAAAAAAAGGTATATTTTCGAGTACCTAACTAATTATCGTTTAATTTAAATACCGTATAAAGCGCAACTGTAAGTTACCAAAAAACATGGATTAAGAACATTATTATGAATATATTATAATTTATAATATTATACGTCGACGTATATTATGGATTTAATTTAGATACGGTCGTACATTTACCAGGAAGACAGTAATTGCCATCGATATCGTCATTGAGTAATACTCTATGCTCGATATTGAAGCAAATTTTCCACTATAAAAATGTATAAAAAAAAATATAATAATATGTAATTCCCCCTCTTTTTTTATATACTCAAACGGGAATTACAAGTATAGTAGTCATTCGTCATTGTCTAGATAGGTGCAAAGGTACTAATGTACTATTACTATATTAATGAGTATCGAGTTATGTGGTAAAAAGTAAAAGTGTAAAATCAAACCATTTTGTACTTGGAGCTTTGTGATATTTATTATTTTACGGCAGGTCAGTAAAACTTGTTTTTATTTGTGATAGCGATGAATTTTTTTTTTTTTTTTGTGATATTTATCGTTTCTAACATCTGATCAATAGTCAATACTTGAAATACTTCATGGATTTTCGAATTTAAGTCTTAAGATTTAACAAGAATTCTTTATAGCTACTGTTTCTTATTTATTTGGTTCTTCAAACTAGATCTTGGTTCAGATGTTCCTTGATTTTAAATCTATTTTCTGTTATTGAGTTTTCATCTTTTAAGCTTTTTGCTTTCTTAAATCAAAAAATAAGAATCAAGATCATAAAAAACAGATAACTGATTAGATGATCACAGTTGATCGAGATAGCGAATGCAGTTTCCAGAAATAATATTTTTTTCTTCTATTAGCGAATAGGCTAGGTTAGTGTTTGATATTTTTTATTCTACTAGTAAACGTGAAACTGATTTATTTTACATTGTTTTAGTGTGTGGGTAGTCAACATAATGGCTAGCACCACTGTAAAGTTTTCAGCCACTTTAAGTAAAACCGATCCGATCAGTGTACCAGTGCTGATCGTAGGTCAAGAAAAACATTTGTCTAGTTTACCTTATTCTGCTGTCAAATGTAAGCTAGAACCACGGGTTAATGAACAGGTGAGAATATAGTTTGATAAATATTTAAAAATATTTTTTTACTCATGTCAGTTTTTCTATTTTTTAGACTTTCAAATCTGCTTTGTCTGTATTAAATCCTTGTCCAACAGACACTTGTCCACTTTTTCTCAACACTGCCACTTTAGCAGCCATTTCCAACAATCATAGTCGTCATAATTCATCAGCACAACCCCATATGCTTACAAAACTGATCAATATGAATTCAGCTGGGTACAATGAATGCATTGTGGTTAGTGACCAATAGTACAATAGCTATTTGTTTTATTCACTTTTATTTATTATCAAGTAATGTAAAAAAAAAAAAATTATTGTTAAAGATTGTTTGCGAGCGAAAAGACATGTTTGCCTCAGGTTGTGCTGCAGCTCGAGCGTTCTACGACTACTGCCGTAAAACTAAAATATATGTTGGCAAACTAAAAGAACAGAAGAAATCTACTGTAACGGTTACAGTAGAGTTTTTAATAATTCCCGACAGCAATGGTGATAACAAGGTGGAAAAAGAAGAAATTGCAACTTTGGAAAGAATAGCGAATGCTATTAAAATGACTGCACGTATTGTTGATACTCCGTGTAATGATATGAATGTCAATCATTTCTTAGATGCAAGTCAAACAAAATGGCTGAATACATTGGATAATTTTAATATCGGATACAACTTTTAGGAAATAAAACATGTAGGAGCTGACTTGAATATTAATCCTACAATAATTAGCGGCGAAGAGTTGAAGAAAAAAGGTCTAGGAGGAATATATGGTGTGGGTAAAGCATCTTCTATAGGTCCAGCTCTTGCTGTATTATCTTACACCCCACACGGAGCCACAGAAACAATTGCTTGGGTTGGCAAAGGCATTGTTTATGATACTGGTGGTCTTAGCATCAAAGGAAAAGTAAATATATTTTTATTGTGTGTAAAATAAATATATAATTTCAAATTCGTTTATTTAATATTTTCAGACAGCTATGCCTGGCATGAAAAGAGATTGTGCTGGAGCAGCTGCTATTTTAGGAGCGTTCCATGCTATAGTGAAGTCTAGTTTCAAACAAAATCTTCATGCTGTTTTTTGTTTGGCAGAAAATTCAGTTGGACCAGATTCAACTCGACCTGATGACATACATACACTTTATTCAGGAAGGTTAGCTTTTTATTAGTGTCTCCATTATCCAACAGTACTGGAAATTAATTATTTTTGTAATACAAATTTAACTTTTAGAACTGTTGAAATCAATAATACTGATGCTGAAGGACGTCTAGTTTTATCAGATGGTGTAGTGTATGCATCTAGAGATCTTAATGCCAAAGTTATATTAGACATGGCTACACTAACTGGAGCACAGGTATGTCTAAACATAAATTTTTAATTAAGTATTGAAGTATTAAATTGTGTTTTAGGCAATTAGCACAGGGAAGTATCACGCTGCAGTAATGTCTAACTCAGAACAATGGGAAAAAAATGTAGTGTCTGCTGGCTTAATATCTGGCGATTTAACATTTCCAATTGTTTACTGTCCAGAACTTCATTTTTGTGAATTTTCATCATCTGTAGCTGATATGAAAAATTCTGTCGCTGTAAGATAACATTTATTTTTTATTAACTGAAATACTAAATTGATAATTTTTAGGATCGATCAAATGCTACTTCGTCGTGTGCTGGACTGTTTATAGCTGCTCATCTTGGCTTTGATACGACTAATCAATGGATTCATGTGGACATTGCAGGGCCTTCTCATTACGTAAATATAATTATAGTAAACACTTATTAGTATTACGGTTAATAGACTTAACAATTTAACTCAAACAGGTTTGTCCCGATTTACATATTATATTAAACATTGAAATCATTTTTTTACGTTTAATAAGCTGGAATGAGGTCAATTTGTATTTTAAAAATTTATTAGCGTAGTTTTATGATAATTTATCTTTTTCTTATTTTTAAAAGTTTATCTTGAAATTATGTATTGTTAAGATCAGATGATTGGAGTTATGTTGTTTTATTGTTATAAGTTGTATTGAGTTGTATGTTGGACTTGGTAAAATGTTAAATATTTTGAAATGTATAGTTTCACTTACATAAAAGAAAAATTGAATATAATTCAGAATTATAATAGCTTAATATTTCTAAATTTGATATTTTTTACTATTTGACTTGTGGAAGTCTGAAATAAGTAGATAACTAATTGAATTTGTTAATATTTTATGTTGTATAACATATTTTTTCTTCTTTTAATAGGGTGAACGAGCAACTGGTTATGGAGTAGCGCTTTTGACAGCACTTTTTGCCAAGTATACAAATGATCTTCTATTGCAAAACGTTTCCAAACATATTGAATAATTTTAAGTCATTAACGTCTATTTCAAAAACCTTTTTGTTTAATTAAATATTTTTTGTGAACTCAACTTAAATTGATATTTTTGTCATATTTCTGTATTTTATATTCGTGCCATAACTTTTTAACAAATGTTTTCTTTAAAATTAATAATTGAAAAATAAAATCTGTTCTAAATTTATTTTTGTTTATTTCAATAAAATATTAAAATGACAGTATATATATTATGAAAAATTATTAATTCGTTTATATAACAATAATAAAATCATTGATTGCTTTAAAATATCACATTAAGACAGTATTAAAAATAACCTATGTGTCATAAGAAGAAACAGATAAAGTAATAATTAAGCTGAGATATTATATTTTATATCAATTCTAAATTACTCTTTATATTAGTTGTCTTCAGAGACAAAAAAAAAAAAAAAAAAATACAATAAGTAATAAAGTTTGCTTAAATTTTTAAACCAAATACCATGTTTAAAAATTGTTCATAATGAATAGTAATATATCCATCCTGATCAGTATCAAATTGACGGAATGCAGCAGTTAGTGTCTATAAATAAAAAGGAAGTTATTAAAAATAAAAATGAATACAATGATTAAAATAAAATTCACTGAAATAGAGTTAATTTACTTGTAGATAATGTTTGTTAAAACTAATAATACATACATGTAATACAACACAGCATTGAATGAAATCATCAAAAAGTATAGTGCCACGACCAAAGCGGTCAAATCTCTTGAGCATAACTGAAACAATTTGTTCACCGAGCCGATAGCCAAATGACGACAGAGCGTCTTTGAGTTCGGATACGTTTATATTTCCAGAACCATCACGGTCGAATGATCGAAAACATGATTGCCAATCAGTCACATACTTCCACAAAGCACCAAAGTCATCAAAAGATACGGTACCTCGATTGTGCTTATCAAACATGCCTATCATAAGACGTACAGTTTCTGGATTGAAGGGTGTCCAAGTACCATTCGAAAGCGCCATTTGCAATTCATCAGACGAGATGAACCCACTTCTGTCTTTGTCAACCCTACGCCACAATATTGTTTTACCCTTAAATGTTATTGATATAGTAAATTGTTTACTTACCTTTGAAACACGTCCCATAAGAACTCTCTGGACGGCATCGGTGACGAAAAATTCGCCATTATAGACTGAAAAAAGACTTGGCATTAGAATAATATTTTAAATATCTCTGGTGAAACTTTAAGCTTAAATAATATATCTTTTTATGATTCGTGACTCACCGATAACGCCTCAAAATGCTAAATATTAATTCTTAATAGGCCAATAATCAATACTAGTAGAGTGTTTACTGTTTACATTGATGACTGATCTAAAATTCTGAACGATAACAGTACAAGACTTATCGACTATCGAGCTCTTCAGAAATAGATAATTTTTATTATCTTTATCTAACTTTGACAACTGAGTACTGACGTGACCAGTTATTTTAGAGTATCTTTCTTTTTACTGTTGATGTTGACAATTTGATAATATTATTTATTATATGATGCCAACGTTCGTGTGCGGTAGTTCTTCCTTCGTGATATCAGCCAGATTTAATTGTTTAAACGATGAATCAGAGCTACCAGAGTCTACCACATTAAAAAAATAAAAAAGTCCCACTTTAATTTTTTTCAAGAATGTATTTTCAAATTCAAATATTATCGTAGAACTATTGCTATAAATAGTTATAATTATAGTAATATCTCGACAAACTATAGACTTATAAACTTAGTTTATAGCCACTGAACTATGTAAATACTATTTTTTAATTTTTTGTATTTACTTAAAGTTAATAATAAATATTGAAATCTGTGATCTTGATTGAAATATTTTTTACTGATATCATTATCACAATATAACATTGTAAAGTATCTATTCTGTGGTATTATCACGAATCATTAAATTGTTCTTACGTTCTTGATGTTCTTGTGTCCCATCTCCCTTGATAAGACACGCAAGTATTTCATAAATTTAGAATTTTAATTAATTTATTGGCTGAGAAAAATTTGATGTTCTGTTTGTCGAAGTCGTTGAATTGCTAGTTCGGCTTTTTACGAGTTTATTGCACATCTGTATATACCAAAAAATAGGTAAACACGATACTACAATAGTTCATTAGTTTCTTGAATGTAGATTAATTTTATTTACATACTTCAATACATAACCTTGTAGACTAATTACAATTTATAATAATACATTATGTACGGTTCCAGGATGATATATGAACTGAAAATAAGCTGACATTAACAGTAACACGATATGGCCTTTTTTATGCATTTGAGTCGAGAAGAATATTCAGAATTTGTTTGTGGTTGTGGAGCTGCTATTATCAATGTTGGCATTACCTTCCCAATTAATAAAATCATATTCAGACAGGTATACATTTTTAAACGAAATATATTTTCAGCTTTTTGTATATCATAATTAGAGCTAAAATTGTAAATGTATAATATTGTTAAGTAGATGGTGGTGTAGATTAATAACATTAACATCCACTAACATATATACTATTATTATTTTTCAAATTAATGAATTTCTGTTTTTATTTTATCTATTTAATAATGTAAAACTGTGGTTTCAAAAACAACATAAATTGTACATTTTAAATGTACTTATAATGATAACAATTGCTGTTTTGAGACCTTGAAATTGCAAAAATATAATATGATTTACATCTAAATAGCTACCTATATAGCTACTAAAAATGTACATATAATATTACTGTTAAGTATATATTAGATTTTTCAAAAACAAAATCCAAAGATAAAAATTTTAATATATACAGTTTTTTATTAATAGGACTATTCAAGTCCCTCTTAGCTACCATGATAGATTGTAACCTATATTTTATACAACACAAAAAACATTTGTTTAAAAGACCTTACAATTATTTATAATTACTAATATTATGATATAGTGCCAATTTGATTCACGTATGTAGTGTCTTCTTGCCGGTAATTAGTGTTCAAATTTTTTTGCTACAATTTTTCAATAAATTTCTTGCATGGCATTGCTGGTTGCCCAATAATGGGAATTCTTCTTGTACATAGTTTTGATATTATTAATTTTAATTTAATTTCTTTATATTATTTTTAAAGTTATTATTTATCATGCATGTTATTGTTGATTATTTAATGAAGTATGAACAGTGAAACTTGTCTATTATCAAAATTTTCTAAAAACTTTTCACTGGCAGCTACAAGTGACATACATATTGCACCTGGTGTCATATCCCTGAAAGCAGCGCCACACATTTAAAAGCAAGCTATTTAACTTGACAAGTTTCATTTTATTTGAAAAGTTTATTTTATTATACCTATATTATTTAATATTTATAATATAATTTTGGATATTTTACCAATGTTTGACATTTCTTTGTGTTAATATTATTATAGTAATTTAAATACAAAGTATGTGTAATAGATATTCAAGTATGATAATTTAAAAGTATAGAATAAAAATAAAACGATGAGTTAGTTATATTTATTTATCATTTGTTTACAGTACATTTATTTTATTAATCAGAATTATTAATTAATGCCATTTAATAGATAACATTAATGATATATTATTATAATTGTTAACATGTTTAATATTCATGTTATATTGTTTATCTATAGAAATAGCATATAGCGGCTCTAGGAATAGGTACTATAACTCGAGTACTTTTTTTTATATTTTTTAAATTTTTTCAAAATAACAAACAAACAACTTAATTTTTTTTAAATGAGAATATGTTTTGATGAGAAAATGCTAACCGTATTTGTTATCTCTGTTTACAAGTGTTTAATATAGAAAATTTACTCTAAGCAGTTCTTATTTCGTAAGAAATTTACATATACTTACATATAGTTTATAATAGGTCCATTCATTTCAATATTATATTAACGAATCTAAACATGAATTACTTAACATAGATTTGTTATGTTACACACTTGTTAGACGGAGACATTAAAAACGCGAGTATCGCGTCCTCTTAATATAATATTCGGATTGGTATATTTTTATTTTAAATTTAAAATCATTTTGTTGCCTCAACTATGTTTGAAATTCAAAAATGAATTAGTAAAAATAATTTATAATCTACTTAAATTTACCCTTTATTATTACTATATATCTTTTTTCCAGTTAAAATGTCAGTATTAAACTATTAAAGTTTAAAAAGATATTAATTTAAAGATAGCAAAAAAATAAATACATATCATTGGTAGAATGTTCAATTTTTTGTAGCGTATACCAACATTTTGTAGTGTATTCATATTATATTAATTAATTTTTATTCCATATTTTCATATTTTATTCATGTTATAAAAAATGATTATTTTTAGAATTGCACTGTGGCAATGATCATCAGCACACTCATCTGCAGAAAGCATAAAAGACAAACTAATACATTTTTAAATTTACTATAGTTATTGTATTATACTTAATGTGTTTGTTTTATCCCATGCAATGTTTATGTCCAAATCAGCATGTTGTTTAATTATTATTTTTTACTTTTAATGTAATTATTTTTTTATTTTGCTTACTTAATTTGCACTAATTATTGGAATAAAAACCCATTTTATGTGTAGTTAATTTGTTATTATAGTATACAGTTTACAGTTAAATAAACAAAATTAAATACTTTCTATGATTTAATATATTTTATTTAATCTTATTAGGTATACAATTATGTGCAACTTACACAATGTATAAAATTAAAAAAAAAAATAATAATAATACTATGTATAAATATTGTTTCTATTTTAATTTATAAACTTAATTTATTATTCTTGTCATATGCAGTCTACTACCTACCAAAATTATTATATGTTATATATGGTCTATCACATATTTAATTAAAATATGAATAAATATATAAATATGGAAATATAATGCATGTATAATATTAAAGGCTGATATTGTCGTTAAAAATTTGGATGTAGACAATTTGAGTGATGAAGAGAAACGGGATTTTATTTATAGAAGTTAATAAGTTATGACTTATGGCTAAATGTACTGTTCCATTGGTGTTTGGTATGTGTAGAAATGTCAAAATTAATATTATAAAGGCAAGATTCTTTATACTGGGTAAAGAGATTGACATAAATTTCACAAGATAATTTAAAATTTAATTTTAATATATTCTGATAAATGGCTTGCATATAAGATGTTAGAGATTAAAGTTTGAGTTCATAGAGAGACTAAAGACCCACTTTTTTTTGTCAATCTTACACATACAAAGTTAATAGGGATCTTTAATAATTTACATGGTTGATAATGTATGGTACATCACTGTCTTTGATTTTATATTTAGCAAAATAATGGCAACCCATTTGATTGTTATCTAAAACTTGTCAAATTATATTGCAATATAGGGTATATTTCTATTTTACCGGCCCCCCTAATTTTTAACAATTTTTTTTTTTTGAAACCCATGTATTTTGACATTCTAAAAACGATGGTGCAAAAATAAATTGGGGCTAATTATTAGTTTTTAAGTTATAGCACTTTGAAAATCATGTATTTTTAATATTTTGTTTAAATAGCCAATATATTCGATTTCCTAATTGTTAGATTTTTTGATTATGACCAAGCTTAGTATCGAATTGCAACCGAAATGCATTTCTGTTGGTCCTGTGACCGACTTGAGGTGGTGTTACATAGCAAATCGGGGGATATTTTCATTTTGTGCAGAGCGAAGCGACGGCGCCAAGGAGTGTAGCGACGAGTGCCGATCCACGCGCAGTCACTGCCGAGGCATATTGTGATAATCAATTTTTTTTAAATTTTTAGACCAAGCTTAGTATTGAGTTGCAACCGAAATGCTTTTAATTCGATACTTAATTATTAATAAAAACGTAAAAAAGTGCAAAAAATTTATAAATCGAATATATTGGCTATTTAAGCAAAATATTACAAAATACGTAATTTTCAAAGTGCTATAACTTAAAAACTAATGATTTGCCCCAATTTATTTTTGCGCCATCGTTTTTAGAATGTCAAAATACACGGGTTTCAAAAAAAAAATTGTCAAAAGTTAGGGGGTCCGGTAAAATAGAAAAGTTCCCAATATAGAATAAATATTTTTTAATAATTATTTTTTTATGATAAAAATAATAATAATAATAGTTATTTTTAATTGTAAAAACTATATATTACTACCTATTAAAAATACCTATTACTTACATATTTTAATTTGTAATTTGATTGTAACGTGATTGGATGTCTATATAATGTAAATTATTAAATAACGTTCTACTAGATAATATTTATATATATAGGGTGATTTAAAATTAATATTCAGCTATTTTATTTTATTAACATTCAAAGCAGTGAAAAATGTTTAAAATGAAAGTTTTTTTATTTAGAAATATCTAAAATGATAAGTAAAATTTATATTTTTTACGATAATTTAGGGAGGGCTTTGAGTTTAATTTTAGAAATAATGAAAATCTATATTTTTTTTCGCTATCATAATATGAACATTATTTTTTGGAGTACTTAAATACAAAAATTCGAAATTATGTTGAGTAATTTATGAGTTATAACTTTATAAGCATTTAAAGTTTAGATGAGCGGAGTACAATTTTACTGTGATATACTGATATCCTTCAAAATGTTTGTCTACTATTTCACTTACCATGGATTGAAGTACTCCAAAAAATTTACATTATAGATTCCCATTTGAATTTTTAACTATAAAAGTTATTAACCATTTTATATTTTTGAAAAGAAAAAATTTTATTTTAAATCACCTTGTATGTACAGACGTACTGTAGATTCTTGTATATATGTCTATTATCATTATTAAATATATTATACTTTTACATTTATGTATTTATTCATATTTTAATTAAAAAAAAATATATATATAGTAGATCACTTATAATTATTCATAGAAATGTGTGAGGTAGAGGACATGTATCAAGACTTGTATTTTATAATTATCTTTTTAGCACTCAAAGACCATTATATTTATTATTATTGTGTGATGTATATGCATTATACACTTAAGTATAAGATCAACATTATTTTTTTTAAATATTTCCAATACTGACCATTTATTTTACTATTAAAAGTTATCTAAGTCTTTAAAATTAAAAAATTTGTTTAAGAAATTAAAAATTATGTTATTCAAATAAATAAGATTACTTATAGGTGTTAGAGCCCGGATTTATATTTTGTTAAAATGTTTGAAATATGATGTTATAATACAGTAAAAATTAATGAAATATTCCCAAAATATTCTATAAAAAAAAATTGATGGTAATAAATTTATTTAACCATAATTTATAACTTCATAATTATAATCAATAAGCAAAAAAAAAATAAATAAATAAATAACATCTTAATATCTAATTACTTATGTTATTTTGTTAAATTAAACTTGAAATATAATTATAATTATTTTTTATGGAATACATTAAAATCAAAAAAAAAAAAAAAAAATTATAATATTATGCAATATTTTTTAAGGAATATAATATGATAATATGATCTTGTTTCAAATTTTCTGGAATAAAGTTAGTACAGCAGTCTGTGATTATTGTCTTTATATGTTGAACTGATCTCTTAACATTTACAGACGTCATAGGAGTGTTTTTCAGGTCAGTGGCCATACTAAGAGATAAATCTTGAGAAATTGTCACATTAATGTTCCCAGATAAAATTTTAACACTTTACGTTTAATTTAAATCCTTTATTTTATTCCCAAAGTTGTTGCATTAAGTTAAAAACTCAAAAATATTTCTTTTAATATAATCCAAAACAGCGGAAATATAATATATTAATATAAAAAATTTTTTTCTCTTGTCAAACAGCTTACGTGTGTTAAAATATGGCTTTGCATAAAAATCCGGACTCTACTTATAGTATATAAAATTTAAAAAAATTGTATTTGGACAAAATACTGTACTGAAGATTTAAAAATTTGTTAAATTATTTTATATTATTTGTTGCATACTATTTTTTATTTTTTTTTTTTGTTCTTTAATAACTGATAGATGATTTGAAAAATTTGATCGTTCCGAGTAAATATTATATACTAATAAATTATGTTTGTTCAGTAAAAACTGGCAAAGAAGAAACTGTACGAGATCTAAACTTTGTACTTACTATTTTAGATTAGTAAATAATCTGTGTTTTTAGATGGACATATTTCTTTATAATTTAATTTTAACATGTCAATATTGTATTTTGTTTCCTTATTGACTAGTTTCCAATATTTTGGTCTTACAATAGTATGATAATTTGGGTTTGCTTGGATGATTTTTACAGTTTTTTTTTTTTAAATTTTAATTCATAAACAGATTGTATAGATTTATACACATGTAAATTATTTACATTTATATGTTTGAATTAAATTTATTTTAGATGCTACATGGAGTAGGCCTAAAGAATGCAGCTTCTCAACTTATGAATGAGGGGTTTTCTACTCTTTATCGAGGGATTTACCCACCATTATTTCAGAAGACCATCTCTACATCGTTAATGTTTGGCACTTATGACGCAATCCAAAAACCACTTTTGGAATCTAACTTAAACACGAGATTAGCAAAAGTCATTGCAGCATTGGTAGCTGGTACAGCGGAAGCTACGTTAACGCCATTTGAACGTGTACAAACATTACTTCAGAACAACCACTATAATAAAAATTTTATAAATATGCGACATGCAATAAAAGTTATTGCTACTGATTATTCAGTGTCTGAATTTTACCGTGGTCTTACACCAATTTTGTTACGTAATGGGCCTTCTAATATTTCTTTTTTCTTATTGCGCGAAGCTGCCAATTCATATATTGTGATACCCACTAGTGCGTGGACTGGCTATAAATTGTTTAAAGAGTTTCTGACCGGGGCATTTATTGGTGCTTTAAACAGTGCTCTTTTTTATCCATGTAATGTACTCAAAGTGCACATGCAAAGCAACTTGGGTGGCCCATTTAAAAGTATTAAACAAGCAGCAACCGAAATATATCAAGAACGTGGAAATAGAATATCATATTTTTATCGAGGAGTGCACATGAATTATACGAGGTCATTTATCAGTTGGGGCGTGGTTAATGTCGCTTATGAAAATTTAAAGCATTTTTTGAAAAATAATTAAGTGACATGTAATATTAGATCATTATTTTTGCTTCTTCAAAATATTTGATTCACTAATTTAATGTGTTTTTTGTTGTTTAATATTTATTACACTGAATTTCTTAATAAATACTGTTATTATAGTTACAACCTGAGTATTTTTTTTTTTTTTTTTATGTATTGTTTAAAACCTGAGTAATTATATATTTTATTATTGTAGTAATGGATTATTTTAATAGGTACATCAACTCAAGAATGTTTTGATTCAAATTAATTCTATACAGAAATTGGCTTAATAGAGGGCGAATATAAACCTAAAATAATTTTGTATAGATGACTATAGCTCAAGCAAAGGTTGTGCCATGAAGATTTGAAATAATTATTTTTTTAAATTCTAATCATGGTTATAAATTTATGTATTATAACAATAATTTCAACAAAAAAATCAATATACCTATCACAATCTGTTACCAAAATAACTTGTATAGTATTGAAATTGTTATGAGTATAAATTGGACCCTATTTAAATATCAATATATATAAAAAAATTGACTTAAGTGACAAAGAAGATTAACAATCATGATTAAAATACATAAATTTGCTTTGAAAAAAAATTGACTAGTATTAATAAAGCAGTCAAAAAAATTTCAACCAAGTGTCCATTGCAATGAAGATTTTTAAATTAAATTAATAGAATTATAATAAATAAATTATGCTTTTAGTATTTAACAATATTTTATTATCATTAATAGGTATGGTTAGGTTTGACATAATATAATTTATTATTAAAGTATTTTGTATATTTTTATGTTGATTGTTGAAGAATACTAATTATGTATAAATAATAATAATCAGTCGTCAAGCATAGGTACATAATTTATTTAAAGGTAAAAATCTTATGTTATTTTATTCTAAAATAAAATTTAATTGATCAGCAGCATAACAATATTTTAAATGTTATCATCAAAACTGTTTGGTTGTAATTACATCTTGAGCAAATTCACTGAAAAGTCTTAAGTTTCCACAGGAGTTAATAGAATTATATTTCAAAAAAATTTCTAGTAAGAAAATCATTTGATAAATTTAGTTCGTTTTTTTCTTTGGATTGAAAAATGTTAAAATTTGTTTAATTAATTAGGTTTAAATGTCTTGATACATTAAAATCGTATATGTCTGGTAGGTTATTAAATTTAAGTAAATTATTTTGTTTGTGAAAATTGGAATAAAAGTTATAAATTAGGATTATTAATTTATAATGTTTATTAATATTGTATGAGAAAATATTTTAGTAATTATTATAATATGTGATCTGTTTTTGGCAAATATTAGTTCAATTTACCATATTGTTTAGTAAACTTAAATTTAATAGATTTATGACTCAATGACCAATATTTTAAACACTTACCATACTGTTGAGCAACTATTCTTTTTTTTTTCAAATTGTGAAATATAAATATTCTAAAGTCTATTGCATAAATGATAAACATACATAATATTTTTAAGAATAATAATTTAAGATTTAGGTAAAATAGGTAATTATTTACTAATTATTTTAAATTAAATAACACATATCAAATTCTCATAATTGAATTTTTATTATATTATAAAAAAACATTCAACTTTTAAGTTTAACCATACTTACTCCATGCAAATTATTTATCAGTAATACACACATATAATTTGAAAGAATACTATTTATACATTAAAAAAAAAAAATTATATTATCTTTTAATATTGTAATTTTATGTTTATAAATCATAATTAATATCTTGGAATAAAATATAAAACACTATTTTTAAAACATAAAATAATTAACTGTTTTATTAAAAGTAAAAGTAAAATACAATTTATGTAATATTATTTTGTACCATGTTACTTGTTAAAGAATATTATCTAGCATAATAAAATCATAGTTTTAATGTTATATAATATACTAATAAAAAAATAAAATGAAATGAATAATTAAAAAAAATCAGATAATTTAGACATTTTCTTTAGTAATCTGAGTAAGGCTAATGAACCATGTTGTTGTTTTTTTATAAAAATAATAAGCGATTACTTTTCAATGATAGTAATTTTTAACTCTGGGATCACAACCTTCCTTGTATATAATACCGTTCTTAACGATAACATATTCTTGTTTCATCATATCATCAAAATATTTTACTACAGCCGACTTGCAATACTTCCATACTTTAACTGCACCTTTCTTCACAGTTTTTAATACCTTCTTTTGCTTTGAATCAGGCTTATAATCTGCTGTTCCTTCGTATTTTATGAACATATTTCTGATTCTCCTGTAATTCAAAATAAGCTTAATAGAACTTTAGTATAATATTAAAACACATAAAATTCTTAGTTTTTATGATTAATTATTTGCCTTTTCCAAAAATTCTCCAAGAGGGTTAAAAATAAAATGGTCAAAAATTACTTAAATTTATTTTTATTTTTTGGGTGCCTATAATTGAGATATTGTTGACACCACAATAGAAGACTTCCTTATACAATCACAAGTAAAATAAAAAGTTTTTATTGTTTGATTTATATTATATAAATTGAAAATTTTGCAAAATAATAAAAGTAGTAATATCGGGAGTAATATAGAAAATGTAAATTTTAAATTGGAATTCAATGATAAATCATTGAATGTAAACAATGATTTTAAGTAAAGCTAGTTTGTCATTCTATAATTTATTTAACTATTAGTGATGCAGTAAGTTAAATTAATTTTTGGTCAAAACATTTCATTTATTATACTATTAAAATATTTTATTTTTTATAGCTTACATTATCTAAATTAATATAGCTCAGAGAATTATTAATAGGTATTTAATTATTATAATAGTAATTATATTATGGAAAAGAACTTCTGAGTCATTACAGACCTAATGTAGAAATGTATGAATAGGTTTATGGAGTCAACCATTGTAGACAATGGCATACAATTAATCTAAATATTTAGAAAATGTAATAGTGTATATAAATTTAATAATATACTTTTAAGTTTAAAATTCCAATAAAAAAAATATTCTTGAACTAGGTAGATAGATACAACAAAATAATTGAAACTGTTCTTTTTGATTTAAACATCAATTTCTATCCGAATGGGAAATTTAAATGGGTATAGTGAAAAAATCTTTAATAATTTTAAATTGCTTTAACAGGAACTTATAAGGAACTTTGTATTAAACTAGCTTTTTAACAGAACATTTTTTTTTAAACTACAATTTTATTATAGAAAAAAATAACAAGTGTCAATAAAGAGCTTAAAAAGAGCAAAAATATTTTCAAAATTATTTTATTGATACAAAATATTTACATAAACATTTGGTAAAAAATGAAATCATCTATGATTTTTTCTTTATGAATATTTTAAAGTTGAAACTGGTTTTATGTAAAATTTCTGCTTTTTTATTTTATTTTTTAAAATTATTAAGAAAAATATTTGTATTTTTTTACTTATGACTTCTTTAAAGTACCTACTAGTTAGATTTGTTTTCCTACCAGGATAAAAAATAGAAGTAGAAAATTGAAGAATTTTTTTAAATATAAAAAGTGTTTTTAGACAAAAATACAACACAACAATTTAAAATCATTACATTTATTATTCAGCTTAGAATCAAAAAGAAGTGATAGGTATGATAGTTTTGATTTAGTGATTGATTTGTTAATAACATAATATAAATATTATTAGGTAAGAAAATATTAAAAAAACTTATATTTATATGGATGTTTGGAAGATGATAGATACATTGAATAAGAAATAAAATAATAAAATAAATGAATTTATTACATAATTTCAGAACATATTATCTAATACATGACGTGTTGTTTCATGTTTAGAGTTATAAACCATGTAAATAATTTTTGTATAATACTTATATTAAATAATATTTCAAATGATAATTTTACTGATTAAGTTCGTGGAAATAAATATATTAAACAATGATTTAATATTTAACTAAATTTTATGTTTTAAAACAAAGAGAGATTTAAATAAATGTTCTGTAGATTAATAGGGCATAGTGCATAGGCCATATTTGTAGGTCAAAATACATCTTTTTAAAGGTTATACTACTAATAGGTAAATGCTATTTAGTAAAATAAAAATATTATATTATTATACTTGGAAAACATACTAAAATATTATTAATTAAGAAGAATGGATTATATTTAATAAATGTATTATATATTATCTAAAGGTATATTTAATTATTACTAGAATTTGGGACTTATAGCATTTCCATATCCACCAAAGATGTAGTAAAACATAACAGTGATAAAAAAGTATGTTTTATAGTATAGAAAATTTAAATATAAAATTTTATTTGGGTCATATATAAGCACATATTTTAGTGTTTTTTAGAGCTATAAATCCCAAATCCTGTTATTACATATTAGATTAATAATAGCAAGATACTTTTTATTTAAGAGGGTTCAAATGATTTATTATAATTTAACATTGTGGTAATGGAAATTACTTACTACATTTAGAAAATATATAAATATGATGATCCTTATTTTTTTAGATAATTTTTTAAACTATAATGCTGTTTTTAAATATTTAAGTAGGTAAAAAATTATGAGTAAATAATTAAAATTAAAATTTTAGATTATAATTAATTTGTAGTTTTTTTTTAAAATAATTTATTTTGTTATTATAAATCTTCTTAAAAAATAGCAAGTATTTTTTTAATTATATAAATATTTAAACTAGTTTATTTGCTAAATTAATAGTCTACTATCATTTAAATTCAAGTCTCTAGTAGACTACTACTTTTATAAATGACAAATTAACGACTAGATATTTAAGTAATAAGGCTTGAAAAAATCCAATTAACATTTTTAAGCAAGCAAAATGAAATTTTTGGTGTTATAGGACTAAGAAGGCGACAATTTTTTTATTATTTTCATTACTATTTACTTTATATTGTAATTTTTTTGTATATTATGTTATATATTAGGTATATATTATGTATAAGTGTAATTTTATTAAAATTTAATTGTTTTCCCATTATTCTACTATGAGAGCCAACGTTAACTTAATAATCAGTTAAGTTGTAAATTTATAGTTTTCACATCTTCATAATTTTTATTAAATTCTACATCTAATTAGTCTAATAATAATAATAATAATGTAACACAAAAAAAGTAATATCTATTACCTATTTTCTGTAGTACTTGCAATAATACAAAAAACAGTATTTTTATATAATACTATTATTTACAATTTGCATATTTTAATACAAAAGCTCTGAATTAATATTTTTGCTTAATACAATTTTATTAAAATTAATCTACCTCACTTGATTTGGTTTAATATTTTGTTTTCATAAGATTGAGAACATATAATAAAAAATTGTAATTACATATGAAAATTGTTCTTTAGATATTAATTATATTATATCAAGAGTAGGGTTAATAGATTGATTGATTAGAATGTTTATGATCTAAAAAGGGGAATCTAATTTATTTAAAGACAATTACGCAGTCAAATATGAAATAAAAAAATTGAATTATTTTTATTAGTTTAAGTATACACTATACATATTTAATAAATTTAATTAATTTGGTTATGGTTATCAAGTAGGTAGTTCCTTATTTTTAAACATAGAAAAATTGTTTATTTTACCAAACTATCTAAATAGCAATATTTTTTTTAATATAGACTGCATTTAAATACACTCAACTACTGTAAATAAACAAATAGCTCAGAATAATCTTCTGAGGATAATCTTAGATAAAAGCTGAGATTATCAAATAAGAAATATGCGAGGAAATATGTATTTAGAATTTAATGTTCAACAAGTTAAATATTTTTTCTTTAAAATTTCTATTACCTTAACTACTAATATATTACCTACAAAATTATTATACTTATCAAATTCTTCTCAATTTTAACCATAGCCCTATTAACTAATCAGTTTATGATTTTAATACTTGATTCAAATTAGATAGGTAATATTATTACTTCGATTATTACCCTTAGTAACTAACTCTTTTGCATAGTCTTCTTTTTTTGTAAGGTATTTCAAGTATCTTTAAAATTATCCTTAACAAATAGTGTGATAATTCAAATAACAACACATACAAAATAAGGTAAAAATTTAACCTAAGCTTTCTTCCTAAACCTCTACATTATATCAAAGGGATTTATAATTTGGCCTGCCTTGTCTAGAAGTGCACAATTATAATAAATAATAGGCATTTAAGTTATAAACATATTAAATCCCCGACGTTTCTAATCCTAATAATACATGAAGATTCACGGCTATATTATAATTTAATTATTTAATTAATGTTCAGACGCTCGCAAAAAAAAAAATTAGATTCTGAACGAAGTGATGAATGTATTGATTTTACAATGATGTTTTTTTTTGTGTGTGTACACAGCTTAACTTGTCGAAATAATGCTTAAATTTCAAACTTCAGAGGTGGTTTTCCGATGATAATATCTTTGGTGCATTATAGAGATCAAAAGTAAATATTTTCCAATAGTTTTCAAAAAAAAGTGACGGAAAAACGGGAATTTTTACGCAAAACCAGTTTCCACCAAATCGAGTTTTTTATATGGTTGTAAGTTGTAACTTATAATTCAAAAACTAATTACTGTAAATACTTGAATTTTTCACCAAATGTTTATATTAATGTTATTTATAGTTAGGATGTTGATGACCTAAAATACACACAAAATTGCCTTAACAACTTCAAAAACTGAAATTAAAAATCATCTAAAATATCTAATTAAATAGGTGAAAAAATGTATTTAAAAATAATAATTTTTACAAGAGGTATGGGTGTGATAGTAATTTAAAATATGAATTATAATATTAATAAACAATAGTATACATTTATATTTTAAGGATTATTTAAAATTATTAATAATTATTAAAAAATAAAATATAAATAAAAAAATAAAAATAATAATATTAAAATTTTTTTTTTAATGTTACATTAAAAATACATTTTCTTTAAAATAAAAAATTTGATAAAAATTCCCCCCCCCATGAATAAAAACTACAAAAATGACTTAAAAATGACGTAAAAAATAAAAAAATGCATTTATAGTTAAAAATGAACAAAAAAGCAAAAAATGCAAAATAAAATTAGAATATTATGCATCAAGGGAGCATGAACCAAATTTTTAGCTAAGATAGCATTGTATAAAATGAAAGGAAAAAAAATGAAAAGTCATCAACATCCTAACTCTAGTTATCTATATATAGTTAACATTTCAAAATATTTTGATATTTTTTGAGCTATTTATAGGCAATTGAAATTTTCGATTTTTCTAAGGATTATTTTTTTGAAGTGTCGATAAAAAAATGTTGGGCGTCCAAAAAAACTTGAAAATTTAATACAAGGTTCCTTATGAGTTGTTCTTACTGTAGCTAAAAAAAATTAAAAATTGTTAGTCGTAATTTTTTTTATAAGCGTTTTTACTGCAAATTTTTACGAAATGTATCAAAATCACGAAAATTTGCAAGTAATTTTGTAGTTGAAAAATTATAAAATTGTTTGTATTTTATTTAAGGTTAAATAATTCAACACTAAGTTTTTCATAAATAATTTTCTTTCAAATAGCTGTAGAGAAATCTCTAAACATTAAAATAGGAAAAATGTTATGTGCGTTTGAATTTTAAATGTTTACGAAATCGCGTACCTAACGATAACGATTTATCTTCAAACGAATTTAAATACCTATTTATTATAATTCAAAAAGTATAAGTCGTAGATATACTTGAAAATGTCACCAGTTATTTAGATTAGCATTTTCTTTATATGATTTCATTTTTTAATTATTTCGCTTATTTATATACATTTGAAGTAGGTATTCGTTTTTGTTTAGTTTTTTTTTTATATAAATATCGATAAAATTTTTTTAGCCGAGTCAAAATACTAGAAAATTTAATACAAAGTTCCTTATAAGTTATTCTTATAGCGATTAAAAAATTATAAGAATACATAAGCACAGTTTTTTATTATTAGCATTTGAAGTTCAAATATTGACAACAATTCGTCAAAATCGTGAATATTTGCAAATTATTTTTTAAGTATAATTCATAAAGTTGTTTGTATAAGTAGCTAAGAGTTGAAAATGTAATGCAAGATTTTCCATAAGTTTGGCTTACAATAATTATAAAAGAACTTAAATTTTGGTGTAGGTATTCAGGTCATTAAAACATAGGTAAATCACCTTTTTCATCAACCACTGGGAATTATATCCTAGGCTGATAAATCATCTTTTTTAACAGGTATTGCACTTTGAAAACCGGTAAATTTGGGTTGGGTATTCGAAATATAAATTTTTTTGTATACTTTTTTTAATATCATTAAATGTAAGTATCGCATAATATTAAACCGGTTTTTGTTATTATTATTAAAAAAATAGCACCGCCGTGACCGCGAAAACGTTGACCGGACCACATTATTATGTACATATAAACACAATACTAAATAAAAAACGGAAAACGTTATGCTAGTTCTTCGGTCTGCTGATAAATGTAAACAATACAGCATAAAATTCACTTACTTTTTCCGATGAATTTGGTATGAAATCGAATTGAAATATTCTTTACAGATGGTAAACACGGTTAAAAAAACTGGAGCCCCTACGCTGTGTGATACGTCTTCATCGACTGACGCTGCGACCCTAACGATAAAATCTCTATAATGACTATTGAGTATTGGATATTTTGTGAAAGTGGTTTGTACTTTGGTCTTAATTCAGTCTCAGTGTAAGTCGCTCTCCTCAGGAGTCTATTTTTTTTTTTTAACCGCATGACAGCATGTGTATTGGAGGCATTTCAGCATTTGGCATAACAGTCATACCACTCATACCAAACATTTGGATACCGTATTTCTCATTTCAAATTTTTAATCATTTTTTAATTTTTAACGTTATCATTCGTTCGCTACTCGTTGAGTGAAAGTGAATCAGTGATAACAACGATTGTTTGGTTTAAAATTTTTTTACCGAACTCAATTAATTACTGTTGAATCGTTTATTATATCATAATTTATGGCTGATTCATTGAGTTGAAGAATGTACATTGAACAATGTTACTTTTTAAAAAAATGACTTTTTAATTTTTATAAGCTACAAGCTTAGATCAGAAATCCTAAACACGATGAGTTATTTTACAGAATTTGATTCGTCCGTTTTTTAATTATAATTACACAATTATACAGACCGTTGTTGGCTTAAATCTCTGTAACTAAGTAGGTAATTCGATTTCACGATTGCTTGTTTTACGTGTTATCATGTATAACTAACCAATGATGTAAATGTTGATGTTTTTTAATAGGTAAAGAGATTCCACCTTATAAGTACAACGTTGTATCGATAACTTAACTATGGATGATTTTTTGCGACTTGTGACTTCAGATTTTGAACACATAGCATCTAATACTGGGTTTCGATTCAATCAATATAATGGATCGGTTGATTGGGAATATTTAGGTAATTTTCATACAATACATAGGTATATATTATATAATATCTTAATATTGTTTTTTCTTTGAATTGATCTGTGTAGAAGAATTTGTCATTGGTGATATAGTTGATAACGCTGATGTAAAGAGTTTGTCAAAGCTTGTAGCCAGTGTTCTTAGTTACAATATTGAAAAAATGAGTGTGTCTAAAAAAATTTTTCGTCTTTCACAATTGATAATAGACTTTTTGTTACATTACAAAAACCATTCAACTTTTAAGTTCAATGAAAAAGTATGTATACCGTTTTAATTTTAAGAAGATTGACATCAATAACTTTTAATTAAATTATTAAAAAAAATTATTAATACTTATAAATAATAAATAAATATTTATCTATCTAGGTAGATTCAATGGCACTTTGTGAGTTATGTGGAAAGATGTTCATGGATAATTCTTATTTGAAATATCATTGTTTCCGTCGACATAAACTTAACTCATGCACTTTTACAAATTCTCTAGACAATGAATATGTTGATAGTTTAAAATCAGAAATCCTTCAACTTCAAACTCAATTGAAAGAAACTACATTAACTCTTGAGAATAAATTAAAAGTAAAGTATATTATAAGATTGTACCCATTTATACTATGTGTTTATTTAATCCTTAATCGGTATCGGTGTTAGTGTTTTGTTAACATTAAACTTACATATAATAAATACCACTTGTCCAAATAAAAATAAATTGTTTTGAAATACCATATATCTCTTATTCTATTAATATTATACTGAGATAACAACAAAACTAATATAAACACATCTATTTGTGAATATTATAACCAGTCAAATTTTGCAGTACCGTTCAGTTAGCAGAAATAAACTACTCCATTTACTACTTGTCCGACATGCAATAACACAAACAAGTTTTTTTATGAGACAGTGATTTGTTTAATTTTTATATTATATATTTTTTTCTATTTGTTTTTAATTTTTCATACATACAGTTTTAATGAAAATTGATATAAAATAATGAAATAATTTTAGGATATAGCTAGATAAACATTTTTACCTTTGTTTCACTATTTTAAGTACATTAAATAATTTACAGGACCAATAAAATGATAATGTTAACATAACGCTAACATGATATCAATTGTATTACAAAACATAGCGATACCTATGACGGGTTAAAATTGAAGTATTATATTTTATGATTTTAGAATTCTCAAATGTACTTTGATGAACATGACCTAAATAACTGTAATTTTGTTCATAAAAATAAATTATCATACCATGTAAGTTATTTATGATGTTCATTGATTTGGAGTATTTTAGTCAATAATATTAAATTTGAATTTTATTTTTAGTTAATACCTCAACCCTATGATAACCCTATGCAGATACAAGAAATGTATTGGAAACAAAAATATGAAAGCTTAGAAGAAAATTATAATACTCTTAAAAATGAATATGAAAAAAGTCAAAGTTCTACTAAATCTAAAACTAGTAACTATATATTTTTTTTTAATCTTATTTAATTTAATTAAAGTTTATAAATACTGGTTAAATTAGCTTTACCATTAAAATTTTGTTTGTTTCAATTTAAACTATATCTTAGTATAGCATACATTGAGTTGCTGTCGTACAGCGGTTCTCAAACTTTTTTTTTCGTAAAGCCCTTGAGATGCTAAAAAAAACTCACAGAGTCCCAAAAACTTGAAATACCAATTTTACAACTCATAAAAAATTATGGATCAATAATTTGCTAGTATACCAACTTTATACAATATAAATGTAACTTGTAACGATTTGACAAAATAATAATAATACATGTACTTGATTCAGATGTGCCCGCCAGGGTGTATTGTAAGGCACTATCGAGCATTGTTTGTGATACTGAGAAAAAATTTCGCTCTGTTGGAAATACATTTTTATGTTGTTGCTAATATTATAATTTATAACGATAATGTTATGGGTGAGAAGGTTGGTAAAATGGTTTGAAAATTATGTTTTTTAAAAATCAAAAACCACTGATGTCACAATTTTGTAGGAATTATGCGTATTTTAGTGAAGTAATTTTCAAATGTTAAATTATTTTAATAGTTGTTCAGTTATAAGTATTATTTTAAAGATTATTTTTCGGAAGTCGATTACCTTATCAGTAGGTACTTGCTTACGCCGAACATAGACATAGTTCCCATGTATATGTAAGTTGTATAATTTAGTATTATGTATAGGTATTGTATAATACACTATTTAGTATTTATATGTGTTATAAATATAATAAGTAGCGGGCCTTAATTTCTTTCGATTCAATTTTAGTAATTTCACTGATAATTTATTATTTTACAAATCGTCAGCTTTCTACTCATTGTATTGGTATATTGTATTCATATTTGAAGTACAATATTAGTTTGAGAGTGTACCTAATATCTAGCGTAGTATTTATATTATTCAAATATATAGGCTACAGGCACATTTTGGCAAGTACCTATTTACCTATATAGTATACTTATTACTTATAGTATACTTATATGTGAAATTTATGTACAGTTTTTGTGAGATCGCTTAATTAGATTTTAATCATTTATTTGACTTTTATACTTTTCATATTTCATAGTAAGCTGCAATAATAAAATACATTTTTTGGTCAAAATGTATTCATTTTTGCAAAGTTTTTAGTTATATTGTTATATAATTATATTTTTAGTACATTTATATAAAGAATTATATTTTATTATAGTTAAGAGTAGAATTATAAATGTGACCTGTGATAGAGGTGTAGAGGGAATTTAATGCCTTGTTGACTTAGGTAGAAGGTAGAACTTCTGAACTTCTTCCATAATGGCTATGGGTTTTCCACTGCCATGAAGAAAACCTGACATGTTTATTAATTATAATGATAATGATATGGTATTATCTAATTATTACATCCAAAATCTTAAATTATGTTTCAGTTTTAGATCATAAATATCAACAGTGTGATTTTTATAAATCTGAAAAATCCTCAAAGTGTATACAGACAAATATTTTAATTGAAAAATCAACACCTGTATGTTCTCCAAAACGACCACCTCGGAGAATTGATGTAATACCTGTGGATGATTATAAAGGAATCTGTAGTATGGATATTTCAGATATAGATCAAACAAATTTAGATGGTTATCAGTGTAATGATAATTTAAGCTCAGACAAAGATTTTTATGAATTAAAGAAATTAAGACTGGAAGCTCGTATGAATATTGATGATAACAATGTTTGTGAAAATTTGTCAGAGCCTTTGTTGTCTTCCGACTTAGTAAACAGTATAAAAATTGTACTGATACTTGGTCAAACTCGAGTTAATGAATTATTTAAAAATGTCCCATTAATGGATTTAATAAAATTTGAAATTAAAGATTTAGTTAACAAAAGGTTGGAAGATCATTATAGTTTTGTGGATGGGATGGATGAGAGTGTAGAGCAGGATAATTGTTTACATGAAAAGGTATTAATAATTATTATTACATACTTACTAAAATATTTATGTAATTAATTTTTTTTTGTTTTTATTAAAAGATTGAAAATCAAATGTGTTCTGAAGTTTCTATTTGTGAAGACAATAAAAATGAATCACATAGTTCTCCTGAAATTGATTGTAATAAAACTTCAGTTAAAAAAAATAAAACAGTTATGTCAAAATTAAAAAAGAAAGCAAAGCGCCTTAGCAATATATTTTCTCCAAGTAATGTATTTATTTTTATATCTGTTAATACATAGGTGTAATAGTAAATGTAAACATATATTACACCACATTCATAATATATTTTTTAATTTGTTTAGGTACAAAAACTAAAATAATAGAAGTACAACCATCTACCACACAAGACCCTGAAATTTCACAATCAAATGAACAATGTAATAATGATAATGGTAATGCATGACTTCCATAATGACATGTATGCATTATTATCATAATTATAAAAAAAAATACACATGAATCAATAAATATTTTTAAAGAAAGTTAATTATATTATGTATTTATATTTTTTTTTGAAAATAAAGTTTTATTTTTTGTTATATTAAGTACTTATTGCATAACTTTTTATAAAAATTTTCATTTATTCAATTAATTTAACTGGTTATGTTTAGTACAATTTCTCACTTTCAGTTAATTTCTGTGATAAAATAAAAAACTATATTGTTTTGAATAATATAATAAAATATTTAATTTTATTGTGTTTTTATAATGTAAATTGTAAGGTTAATAATTTTTTAATTTTATTAATCAGAATATTTTATAAAAATGCTGGTTTAAAAATTGATGTAGAATGTTATTATTATAAATACAAGGCCTTAACTACATGTCTACATTGGACATTGGTCAAAGTAGACTGTTATTAATTTATAAACATTTAAAGTTCAGATTATATTATAAGCAATGTAATATGAAGGCTTCAAGAAAAACCATAAAATTAATTGTATACTAATCTGTTTCTCCACTTTTAAAATTAGCCTAGTTAGTCATAGAATGCCTTGCAGTTTATATTTACTATAATAAATTATAGTTTATAACTAAGATCTGGATTTAAATGCATTTGTATATTTTTTCAAACAGTCCAAAAAGTAGTTAGATAAATGGATTAGATATATTTTAAAATTCAACATACCTATTACAATTTGTATAATATTATAGTATATGAGTATACTTATTTAATTTTAGATAATAAGTATTTTGTGGGTCAGTAGCAGATCATTAAGTGGGTGGGAAAGTGTGAATGCTGAAATGGTTGACATCTTATTTTTTTGTATACATACCTACAGGTGATATTTTATAATATAGAATATAGATAGACTATATAGCTTATTGGTGGTAGATATACTGGTACTATTAAGATAAAAAAGCACCTATAAATTATTCATTTCATTATTGTATACCATTATACCTTTTTATGTTATGATTAATGATCATAAAAATAGATTACGACATATTATGTGTTAGTGACAACTTCTTGACTGCTATTAATTCATATTCAATAAGTTATCTATGTGACTATGCTATGATAAAGTAATATTATAAGGGTGATTTGACTTATAAAATGCACTATATGATGAGCAAAATAAATGATAAAGTATATAATAAATAATAATATTGTATAAAAATTAATACCTAATTTGCATTGAATAAAGAAAAATTTTATTTTTATTTTTTATTAAAATTTGGTTTTTTCCAGGGGAATTAACCAGTTCGTCGACGAATGATGAAAAAAGTAGGTATTTAACATTTAAGAAACTACACAAACATAATAAATATACCAACATTATCATGTTCCTTATCAAAATTGTCAAGCAGTAGAAATTAAAATTCGCCGAATATGAACTAAATACGTTTTATATACTGGTTATTAGTTACCTATAGACAGAATTAGGAGAATTCTTAAGGGGAGGTAGCAATTTTTATATTTTTGTTATTTTTGTGTTTGTGTATAGCATAACTAGTCGAAATAATACTTCAATTTCAAACTTAAGAGGGGGAGGGAATGGTATCCTATGGCATAGTGAATATACTTGGTGTATTATAGAGGACAAAAGTAAACATTTTCCAACAGTTTAAAAAAAAATCCAGAAAAACAAAAAAAAAAAGTGACGGAAAAACGGGAATTTTTACGCAAAACCAGTTTTCGACCAAATTGATTTTTTTATATGGTTAATAACCATAGGTTACCTAACCTAACCTAACCATTGGTTATAACTCAAAAATTAATCACTGTAACTAGGTACTTGAAATTTTCACCAAATTTTTGTATTATTGTTATCTATATACAGTTAAATTTTCAAAATATTTTGATTTTTCTGAGAATTTTTTTTTGAAGTGTTGTTAAAAAAAATTTGGATGGCCAAAAAACTTGAATATTTAATACATAGTTACTCATAAGTCATAAGTTATTTTTATAGTGATTCAAAAATTATAAAAATACATTGGAACAATTTTTTTCAATTAGCATTTGAAGTTCAAGTATTGACAAAAATTTGTCAAAATCATGAATATTTGCAAATTATTTTGTAGGTATAATTCATAAATTGTTTTAATTTGAGTTGAAAATTTAATACAAGATTTTCCATAAGTTTGGCTTACAATAATTATAAAGAACTTAAATTTTAGTGTATTCAGGCCATTAAAACATAAACCACCTTTTTCACTTAACACTGGAAATTATATATTAGGCTGACAAATCATCTTAGTTCAGAATCGTTTTTCGTATACAATGATACTTATCATTGGATTCAAATTTAACACCTATAATATATAATAGTGATCCACATAGCACCTAATGTACAACAGAGCGGTACCCATACTTACCTGCTTTTTTATTACTACACTGTAAGTTATTCCTTATTTTTATTTTTATTGCACATTTTGTATTATTTTGTTGTGGTATATACATTTTTTTCACAAGAGCAATGGTTTTAAACAGAAACAATTAAAACATTTTTTCTTATGTATATTTTTAATTTATCCAAGAATTCAAAAATAATTTAACTTTGTTTAAAAAGCTATCCTAATTTTAAATAGGTACCTATGCGGGTAATTGAGTATGAATTTCATAAATTTTACCCCGCCGTGAACAATAAAAGGTGTATTAAAAAATAAATAGGTAACTAAAGAAATAATTTTAAAATTTCATTTATAAAGTTGTTAATTTACACGCTGGTTTTCGAGTTGTGTTTTAAATTAGAAATAGTTGATGTGCATTTATTTTAATCTTGAGCGAATATTCATCGAATATAGGCTAAAGCACTATACGATACGTCGATACATCTCGCATTGTCTATATCATAAGTTACATTCGCAATATTCGCATAACAATATAGGGTTAAAAGTTATGGGTATCTACTTATTTCTTATAACAATAAAATCATCATTACCTAACTACATACACAATTTTATATAATATATTATTTTGTTTTAAATAGGTTTCAAAGTGATTATGAATTATTATTTGAACTTCAAATTATATTGTCTGTAAATTTATCGATAAATTGTATGTTGCATACATTGCTGCCTTTGTAATTCTGATTCATGTATGTTGTAGATATGTATAAATCTTAAACACCAAATTTCAGTGCTAACTTATATGGCATTGATGTGGAAATTCTATCCTCATTAATACATATGTTATCGAAATATTGTACTGAATTAAAGTAGTTATACCTGCATATTATTAATTTCTGTTTAGATAATTTGTAGATTCATTATTTCAGTATTCATCGATAGTGATTACGGAGTGCACGCGATATGCATATAGGAACAAGACCAAACTAAATTCTAAGTAGGTTCTTACATTATAATATGTATTATAAGAATTGTACCTATATGTGATCGAATTCTGGAATTTTTAATTTTACAATAATCGGTATCAATTACCAAAACCTCATCAAAACTTGTTTCCGGGTGTAAGGATATCTGGAAAGATTAGCATGTATAGATCAATGAAAGACAACAATTGTTATAAATTAAAAATCCCTATTGTTTATTGTAATAAATATGAATAACTAATTTATTTGACAGTACACACAACTATATTAATATAACATATAATTATTATATTATTATCTATACAATAGCTAAAATAAACTAATTACACGATAATTATATGTAAAATACAGCTGATTTGTTGCTAAAATCTAGTGAAAACGAATTCCATTTACAGATTAGGGCTCATTTAATCCGTGAACCGGATTCGTTTTTGATAAGCTTTACAATAATAATCAAACGAAATATTAATCTACATTGGTAAATATTGTCGCAATGATTCTAATAATTATAAATATCACATTGTTTTATTATACCTTATGTCTTATGTATATGTTATTACTTATATTATACACGAAACAATAGATTTAAGAATAATAATTAAACATTTTAAAGTACAGTTTTGATGTTACCCTGTTCAAAAACACATAATATTATTTATTTACACGAATAAATCTTTAAGTCATTATAATAAAAAGATCTATAAAAATCTAAGCTAAACCGAACGTGTAGGTACTACACATATTTTTAGTTATTTATATCGATTAACGTATAAGCCAATAAATTATGGTGGTTTTTTTTCTTTTCTTTTCCTTTTTTTTTTTTTTTTTTTATCAAGACACTATTTAAAAGTATATTTACAACATTTCTATCACGTATATAATAATATTTATATGTATATATTACAGTATTATTATAATAAATAAAGTTATGATTATTGTAAGAATATGTTATAATATTGTGCCGTAAATGCTCCCACGAGGTTTATTGGGTTCCCGAAGTTTATGAGGAGACGATGTCCATCGAAAGTAGGTACCCGGGGTGATAAAATTATGACTACTAAAACCGTTCGGATTCTAAAATGCGGTCAGGGTTTATTTCCGATGGGCCGCTGTGCAACTTCCGGCGATCGGGCGTCGATCCGGAAACCAATACGTAGGTATATAATCGCGTTTTCAGGAACAGAAACGTCGCAGGAATACGCGACGCGCTCGCGTATTGGCGGCGGCGGACGTGGGCGGGGCCTATGATATATGGAAGTCGCCCTTCATCAGCCTGGTCAGCGTCTTCTTGAACTGGTGGTTGGCCAGCGCGTAGCAGAACGGGTTGATGGGGCTGTTGGCGTAGCACAGGAAGTACGAGAACAGGAACAGCCGCTCGTTGGTGCACGGCGGGTTGGAGCAGAAGCCCTCGATGAGCGCCAGGACGTGGTACGGCGTCCAGCAGGCCACGAACGCGCCCAGTATGAACGATATGGTCCGGAACGCTTTCCGCGCCCTGTTCTCGGACTTGGACTTTTGCCGGCCCGACACTTTGGGCCGTTTCACTTTCAGCCGCTTGCCGATGGTCCGGACAAAGTCGCCTCGAGAACTGCCCTCTCGCTTGTCGCCGCCGCCTCCGCCGCCGCCACCTCCACCGCCGCCGCCTCCACTCTTGGTCGTCTCGGACGAAGATTTCTCGCCGGTACCGGTGGCCGGCGCGTCGCCGTCGTCGCCGTAGTCGTCGCCGTACCCGTCGTCGTCGTTGTCGTTACCACCTCGGTCGCCGCGCCTCGCCACGACCACGGTCGTGGTACCGGTGCCGGCGGCCGCCGAAGCGGAACCGCGATGGCGGACGCCGTCCATGACGACGGCCGTGTTGACCTTGGCGACGACGGGGCCGCTGGCGGACGAGTGGCTCATCTGCTGGGCCGCGGCCGCCCGGATGAGCGCGGCCTGCAGCAGCGACGACGAGGCCGCGGAACCGTGGGCCGGAGAACACTGGGCCGAAGACATGGTCTCGTTCATCGAGCTGGTGCTGTTGGTCGGACTCTCGAACGTCGGCGACCCGATGACGATCGAACTGTCGTCCATGAAGTGCAGCTCGCTGGTGTCCATGCCGACGAGCGCGTCCACCCGACTGTCGGGCGGCGGCGAAGGCGTGTCGGGCGGCGTCTGGGGTCGCGGTTGACTGCAGTTGACGACGGCGGCGTTTGAATACGACCGGACGATCGGACTACCGTGGTTGCAGTTGTTGTTACCGGACGAGTACGGTATGAGATTGTCGGACGGCGATAGGTGTATGCCGCTGTTGGACCGCTGCACGAGCGCCGACTGGACGATCAGTTCGGCTACGGACTTTTTGCGCGGCCAGTTGATCTGCTGCTGCTGTTTCTCGCCCGTCGTGCTCTCCTCGTCCGACTCGAAAGCCGGACTGCTCGACCGCTCCTTGTCCACCACCACCACGGCCGTCGAGTTCCGGTCGTCCGGTCCCGCGTTCCTGCAACCCGCCGCCGCCGCCGAGTTCTCGTCGAAACCGGATTTGCCGCCCTCGGCCTGCTGTCGTTGCTGCTGTTGTTGGTTCTGATAGTGTTGCTGCTGCTGCTGCTGCTGCTGCTGTTGCTGGTGTTGCTGCTGTTGGTTTTGATGGTGTAGCTGTTGCTGTTGCTGCTGTTGCTGCTGCTGCTGAGGTTTGTCCTGCACTAGCAGAGTGCTCTGAGTTTTGGACATGCCGATGCCGGCCGCGTGACCGGCCATACCGGAAACGGTGCCCGCGCTCAGCGCCACCATCGACTGCATCTTGCGCTGTTTCGCCTCGCTCTTCTTTTGCATCTCGTACGCCACCTTGTAGATGCCGCCGTACAGCACGAACAGCACGATGAGCGTGGTCCAGAAGTAGCCGATGATCAGCGCCGTGTTGAACACGGGATCCTTGAGGAACTGTACGGCGCACTGGCCCGGCAACAGGTCCCGGTAGCCGACGAAGTGTTCCCAGCCGAATATGCTGGTGAAGAACAACAGCGCCGGGATGATCCACGTGAGCACCACCATCCACATGACCTTGTCCTTGGTCCGCCAGCCCCGGTACCGGGCGGCGATCTTCACGGAACAGAACCGGTCGACCGTGATCAGCAGCACCGTGTACTGCGACACCAGGCACACGGTGTAGTCGACCGACAGCCACAGGTCGCACAGCAACGGTCCCAGGTCCCAGTACCCTTGCAGTATGTACACGCAGTAAAACGGCATCGACACCGTACCTGTTTGTGGTAAACACAGACAAAAAAAAATCGATTTAGTCAATGTCCGATTATATGGTTCAAATACTATTCAGATCGTATTCAGGCCGATTCGCTCGATGCACATAATTTAAGGTACTTGTTCAATATTATATTTCTTTATTTGTCATCTGCAGACTTTAATTAGATGGTTTTTTTTTTTACCGAAAACGTCGCGTTTTGAAAATACCTGTTTAGACGATGTTTTGATTTTCGTGGTAAGTATCTATACTATTATGCAATATTTTATTTTGGTTACTGTTTTATGTAATATTAAGAAAATAACGATTCTAAACAAAACCCTACCGATTATTTGATTAGTTATCCCCATTAACAGAGCCCATACGAAGAAGGACGTAACTCAATTTTTTTTTCATTTTTCGGTTTATTTGGATATCTGTTAGCGTTTTTTCTCTTTATTTCCGACAAGCACTGAATTAACTCTACTCTGCCAAACTGGCGGTAAATAAAATCAATTATAAAGTCCTTGTATTGTGTTTACCAGTGAACCAGGGCGCGTATCTAGAGTTACGTCCGTTTTTAATTGGAAATTACCAATAACATTATTTTTCAGTAAAGTTTGTTACATTTTTCCGAAGAAAAAAGACGTAACTCGAGTTACGTTAAAACTTTAAACTGCTCTTCTGATAATGATAAAAATCGAGTTACGTTATTCTTTGTATAGGAGGTGTTGAGTTGTAGACTTCTTTTTAGTCAATAAATATTATCGCGATGGCTTATTAATAATAGAGTATTATAATAGCTAATGTTAATCGTTTTTCAAAGCAAGTGTAGTACGGTGTATTGTTTGAGATAAAAATAATATAGTTACATTAGCATGTCGGATAAAGAGTATTTTGAAATCGGGGCTGCAGTCGTATCGTTTTCTTTCTTTTGTTTATCTTTTTAATGAGTTTAATTTCGATGTCTTTGTTTGGAATTTTATAAACGATCGCGCTTAAAAATATTTTAATGTTGAACAATAGTTCAAGTGGTTTCGAATTTGTCAGGACATTCGATAGACTTACGGAAATGCACTATCTTGGTAATCCTTTGTAGGCTAAACTGGAATATGTATTACTTTTTCTGTTTTATTTTTTTATAAAAATAATATAATTTTAACACAGTATACCAAACGTTTACATTATATTTTGTATTTTTGTATATAATTATGGTACGGGTACATTTAATAATAATAAGTGTTATTCATGGTTCATATTAATTTGTAAAGAGTAGACGCCAGAGCATCAAAGTATAAATAAATTATATAATATACTTTAATAATTTCATGGGTAATAAAACACGAAATTTTAGGTACTTAATCACTGTGTATAGTCGTCACTCATAAAACACATTTCCGAAGCGTGTATAATCCATTTAAATATTAACTTAAATAATATTGATGTTGAAAATAATAATTACATACTCTGGAGTCTGCATGGGATTTAAATATTTGTCACTTCGATATGTGGTTCAGTTTTTAAATTGATCAAAATTAAGTAAATAAAATATCGATGGGATGGGTGTCAAATGAAATAAGAAAGCGATGTTGACGTTTTGTTTAGTAAAATAAAAGTTAAAAGATCAATGAAATCATTGTGGTGGTGTGATTATAGAAAGTTCGTGAGAAAGTTTTCGTTAGGCTGTTCTCGGCATTCTTTACTATTCAATTCTATACCTAATTTAACTCCACTCACTGTTTTAAGAATACGATCTTTCCCTATGTATAACTTGCATGATCGCAAAAAATTAGTTGCTAGATTTTTTGATAATGTATTGACATTTATATTTTTGGATTTCCATCGTTATTAATTATTTTATATTTGTTAGAAAAAAATTATTTTTTCAACCTTGAGTTTCATAAAAAAAATATTATGTAATATTTTTAAACATTTTGATACAATTACTTGCAAGGATAAATTTTTATATTCCGTGTAAGGTATGTCAATTTATTGTCATTATAGTATAGTTATTTTTACGTTAGCACGTGAAAAAGGTAAATTATTGCGTTGATAACGGGTTTTATGGAGTTAGGTGTATATTGTTGAAAATTATTTCGTGTTTTTGCATGTGGTTTTTTCAACTCGTATCAATATTTTCTGATCTGAATTTCTTAAATTATAAAAGGAACTATAATTATTATACATGTGCCGAACGGAGTACTTAATAATTATAGTACCTGTTAACGAAAAAGTGAATTTAAATTATTATGGCGAAAGAGTAGTTTACTGTAAGTCTGTCAAAAATAGTACGAAGCTTATTTATAAAAAATAGTCGACTTATTTATTTTGCTAAAATATTGAATACGCATTTCTTTGATAAGAAATTTATATTTAATTGACGATAATAATTTATGTAGGTAGTTGCACATATGTATGCTAGAATAATTATAATTTTAGGAATAAACAAAGTTAATAATTATGGTTGACTAGTAGGTATAAAAAAAATTAATTATATAATATTTTAACTATTTCTCTGCACCAAATTTATTTTTCGACCACAACGAATAAAATAGAACTTATATAGTAGGGTTTTTTTGTTATTATAATTTCAATTAGATCCTTATAATTTTTTATACTTCCTTTTATTTACCAACAATAGTAAAATATACCAAGGTCGTATAAAATTGATCACATTTACATTTTAGTGCATGGATAACACTGATAATAATCATATATTATGCAAGTGATAAAATGTCATAGTGTATACTACTAGTTTTGACGTAGGTCAAGGTGAATAAAAGTCAAAATAGAAAGAAAAGTTTATAGTGTTTATTTCAATGGTTCCAAAAGAAAACGAGACTATTGGGGCTACGAATGATAAACATTTTATGTTATCTCGTGTTCCGATTCCATAATGCTTTGACACGCGTCACTCGTAATTGTATCCGAGTTTTCGATGAGTATAAATGATTTTGATGTAAGTATAGCGATATGTGTGTCAATTTATAGATTTTGAACAATATTTTGACACGCGATCAATAGTAATGAAAGTAATTTCACGGAACGATCGATCGATAGGTACTGAAAACGTGAAGTCGGAAGTAATCAGTGATTCGTCGTTGTAGGACTTGGGTGGTTGTCATTTATTTTTTTTTTCCAAACAAACCAGCTCTTACAGTTTTCCATTAAGTATAGTTATAATTAACACGTACCTATATGTATATAGCACCTATGTGTCAGATGTCGTTTTACGCTTTGTTCTTTAATGGTTGCTGAACAAAATAATGTGAGATTAGATTAAATAAAAATAAGCGTTTTACTTTTTCTTGAATAACATTTTTTATTTTGTGGAAATTAATTTACTCCAGTTAAAATATGTCATCCAATTATTTTTTTTTCAAACCTAATCTAATAAAAATGAATTGTTTGAATGTTTATTAGTCTCTTTAAATGCCAATAATGGTCACGAATCATAAATTTTGGTTTTTAATATAAATTATTCACTTATCACAACAGTTAAGGTAAATTAATTAATGATTTCAACTTAATAACCGGAATAATTAATATATTTTATAATGGTTTAATACTTAAATTTTTTTCTGCAGTTTTTTTTGATTTTCAACATCAGTTTTAAAACTACATTGTGAAAATGTATTATAAAAATCAAAATCTTATACTATTCGACTTATAGTCGAGAAAATAACACGGACAATAAAGATGTGTGTGTTTTATTTGATTTTATATCGTTATCACGCTGAACCGTAGTTTTCATTAATTGCAAATAGAACAAACAAATATTAGTGACAAGAGATAAGTCCTATTTCAAATAAAATCTAAAAACAGAAAACAGTATAATATACTATCGTACTATACGTATTATGTATGTCTACATCGAGACACATCTTATTCAATAAAGCCTAGCGATTTGTTCATTGAAACGTGTTTAAGAGGAAGGGAAAAAATCGTCGCACGTATTCATCACTGCAGCTGTATACGAGTACACACGCCTTTGCGACGCGATAATACATAAGTTTCTTCTCTCCAAATGTAATTTAAACCGCTAGATGAAATCACCGTGTCTCGATTGACACTGCGTAATAACAGACATATCACAATCGTACTTTCGAAAATATGCGCTCTTTATACCGTGAAGTATAACATTTTCATAGTCCGCACTATATAAAATTATCGGTATGAAATGTCGCGGCTAATTGTTGTATGCGATGGGGTTTAGATTGGGTAAATTGTAGGTTTTTGGCGACTGTATCCGTAACCGAGTTGGGGTGGGGGGAGGTGCTCGCGTCGACGCGTTTTTGGATTTTTCAGATCTCACATCGTCACTATTGCCTTACCGATCAACATGTCCGTGGCGGCCAACGATGCGATGAAGTAGTTGCTCGGCTGACGGATGGTCCGGTCCACGATGAACGACACCAGCACCAGTATGTTGCCGGTGATGGTGAGGACCATGCATATGCCGATGACCAGGACGATGAGGACCTTCTGCCAGGACTCGAACGGCGACAGCACCGGAGTTAGGTCCACATGCGCCACCACCGCTGTGGTCCAGTTGGTGTCGGACTCCAATCCCGGAACGCCGCCGGCAGTGCCGTTGCCGACGGCCGCCGCGATCGAGCCGTTGACAACAGTTTGATCCATCTGCGAACTATGACGTATCGCATAAATATCATATAATATAGTTATCATAATCGTAAGTCTAAGTACTGTATGTAACTCATTTATGTATAGGTTTATATTATATGCATTTCAGATTTAAAAATTGTGCTATCCAATCATGACATTCACAGCTTATATTATGCATATTTTGAGGGTGAAGACGATTAATGAAAAATGTTAAAAATAAATCAAATAAAAATTGAAAATAAGAACTGATTTAATTTATTTATATTTAGTTTTGTTGTAAAAGTAAAATACGACAAGAGAAAAAATGCGCTGAATCCGTGAATCGACCAATCATATGAAATTATGAAGATATGGATCTCGAGTCAAAAGACAGCTCAGTTCTACATAGCATTTTGAATATAAGATAGAATTGTAATATTTCTTAAATTTCCAGTCATTAAATCAACACGGACATTTTTGAAAACGTCGACAACGTTATTGAAGTATTTTGTTTTAGGTTTATTTAAATTAAAAATAATAAAATATTATTTTTCTTTTACTTTTCCTGTTACCTAAAAATTCAGACTAATTTATGTAAATATTTTAAGGATTGAATTATTAATTTTATATTAGGTATTCAAATGGTTATGAAGTTTTACCGTATAGGTAGTATTTATACAAAGTAGGCGGGATGACAAACATGGTGAGACAGACACACTGTATAATTATTATTTGTATAATATATTAGTTTATATATATGTATATATAAGTTGGGCACTGGTTGGCGAGTTTAAGAAAGAGTTTTCTAAATTAAACTAAAATGCGTATTTTATTATTATTAGATGATATTGTTCCGAGCGTCCATGACGAAAAACTTTTCGGCAATACTGCCGCGCGAATAGTCGTGTTTCGTTTACCACGACCACCCCTCAAAGTTTTCTGTCGTTTTCATTATATTTTATGAATAATAATAATTACTATAAATATATACGTTAAAGGAATAATTAATTATTATTATATTCATCTGAATTTACAATTTATATAGAAAAGTGGTCTACAGTATTGCGCATTTATATAGAAACCGAAGTAACGACAATAGCGAGTACGGCAGATTTCTTGTTTCAAGCCCAACAGTCGTCGTCTCATGTATTATTTTGATAATTATTTTTTTTCGGTGACGCAAATAATATAATCGTGATTATATTAATATTATAAACACCTATTTCAAATCTTATATACACGTGTGTATTAATAGATATATATCGTCAAATAACGAGCGACTATTTGAGTATCCTCCTTTTATCTTAAGTAAAATAATATCGAATGAATAATACTAATAAACATATTATTATTATTTTATATAACTATATAAGTATAAAATATTTAAAATATTACCTTACCTAAAATCGTATTCAATCGCATTCAGCTTTAGTAGTACATTAAAATGATAGGCTTTACATAATTTCACTGTTCCTTGTATGTTCTTATTTAATTCTCGTACTGCACTCAATCATATCACAACTCACACTTAAAAGAGTGAAAATCGTTGGCGTTTGAATTGTACATCCTTAACGGCTACGTGTGAGTTATCCTGTAAGCCGTAATAAACGTTTATGTAATATTATATGCGTTAAAATATGAAGGGATATGAAGGTACGTTTATTGAATAATTTTGAACAACAGCCCCAACAATTAAAATTATGGACAGACTATGATGATATCATAACGATCACGATGAAATACGCAAAACACGGATATTGTAAATTGGCCAATTATTTAAATATAGTTTTTTACGTTCGAACAGCTCTATACATAATATCAAATGGATAATGAATTTATCGAGTAGTACTAACAAAAAAAAAAAAAAAATAAATAAAAAAATAATGACGGTTTTATTATTATATATAATTTTTTTTTTACTTCAAACTTTAAAGTGGATTTATAATAATATAATACTATTTTTATCGCAATACAAACGTGTATATGAATCGTTATTGATTTTGTATACCTATATGCGAAATTCGTTCAATCGTACGTATCTATATATGTGTACTTTATAAGCTCCGGGGACACGTCGGAACTAAATTATTCCAGTTGCCGGACCTGTCATAGCCAATAAAATATGTCCTAAACGGTTTCCGTTATTTGTGACGGTCGCAGCGAACAGATGGATACATGTAGTACGCCAGTCATTTGAAAAAAAATAAAATGTATTGTGCTTCACTGACTACGTCATCACACTCCATACGGAGTTTTCAACTATATATAGACACAATACAACAACCTCCACGTGTTACATATTATTATTACAGTGTGGTATGTGTGTTTGTGGAATTGAATTATGCGTTATTAATTATTGTTCTCGATACTAGAATTTATAAATATACGGTGTAAAATGAACTCTAAACGCGTGACAGCGAATATTATGAAAACGATATCGTTAATCAGTGTCCGGGAAGAGCAAACATTTTTCTCCCCCATTTCCGAAGTCACTCATTAGGTATCTGTGGTCGAAAATAGCAGCGTCTATCGCGATTTTTAAACATTTTTTTTTTTTATTCTTTGAACGATTTCAAGGAGCTTCGGTCACAGCGACACATTGCAAAGGTCAGCGCACGTCAAACTACTGTTGGCGCATAACAATGGAAAATCCTGTAAGCGCTGGCGCCAACATTCACATGCGTATAATATACATCATCATATTATATACTGGTAAATCATTATAGGCGGAGATCGGCATAAAGAATCGGACCCCGGCGGTCTTTACGAATTTTGCATTCGACCCGATCGGTCGAACGCAAAAATCATCGTGGCCGTAATGTAATATGGGAATATTATATTGAGATTTTCATTCAAACATCGATACGCTTAATATAATAATATCCGGTCGAAAATCTTAGCAACCCCCGGGGGGGGGGGGGGGAACTATACTCTCCGTATATACATCGCCGACGATAACAACCCGCGTTGAATAACAATAACGATGACAACAGTAATAAATCATTTATATATATATATATTATATTATAGTATTCTGGTCCCCGCGGTATATGTTGCCGACCGGATATTACGTTCAATGTTCATACTTATTAGCCTCGGTTTTCCTGCTCGACGGACACGGATCGGGCCTGGTCAGGTCGTAAAGTCGTAGTAGCGGTGTAGTCGATCGCAGCATTTCTCCGAAAGCGAATGTCGTCGGTTCCCGTACCGACGTGACGACCGTTGTTCCTTATCGGCTCGATTTGATATCCTGCGCATGGAAATAAGACGTTTTAATACGGTTTTAGTATTGTTATTTTGTATGGAGACGGGGTAGTACAATTTAGCTAATTTTATTGAAATTAACGAAAATATACGCATAGCTTGGTCGATAACCCGCGCGGTTCAAGACGGTTCAAAAACGAACGGTTTAAACATCGTCTATCTCAGACGGGAAAAATATTGGTATATTATTGTTATATATATAGGTGTATTGCGTCGGTGAATTTCCTAGGGATGTATATTATTCTGCATGACTGATCGAGAGTCATCGAGTCCTAAAACGAAACCCAACTCAATTTCTGCTAAAGATGACATTCGATGTTCAGTAAAACGGATATTGCAATGTATAATCATAAAAATATATAATACGCATGATTTAATACTTTAAATATTATATGTATTATATACGTATAGGTATAATACCTATTATAATATTAACGCAGTAGTGCCGTTTGAAATTTTTTGTTGATATTTATTATTGAGTTTAGTGTAGTAATACACTGTGAATACGATAGCCAGATTATAATATGATATAAGTATTAACAAGCAGGTACAAACTAATATTTAAAGTTTTTAACATTTTATAATATCTGTGTTAACAACTCATTTTATTTTGTGTTTAATATATTATAATTTTATTTCACGATAAAATTATTATTATCGTTATTTTTTGTCGGGCTGTTCAGTTTTTAATTTATTAATTTTGTATATTAATTTTTTTCGTGTTTGATTCAGTTTTCAATATTCATTTATGTAAATTGTTGTAAAATCATTTATTTTTTAATGTATTTCTTAGAACTTCCAATTTGAGACAGTTAGAACTGTGATGGGTTTTTTTTTTTTAAATTTATTACGAACCCAATAAAAAAATTAATATTCATCATATTATACTATAATAATATACACCTAACGATATTTCACTATTTATAATTTGTTAATAATTGTGTGTTAAGTGTTCAATTATACATTGTAGTATTTAAAATGTCTTGAATGCATTCAAATTTACTCGTGCTTTAATAATACAAATAAAAATTGATATCAATGATATTATTGAAACAAATAAATTCGGTTTAGTTCAAAATAACGTGGCTAATGTATTTTTGTATGTGTACAATGGAAAAGTTATATTATTATTGTTTGAACTTTATAAGTTTTCAGTACGATGCATTTTGTAGTGATTGATCCATGCAATTTTTGGACCATAAAAATCAAATACGTTTTTAAATTGATGCTCAAATTAAAATATCAAATCTTATTATAAAATATTAATAATATTTTTGTACATTATGTACAACTTTTGTTGTTACTGATTAAATACTAAATGTAAAATAGGTGTCAATTTTATTGTGATTCCAATAAATCTGGGTCGAAAACTCCAATATAGTTGCCATCTTGATTTATTGAGCTTATAAATTTTATTCACGTCTGAGTTGTTTAGTTAAATTTTAAGGTTCTGTTCTAGTTACTATTATACAACGAGGGTCAATGCATATATATTTTTTATCAATTATGCTATGAAATGAAAAATTATTTAAATTCCATCTATGTAATTATATATTTTTTTTCATATTAAAATATTAAGTATATTTTATATTGTTAAGTGATACCTACAGAATAATTTTTTAGTAATAGTTTATTTTTATGTAGATAACTAGTACATTACGCATTAGTTATTTATAATGTTCGGAAAAGGGATTTATCAGAATTTGAATATCTGAAAAACACCATATCATAATAAGTTAAAAACATTTTTCTGAAATAAGTGAAGTTTTAAATGTTGTGATTTTTTAAATTCTTGGTTTGATTGGAAAATTTTTCTATGGATTTAGGTCATGTTCAATAAGTAAACTATTTTTATTTGTTTGTTTTCTTAAAATATATACGTACGAAAAAATAATTTAATTTAAATCTTTGTTATTATTATCACATTTAAACATTGAGTTATTTACGTTATTGGATTTTAATAAATTGTTAAATCTTTTTTATAGCAATGATTTGTTGATATATTATTTCTACTTTATTTTTATTACTATTGTTTACCTCAATATTTATAACAAATACTTTATAATAAAATAAATATTCGTTGCTATCTTAATTCATAAAATAATAAAGGTTCAGTATTTTTACTGACACTCAAAAATTTAATAATCAGTAAATCATGTTTAGTCGTGTTTTATTATTTTTATTGTGTATTTAATGATACTTATAGTTTTATTAAAAAATACATATATATTGTTGATTTTTTAGTTTTATAAAATTCCATATTTGGACAAATGAAGAATTTTATTAAAAGAGTAGTTGTTATTATAGAATTTGAAACTATATTTTAAAGTTTGGTAAATCTTTTTTTTTTATATAAAAAAAATTGGAGAAAAAAGATTCGTACGAGAGTTACGTGGCTTTGCTATTATAACAGATTTATACTAACATTTTCAATGGGAGTTTATTGCTTTTTAATATATTGTATCCTATTTTCATCTGCGATGATTCTAGTACGTAAGATAAAATACGAATACTGAAATTGGGTAACATTGTTAATAAAATTGTTATACCATACGACAAACGTGACTTCTGCTGTAGAATACGTTATTTAAAAGTTTAAAACGAATTTTTAAATAATATAGGTATATACATTTTTTTCTCTTCAGTTTCGTTTTAATTATTTAGGCTAATGGCGTGTTACTTAATATTTATTTATGTTTAATATTCTTTTTGTATAGATACCTATGCATGTATACGGTATATTAATAATGTATACGAGGATGTTTAGTGGTTTGTCATCTACAGTGTGAGCTATACATAGCGGTTTTCTTTTCTTCTATTTTTTTTTTCATCTGCAGGGTACATCTTTCTACGGGGTTCTCAGTCGAGTCGATGGTGTCAATAAAGATAATAAATTCCTAACAGTTTAGAGTATGGGGTTAAAGAGGAAAAAAAAACGGAAAATTGAGTCTTGAATTAAATATGAATCCCACTTCCAGTGTTTGTTCGCCGGGGCATTGATGTTTAATAGCTTTTCGTTTTGTTTGTACACAGGCGTGTCTATGTGCATAGTGGGTAGGCAGTTTTGGTTTGCAGGGCATTCTAAACGATAATAATAATAACTAATTATTAATTCATAGTGATCTAAAACCATGTATTCATATTTCTTTAATTTAAGACCATCACTTTTCTGCTCGTTTATAAATATTACGTGCATTTTTATTAGGTAAACGACAAGACGTAATAGAACCGGTAAAAACGTATTGAGTTTAGTATTATACGATGTACCTATTTGTATTTAATATATTTTTTTTTTACATTCGTGTTTGGATACTTACAAGCCATTTTTCACATTTTAAAACGGTTTATTAATTTAAAAACAACAAAATTACGTTTCATATTGAGTATAGACGGTATAGCGTATATTATGAGATATATAGTTTTATTCAAAAAATTTTAGTTAACCATTAGATAATTATTGTAAGATATTTATTATTTAATTAAATATAATAAACGCAGTGTTTAATCTCAAAGTAGTAAACATTTTTTATTTTATTTTTTTCACTGTGATTTCGTATTATATTTTTTATGTTGCATGTCTTAATACTAAACAATATAATACTGTGAAACAAAGTATTAAAATGTATAATTTTAATTACCTATTATAAAATATGTTTAGTGAATTTTCTAAAAAAAATAAATACATTTTACAAGATTGGGCTAACTAATTTAGTTATGTAATAAGTTGATATAGAAAACTGTAATTTAAATTTAAAATGTCGTGTATTTTTTTAAAATGAATATTTTCAGTACATGACAAAGTATTATAATTAAATATTAAAAAATAAATAATAAAAATGCATAGTAAATTATAAACATAATAATGCATGTATAAGAGTAATAATTGGGAGAAATATAAACAGACTGAAAGGAAGATGACATATAAAGATAAAATCCTACTTTATTAACAGGAATTATTTTTAGGTTAAATTTTATGAAACCATAGCACAAACGGACTTTTAAATGTCATGCTGGGTTGTTAGGTACCTATCTAATATTATTGTTAAGATGCTGTTTCCTAGTATAATATATAACATTATAATAATTATTTCCATTTTTTTTTTTATAAAAATAATAATTTAAAAAAATCGAAATATATTGAATCTATGCTTGCTGTTTATATTGGAAAAAGATTTACTTAACGTGGTTACAAAATTAAATAGCTGATTAAGTAACTCCATATCACGGGAAAAATAGAATGGTTAAAAACTTTTATAAATGAAAGTAACTTATTAACCTTTAGACTTATTTTTAACTCGTTAAATTCCTATTTTGACATTTTGTGTATAAATAACTTAATGGTATCTTTACAGAAATAATATTAAAAAAAAAAAAAATCCATGTTTCATGTTTTATTGATAATATGTAAGTCAGTGCATATTTGTTACGATATTCTAGTGCTATATATAAATATTAAAAAATTCATAAAAAATTACTTAACGATTCGCGGAAGATGAAAACATGAAATATTTCTTACTCGTTCGTCTATTTTAATAGTCGAATAATACATAAAGTTATGGTTTTATCTTTTTCGATCAATGTATTAACAATTAGTTGATTGTTATTAAAGAGCTTTTGTTTATTAAGTAAACGAATTATTTTGGCAATGTTATGAATATATCTATCATCTAGGTGGTAGATTCAAAGTAGTGCGAACAAACAATTATTTTTTGATGACACAAGCACGTATCGGGGTTTTAATACGGGCGGGGATAGGGGGAGGATACTGATAAAAATAATGAATACTACAAAAGAGACAAAGCTATATGCGCACTTGAAAATACATTTTTATGCGGCTGAAATGTTTTATGATTATGTCGTAGGGATAATACCACCATGTTTTTTTAGTAATATGCTGTCCAAATTGTTCAGTCGATTCAATTAATAACTATACAATAATGCCCTCATACTAACATACACTCAAAACATAGGAAAACTAAAAGCATTACGGAATTATGTGCTAAACTCAAAAATGTAATTGTCATTAGTTGAATAATCGATTTGAGATGTATTAAATTATAAATTATTTGATAGTATACACATCATATTTTATCCTCTTTACGATGATGACGAACGATTGAAAAGTTTGAGGGAATTGACCATCGTTGCTACTACTGCTATACCAATCAAAAATTCTGTGTGCTGAGTATTATTATCAAATGGTCTATCTACTTCACATTTGCTACGTTACGTAGGTAAAACCATACCTATGTATTTGAAATGTTATTTTCATATATTGTTTATTAATATTAATATAAAAAATACATTTAGTTATATTATAAAACACATATTCTATAGGTGCCAAAGTAGATATGATTACAGTATTTTTTTAAATGAATTTTTTTTTACACAATAATGAGAAGTAAAACAATATAATAATATATTAGTTACACGTTTGACGGCGATACTCATTCCTCAGAATCATAGGTAATACACACATGTAATTAAAATATGTAAGTTCATGAACTATTTAAAAATTAATAAGATTTTATTTAGCAGGTATGTCAACTTTAACGTCTGTTGGACAAAATAAATTGGATACAGTCCTAGAACCTTTCAGCTCAGTGTGTACTCGTTTATACAATGTATGTATTATACGTGTGTAAATATGTGTGTATTGTGAACTTTTAAAGTTTTTATTTAAGCATTGTGGGAACTTCACTATACATTTTAATATGCATACACACTATACAGATACTATTAAATTACTGTGCCGAAGTGAAAAAGGCTGTGTGCACAATTTTCACGAAAACTACTTTTCTCTTATACCACGTATATTTACTATATTATTCGTGAACTTTTATTTTTTACAATATCGTTTACATTCAGTATTAATTTTGAATACGTTGTTCAATTATCTATGAAAATGATTTTATAAATATTTCACATGCAAGTTATTAATGTTTTTTTTATATATAATGAAAAATGTATTCGAAACTCTCAATTTGAATAATTTTTGCAAAAAAATTGAATTTTAAGATTTATTAATTTAAATTTGATATTATGAACTAGATTCTTATTAAAAAAAAAATAATTTGATATTTAGTTCAGCGAAGAAAGTATTAGAAATACAATATGTGTGCCTATACATTCGAAGTAGTTGGTTTAAAGATAATAATATATTTGTATATTATTCATTTATCATTATATCTTTTTAATACAATACTAATATGTTATATTTATTTACCTAATCATAGTGAATTAGTGATACGTATTATATGAATCCTTTATCAAAGTTTCAATTATTTTATTATAATTAATTTGATTGAAAAGGTCAAAAAGTCAATTAAAATACATTTATATTTCATTGCTAAATAAATAACCAATATAGGATCTACTTATTAATATATTTTAAACTGTTTAATCCCAATTTATTATTGAAAGCCCGTAAATAAATACCATAAAAAGTGAATGTCATTTTAAGTTTAAAAGTTTAATATTCTACGACGGATTTTGTTACTAAATAATAATCGGTTTTCAAACATCAGAAGTACGAAATTAACATGGATTTAGGTCAAATTTACGGCAGAGGATGACGACAACCAATTTTACTTGTATCGTTCTCTTTATTTTAATTCGATAATGTTAGAAATGTTTAAATGTACATATATTTTTTTTATTCTTATATTTTTATGCTTTGATGTTATTAATTTCTTTGATTGTCGATTAAATTTCTTTCTAAGTATTTTTACATGGTGGAATATACTTAGTTGTATTTCGGTAGAAAAATTTTAATATTTAGTCTGAACCTAAACAATATAGATTGGTAACTAGCTGATTGTAATTTTTGTTTTTGATTGATCAATTTAAATTTTATAATTAATTTTTTTTATATATATAAATAGTATCAATTCTTTACGAGTAAAGAAAAAATAACTTTTGGTTAGTATATTTATAGTATTTCGTATAATATATTTTATAACTATAACAACAATAAAATATTACAAGGATAAGCTTAAATATTCAATGAAATGTTATAAATATTATTATTTGTCAAAACGAAATAATACTTTTCAGTCCAATATGAAGGACAACAAAGGAAAAAATATATTTTTAAAAGTATTATTATATGTATGTCACCAATTTAAACAGTGTCCATCATTTATTACTTTGCACTATAGATATAAACATATCGAAACCATGTATTGTTTCGAAATTGTTGATACCTAACATTAATTATTATTGTATTATTACTTATAGTACATTATTGGTTTAATTTAAACACATTACTTGCAAACTGCTGTTTATTCTCAAAAACTCAATGTGAATAGGACAAAACCTTAGAACTGTTGAGTGTAGTCGGTAACGTTAATAAATAATTAATATTAATCTTTTGGTATTCTAAAAACGCTCTTAAAACTACCTTAATTTGCATGGTTAAAATAATTTAAAGTATACCATTGAATTATAATGCTTGGCATATTACATAATAATATAGTCATACGTAAATAAATCATTGTATACGATCTCTTTTTGTTACAGTAACGTTTTAGTATATAAATTACTTTAAAAAAAAAAACTAATGGGTTAATTGAAATTATAGATTTGAAATTTAATGGTGTGGAGAAAATCGATTAAATACTTGAATTTAAAATAATTCTTGATATTCAAACATTCACGATTCAAAGTACGAGTAAAAAATAGTTAAATTGGTACGTATTTTAAATTTTAATCGATGGTCACGGGGTTTTTTTATGCTAGTTTGTGTGGTTTTTTTTTTTTTTATCTCAAACAAATGATGTTGTAACAATATTTTATGCACCACGTAACGAGCCGAAAATACTATCGCGGCGATTGATCACTATCTACTGTCTAGTTGGTATTCCTTTACGGAGGTGCCAGAAATAAAAAGATTTTTCATTTTAAAATGGCGCGTATAATAGTTTTTTTTTTTTTTTTGAGCAGTATAATATGTCTTCTTTTTCGGGATGATGAATATATATTATTATTTTACATTATTTTATATGTATATTTTATCTCGAAAAATATTAAAAAATGTAAAGTTTTTTTCACGAAATGTTATACATTTTTTTTTTTATATAACGTTTTCAAATATATTATTTTCATATATCGTATTGCAATGATATTATAATTTTAGTCTTTATTGAACGTATATAATATTATCAGTTTGCCGTGTCTCACTGTCTCATAATACACCTTCGTCACACGAAATTCGTAAAGTGTACGTTTGTGCGTAGTAGGTGTAAATGCTCGTGTTTATATTTAATTTGTAATAGCATATGCCTTTTGGGGAGGGAGATCCAAAGAATATGAAAAACGAACAGTGCTCAAGGATTCAGTTACGTCTACAAAAAAACACGTTTCTCGATCTCACACGACTTCGTTCTCTTCAAAATATGTCGTCTGTATCGAATAAAGATAATACGTATATGTATATTCTACATTTGATATTTTACACTTGTCGTATATGTGTTGGACTGTGGGTGTAAATATTGAAATATATTGGTAATAAATTCTACGAATAATAACGGTATAATCGGAGTAAAAAGATATTTTGACTGTCCTTGATTGTCATAATATTTTATCGAGGGGTGCGGAAAACCGCAGACGGCCGGATTTCACGACGCAGTATATCGAATTTTTATTCTATGAGAGAAAAGAAGAAAATCCAAATTTTCGTGGGTATGATAACTATAAGTTATACAGTTTGTCGTACGTGGGCAGACGGCGTGAAAAATATTGGCCGACGATAGCAAATAATATAACCTATGGGGTGCTTCATTTTTTTTTTATGCTGAAAACGAATGCGCACTTTTACACGGTCACTTGGATCCGTGTCGTATAATAGAAATATTTTGCGCGGGTCGAACTGGAAAAAAAATAACGCGCAAATTAGACATTTTTTCACCCACGTCGAAGAATGTTTAAGTCTTTTACCTATACGCAAATATACGTTACTATAGGTGTTTGCTTTGCTTTCCCAATACTCTTATCGTTATAATTTCTTGTTCGACATAAGATTTCGTCTATTAATATTGTCGATCGAACAGTTGAGTGGATATCATTATACATATGCGTCGTACGTGTACATTACGTAAAATGCTTATTATTGCGCACCATTACTTATACAATATTATGTAGTTTTTGAGTGTGTTGTCGAGCCGCGGCTGTATCGAACGATTTTTCCACCACGGGCCACGTCACAGTAAAATAAATCCTGACCAACATTTTATATTTTAGTGTGTGCATAATCGATATTTATTTTCAATGATTTATCTGTTTGATTTATTATTTATAATAAATAACTTTGTTTTATTTAGCATTTTTTTTTTTTTTTTTTTTTTATCATTAATTAGCTATTAATACGATTTTGCAACGATCTTAATTCTGACCAGAATCTGAATTCTTTTACGAAAAAAGTGCTAAGCCAGTACAAATTATAAATATATAAAATATATAATACTAGATTTCTCACCACGTAGGTACGGCTGCAATCACATATAGACAGAATATAGTACGTCACTACCACATTATGCACGTGCCTGTTAAATCTTAATTTACGGAAAGAAGATTTTTTTCCAAATTCATTCAATGGATATTACTTACCGTTTTCTTCTGGCGCGTGTGTTACCGCAAAACGCAAGTTACAACTATACATTTAACTATTATACTCGGTACACATAGTTACTCTATTCTAATACGAAATAGTTTGTCACAAAATTCGTCGCATATTGGGAATCGTGATACAATATATTATGTACAAACAAGCGTATATTTGCGATTTTCTTACATGTGCACTCTCACGGTCGTATTTGTATTCTCTCGAGAAAACGATGATTTCACAAATACCTCACGAATTATATATGATTCGAATATAATGATTAGAGAATAAACTCGTGTACCTATATTTAAAAAAATATTTCGTATTAAGGTACATATTATACTGTAAATTATATCTATAGCCTAATTATTATTTACGGCATGATATTGGAAATATATGTTGACATTTTCAATTAAATTGGCTCGAATGAAACAGAACAATATTATACTGTTAAGTGTTGTATATTGTTATTATTTTTTTTTCATAACGACCTGTGAATTATTCAGTCTTCAAAAGAAAAGCCATTAAGCTATACTTTTACCATAAATGATAAGCAAAAAAAAAGGCCAAGAAAAAAGTCCACTGAAAAAAGTTTGAACCGACGGGGGAAAAAAATCTAGTTTCCAATAATAATCAATTTATTACCATCATTACTTATATTATACTATAAAAATCAATTAAAAAATTTATTCAGTAGTAATTAACTTATTTTGTTGCAATTAAAAATAAATTGAAATTAAGTTTAAAAAAAAAAGTTGTATGGTATATAATGTACACTGTATATCATTTTCGTATAGTAATTTATTTATAATTTAATATTGTGCTACTATAATAATTATATTTTTCACCTTTGTTTCCTTTCAGATGTTTTTTGTGAGTAGCGTGTACTATCGTATAAAGAAAAAAATAGTCTTTTCTAAGGAATTGACATTGTGTAATATTCAATATATAGTCACTAAATGTTCGTACAGCGTATTACATAATAGTGTAAAGGTCAAAAGGTAAAATTAATTTTTTTTTGTATATTATCTTTTCCACAAAATTATACTGATTAAATTAAAATATATACGTAAAATGCCGAGAAACACGTGCACAGAAATGAACGTGAATTTAAATGTTGTTTTCGCACACCTTTAGTAACAGTAGACAAAGTGAATTTACTTCTTTTAAAAATAATTATGGCATATTGTTCCCGTATTAATATTTAAATCGAGGATAATATATACACTAATATAATAAACAGCAAGGGGCTTGGCGTTTTAACTGAATTATCATATACAAATAATAAGTATTATTATTATTACTATTACCAAAATTATTTACTAAATTATTTTTTTGAATTTCTCGAAAACCACACGCGGCACGCCACCTGCCCATTTTGTGAATACTGAATAATAATAATAAATAATAATATACGATTATTTTATTGTTAGCGATTTTTTTGAAAACGCAATACCTTATTTTATCATAATATTATAATACTAATGGAGACGTCGATTATTCTATTGTACACTCAAATAAATACAATATTGCTCTTACCACATAATATGTTATCAATTATCATTCATGGTGGCGTAGGGTTGCGTTGTAACGGGCATCATATCATTTTGTATCCATTGTGTCGAGAAAATATCTTGCAATTGATACAAGGCCAGAAGAGGTGTTCGACGAAAATAAAGGAAAAGTTTCAGGAATGATATCAAAAGAAAATAATTTGAATAGATTTTATTTATTTATTTATTTTTTATCTTATAGAGGATTTGCCGCACATTTACAGAATAAAAATATAAAATATAATGTTTGACAACAATATTTGTAATAAAATTATTATTCAACTTCGTACATAATACTTAATCATTTCAATGGAAATATAAAAATAACTCGCTGAGAATAGATTTTTCACCTATGTAAGATATACGATAGTGAATAGAGAATGTATTTTAAACTTTCAGAAAATTTATAAATAAGTATTAATAACGAATGCACGAAGCGTTTTAAAAAATATTTTGGGTTTTCGATATATATCATAGTAAAGTTTTTGAAACTAAATAATAAAAAAGACTATTTTGTTAATTGAACTATATAGTATATACTCTGCAGTTTAACAGTATTCATTATTTTTCATAGAAACGTCACTGCGTTAATTCTGATAGAAATAAATAATAATTTTCTGTATTTGGATTAATTTATATACCAAATCAACTAACAAAAAAAAAAAAAAAATCCAATAAAAACAACTTTAATAGTTGGTATAAAAATTGATGTGAAATGACTTGTGCGCTGCACTCAAAGGATACGCCGTTAAGTCAACACACACGTTGAACGTATTTGTTTTTGCACAATCAAAGATGAACCGTATGTATATAGTATAATAGTATATAGCATACTATTTATTTATGTTTGGTATCGTTTAAGTGTACAACATTAGAACCACAATGGCTGTATTAAATTCTATAGTGGAGTATTAGAATAGGATGCGATGGGTGAATCGTTTTCCCTCCCTCGGAAGTTTGGTCTTAGATTTCGTATGTATTTACAATCGTATCTACAATGGTACTAACACTATTCAATTCAACTAAGAATAAAAAAAAAAAATGAATAATATACGTCAGGTTAGGTTGAGTTGGCTTAAATGGAGGTTAACCCCTCCACTTTCCCTTACATACTGTTTGACGTTTTAGATTTTAATTGAAGTCTATATAGAATGTATTGGTTTTACAGCGATTGAACGTTGTGCTTTTAAGTGTTCAACTCTACAGTTATAAGCCATGCACCAAAGTTAATTATATATGAAATAATTAAAATTCTTGAAATTCTATTCATCCATTAATATTTTCTTACCGGGTTCTCAACATTGATTACTAACACAAATTTATTTACTTGTTATATTAGAATAACAAAAAAAAAAAAAAAATAAAAATATTTCGTTTAAATATTAATTTGTTTTGTAGTGAGAGGAATGGAGGTCAAAGCTCAGTCAGAAGGTTCTGAACTCTCAGCTACTAGTAACGTCACTACTTCTGAGGATGGATCACACAAGGTACCGCAGTTAACATGGGACGTATAAATTATGAACAGTGGTATAGACGATCAATGTATCACCTTCTCAATCCTTAGAGAAATATCAATACCAGTTGATAAACGTTTTAGTGTGTGTGTGTTTGCATTTGCATCAAGTCAACTCATCGTTACTTATTAAATACAACTAACGATCCAAAACGTTCGATTCCTAATTAAGTACACATATTATGCGTAATGAATCCGACATAGCAATTTCATTCATTCGAGCTGACTTGGTACATTTTACAGGTGAAGGAAGTAATTATTTAACACCATTGATTATGTCAAATTATTCACTTAACGTTAGAATTTCAAGTTATATCAATCCTAAATTTTCTATATAGGTAGGTGTTCATACAAAGCTTAACTACAACGGACTTTAATTCGTCATTGTTCTTTGACGATAGTATCTAATAGGAAAAAGTAGACGCGGAAATTAATAAATAGTTGGAGTTTTCTCATAAAAGCTGTGTTTTCAATATAGGTAGGTACCGTGCAGTTTTTAAGATAATGTATTACGTTTGATCAATAATATGTTTATAAAGTAGTCAACTAAATTGAATTAAAATGTCTTTTTAAGTAATGTATATGAAATAATATTGCTTATTACATTTTTTAACAGTCTACTATGCACATTTATTACGAAATCATATTATAACGTATGTACCGTGTTTTAAGCTAAAATGTCTATTATTACTTTTATTTGTAAACAGAGTTTCAGTTATCCACCCCTTCATACAACTTTTTTAAAATGGTAAAAAGGTTTTTTTTTAAATGTTCAAACTTAGGAACATACTTTATTCAAGAAGTGTCTGTAAAACGAATAGAATACCATTTTAAACTGTCAGTAGTTCGTAAATGTATTTTATATACAATTTATTTCTATGTTCATATAATAATAGCATTTAATAATTTTCTATGCAGTTTTATTGTATTGCAAATCGTTAGTTTTTCAGGCAATAATAATTCCATTGAATATAAGAACTGATTGTGGAATAAATTTGTTTGTAAAAACAATTGAAATACGGTGCTAAAGAACCAATCAACCTATGTTACATACAGTTAATTTTTTAAACCACATTCATAGAAAGATTTTAAAACACTATATATTATATAAAACCGGACTAATAACATACTCGAGGTATCAACGCTTTAGTAATATAATTTCAGTATAATCAAATTTGTGTTGCTATAATCATAAAAACGTAAATCAATATTTTTTCTCAATATCATAGAACGATAATAATATGTTTTCAAATTTCAACTAAATAATACGTTTGTATAATGTATATAACATATATTTGTATGTGAATAGGTATTATGTATAGCGAATTGATATTCAAAGCAATGTCAATGTAAATACCATTACAACTTCTGTACATTTATTAGTTATATGGGCATCGTGTTATTATTGATTGATTAAAACGGTATATAATTAATAACATTCTAACCCTATCGTTGGATTATTACTATATATTTGTTCAATTTATCTAACACACATAAATTGTATCCCATTTTTAAATTGTTAAGATGTCTATTAAATATTATATTAGCGATCAAATATCAAATTTCAATAAATTTTCTTAGTATTGATGTAAACAGTTTTAATTTGTTAGTATTTGTTTTCAGACCTAAACACTTAGCTAATATTATTTTAAAAGATTAATTTAATTTTCATAATCATGATACGTGTTTATTTAGGTTTTGTTTACAATGTAAATCGTAAGAATTATCGCGTGAGATATTCAACTATATTATCCCGAAGATTTGTAAACTTTCATCCATTTAAAAGTCGTGGTATTATAATGGAATTATAGACGAAAAAAATAATTAAATAAATAATATTAAAAGTCTTATTCGTATAATATTATATTATTATGATAAATTTACTCTATTCGTGACTATTTTTTTAATATTGATTTATTTTTAAATTAGTACAACTACTAATACGTTTAATGTATAATAAATTTAACTCGAATACTTTTATTGGCTCTAACAATATAATTTATCGTCATATCAGCAGTATGAAATAAACTGCAAAAATGTATAGTTTTGTAACCTACAAAATATGGGTTAATTAATAATAAAGAATAAGAATTATTATTATTTTTAAAATTTAAAATTGTATAACTAGGATAGTAAATATCCATGGCTTACGTCAAGTAAGTCTTTCTGACTTTTTTCTCTATAATTCTTAAAGTATGCCATATAAACGTTAAGACCTATCATATTAATATGTACACATGACGGGCAAATTGATCGAGCACGTTAAAACAGAGTTTAATATACTTAAATAGGTACTACATAATATATATATTTATTTATATCCAATTTTTTATGGGATTTAGCAGTTGATGCAAAAATCTGGTGGATCAAAATACCGAAGCTTATGAAAAAAAATTATATTTTTTTATTTTATTAAGTATGTTAATAATTTATGAGCGTTTAGACATCCTATACGATTAATATTAGAACATTTTGAATTAATTCTAATGAAATTTAGTATTATGGCAATTTATTACAACACATTCTTATACATTTTCCAATTGTTATCTTAAGTTCGTATCTAATATGGGTTTATTAAGACTAAATTATAATTATTGTTTTGTTAATTTTTTAAAACATTCAATTAAAATCAAAATTCTATCATAACAACAACTTTGTTTTCAATATTATTTAATCTAATAATAAATATATTATATTGTGTTCATGTGTATTATTATTTCCAAGAATTATTTTTCTCTAGTTTTAGTTGAATATATATTTTTTCATCATACAAAATAATTCATTAAAGCAAATCTTATTATAATTTTAAAATAGAATAACTGTCATATTTACGATTTGTAAAAAAAGTCAATAATTTTGCTTTATAATTTTATGCGTTTTTTTTTTTTTGTTATCATCTAAAGTTACCTCCCTAAAAACAAACACTTAAAAATAGTGTATGCTTGCAACTACTGTTTAAAAATAAAAATATGACGTATTTATAGCCTAACATAACACTTCTTTTGACGTTAAAGAAGGTTAAGCCAATTTATAAAATTAATATAAAATTATTAGTTATTAATTATTGATAATATTAAACATTTTATATAGTTTGTTTGCAAGTTACATTAATTGCAGTCTGCAGGCATTATATATATTTAAATATTTGCCGGTTTGTAATATTTACAATATTATGTTAAAAATCGGTTTGAATTTGTTTTTGTTATTTAATAAAATGTCGATACTATTAATGTTGGATAAAATATTATTTAACAGATCAATTTGTAATTCGTCTTTAGCTAATTATTTCAGAAATTATTATATATTTGTCTATAGAAAGCTCTAATAATAATTAAAAAAATATTATTACTACGAAGAATTCATTTGTCGATACATACTGACTGAATCGGGTATTACTGCTATCCATAACATGAAAATTCTCCCATTTCTGAAAAATAATAATAAAAACAATATTATTACATACTTACATACACTGATATATTTAATTTTACATGCTGATATATTTAACGTATAAACGCATTTTTGATTTGTTTATTGTATCGGATTAATATTTTGATTATATAATTATATCAGTTTCAAACTGTACCTATGTATTTATTATTCAATGATATAGATACTATCATAGGGTTTATTTAATTATAATTATTATAAAATAGTATAAACTCTTCCAAAATTAAATTTCAAGATCATAAATATAAAGAATTTTATGTGTATGGTATACAATATACGTAGGTATATTACTGCAAAAGTTATTAAGCTGTACAATTTTCCTAATATTCTGAGTTTTTTTTTTGTGATTAGTTTTTAAAGATCGATAAAAATATTGTGGTTTGATGTTATATAAAGTAAAACTAAACGACATAGTAAATAAATCATACCGTTATTATGCATTGCAAACGTTAAGGGTCATTTAATGTTTATTAAGTGAACACTTTATTTTATTTTTCATTATCATTTTATCGAGTGTATGAGTCCACAGCCATTTATCAATGTACATTGTGCGTTCACTAAATGACCCGGAAGTGCTTTTACATACATGTTTAAAATAATATTACCCGCCCCAGTTCCATTAAACTACCGACGAAAGTTTACTAAATTCCAAACTTTCATTCAAAGGATTTCTCGATTAGGTACCTGTATATTTATAGGTTGGCCTTGAATTAATTTGCAATCCATTTATAAACAATACATTATATACATACCACATACACACACACACACACACACACACATATATATATATATATATATTATATATAAACACAATATACGTTTGTTAATATAATTATACTATAATCTATAAGCGTTATTGGAACGTTGTTTTATACCATCGTACCAAATGTAGCCACATGAGAACCGCACGTGTGTGGGTAGATATTGTAAATATATATTCCGATATTCGAGACGTGTAACTAAACAATGTTATTGGCAATTTTCCAGGACAGACTTATGATATAGGAGTGGCTTACATCCGGCACCACATGGAGGATGTACTATAGTTTATACAGTTATGGTTTTTGTGTTACCTATATGCCCTTTAACGGTTTAGTGTTTTACATTTTGGCAATTGCAGAAGTTCACACAAATAAAATATACTATTAAGTATTATTATACCGATGGTATTACTTATACAGCCTTACTATATTATGAACATAAAATCGTGTAGGTAGGTATGTAAAAATAAATAAAAAAATATTGATTATAACTGTTTTATCGGTGAATAGATCCCATACACATTTTTTAAATTAATTAAATTAAAATTAAATTATCTGACAATTTTCTATTTAAAATGTATGCGCGACATAAAACATATATATGTATTATAATAATAAATTAAAAAATTAAAAAAATAGTTTTTAGATCAACATTTTGAATCTTGAACAGCTTGAAGGTGCAATTGCTTTTATAGTGTTAATAACTTGTATTTATATATATATTTTTTAAAAATAGTTTTTGGATTTGCAAAAAAAGATTAAATAGTTGTATACAATATTTCTATAGATTAGAAATGTCATAATTATGCTGTATTCGAGAGACGATTTTTTTTATATTCTTAGCTTTTAAATTCAAAAACGTATTGTACTACATATATTATTTAGGTATTATTTTTGTCAATACATTGTGTATTTGGTTAAGTACTTTTAATAGTTAAATTTAGTATTATTTAATATACTAGGTAGTTATAAAGTTTTATCAAAATTTTGATGATATTTTACAAAACTATATTATGATTTTAGTATCATATGACGAATAAAATTATCTTTTAGAAAATGAGTTGATTTATAGTGTTGACATTCATTAAAATATAAACGATAAGAAAATAAATGTGAAATAGAATTTCAAAATTAACGTAAATTAAAAATAAATCTTGAGTATAAGTCGACAATTAATCTGATAATAATTAAAACGAAATATTAGCAGTTTCAAAATGTATAACTCAAGTTCATTTGATTTATTAAGCAAAAATTTCAATTTTTTTTTGTACGTTTACGAGTTATAAATATGTGAAACTTTATTATTTAGTCATTTTCTCGAATTGAATATTATTTTTTAAATCTGTATTATAATAAAAAACTATTTTATTCGTAATACTCGACCCTAATAATACTATTAAATGATTTTAGTATTAGTATATTATTTGAAGAGGATCCTTCTATTATTTTAATTTAAATTTAAAATCATACTAAGATGAGTTATAATAATTAGGGTAGGTATTGAAGTTATTGAATTAGCATGCGAATTATAGATGCTAATATTCATTGCTAAATAAGATAAAAAGTGGGTTTTATTTAATTTTAACGGTTTATTTTAATATAATTGTTTTCATTGCATTAATATGCAATTTTGGCAATTTATCTATTTTAGTGTAATTTTAGCTGTTTTTAATAATTTTCGTATTATTTTATGAAAACAAATTTTATAATATTGTAAAACAAAAATTAAGTAGATGCTGCAGAGTATAAATAATGACAATTACATTTATGTCGTTAAGCTTAAAACTTGTGCTTTAATAAACAATGTCATCGGTTATCGTTAATTGAAACAATTATATTAAAATAGCTCTATGTATTGATATCGTTGTTATTTTATAATAACCATATTATGTAGTGGTCCGTTCTATAATATTTTCACGTCTATTTTGTCTGTTGAATTGCCAACGACTTAACAATTAAAATCAATTGTTTTAAACAATTACTTTTGACAATAATATTTTTTAGCCGATTGCAATGCTTTTTTAAGATGTATGATTTCAGTGGCGTATTTACGGGGAGAGATGAGAGAGATATATCTCCCACCTTGACTTTTTTTTTAGCTTATTATATCACTGTATTAGCTTGTATGAAAAGAATAAAAACATATTTAAGAAATTCTATAAAGGAGGTAGGTAAATATTCTCTATTCACTAATGAAATATTTGTTATATTTAATAATTGTTTAAATTTTTGAATATTATTTTAATTTTAGTCCAGATTGAACGGGCTTACAAAGCTTTATATCCATAACAACATGAATTTGGTTGTTGAAGAAATTATTGACGAATTAGCTAAAAAACTTAGAAGGGTACACCCGGTACAGTTTATTTTGTAAATGATAAATAAATAAATGATTCATTGTTTAATTCATATTATTCAATATAATATGTTATATATTATATTTATATAAGGTTTATACACCTATTATGAACATTTATAATTATTAGGGCTCGGATTTTAAAGCATATACTTTTTTTTTAAACATGAGATAAAGATCTAATTTTTATACATAAATTCGTTTCACGTCATTCTGATTCCAAATACACCAATTTTTTTTGTTGTATTTTTATGTAAATGCTTTTTTTGCTTTTTTAAAAATTATTCCAGCTGTGGATTTTTTTTATATATGTTTATATGCTATTGTAATAAAATAAAAATAATTAATAAGAAATGTAAAAACCCAGAATGCGGACTTAATGGTTATATTGGATTATTATTGTTTTCGTTATCGGCTTGTTTATTAAATGTATTAAACGTATAGATTGTCGATTTACATCATAGCCTGCAGTACCTATACGGTCAGTATACCTACAACATCGATATCGATCGTTTTAAAATTTAAGATTTAGTGTTTTAATATTTTTAAAACCTCTGGTATGAGTTCCCCATCACTTCAGCGGATGTACATAGTTCGTTTTCTATATATAAAAATATTCTATCAGACAATAAAGCCAGTTTCACTACTCAAATCTGAGGAAATATATTATGGTAAATAATTTTTTTTTTTTTTTAATTTATATTAATATTTCAAAATTTTTTATTTATTTTTACAACTAGTTTATGTTAATTTTTGGTCGTGCTTTTTTTGTTTTTTAAAATAAATATGTTTCTTTTTTGCATTTTTTAAACAATAGTGTGCTTTTTTGTTACTTATTATGCTTTAAACCCCGAGCCCTATGTATAATATATATTAGGTATGAAGTTATAATAAATTGATAGTATCTTTATGTATTTCGAGTGGTGAGAGAAAAACTATTTTAGTCATATCTCCTCCCCTTAAATAAATCCTAAATACAGCATTGTAGTGATGTGATGAGATAAGTTTGTATTCAGGCTGGTTCATACAGTTTATCTCGTCTTAACTATTGGTACAAACACGATCGTTTGCTACGTGAATGTCGACGATATATTATGCTATGACACTAGATGTGTGTAGTGCCTTATATGACAGCCCATTTATATAATGGGACCAAGTTGAAAATCATAAATATTCAATAAGCTTAAATATATTTTTTTATGAAATCTATACGAGTGTCTCGTGATTTTCGTCTTGTCGTTTATGTACCTTACACTATTTAAATCCATATTAAAATAATTTCAACAATTTATCAATTTTTATCGAGAACTCAATTATTATTTCACACGCGTGTGAATTAAAAAAAAAAAAAATAATAGCTAATAATAACAAAGTCTTGTTTTTTAAGCGTACAGTGCAGTTACAGGTTATTTACGCAGCATATTATTATACCTTTCGTCAAGTACTGTTCTCCCGTTTCTGTTGCACTACTAATATACGAACGAACTGAAACACAGCTCTGTGTGATTACACCGAGTCTCCATCGTCATCTATATTATTGTCTTTATCTCTCTCTCTCTGTGTATTTCCCATAGACGGCTCGGGGCAAAAGTGTTTTGGTCACAGTCGTTGCTATGACTACTATACATTGTTTTACACACAACGCCGATTGTTGTACCACCCGTCACCGTAAATACCCCGCTACGACATAGGATCCTTGATAAAAATCCGCTACCGCGAGTACCTCCCCGCCGAAACGACCTTGGCAGGAATCTAACCTTGACTTTGTTCATCGTGTGTTTGCTCAACTAAGTTTGAAGTTTGTTTTTATTTGTTTATTCGTTTTTTTTCCCCGTTAAGTATATTTTCTAACCGACTCAGACACGCCGTCGCCCGCTAGTTCTGTAGGTACCGTCAAAACGATTGTTTGTTTTGGAACACGAGAATTATTAGTACGTTTGATGTTCACGCGAACCACGCTGGAATACTTATTAAAACGTTTACCTCACGCATTATTCTATTAAATTAAATACTAGTTACAGTATTATTTAGGTGACGTTTAGGAGCGACTGTAACTTAACTATAAGGTCTCATTCAGTATAAACTCAAACTCGAAACTTTACTGAAAACAGCTTTGTCGTTATATTTTGTTTTTAATGGCCGAATTTTCGTTTAGGAAAACAATTTTAAAACTTACTTCTGATAAAATAATGGTGAAATATATTAATATATTACATTCCGAGGATATGGCATTTTTATAGATGCTTTATTAGAATATATCCACATAAATGTGGATTAATTTTGATGTTGAAAATAAGTAATAGTTTGTTGTAATATATAAGTTACATATGGAAATTTGCAAACCTTATAGCTTATGGGTCGGTAAATACAAACTTTTCAAAGACACTTAATTTACATAGCATGGTTGTGGACATTTTGCCTGCAGTGTGTTTAAATATAATTATGCTCTACAAGCATTGAGTAATTTATGACTATAAATTAGTTGATTGAGCTTCGCTACATATTCTATGTAAATTGCAACTGCACATTTTTCCATTGTACAATGGAAATTTAAATACGGTAAATATAGTTTTAATAGTAGTGGAAATATTAGGTTATAAATATGATTTAAATACTAGTATAAAATATGATTTTAATAGAATTTTTAAACACATCAAATATAATATGTTGGATTATATTTAATTGGGTATCTATAAGCGAAATTTCACAAAAAAGTACTCAGTTTAAAATTTTGTCAAATACAGTTCATTCGTTAATTTATATATATTTTATTTTAGAACTAAATTTATATCGTGAGTAAAACAATTTTAAAGTATAATTTAAACTTACGAGTTATGTGAACCAAAAACTCAAACATCTGAGTCCGCTGTAACTAGAAAATATAAAAGAAAATCACCTTTCGAAGAAGAGATGTTCGTATCTTTAATTAAAATATACTATTATAAGGTACACACTTCTCGGAAAGTTTGACCAGGTTCAAGGTTTCAGTAACATAGTTATTTATATGCAAACATTAATACCAGCTACAGTTGTAGTCAATAAGTTTTCGTCGTATATTATTTAGAATGCGCTACCCCTATAAACCCCTATAAATCCAAATTATTTAATTATATTGCTTCTATAGGGCTATTATAATTTTGAAGTGATGTACATTATACGCTGTATAACAAATTATTTTTAGGATATAGGGAAAAAATATTATGCTTTACATAATCATTATATATTTTTATATTACTAAAAAGATTCATTTTGAGAGTAATATATTATAGTATTTTTTATAATAAAACTGTGTTTATTCATGTGTATAATCTTGTTTGCTATGTTTGTTTCCAATATAAACGAGAAATAACTTGTCGGATTAACGTAATTCAAAACATTACCAATTGTTATACAAAAAAGATAAATAAAAAGCTTATATTTTAAAACCAATTATACTTTTATTATCTCGTTCAGAATTTTGAGTTTTTGCACGTAGGCGATTGAATACATTATAATAATATATTGCACGGATAATAAACAATAATAAGACTCAATATTTTTGAACGATGTTTAATTAGTATTGATAATCTCGGTATGAGGTATAATATATTATTTTATCATATATTTTTGTTTCCAGTATAGTATTGACTTATGTATGATGTTCACATTTTAAAACCATTATTTTTAAACTTTAAAATCACGTGTAGCTTATTCGTATACATAAAATAAATTGTATTCTTCAACACTGCGACGCACCCATAGGTATAATGTACCGTATAAGGGTTGCTAAATAATGCTATTATAGTATTATGTATCTAATATGTTCGTGGTATTTTAGTCCATTAGTTTTTGTTTTCCTCTTACGCGAGTTCTGATATTCATACAGTCGGACACTCTCCTCTCTTTTTTATGGAATCCAGGCTTTCTTTTGTTGTGTTATTTTGGGGTAATACGTAAGAATCGTACCTACTTTTTTTTTTTTTTGATTTCACATTACAATGGAACATAGTAATTAAAAAACAGCAACCATTGTTTCGCAAGAACATAGTTATTATGCGTCGTGTATAGTAATGCGTTGTTTTTACCGACAGTGGTAGTAAAAGTATATGAAAAAAAAAACAATGAGAAGAGGCACCTGTGAGTCCAGTCATCTTTGAAGATAATGAAACCGTCATTTGCGCTCGTTAAACCTTATAGTCGACAGATTTAACAAGCTATAACATCAATCGAAGACCACAACTAAATAAAAAAAAAAAAACTTTATCCGTACTATTGTTGTGAAAAAGTGTAATTTTTTTAAACTTAACTTTTCTTTCTGTTTTAGATTAGAACTCGACATAATCGTATTCATTTAAGTGTGTAAAATATAATAACAGAAAAGTGCAATGTTTATTTTAACAACAAAGAGTAACAATTATACTGCTATATATACATAAAAAAAAAATGTTAACACCGATTTCCGAGTCTTCTGATTTACTGGTAAAGACACATTTTTAAAGATGTTGGAGGAAATTTTCATTAAATTAAGATTTACATCCCGATTTATCATTAAAATACTAAATATTTACAAAATAAATTACTTTATGCGTAAAATTTCATTGAATAAAATTAGTTTGCCGGAACAGCGGCATAATTTTTCAATGTTTTAATTGGTCATCAGAACATTTTCCAATAGTTCCCCAATTCACCAGAATTGTATTTTAATTCTAACTAGGTTTCAAAAACTCAATGTTTATTCAAACAATAGGTAATATAGGTACTAATTAGGTTTAGTACAAGTATTGGATGGTTTTTATTTAAATGTTAAATATATGGAATTTTTTTCGTTTAATGGTAATAATGACACACAAAATATTATCACGTATTTTCATATTTTGAAGTTATTGCGAGAAAAATTTAAAAGAAACATTGTATTTGGTTTTAAAATCTTAGGATATTAAAATTAAAAATGTTACCACAATAACTTCAAACGATTATTAAATGAATTGTGTCTTAACTTTAGATATTTTTAGTTGCTGTTATAATACCGTTAAAGGGATTTTGTAAAAAAAATTGTTAACATTTAAAAATTAATGTATTAGTATAAATTCTAAGTAAGCTTTAGCGAGGTAATAAAAGGCGAATAATAATCGAAAGTTGAAAATTTCAAATGGACAGTCGATAAGCTAAAATTAATTTATATAATAGGCGAACATCTGAAATTTTTTTAATTTAATATTTGGTAAATTTTAAATCATTACGCTTGTTTTTTTTTAAGATTTAGAAAAACTAAATGAAGCTTTTACAGTTCTTTTATATAATCTCATTTATCATTCCTACAAGTTGGTTATAATTATTTTTGCATCAAGGATTATGAAGTGCAAGTATCAACTTAGATTACGTAGTTATCGCCGCGATACGTGTAAAATATACATAATACTCTGAACCGTTAAATAAATTAAAATCCTTACGGTATTTTAATAACAAACCAAAACAAAAAAAAAAAAAAAATGATCGATTTTGTCAAAAACTCGTGTTGCTTAAATATTCTCGTTTTCTATAGTTTCCGATTATTGTTAACAACATACTGGAAATTTTCTACACGTTTGACTCCGCTACAGAGTACCGATTAAACTAGATTCGATTTTGATAGCAGAAATGGCAGTTTAACAACGTGCAGAAGAAGAAGAAAAAAAAATTATAATTACAGTCATGTAGGAATATAATATTATAATAATACACTATGACGGGGTTCAGGCGGACACGATTTTCGTAATAATAACGGGCTGCAGGTGCTTTACATAAAAACGATATATTTGCCGACGGCCGGTGAAATTAATCGTACGAACACAGCAATAATATCGCCGAGATAACGAACGGCGCGTCGAGGTCTAATACTTAAATCGACGTCGTAGCGGAAATTCGCGTGATTTTCGCCGTCGGGGTAACGACGGGCCATCGCCGCGACCATTGGCCGTCGGAGGGGGTGGCGGGCAAGCGTCGGGGGTAGGTGCAGCGGGGCTCACGATTTTCGGGCCGATAATAATGTTATTTTTATTATTATTGCCATTGTACGACGGGCAAAACGATTTATATACGGAAAGCCTACTCGGGGTTTGTGCGAGTGAATAATTTACACGTTTTCGCCGCTCGTCCGTCTCGGTCCCGGGCGGGTAAGGGGCAGCCGCGCGTGTGGGTAAAGCCGTGTCGGTGGGTCGCGCGGAGCGGTGGTACGAGCGCGAGGGCCGAGTTCCGGTCGTGTACGCGAATCGCGCCATAAAAAGCGGGCGGACGACCGCGTTGAAATATTCACAACGTCGCGGTCGGCGAATGCAACCCCCCCGCCACACTTACTAGCTCGCCGCATATTTTCCAAAGCGCTCTTCGTCGTCGTCGGCCGAACGACGTTATTAATTCGATTACACCGGTGCCCGCGTGTCTTCAGCATATTTCCGCGCCGCCGCCGCCGCCGCCGCAGTCTGTATAATGATAATATTAATAATAATAATAATAATAATAATAATGTTATTGTGCTGACCGTCGGGTACCGTAATGGTTATGTGTTTTGATATTATTATATACCCGGTATATCAATTGGTAGGTAATATACAATGTATAGGGGTCGGGGTCGTAATAATAGATGCGTATTACGCGCGTTGAAAACATGCATTATGGCTACGGATTTCTTCGAAAGATATTGCGGGTGTACCTATATAATATGTCTACGTCGTCGGTTGGGTGTTATTCCGTTGCACTGCAGGCGCTGAGAATAATAATAATAATAATAATAATTATTATTATTGACGTTTGTTGAGTTTTCAGATGTTCACGTATTGTTTTCCACTCGCCAAACTGTTATTATTTAATTTGAGTTATTATATACATAGAATGACTAGTTTTCGATGAAATCGATTTTCTCATTTTGTCGTAATTATTCAAAAACGAATAACCCCGTAGTCTCTTAACATTTTCACCAAACGTTTATAATATTATCACAGTATAATTTTGAGAATATTTTAGCTTTTGATCAAATTAGATGTTTAAAAACTAAAATAATTTTGTCGTAATTTAAAAACATTATTCTTACATTTGAAACATTTATGTGTATTACATAATATAATTATAAATAATAAACACTATTATAATATTTTAATTGACTATTACCTATAATAAATGCAATGTTTTTGGGGAAAATTGAATCATTTTACTAGTGGAAAAATATATTTTGTAATATAAGCTGCCAAAACGTCTTTGATTAGAGTTAGAATCATTTTACGTATGATTTATCATTGAATTCAAATTTAATACACACACACACACACACACACACACACACACATAACATGAGTGACTTGCTCAGTGTCGAAGTATACTTGACAGTCGATACTTACTACAGTATCGAGTGGTTGCTTACATTACCGCCTTTTTTTGTTTTTCACTAGCGAAAAAACTTAGTGATACTTATGATATCTTCATATATACCGTACCATCATACCTCGTCCATATTGGTGAGGGGAATGAATGGTGGTCGTAATGGGGCTATATCAACGGTTTTCAAGCTTTTGCGCCGTGTCACGGTTGGTTGCGTGGTCTCAGGTTTCCATCAACACATAGATACTATATGTGTGTGCATATATTATTTAAATCAACCGCGCGAGTACTTGCAGTTGTTTATGCTTTCATCTGAACCGTTATACGTTGTAACAACAGCGATAAGCTTTCGCCAATGTAATCATTCGGATTAGTCGGCGAATCGCAACGATTTTGCGGTTTCATTCGTGTTTTTCATCGAGTCGATTAGCTTTAACTATCTATTAGTAGGGAGGATTTGGCTCATCGTATGATTATACCCAAAAACAAAATACAAGACGAAACAATAACGTTGAATTCAGAAATCGCAAAGGTGAGATACGTCGTTCGAGAGGGATTTTGGTAAAGGTCACTAAGTCTTCCCGTACGCCACCTATATAATATGCGCCCGAATTTCACACGTCGTCGTGACCAGTAATGTACGTGACTTGTTTTTGTAAACGATTGATGTCTGGGAACGTCATACGCCGTGTAAATTAACACGTTGTACGTTCCTCGCACATTTATACGATAAAGCCCGCGATAAAGACGTGTTGTTATGGTATAACGTCCAATAATAACGTGTTGTGCTATCGCCGTTGTTATCATCATGACTCGATCCAAACCTATCCAAACGTCATAAATGCTACGCAGCATACTCGTGGACTTTCGGGGTAGGGCTGTTAAGTACGATGTTGCTTTTTATTTACCGCAGTGGTATTATAATATGTAGGTACGACATCCGTCTAGTAGTGTTTGTTTAAGATGAATTTCCGGACACGGTTGCATTATACATAATAATAATATTAACCTACTTTTGACTATGATACATATATATATTATGCTTGCATTAATGTATGTGTTATGATAAGTATGGATACCGGTAAGGTTACTTATATAGAATTTTATAATTTAACCTGTCGATCTTGGAAAATTCTAAGAAAATATACAAATTAATTTGATGAAACTTCTGATGGTCATTGCATTTTGTGCTGCTTTTAAAAACAAGAAAAGGTACCTATATTCTAGGAATTAAAATAAACTATCTACTAGGTTTTTTTTTTAATTTAAACTTTGTAACCTCACTAGGGCATAAAAATGTGAAAAAAGTAAAATCATGAAAATCATGGAAATCACGTGTGATGAAAGTGAAATTAGTATTTGATATTTGTTCTAATATTAGTTTATTAACATGTGTAAATATCTTTAAAATTTATTATGTAATATATATATATTTATATACATACATAATATACATTATATAGTTATCGCTCTCCTCAGAATCTAATATAGGTATAATATTAATATTTAAGTAAAAACCATTGGAAATAAAGACAAAATATTGAATAATAATTAAAGTTTTATTAAATATTGTATTATTATTACATTAGATATATATTTTACTACATAATAAGTATACATATTGTGTATAATTTTTTATTTTTTGTTAGTGTTTAAAATGTGGTATACGACTTATTTTAAATTATAAATCTTTCCACGAAAATGAGTATGAACATAATGTTAAATAAAAGTAGAGAAGTAATATCGATAATTGTATAAGATAAAATTAAAAATAAATACATAATTATAAAACAAGGCAAAGTCACTTTGCTGTACAGTGCATATTAATATCTCGTCATTAAACATGGCACTATAATTAATGCATTCAATTTGAATTCAGTGATAAATTAACGTATACTAAAAACGATTCTGAACAGAAACGGCTGGCTTCTATTTTCAAGAATGTCTTACAATATATTTCTAATGATATTAGTAATTTAGTTAACTATTAGTAATAATAGCTAGTAATATGGTAGGTTAAATTAATTTATTATCAAAAAATGTCTCATAATATATTTTGCAATTATTTATTATATAATATAGTAAGATAAAAACCGGTGAGATGGCCTGAATAAAAATGTATATTTTTATAATGTATAAATTATATTATATTATGTATAATTTGCAGCTATAATAGAAAAAAAAAACAAATACAATTTGCATGGTTATAATATTTCATGGAAATGCATAGTATTTCATTTAAAATAAATATTAAAAATGCATTCTCTTCACACTAATTTTGTGAACTGTGTATGTGTTAGCAATAATAATAATACAGAGAAGGTATTAATATAATTTTACTTCTTATGACTAGATAAGAACTGTTTAAATAATTTTTCAGCATTCAATTGTTATGAAAAGAAATAATAATGATACAATTATTTATAGTTTAATGATGTCAGTTGTACAGTAATAATAATAATAATAATAACACATTTTAATTTATTTTGTTAGATAATAACAGGTTACTGTGTTACGTAAACATTATTTGAAAGGATTAATTTATAACACGTATATATAAAAAAAAAATATGGTTCAACCTTTTTTCATAGGTCTTGGCCAACTTAACATGTAAATTAAGGCTTATAATCATTAGATAGGGTCAGTTTAATATTTTTCTTCCCCTTTTTTCAAACACAGAGCTCGTTAGTAATTTTTGAGTAACTTTAATATTTTTAATATAATAAGGAATCATTATGATGATGCTCGTTGTTGTAAAAATATATGAAAATATATTTGTTGAACGTTTTTATAGTAATTGCTACTCAGTATGTTATGTCACCTATTTTATATTTTTATTTTATTTTAATAAAAAAATATTTCGGGTTATTTTCTATCATTTTATTGACAAATATGAAAATACATTGATGTCATATGAATTATTAATTAGTGTTTTGTAATTATGTTAAGTACAATTTGATTTTAATAAAAATATTATCATTTTTTAATTTCTGTAATAAATTGATTTTAAAGATAATTTTTACATGATTTAAATTTTTTTTAATTTTATAAATATGATAATGTCATGTTAATTATTTTCTTTAAACTATACATGCTTATATATTTTATCAATTAAAATCATATCAATTTAAATTAACTTATTTTTCAATTATGTTTATGTTTCTTCTTTAAATAATTTAACCTATAAATACTTTATAAATAGTCAATGAAGTATTTCCCCCTAAATAAGAGTATTATTTACAGTCAAAGGGATATATTTATTTTACCAAGTACCTATAAGGTTGGTCAATAGCAGTAAATAGTAGAAAGGAAAATTTGGTAGATTTTAGAGGGGGATTATTTGAAGTAGGGTAAATTGTCCTACGGAGTACCATTTTGAAAAGCCTATTAGAGGTTTTAGGAATTAATTTTCTATCTAACGAAGAAATAATTATTTTGTAGGATTAGATAAATTAGAATTAGGCTGTGGAAGTTTAAAGCGAATTTAAAATGATCATTATTTTTATCTTAATAGTAATATGAATAACTGAAAAATATTTATTTTTTAAGTTTAAAGTTATTTTCGGTCTATGAAATCAACGATAAATGTACTTATAATAATTTAATAGTTTTAATACATTTTTTGAAAAGCTTAATCGTTTTTATATATTATAAATACCTCAAATACTCGTTTTGTGGAGATTCTGTTAAATTTATTCAAGTACATGATAAATAGTTTTTTTTTCATGACACTATAAGACCTTACTAGATTATTTCAATCTACTGTATTAGAGTAACCTCATCATGATTATCCTTTTTCACGAGCTTTATTGTGAATACAGATATTATTTCTTTTAACAACGTCTTAAGATTAATCTAACTTATAACAAAAGGAATACATTTTTTCTGATATTTAATATTTAATCAATACTATTTATTAATTTTTTATTTAACATTAATACATTTAAAACATTGTCACATATTTTATTACAAGTTTCTCTTCAACTCGAAATAAAACTTATCTATCTTGATGTTATACGGATATTACACTATACGCACAACATTCATAAAATTAAAATTGTACACTTTAAATTAACTACACAACAATGTACACATCGACTTTTAAAATATGTAGTGTAATAGACTAGGTACAAATTTTATGGATTGTTTAGCAGTCAATCATTGGAGTCAAATTTTTAACTGGAAAATAAGTGTAAAAGTTATCCTTAATGAATGTCTGGTTTATTAGCATAAATTATATTTTACAATGTCATTATGATTACAATTTGTATCATGATCATAATTTTGTTATTGAAATATATTACTAACAAATAATATAATAGTTATGATTTATGAGCAACGGGAAAACTGATGCATGACATTGCTGTAGCTAAATTGCCTATCTATGTCGCCGTGTTAGTATAAATGTATTCGAGAACTGGAACCGTTTCGGTTAAAACAATTTGCTTTCAGTGTTAAATAACACCAATTTAATTATTACTAATATAGATTTTCACAATTTTTTATTTGGAAATTAAATATTGCATAATGTATAGGTACTAGGTATTGAACTTATCTTTAAGAAGTAGGTATCATTTATATTTTATCCATATTATCTCAAAAACTAAAACAATATAATAATAATATGAATTAAGTTACTTGTTTAGTAGATGTTTTATACTGTAATTATATATATGCTGTTAAATTTTATTTCTTAGATACCTATTTTAAAATAATATATGAAGCTGCAATTTTAAGTTATATACAAACTACGGAATACAAGGTAAAAATTTATCCATATCAAATTAAAAAAGGGTGGTCATATGGGTAACGCTCTGCTGTACAGAAGTTATTGAGTGGATTTCGGATATAGAGTAGGTCACTCTAATGGGTGAGTGAAATTTGAATACAATGATAAGTATATGAAAACGAATCTGAATGGAAATGATTTGTCAGCCTACGATATATATTTTCCATTGGGTGGTGAAGAAGGTGGTTTATGTTTTAATAACTCGAATACCTCAACATTTGTTAAACGCTTACTAAAATTTGATAGTTACTTTACTAGATAATTATGAAACAAATGCATGTTTGCTATAATATAAAAATATTTAATTGAATGTGTATAATAAAATACGAACAAATTTGTCATAATCTTTTTATGTTCAATCATAACTTAACCTTACTAAAAATATTTATTGTACAAAACTTATTAGTAATATTCTTTAAACATCATATTTCCCACGGGGGTAGGTTTCGCGTATTCAGCATACTTATTTTACTGATCCTCTAAAAAGGTACAATAAATCGAATTATGATGACAGCAGAAAAATAGTTGTGTTTAAAACAAAAATTGCTGCTTATGGTCGAAATACGGGTCAAAAGTTCAACGAATGTGTTTATTTTTCTTATTCAGGTGTATGTCAGTCAAATTTATCTAAACATGAACACATGAACACGATAATAAACACACTCACGCATTTTTATGCTATACATAAAACTTCCGGAAAGTAATATGTGTGAAAAATGTCCTATAACTTTGTTATCCAATTTTCAGTATCATTAAACTGTACTTCAACCAGAATACTATTTTGGTTACGTATATTCAAACATTTTAGTACATTCCTTTCAGTTTCAGGTTTATTTTGCTAACATTTTAATAAATTATATCGAAGGAGTAGAAATATGTATATATTTTAATAAGTTAACTCTGAGATTTAATAATTAATATTTTTATTTATTAATTCCTGTTAAAGAACCTATTAATTTTAAATTCTTAAAATATTATGTAATTTATTTTATATTTATCTGAAATATCACATTTATCTTAGGTTTACATTTTTATTTATAAAAATATAAATATGTTCATTTTTTATAAGTTATATTTGGTATTTTATACACATTTTATTTTCTAATTTATTATAACAGTTAATAATTTATACTTGTGCTAAAATGCTTTAATAATATATTTGTTTAAATGTTTAAATTTAGAAGAATATATTTTTTTTAATCTACAGATTTTCTTAGTTATAAGTATTTGTTTTAATTTATTAGTTTTTGTTTGAAATTGGTTTTAAAAGACAATATTCTACGTTTTATGCTGTATTTATATTTATTCTTAAGTCTAGACTAAAAATATCAATTTATTTAAATTGTCTGGCTAGGCGGGTAGAGCTTAATATTTTTTGTTCATAACTTTTTTTTTACCATAATTATTAACCAAATTGATTTATACCGTTATTACGTTATATTATTGTCTATGTCAGCTGATGAAATATAAACTTGCTTCGGTAAAATCATTTGGGATTTGAACTTTGTGATAGATAAGGAAGTTTTATTTCTATCTTTTAAAATATTAATAATTGTATTTTTTAATTTTGTTCAAATGAATAACCTTTTACTTGTAAATTTTAGTACATTTTGTCAATGTCATTTAGATAATTTTATTTCCAAATTACAAACACATTTGCATAGTCTACATTTTCATATAAAAATTAATTTAGTTGTTAACTATGTTATTTCATGAAACAAACATTACACTGTATGAATTATATTTATATCTGTACTGATATTCTATTGTATCTGGTTAAAATTTTAATTTAATTTTTAAACAAAACATTACATTTTTAAGATTACCTATTAACAAAAAAAATTAATTAAAATTGTTATCTGTCATAAAATCATACACATGGTGTATTAATAATTTGATATTTTTGTGTAACAAACATTACATTTTATTTGGAAGAGGTGTCATTTGGGAATTGTAAAACAAATCCACTGATGTAAAATGGTTATAGCTAGCAATAAAATGCAATGAGGTTACTTAAATGATATTTACACTTGATATTCTTGTGCTTGATTACGGAAAAGGAGATATAAAAATACATTCAAAGGTTATCTCGTTAGTGCGAATAGTAAGACAAATTCGATTTAATATCGGAAACGAGAAACGATAGGTGATAAATGTATCGTAGTTTATACTGGGTTAGAATATATTTATTACTATAGTCTAATATATTATTTATGATGCATTTTTATCATTTACAATATAAATATAATGTGTACTTAATAAACGTTTTAAATTATATTAAATACATATTTTGAATAAATATAAATACAACTAACTATATATTTTATCGGAACATATTACATTTTTTATACTTCACAAACAGTTTAATATTAAATTGATGCATCATGTTCATAAATTTGTTATGAATGAGTAATTTCTCATTTAATTTCAACCAATAAGGGCTATTAGTTTTCATTTGAAATTGTTTGAAGTTAAAAAATGTATGGATGATTATCAAGAAGTTTACGAGTTATTGAAAAAATATTTTATTATCATCAGGAAACTTAACTTAAATACATTGAAAGTGAAAGTTTCATTAGGTTTTAATAGAAATTACATATTATAGTTTTTATTAAAATAAAACTAAAATTATTTAAAGTATTATTTGAATATTAAAAAATCTGATATTTATTATCCAGTAACGCTTATCATTTGATCGTCATTGAAAATTATTCGTTTTTATTCAAATAAATGTAAAAAAAGTTTTTATTTAGTGTACTGTAAATACAATTCACGAAACGCTAGCAATATAGAATTAGTATGAAGCTGAATGCCGAAGAATTTCGATTTTTTTCCACCTGACTTAAAAGTTAAAAGTGTGGTATTGTCATCATTAATAAAAATCATTACGTCCGATTCAAGAAGTCAGTGCTGATTTGTACACCACGGTACACAGAAACATAACAACTCAACCATGAAATATGTCTTCCCGGAAGAAATATCCGTTAGTGGAAAAAAAATTTATAGATTTTTAAATATCTCACGGTTCATTACGTGTTTCGACTATCATTTCGGTTTATTTTATCTACACCTATATGGGCTATACCTCAAATTAAAATCAAGTAGATATATTTATATAGTATCTTAAATGGGTACTTTGGTATGGATTCTAAATTAATTTTGAATATAATATTTATTTGATTCTGTACTTAAAATATTATTCTTATACATATTTTTTTTATTCAAAATCTAAATTAAAGATTTAAATATCTTAAGAAAATCATTTATTGGTATGAGATAATAACCTATAACATTTTGCTATAGCTCAATACATCTGTATAGTAACCAGAAATTCACCAAAAATAATATTTAAGTATATTTTAGCTTATTAACTTCAATCTAAAACCGTATTTATATTTTTTTGTGAATGATCTGACCATATCCTGTTGGAAGTGTTAGATTGAACTGATAAATTGGAGAAATATGTTTTACCGAGGTATTTTAATAGATGTGAGTCAATTTACAAAAGTTTTGTTAATCATATAGATAAAAAAACTGGGTAACTGGGTAACACATGATTTCGTTTAGTATACAACAGAATTTTTGTTCTCATAAAGTTTGTTATAGTATCTTACAACGAATCATAAAGAAAAACATTAAAAAAAAACCAATCAATGTTATAATATATAGGTATGTGTATATACATGCATACACATATATATACATATAAAAAACAGTATTTGAAAAAATAATTTAATAAAATTTTTTTGTTATTTAGGTATAGTCTAAACAACAGGTTTGGTAGTCATGAAATCAAACGTTAAAATAGAGGCTAATATCGAGGAAACAACAAAATCCACGAATAAATAAAGGCGGCGGGTAGGTATTTGAAATCGTTAGTTTAATAATAATTGTGTTTAAGTATTGAGCAGAGCATACCTATTAAATTATTATAATAATATTATACCTACAACATAATAACATTATTGATTGCGGTATGCAGATAACTATACATACGACCATAATGTAAGACCGCTCGTGAATTTTGTAACAGCGGTACAATCATTATTCGTTATTATTTACTACGGTGCCCACATCATTGCGAAACGCCCGCTATTAATATACATGATATTTGGATGCGAAGGTTCTCGAAGTGGGAATCGATGAATCGCGATGGGGGGTTTCTTCGAATTTCGTCCGTGCGATATTAGGACCATATCTGCCGCATCTGACCCAGCGCGTGAGGCTTTTTCGAGTAAAGTTCTATTCGTGGTTTCCATCGTCGGCGATTGATGCAAATAACATTATAACGACGACGTGTCTAATGCGATTCAACAGGAACTTCCGCAGGACGTTTTAATGACCAGTGCCGACATTACATTTAAATGTTTTTGCATATTATTATTCTCAAATAGTAGGTCAAAGAAATTATGGCTAGTTCATACAAAAATGTATTTCTTAACCTTACGATTTTTCAATGTGTAAAATTCTATTCGACATAATATTAATATTATATTTTCACAATAAGATATTTAAGTAGTTTTGACGTTTGATATTTTTGGAATTTCGGTATCATTACTAAAATTTGAAGAAGTTATCAAAGCAGTTTATTTGATTTTTGGTTGAAAAAATGTAATATTTTCCGCTATTCGGAGAAATCACATTTTTTATAATCTATATTTTTTTTCTATACATTTATCAGTGTTGTTTAAATTTGAAAGTGGATTGTGTGTACACGGAGAAAAGCCGTTGGGTGGGTCTAGGGCTATATTACGATATAGCCACCTCCCCCGACAGCGAGCTGGTAGTCCGTCGTTGATAAACCGTCGCCTGTCTGATTTCCGTTTTTCACCCGTTTGTAAGGCACGCCGCATAGTCATATAACAATAATAATAATATGTGGTATATTACACAACCGAACTTTGTTTGTTTTTTTTTTTTTTTGTGGCCTTACTCATTTTTTTCCCCACTACATTTCCGGCAGTGGCACATGTGTTCTAAACGCTGGTCAGGGTTAGGGGGGAGGGTTGACTACTATAATTCTAGTGTGTGTGTGTGTTTGTTGTGTACGTATGTGTGTGTGTGTGCGTGTAGTTTGCAGTCACGTCACTACGATAAAACCTTCTACACGCGTGTGAACGAGCTGTGTGCGTGCGCTTACAAAAATAAAAGTATGATTCGGGTCACGGGAAAAGTGGCCGAGTGATATTTTGAATTCGAAACGAGATTTTTTATTTATATTTACGACGTAAGTGTATATTATATGGATTTGTTTTGGCAAATATTTGCCAAACCGGAGGAAAACGTCGGGACTTTGAAACGTTTATAGGTACGTGTCGAACACGTGCACCTGCCCACCCATCTACCTCTGTTAGTGTTGTTAAGTTTATTTTTTTCACCTCCCCGTGAACGTTGCTGGTTTCGTGTAACAACACGAGTCGTATGATCAGTGCCGCAACGGTCAATTAGAATGCGCTTTGACGAGATGTCTTTACCGTGACTACCGAATCCGATTATAACGATGTATACCTACGCAATTGCGATTTCAAATGTGATTATCTCGAAACACATTATAGAAATTAATTTGTTTATCGTTGAAATATTGTAATACGCTCATCAAGTGTCATTTTTCCAGAAACAGGAACAGATACTATAGCCTAGTGCCCTAGTGGTTAATATAATGTTATAATATGGACCTTATATTTTAAAATTATTTGTGTACGCACTAGAGAAAATAAATATTCAATCTATTTAATAAATCGCTAATTAAATAGTTTAAATGCAATCAAAAAACCAATAGTAGGTACAATAGTTTTGTAAACTTTTTTAAAACATAATATTTGGAGAATAAAATTATACATTTTTTTATATTTTCTTATTTAGTTTTTGATTTGCCTAAAGTTTGATTAGTCTTATAATTTACAAAAATGCATGGCTTATTGGTATTAACGTTTTTAATTCATATTTGATTATTGATTATAAATCATAATATATATATATATATTTATGTTTATATAACGACTTTTTTTTCTCGAAATAATGGTTTTTATAATGTGAAAAACCATGTATTAATATTATTATGTAGATTATATATGGTTAGTAATTATATTATTATATACGCGTCAAATACATGTTTAATCTATGGGAAATTTCAAATTATAATGCAATAATGAAAACACATTTTCCTTAAGATGGATATTATGTTTGCGGTCATACTAGGGGTTTCAATTAAAATCCTTTTGGAAGTGTTCAAACAAGTTTATTATCAAAATGGTTCAATAAGAAAATTGTACCTTGTTGTTTTAGCCGTTGTGTGAAATAGTTCTATTATAACAGTGTCGAAATGCATTTGTGGTTCATTTAATAATATTTTATTTTATGCAGCACCCCATCGAGAGTAGAGAACGCTATTGTAGTTTATTATTATATCATATGTACACTGTGTATATATTTTAGATGTAGGTTTTGGCCATTACGGCGCATTTATTGTATATATTGGTGATTTGGTGTATAATTGAGTTGTTATTATTGTACGAAAAAAAGAAAATGTGAACGAGATGGAAATAATTCTATCGTAGTTAACGTCTCAGTTGTTTGATTTAATAAACTTGACAGACGTGAAAGAAATTTGTCTCAATTTCAATATATTCTCAATAGTTGGCTTCTTTTTTTATTGCCTCGTACATATTACGTTAAATTCAAGATTAAAAATTATTTGAAACATTACTTAATATTATAGCTTTTATTTATTCGATCAAATAATAATACAATACTACTGTATGTGTGTTGTTTTGAAAAATAAAGGTACTTTTAAGAATGTTTATCAGAATTTCAAGAGTAGCATAATATAAAATAATATATAATAATAAAATAATAATAATAATAATAATATGATATTATAAAGGAGAATTGTTGGCATTTCTTTTTTAATTTAATAAAATCAAGTTTCGGAGTTATTTTTATTGTGTACTTGGTTTACGTAAAGTATTACATTGTGGTTCTACAAAACCATTGCAATAGTAAGTTATCCTTATTGATCGTAGAAAATAAAAACGAAAATATTTGTTTGAATCCACCGTGTTTGTTAAACGACAAAGGAGTCAGTGTTTTTACTTGATAACGTAGATTTGTTTTATTTTGTTTTATTATAATCCCGTATTATACGTAAAATTGTCATGGTGGCTTTGGTTTGTGTTTACACTCGGAAATACATCGATTGTTCGAGTCTCGACAATATCAAATGTCGGAATATTTATTATTTAGCTTCAAAAAGCATGAACAATGAACATAATAATAATCATATAAAATAAAATATATGTAGGTATATAAAGCTATATCGCTTGACAATTTTTAGGAGTGTGATGGAAAAATATTGCATTTTCTCCGTTTATAACTCAAGAAATTTAATTAATTCCGTTTATCAAAACTGCCAGTTTAAAAGTAATCATCTCGTAAAACATTGAAAACTCTTGGCTGTAGGACAACAATAAATTAAAGATAACATTAATCTCTTTTTGGCTGCTTTGTTCACTACACGTTGTTATTTTTTATTCATAATTTTTATCTAGAAAAAAAAAATTAAGGTACATAATATATAATGGATTAAAATATTGTTATTAAGCTTGGCTTACGGTATCATTCTTCAGTGACGAATTTTCTCGTAAGAAAAACTCGTTAAACGAATAGTTTAATATATGGATAGGTATTAATTTTAGTGAAAATAAAAAGCATTTAATTTGTATTTTGTTTTTAATAGCCCAGTCATAAAAGTTGTAATAGTATATTTTGAATTATTAAAATATTAATACATTTTATTGACTCAAGGTATTGTTAAAAAAAAATTAATATTAGGCTTTTATAGCATTCTATTTTATTGGGTTTTATTTAAAATTTGTACCTACATTATTTAACGACTGTCAATTGTTTTTACATCTAGACACGCAATTACCAAAAAAATACTGTTGTTTTAGAATTCTGTAAAAAGTAAATTATTCATATTGATTTTAATTTGACATTCAGTGCACAGTGTATGGTGGTGAAAATAATCGTATTTTGGAAAATACTGTAGAGTAAATTAAAATTCAAAAAATAATAAGATATCTGTAAAATAACGTGTGTAATATAGACAAATATACTTATTTGTATAATTTACTCGTATTTATAGATACAAGATAGGTATAATATAACACGTTATAGGTACAACGGAATTGTGTTTGATTGTTTTTTTCCGATCATAATATTATTATAATTGGTTTGGTAAAAATAAGCAAAAAAAAAAAAAACTGTGACTTGAGTATTTTTATACTTGTCACTAGTAAATGAAATAAGCTAGAATTTTATTTTAACTGATTTTATGCATTATTCACACGATTAGCATAATTCCGAATAATATTGATTCGATCAGTTTCAATTCGTTTAAATTTTCTGTCGATTACAAAAATCGTTTTGCTGTACTATGTATAGCTGTGAGTACGGATTAAAAAACGAAAAGTGGACATTTGAACGGGAAAACGTCACGCTGTGGACTCAAGTATATGTATGTTTAATTCACCGGTTAATTCCCTAAACGCGGACGAATTTTTTCTCTCTCATTTAAAATGCCTCCGGCTCTCACTGTTCTGATGTTTATTGTTGGCACACACCATTTAGAGGCCAACTTACTTCCCCCATATAACATCTAAAAACGGCTATCGTAATTTTAACAAAACACGTTTCGTTGTACTGAAAATTCTTTAAATTAATGACTGAGGAGGACTAATTAAAAAGTAGTCCATTGAGTCAAACTAATGCATAATAAAGTCAAAAATTTGTCAAGAAAAAAAAATACACATTTATATAAATACAGTATCAGTATATAATAATATAATTTGTTTATGTCTTAATTAATAATAATACGGGTAGATGTCATTTTTTTTTTTTTTATCACATTTTTGTATTATAACCTATTCAGATTATTAACTATATACTAGTTATACATAATAGATACGCATTTAGATATTTATTAAATTTACCAATCACAAAATATTTGAATATCAAACGGTCATGAGTGTGACGGTTGTTAATCACTATAGTTTACCATTATTTCATATTTACTATTAATAAAGAATAAATAATGTAAATAATCGTAAATTACGAGTAGGTACTTATAGGATATTATACCCAAAAGTTTATTGATGTAATATAGTAAGATTTTGGGTAGATACTTTTTACAAATGTTAAGAGCTTATACACTAAAAATTCGACCTTTTTATCTCTACTGTATTGGAAAGTCAAGGTTTTTAGTACGTTAATGAAATTAATGATTATTATAATAGGATATACAATTCTAATTAAAATGTTCGTGTATCAATTATTTTTAAATAGTATGGCTTAACATATTAAATTACGCAGATCGTTTTATTTATCGCTCAAGATTCTATTATAAATGTACTAATTTTTTTTTCACAGATAATTTCACACTTTATTATTTCTAATTTATTAGCATTTTTTTTTTTTTTTTTATCTTAAACAAAAAAATCTTCTTTCATTGAGCTTCATTTGGCGTTTGAATATTCAAGCCACGAGGAACATACATTCCCAAAGATTATTAACTTAGAACACTCGTTAAGGTAGCGGAAAGCTGATGACCTTGTCTGAAGATATACACTACCGTGCGTATAATAAACACGTGTATCTACGGTAATTACCTCACATCCAAGTTATAATATTCATTATATTATTCCCTTTGGTATATCTACGTCATAAAACATATTATAAGAAACCCGAGTATTGTATAGAAACAATGGGCTTTATGCTTTATACAATTAGACAATAGCGTTAATTTTTTTTTTAAAAAAATGTTTAATGCATTACCTGGCGTTCTAATGGTTCGGATAAAAATTATGATAAGGACAAATTTTCCTGAAAAAAAAAAATGCTGTGATTATAAAATATACGATGTCAGATCTTACATAGGTATATAATATTTTATAAGTATAGTATTATAATTTATTGTATTCTATAACGAACAACGTTCTTGTCTCAAAATGACTCGGGTAAAAAGGTAAAAGGTAATATAACTATATACGAATAAAAAATAATAAATATGTATAATCTGTATAGATATATAAAAAAATTACCTACTTATTTGAACGTAATTATCGATAAAAGATTTTTTGTAGCCAATGTACTTTTCTATGTTCTGATTAGTAAATATTATATACGATAAGTGCATATTAGTTATTGACAAAAATGATAATTTTATGTGGGAAAGTCTTGCAGTAAACATATTTATTTTATTTAAAACCATGATAAATCGGGTAAATCAAAATATGTTAGCTTATACGATTTTCTTTAGTTAATCAACTTAAGATTGCCTAATCGAAAAATATATGAGTTATTCATGTGTATTGTGTATAAATATAAATTAGATACAACTATAGTTATGAAAAATAATTGATGTATGTAAATTCTGAAATTTAATTAGTTAAGTATTAAGTTTTAGAAGTATCTATTTATATGTTTAGTACGTATAATATAATATGACACAAAAGAAAAAGTACTGTACACAAAAATATGCTATGCCCCATGTCTTATAACTTAGCTTGTTACTGTATAAAAGGATTCGTATGTAACTTTTTTGATATTCTCAAAATATACAAGTATACTCGTATATTTAACCATGTTAAATGTAAAAGTCTCTAATCTTCATTATAATTTAGGTACACGTTGAATACAGTTCAGGAGTACATTTTTCTTTTTATAATAGAAATATGTATTTCTACGACTGATTGCTATATTTCGTAATAAAGTTTAGATTACGTAATGTATAAAAATATACAATTATATAATAAGTCAATTTTTTTTTTTTAAACGTGACCATTATAGAAAAATATCGAAATAATATACGTATATTTTTACAAAAAATATGGTCATACAAATGCTTTTTAATAAACTTTGTGATTGCAAATAATATACTTTTCGAATCAGAAGATAAGAAAAGCATTTGATCGCGTGTTGAAAATATATTCTATGTATTAAAACTTAAAAGTAAAGCAAATAATTGAGTGATTAATAGTTAAACATATAATTTTCTACTATTTACTATGCTAATTTGAGTATAATATTAATCATGATAAATTTTTGAATTTAAATAATGTATACCTACATATTATTTTACTTAAGTTGCAGAGATCAAGAGTTAAGACATAGTTTTTTAATATTTATTTTTTTTAAATATATCAAAATATAAATGTATGAAATAATTTTTCTATTATATAAGTATGTTATTGTCTCATATTGATTGAATTCTGACTACTGTAATTTGTGGCTGACTTCTATGATTTATGATTATAGTGGTTAGTATTTGATTAGTAATTACTATTATTTAACTTTTAACTACCCAGTCAGTAAAATATTGTGAGGCTATATCACAAGTCAGATTATTTTCAATTTTTAAAAGAATTTTATTTTAATCCCATATCTATTGTTATTTCATCAATAATCGTTGTAAAAAATACTTTGATCGAAGCTTATATCGTTTAATCAGAGCGATTTTTCCTTTATATTTTGCAATTTTCTTCTATTTTAATTTCTTTAGAGTTAAGGGTCTGATATGGTAGAGTTTTATAGTTTAGGTATTCAATATTCATTGTCATGCAGATGTGATTTGGAAACAAATCTGATAAAATCTATTTTCTGTTTAAAATTCTCGCACGCGGATAACACAATTACACCGAATACAATACGTACAATAATAACGATAATAATAATAATAGTAATAATAATTTAAACTATGCCGTCTACTGTCTAGTAACGTAACATTTTATTATATTATATTATATAGGTACGTTTTTACTTTTTCGCCGTCGAGTTTCGTTCTCCTACGATAAAATGGGTGTTAAAAATGTATTTAATTTTGTTTGGCTCGAGCAGTATTATTCGAGAATATTCAGTTGTCTTTCTTGGCGTTGTTGGTGTTGTAGCTAGTGGCGGCGACGAAGGGTGGCGGTATTCAGAGCTTAAGTACGTGTCTTATGAAAAGAAGAACGGTGTACAAAAGGCACCACACAAAGTGCCGGGCTCTTCTTTTGTACGCCACGCGATATCGATTGAGCATATACATATAGGTAATATATATATTTATATAATATTATATATACACAACTTCCTGAGGGTGTTACAATCGAGTTTTAGGCATAGACATGTGTTAGGAATACATTTTGGCGAACACTCACACGGTAATATCTGTGGATTGACGTGTTAAAAAAAAAAAAAAAAATAAGAATAATTAAAGCGATAGTAAAAACAACGGAAACAACGAAAATACCAACAACAAGTAATAAAATCAACAACAACAACAACAACAACAAGTAACGACTGCGACGCCTTCGAGTATATGCACGAGTTTGGTGTCGCGGTGACGTACATAACAGAAGTCTCGATCGTTTCCCGCGGCGGCTGGGGTATTCGACGATATAGTTTCTTTTCGGAGGAGATTGTGGATCGGCCCGGACGTCCGGTCGGAAGGAAACGGCGTGACGGTAATTAACAGACTGCATAATATGCGCTCCGTTCGCCAGGGCCGGGGCAATAATTGCGTACGCTCCCCTTCCACAAGCCGACGTGCACGGCGGAACCGGGGGCAATAATTATGTTTGTGCGGAGTGCGAAAAAAATAAACAACGGGTGCTAAACAGCATTCGTCGTGTTCGTCGGACGACGTGGTGGTGGCGATACGGCGAGGGGAGGAAATCGGAGCGCTCGCTTGTCGGCGGCCCCGAGAATTCGTGCGGAAATTTTGCGAGAGTCGAGTTTATTTCCTGACATCTGCGAATTCTCTGCCTCTCCGTCACACACACACACACACACACACACACATACACAGGCGAACATATACACACTCTCTCCGTCTCTCTCTCTATTTCTCACTAGCTGTTTTTCCACAATTCCGTCGCGCACTCGGCCACCGTTGCCGGAACCACGTGTTCCGTGCCTCCACAAAGTGTAATATTCGATTAACTATAGGTACGTACTAAGTACATTATTACTAAGCGCATTATTATACGCGCCAACCGTCTCAGTCCTAACCCGATCATCATCATCGCAGCTACATTGGATGGAGTTTGTCGCACCGCCACCACAACCAACGCAGAATCAACTGTATATAAGTACTTTATCAGCTATACGTATTTTATATTATTATTATTATTATTATTATTATTATTACTACGTCCTTTGTTCGAACAACAGTAATAATAATATAATATATAGGTTTGTGTGGCTTATCGCTAACCGAGTTTGTAACGTACAACCATGTGCACCTGCTTTGGGTGTTGGCCGGGTAGTGGTTGGAACAGGGTTCTTACGACGACGATAATAACTAATATTATATAGGTATGTGTAATATACATTGGTATAAATATGTTAAACATGTTCAGCGGCACATTTAATGGTTTTATACGTTTTGCAACAATTAAAACTTATCCTAAAAGTAAAATAAACTAGCTACCTATAGACACAGCCCTATCAAAAATTATGCCAAACCTAACAAATATTCTGATGTAATAATATTATTAGTTGTACTACTTCCTTTAAACTGTACTTCGATTGATACTAAAAGTCAAGAACATGTTTAAATGTATAATTACACTCAAAATGGAAGAGGATATACGCATTATTAATATTGTATTAAATTATAGAATATTTAAATCTGGTTGCCATTTTTGAAAAAAAAAATAAAATACTTACCTGCTGTCTTTGCTTTTGAGAGTTAATTTATTCATAAATTATAACATTTTAATAATATCTAGATATAACTGTCTTAAATCGTTTGTATATAAGGGTTAAAAAAATGTATTGTTTTAATTTTTGGAAATTCACAACAAAGCATAAATAATATATCAACAATAATAAATTTCAGGTGTATACGTATATTATGATAATAAAGATCAGAGAGAGAGAGAGAGAGAGAGAGAGAATGAAGATCTTCAAAATATTAATTGGTTATTAAACTGATTTATGTGGATAACTTAACTCAACAACTTAATTTTATGTTCTATAATCAAAGCTTAACTATTTAATTGGAAAATATTATAAACCGACTTATGTATATGGAATTATATTTTAATTAAATAATATTTTTTTATGCGATGAGTAATAAATGTAATATTTTCATACTGAAATTTAAATTTAATAATATGACATAACACATAACTGATTATGTAATTATTATTTTATTTGTGTTTGATGAAACTTAAGTAAAATACAACTAATTTTATTATTTAGTTAAGGTATAGCGTACATCTTTGCCGTGATTAGAAGCCACTGTAAAACTGATTAACATTTACCTAATGACTTTTACACATACTCAAATTAAATTCTTAACTAAATATTCTCAGAGAAGTCAATAATATATTTTTAAATAATTACCATTGGATATTATATAGGTTATAATATACATTTTCTATTACCTATTGATTTATAATATAATACTATTTATTTTAAACAGTATGTTATTGTTCGCAGTTGTATGCAATCGTAATAGTTATTTATTATTATTTCTATTTTTTTTAAAAAAAACCAGAAAAAACGAAAACTTATGTGGCGTGTAATTTAGTCAATATAGTATTATTTTTATTATCTATGTGAGAAATAATAACACTCATTTGACATTTTTTATTTATAAATTTAAACAATAATTCCAATTCCTACAATATTCATGCATTATCTTTATCATAGTGTGGCGCGTGTATGAGCATGTATCATAAACTTCAGTTTTAATAGGTACTTAACACGGAATTAAATTTTCGATTGGCTGTAAAAAATAGACCAAATATTTCTGTCAGCTAGATACATAATCTAATAACATGGTAATTAAAACAGTCCAAGATTCACGGTGCACCATTTATTGGAGTTTTAATTGTTTTTGATTTGTAATCGGTGAGCTGTTTATTATTCATTAGTAAACGAGGTAGCCATCATATTTCAGTGTGGGTGATGGTATACCATTAGCTTTCGGAAATTAGAATGTGGTTTTCCCGCAATAAAAATTACCGTAATGCATCTCGTCTTTTATTTAGAGTACGATGCAATTTGTGTTTTACGTCTACAAACAGAAATAATTTTTGTGAGCGTACAACGTGATGTATGTATAAACGTTGTACGCATTTCGAATACGACGAACGGATAGGAATAATAATGATGCTGTAGCCGAAAGTGTTTACTATGGACTATGGTGGCGTTGAAGAAAAATATAGGGTTAGATAATGAGGTATTCCAAGTGGAAGGGAGAAAAATAAATGCACGCCCGTAGTTTTGGTGTAATCCGAGGATTAAGGTGGGGAAACATGGACCATCGTCTGCCAAGATGCCAATAAAGACGAGTAGGTAGTAAAAAAAAAAAAAAAGAAAAAATAAAATAAAATAATTTCAGAAAGAGAGAAAGTATAGAAAATAGAACGCCACTGAAAATTTACAAAGGGTCAGCGTAATAATAATAACAACAACGATATATCATATTCTAAAAATCTCCAGGCGATTCACTCGTTGTGCGTTTTTTTCACGTGTTAAAACAACGTATTATTCAAATTTATCTTTATACGAAAAAAAAAAAACCGGTGTTTTTGAATTGGTTCCCAAGTTCAAAAACATCAGAATATTGGTTTTCAATATTTTATGATAATATATCGTCCGAATCGGCGGTGAGATTCCATTGATTTTAGCAAAGGCTGGTAATCAGTAACTCGAAAAACGTGCACTTAGAACTCATGTGCAGGAAGTCATCTTCAATCAAATATGGAACGATTAGAAAACGGCAGTACAAAATATCGTAGATCGATATTTTTGAATCGTTTTTTTTTTTTTTAAATTTCAACGTTTTAATTCGATAACTACTGAGAAGTATACGTATAATAACGTGTTCAAAGTCTGCGTGCAACACCGAAGACGGTATCGTATACGATACCGATTCAATCATAACGTCATACGATTCTTTTTAAATAAATACTGGATGCCAATATGGGGACGACGTTTCGATGCGAAAAAAAAGCTACTTCCTTCACATTATTATTCGTCGTTCTCGTCTGTTTCCGCGTCGCCGATCCATCGTTCAACCGTTCGATCAATCATACAACACAATTTATTATTATAATAATAATATTATTATTATCGTTGTATTCTACACATTACGGAAATGACGTAACGCGAACGTACGACGAAACGTACTATAAACGATCGACGTAAACGCCTTCTCGGAGAGTATAAAATATTAATGTATAAGTACTTGTGCGTTATTCGTACTGAGAGTGTGTAGATTCTCTGTCGTCATTGTCGTCGTCGTCGTCGTTGTCGTCGTCTTCATTATAACAGCGCATAATAATAATATTATTATTATCATCTCGTGATTTATGAACAACTACACCCAGCGAGTCCAAATTCATAACGCGTTTACTCGTTACGCACACAACACAATACCAGCCGCTCGCAGTTTAATTCGTCACGTTCTTACCTACATAATACGCATACGTATACCTACCTACCAAATTATGCTACTTCGGGGTAGTGACTGTAATATTTCGCGAAGATCATGAACGTTGTGATATAATAAACCAGACGGTTATTTTACGTCATTGTTACATGCGTCGTGCACACATATATATTATTCTGACGTCGTCTTAATTCAACACGTTTTCAAACTATTATAGTCACCAGATATAGAAAAACCTAATACGTATAATAATAATATTTTTTGTAAATATCTTACGATAGGAAAATAAATAAACTATAAGTCGAGTTATTTCAGTTTATTTTTAAGTACGAATCAACTCATCAGTACGTTTGAAAACAATCCAACCCAAAAAATGTCGACTCAGTATTGTGACGGAGAACTTTATAATTTCTTTATTCGTTATACTTTTCAGTAAAACTACTTAACGTTTGCTCGATTTTATGGAATATTATATTCTGTAGGTACTATAACAGTTTAGTTTTTACGATGCCCGCGTGATTTAATAATGTTTGAAAATGATTTGATACCCGATTTGTAAACATTAAAATAAAATTTATGTATACATCTGACTCACAATATTATTTTTACGGTGATTTAGATAAATAATATATATATATATTTTTTTTTTTATATGTATATCGGAGTGCAAGCAAATAGAGGAATAATGTTAAACACCCATGTATGAAAATCGATATTTGTTTTTAGGTTTAATACATAGTGTTGATTTAATCTACAAAATGTATAGAAATTATATTTCATACCCTTGTGTTATATGTGTTATGGCCGGAAAATGCCAACCTTACTGATATAGTTACTATACTATAAGAGATAATGTTGCTGTTCATTACCATACTCAATGAACCGTTTTATGTTGGCTGAGCATGTTGCAAGAGAACTGTGAAACGAAGGGAGGACAAGCATCGGGGGTAAATGTAGGTATGTGAAATCAATACGACTGACCAAGTTCGACCTTGTTAACCGCAGTTTCCGTGTTAAAATTTTAACTTTATCCAAATGAGTTTGATTTATCACGAGAAAAAGCAATCTACGAGCTTACATGCACGAAGTCCATTACTTAAAATAACGTACATACTTATGTCACATATAAAGCACTGTCCAGAATCGATTTTTGAAATTATATTGGTTCTATCTATAACAAAAAACAGGAAAAAAATGAAAGTAAAAAATATTACATAAGTGTAATCACGAAATTGTGTGCTACTATGCTTTATGATCAACTTATATCTTGTTTTAGTTATTATAATATTTAAAAATAAGTTCAATTTAAATAAGGTAAATGTTATTTGTAAGTACTAAAATATACAGTTTACACAAATAGTAGTATCGTAACCAAATTGTTCAAAAAATGTTCTTAAGCATCTTTTATTATAAGAAAGTGCGATTTGGATGTTAGAAATAAAAAATTCTAAGTTGGTACTTTTCTACTTATTGATAAAAACAAAAATAAAATTATAAAAAAAAACCAAAAATCGTATGAAAAACTAGTAGACAAAAACGATAATCTTGTTTTTTATTTTAATTCAAAAATAAATAATCGTTGGTATATGAAGTTTCCACTATGCATTTATTATGTTTGTTTATTAGCATTTTCTATAGATTTATAATATGATTTTCAAAATATTTTGAATCTTTTGAACTATTTATAAACATAACAATATTAAAATATTTTTTTAAAGTTTTATAAAAAAAGCTTGGATAAAATTTGAGCTTAAATCTAAAATATTTTTTGCATGTATGTTTGAGTTTTGAATTCTGACAAAATTCGTCAAAATATCAAATATTTGTAAATTATTTTGAGTTAAAGAGTTAAAAATTCATAAAATTTATAATACTCAGACTAAAGGCTTGAAAATGTAATAATAGAATTCATATAAGTTTTGCTTACTAAAATTTGATTGTCATTCTACAATATTCTTTTTCTAAACTTTTGAAGTTGAAATTTCATTGATTTTCAAAATCCATGCATAAAATCACAATTTCCCATCACGCCATTTATTTATTTTTTTTATAAGAGTTTGACTAGTTTTTCTTCAAAAGTATTTCTTACTGAAAATCAAAAATTTAAAATATTTTGTCACATATTTTATATGAACATTTGAATTTCAAATATTGACGAAAGTGCATATATAAATGAAGAATAAAGAGTTTACTTTGTTGTATTTCAAAAATATTTTTGGAGATCGAAATCTTTTTTTCTACTTAACTATTTGCAACGATGTTTTGTTAATTGATTAATTTTAACTATTGCCTTTTATATTGTATTTCTATTAATAAAATAAATTACTCTATTATAAGCTGAGTATTCATTTAGAAACGTTATTCGTATACAATTATCATTGTATTCAAATTATACACAGCCATTGCAGTGACCTACTAAATATCGAGAGAGGTATACCGTAAACTCGACTCTTACTGTGTAGCAGATATAATATTACCTATTTTCCACTTTTTTTTAAAATCCTATTTTACTGCATCCACCATACACTAAATATAATTAAAAGAACTATTGCTATGAACTTAAATTTAAAAAATAATTTAAAGCCACGCGAGTACTCTAAAATAATTAATTTGAACGTGAAGAATGATTTTTCACGCATTGATTTAATTTTTATTATTTTATGATCTCGACCACCTATTACTGGCTGATAGTAATCACAAAATAAGCTGTATCGAATCATAATAATAAAATACCATAGTATTGAACTATATAAAATAAATATTAGGTACATGCACAATGCATTTGCCTAATAATACAATTTATTGTATATCAAAATTATCTAAAGTGCATCGTGTTGCAGTTTAGATGTAGGTACCTATTTGTTAACATCAAACGAGCAAATGCCATTTTAGTAGAATACTTGAATTAGTATCATGGGTAATAACTAAATTAAAATAATATGTCCAATTCATTACAATGTTGTTGACTAGAAACACTTGTTAACACTTTATATGTGTACGTTTGTAAAGTATTTTTGGTACGTTGATTGGCGAATGCGTGAATAGTAAACTCGAATCAATCAAAACACATAATGTTTATTCATTTATCAAATTGGGTTAATCAATTCTAGTATAATTTTAAGTGCAAATTAAATTAAGTAAATCTCTCCAAAGTTACGTTATAGGTAATCAGTGTGTTTAGTTCATTTTATGAAAAATAAAACTCAATAAAGAAAGTAAACATAGTTAGTAGCGCAAAAACAAGGTTTTTATTTATGAATATGATATTATTTTAAATCTTATATAGGTAGAGTTAAAAAACAGTGTTCTTTGAATTTGTATGATAAGAACCAACATATTGTATGTGTAAGCTTGGGATTTGTGTTTTATGAGTCATAAAACATTTGAGCAATGAGATAAAATTTAGTTATGTTTATTTTTTTTAAATTTCTTTATTTAAGTTTTGAAATATTATACAGGTATCCCATGAGAATTTTCTAATTTAAAAAGTTTGATATAATTATGCCCGTGTATTAAAATTCTATGATATAGAGAACATTAAAAAAAAAATAATAATAATAAAATTAGAGAAATTTATAGTTTTTATGTTTACAATAATAATGTAACGTGAAAAATAAATATAAATCAATTTAAGTACAATTTATATCCAATATCCTTAAACGATTTTAATGCATTAATATAATAATATCGTGGAAGAAAAATTAAGTCTTAACATATTAAATGTATTGATAATTCAACTATAAAATTCACGGTCTATCCTTAATAATATTATAAATTTTCTAGCACAAACGCGCACATGGATCTATTCGTGTTTTGATTTATTTATGAAATGTCTGTAATTTATAGCAGTCTATTTTCTTACTAAATGTTTAATATACAACGATTTCTAGAACATACCATTCTATAAGTCTATATATTATGAATATATATTATATTAATAACCACTTTGGTGCCATAATGTACTCTCTTCGTCCTAACCTAACCGATACCAGAATTTATGTGTGTTCGCCATTTGTTTGAAATTGTACGTGCCCGAAGGTCATATTTAATCCTAAGGGCTGAAGCGTGATATTCAGCTTGGTTGTTACTTATAGATTTCGTGGAAAATAGTACTACAAATAAATAGATAAAAATGTTCATTTTGTTATGAAAATCTTGATAGAAAATGTTACCTATATATTATTGTTATTGAGTTATGTTATGTTTAAATAGATTGATCATGACACTTTATTGTATTGAAAAATTACTAACTATTATTCATTATAATATTATATAGGTACATTTTCATTTATTAATACAAACAAATTATCTGAAACAAAAAAAAAAACCTCATAAACGTTGCATAAAACCTTTGATCTACATTGACTAAAAATAGAATAGGTTCTATGATATTTGTTTTCAGTTCTACATTTTCAATTGTTTTTCAAAAAGTTTTTTTATATATATATATATATAAATACAATAACAAATGTATTGTAATTCAATTAACTATAATTTTTGACGAACAAATAAAATATTATATATTTTATTCTTATCAAATCAAAAATAAATAATTTAACTCCGACATTTGGGATCTTATAAAATATAATGTTAATCAATTATGCTGTGACTGGTTATAAATTTATAACACACGTCGAATTGTATACAATTGTTAATGTCTAGCTATTTCATAGTCTCATAGTGTCTATATAATATTACAGTTATAAAAAGGTAAGGGCTTATTTGAAATGTGCTTTTTATGGTCATTACAGAGAACATGAAAATATTTCATTGATTTATTTTTATAGAGTACATAGCCTATATAGATGATATGGTAGGTCTACATTTTTAAAACTAAAACATTTCAGTAGTATGTGAACATAATATAAATTATATTGCTCTCATTATGTTATTTTATATTATTTTAACTGAATCAGTTTTTTATATTGTATAGTTTATTTGTTTTTTCGTAACATATACATATAAAATATAAAGTTAAAGTTTAGTTCTGTTTTATTTTAAATTTCAAGATAATAACTAATTATAAATCCACAGCTGATACAAAATAAAAACAAGTCTAAGCGTAATAAAATTTAAACTTCGACACGTTATAATTCAGAAAATTAGTTGACATTTAAAATACAAATTGAACTACACTTTTTTTATTGAATTATAATATTTTAGTGAAATATTTATTATTTGACGAAGAAAGAAAAAAAATACAATATACCTACCAACCAGATTATTTAAATAATTTTCCCAGATTCAACGATTAATCATTGAAATTTTCTTCTCAAGCTTACATGATTGAACCAATAAATTAAACAAAAAAATAATAACAACAATAACAATTCTGTCGTTTAATAGTATTACATACTTAAAGCGATGATATAATTCATAACGTATTAGTGTATTAACGTATAGGAGTATATGCGTTCAAGAGAAAATAATTTGAAAATTCTCGATATTTCATTCACTGAAATTTAATACAATTGAAAATGTATTTGTTACTTGATAATTCCATACATTATTAACTTAAATATTTTATGAAATTTATAGGACTTTAAATGAAGTACACATTTTGATACGTAAAAAAGAGAAAAAAATATATCTAGACGTGTAACGTGTAAGTTCAACATTTGTGAAATGTTCAAGGAAACAAAACTTTATAACAAATTTAAGTTAAAAAAAGTTAGGTATTTGAAACTTGTCGCAACTATGTTTTATTAAACTTATTTCTAAAAAATAGTTTCCATAGTTAACGTATTTGTTAGAATTAATCTAATATTTTTTTTTTTTGGTTTATGATAATATTTATTGTTCTATCAATTTAAATGTGTTTAAAATATTTTACATAATTGGAAAGATAGGTTCATTGATATTACACACAATATACTGTTTTAACTATTTCACACAACAAAAATTCATATTTAAATAAAATACAAAAAAAATAAATTATTATTGATGTTTTAGCAAATTATATTTAAACTGTTTAAAAGATATTTTTTACAAAATAATTAAAAATTGGTAAGCATTTTAGCCATAATTTGTCAAATAGACTTCATATTATTAGATGATTTTCATGTAGATACATAAAATATATTATATAATACAATTTATTTTATATTACTTAAATAATAAAAAATATACTGAAACATATGTTGAAATAAATTGAGGTTAGTGAATTTTATGTAATAAAAAATAACATAAAATAATTAAAATACACAATATTACGTGACTCAAGTAGTTAAGTACTTAATGTATGTTAATATGTAATCAAAAATAAACAAATCAAAAATTTTCTCAACTAGATTACTGTAAGTAGTTTAAGTTTTAACAAGTATATTCTCAATATAGTTAGTTTATAGTTTATTAAAACATGTATAATTAGTTTAAATATTAAATATATTTAACTTCTTAGGATATACTTAAATTCCACGAAATATGAATTTTAATTTATGTAAGAATCAAATATAATAATATTTTGATATTATATATATATAAATATATAAGTGAAAAATATTTAGATTTTTTAGCTTTTTATAATATACGAGTATATTTAAAACTAATTTTAGATTATGAGCGGAACGATTTTATCATGATACATTTTTTTATGTGGATGAATATTATAATATAAGATTTCATTATGATGAGTAATACGTCGATTTCCAAAAATAGGAGTGGTTTTAGAAATAAAATTGGATCTAGTTTGTACTTTTAAGAGTTCAAACATAAACATTTTTATTTAAATAACTTATTTTATAATGGGAACACAAACAAAAAATTAAGGAAAAATAGGTATTCTTATACAAATCCTATTTACGAAAAATTTTGGTTTTTGATGCAACTCAAATACAAACAACCGTAGATACTGGAAATTTCAATATTATTATTTACGACATACTATAATATTTTTAAATTTTGTAAGCTCTTTTTGAATTATTTATAGATATGAAACATTAACATTTTTCTTTCGTTTTTTCTATAAATTTCTATAAAAATTATTTGCTGGGTCAATATTCTTGGAAATTTAATTCAAGATCCCACCAAAGTTATTTTTATATTTGTATAAAAATATTTAAACACACTGTCAAATTTTTTTTTATAATATGTATTTGAAGTTGGACTTTATACTTCATTAAAATTGCAAAAAAATGTTAACTATTTTGTTGTTAAAAATTCATAAATACTTTTTTTTTGTATCTAAGTTTACAGTAGTACAATTTTATACGAAATTCTTCATAATTAGTTGATGCCAAAACCACAGAATATATTAAATCAGAATGGAAACTCATCAAGAAAATACACAACTCGTATGGTCACCTAAAAATATAATGGTGAAGGGCTTATCAGTTCGAAAATCTTTGAAAAAAAACACGAAAAAATAAACATAAAAATTTCAGTTCTATAAAATATATTTTTTGTCGTCAAATTATGGTAATCAACAAAGCTTTAGAGATGATAAGTTTGAGAGAGAAGTGATTCTAAGGGCAGAAAATATTACATTTTTTAGTTTGCTTACGAAATAAAACATATTATCACAGAATTAATTCATTGATAAGTCCTTTCAAAATGGAGAACTAAAATTTGATAAGCTAGAGTTTCTATTCTGGCTTAATCTATTTTGAGCTGAAACCATAAAATTTAAAAAGTATATAAAGAAAATAATTTTTTATTGACATTTTAAGTTTATACAATTTGGATGAAATTGCTTATTTAAATGATAAATAATTATATGTTAATTATTTTGTCATAATTTAAAAACTTACTTTACTGTTTCACAATATTTACAGAAATGTTTTTTTTATGTTAGTAATTTAAAAAAATATAAAATATTCAGATACGCATATTATTCATAAACTCATGAAATATAATATGTTTTACATATCTCATATACTGGTATTAATTTTATTCATATAATGACGGCATGGCATGTATCATTGACGGTTTAAAATTTTTGAATTTATTAATAAATATGAATTATCGTACAAGTATTAAATGACTATAAATATTATAATGGTGCACCAAAGTGGATCATTTTAAAACTTGTATTATCCAACTTTTGCTGACTTTCCTTGGGCATAATCTATGTAACGTTTCAATGTTTGCCAACTAAAAGTTTTATAATTTCTTATCTGCGTATTTTAATTTTAATTGACAGTATGATTTATATGAAAATGAATTATTTCAGTCACGTTGAACGATCACAAAAACTTGCAAAAAATGTTTTTTTCTTGTATATTTGTAATAATGAAAAATTTTAAAGAATTCTATTTTGCTTTTGTGATTACGAATCTATTCTGTATTATTTTAGTCAATGTCATGAAAATAATATGAATGACGTACTAACTATCCTATAAATGAATTAAAAGTTGCATATCATTAAACTACCTATTTATATTTGTCGTTCGTTAGATATGATTTTTATGATAACGAATTTTTATTTAAAATGTTATAACATAATTTAATATATGTTCGGGATTTGTTCAGAGATAATAATCTTTCAAACATAAAATTTAAGTTTATGCAAATTTATGATTTATATATTTTATATTTAAGTGAAATTATTATTTTAAAAATCAAAAACAAGTAGTAACATTTAAAATTTTAAAGCACTAATTTACCGATTTCAGTATAATATTTACTAGGAATTTAAAGTCAACAATCCGTCGATTTATAAAAAATAATATATAATAAATATTATCGTATACATACTACATACATTTATAAATAATTATTATTAAACAACTAAAACTGCTATAATGATACAATAAACATTGCATTAAAATAACAAATTTTAAAAATTATTATCAATATTAATTATAAACTTTGATTATTTTATTTTAAAACAAATTAACGTGTAGGTAGTATAACTATTTGTTTTTTTGTTAACAGGTGTAAATAATACAGTTAGACGTAATATGTGTTTTAAGTTTAAACATCAGATATTAAGTTGGTAAAAAATTCTAGAATATTACTAAGAATTCTGACCTAGTTTTGCTACGAATATTTTCTAGAGCTTTATTCCTCTCAGCCCGACTTAAGTTTCTTTTTTATCTATGGTTTCTTATCTGTTTTTGAGCCCTACGGGATCATTTTTACTTTATACGAGAAAAGGGAATTTCAAACTTCACCATACGCGTAATTGCCAAAGTTCACGAGACATGATAATATACAGAGAGTTGTCCAGAATTATTTATAATGGTATTCATTTTTACTTTATGTAGTGTAGTAATAATTACATAACTAAAATGTGTATAATTAAGGATTCCATGTGCATGTAAGCTTATTGGTTTTGAATTTACGTGTAATTTTAAATAGAGGTTTTTTTTAAACAAATTTTTGAAACAGTAAAAATAATTTAAAAGTAAAATAAAAAATGGCATATCCAAAAAAAGTATTAGAAACAACCCTTCATTTATTATTTTTTTTTACGTAATATTAAACATTTTTCAGTAATGATTTATCATTTTTGGGTAAATTGAGCTTTACTAAAAATTGTTTTCATATACTTTAACACGATATGAACATTAACAACTAAATTTCAATTCATAAATCGATTTCCATACAGTATTAAATAGAATAATGATAGAATAATATTATGATAAATTGATAACTATACTCATATATAACACTAGATTTTTTGTTAAATTGATTTATTTAAATATTATTATTATAACAAAAAATGCTATTTGAATATTTTATTTACTATCATTATTTTGTATCTAGAGCTGTTGATGATATTCATGTCGACGGTGTCACTAGATACATGTACAAGAATGCAACAGAATGATTTCGAATTCTCAGTGTCTTGAATATAATGTACGGACTTGGTGGTAAAACAACTTATGGTACTTTAGAATTTCTGAATAAATTATTTTGCTATAGCTCGTACATTCAAACTATACTGGCAGGTATACCGATTTGTTTCCTTGTGTCATATATATGTTTATAGGTACTATACTCCTAATGATAGAATGTATTATTAGACGTCGCGAAATCCATTAATAATATAATAAAAGCTTATAATCACACGCTGAAATAGAATTAGTGTAAGTTGTTAGAACCGTAGTCTGTTAAGTTTTTGTTCTTGGTCGTCGTGTGTATACGTATACAGTCTATACAAGTTAACTAATATTTAAATTGGATTATTTTGCCATAACATGACCCACTTGTTAATCACTGAAAGCTTTCTTCTTCATTCAAGGGGCCGAATTACGAATTGCTCTTAACACTTTCGTCTGAATGACTTTAATTTTCAAACAAGTCATATCTATATCGAAATATATTTTCATATATCTTTGATTATTACTTACCAAGATTTTTATGTGTACATAAACATTTAACGTATAAAACACGTTCGTATTTTTAATTTAAAAACAGTAATAATAGTAATAATAATGCCATACTTTGTTTATATTATATATAAAAAATATTATGTATTTTAAAAATGCATACACGGTTGGAAATAATCAACAGACAATAAGTTACTATTGTTTGCAAAAATACAATTCAATTTTGCCGTGGATAAAATAAATCATTTATAACGCTTGAATAAATGTGCGCTTTTGTTTTGTTTTTTTTTTTGTTTTTTATATTTTACCGCAGTTGACGATTGCAACGTGTCTAACCACAAACCGTATGAATGGTTGAAAATTAATTTCGATTGTCGTCGAGAAAACGGTTTGCTGAGAATTTTAATTTGTATTCCAGAGAAAAGCTGATTTTTTTTTTTATTGCGGTCGCGTTTTAAATACGGTTCGATTTGGAATATATTATTTACATCCAAACCACTTGAACATCCGACGAATTGCTTTTTTACGGACACACTATTCCACGTGTATACAATGTTATATATTATACAGATTCGAGAACATTATTCACGTACACTGCAGCAGCAGCTGCGTTTTTATGAAATCGGCTTTGACGACGTGTATGCACTAATAATACTACCTACCTATATATGTACAGGATTTGCACTAAAAATGTTTTATATTATAATATAATATATCGGTGTCTACGTCATGTATAATATTATAATCGTGTGACGAAAATATAAATTAAAAATATTTCGACCGTTTTGATATCGTTAACAACAATCACGGGCATCGCATGCGATTTTTTTCTATTATTAATATTTTCCGTTTACAATGTTTTACATTATAAGCTTTGTACGCAGAGCAATACTGCGTGTAGATATTATATGATAATATAATAGGAGTGCTCTAGAAACAAAGCGGTAAATCGATAAACCGAGTGTCCAATAACGCTACAACGATTCCTACTTATTCTGTAATGAATAATTTTGATCAGTTACATCAAAGCAGTGGCCGTCGGCACCACAATATTATTATTATTATTCCGACGCCGTGGTAGGTTCTACACGGGCCGCAGGGCGTTATGTGCGCATTCGTTTATTCAGGTATTATACACTTCGCGCGATAGTTAGCGGCGGCGGCGGCGGCGTGAAAATACTTCGGAAAATTAATGAAAATTTTAAAGGCGAATAAAGAGATAATAAAAACTCACAGATGCCGAGGCCACGGCATATGGACGTTTTGAATGGAAAGTCGCGGAGAAAGGAAAATCGAAGTTTTTGTATTTTTGACTGCGATTCTAGTCGAGTTATAAATTGTATAATAGACCGCAAAATATATATAGTACTATTATGGGTACGCTCAATTTCTTCATTTTATTTAACCATAAAAAAAAATCCACGTGATGAAATCGAGTTTTGAATAAGCCGTATTATACTGTTAACAGTTTTAAAAACGTAGAATAAAAAAAAAAAAATCGTCATCTAAGGTAGTTTTTTTTTATAATAATTCTCACACGTTTATTAAAACAGAAAGACGTAGAGTATTATTAAGGTTCGTCTTCATTTTTGTTTATTTCGTGTAGAAGTTAGTATAATATGTGACATGACGTTGTACGTTGTACGACTGTTTGAATATGAGTTCACCGATTTAATAACGTCAAATTTGATATGATAATATAGTTGGCTTCTGGCTTATGGGTATGATAATAATTATTATTATTATTGGTCGCGTTCTGCGGTAGACTCATGAATAATTACGCACAGAAACTTCACTGAACAAAATCAGCATCTTACTTTAAAAACTTCAACGTATATGTATAGCATATTAATTTAAACGTATCTAAATTGATTTCGTTAAGTCGTAGTTGGTTTATTCGATTTAAAATAAAAATATGATATGATTAAATGCGTACATAACATAATATAGTGAATGATTTTGTGAGTTATATTATTATATTTAAATAACGTTAGTAGGAACAATATAATATTATACATACATAATAAATATAAATATTGAAAAAAAAAAAAATTGGACAACAAACAAAACGTTACGGAGCAAAAGAATAAGTAAATCTAATTGTTAGCTGTCATATACACGTAATGCGTTTGTAGTTGCACGATTTGTTTTTTTTTTGCCATACAAATTTCTTTTATTCCCGAGTCATAGTATCTTTGTACCGCCGTCATTCGCATGTCTCCGAGGATGCGTGTACTTTTTTATAATGCTGGACACGTCTTTGTCGAATACGAAAATGCGGTTGGGAAAGTTGGTCAAAAGAAGAAGTAATAAAAGCAGAAGAAAATGAAAAAAAAAAAAAAGAAGAAAAGTATATATCCACAACGTGTAATCCAAGATTCCAATGGTCTACACGTATATGTGAAGTGTTTACTCGATGTTCGCGTACTCCTAAAAATATTATTCTCGAACACAATTTTGTCGTTTAAACGTTTATATTATACTCGTAGGAGGTATTCTTTATAGGCTTTTATAAGACGTAAAGTTAACAAGTAAACGTTACCCCTTTCTATCAAACTATGTTTTCGTAAGCCCGCGCCATACGCCTATATTATTCAAAACTTATATAAATTATTACGAATACGTCAGCTTCGATAACTCTTGAACTTTAAATATTTATTGAAACAGACACGTTATTCTTATCTATTATTTATTTATACGCTATACTGCGATGACTGATGACTGGTTGTTATTTGTTTTTACACTAAATTAAGAATATTACATCAACTCGAACTACATCGAAATTTTAAACTGTAATTCCGAGTGTATTATTATAATATGTTTTATTTGATATTATTTTAAATTTAAATAGTTTTAATATTTCGCTTTTCGACGTAATAAAATATTTTTTTTCTTAATATTAGGTCTATGTAAACATAACTCTATTACTGTAATGTAGTAGTGTCTAAACAAAATTTATCAAACTAAACATATTTTACTCCTAGGTTCAATGATAATCATAAAACGTGAATATATAAAACTTATTCTAATGACCGTTATAATATTATCATATTACAATATTTTTAGGCTGAATTAGCTTGTTTGAGGAAAAAATAAAATGGTAGTTACTAAACATAATTAATCTAGTTTATAAATATTATTTCTATAGTTATCCATATTTTTAATATAATATTTAATAATTTAATTTTTATTATTAATTTATTTCATCTTATATATATATATATTATAAGAATTCAAAGTTGTTGAATAATTTTTTTAATAAATTGATGAATTTTTTCTTCATTATTCTATGCAGTATAATACATCGAACAAATTAAAATACATTTTATCTTGAGTTGTTAATCACATTTTAAGGCAGCACTAGGTACTTTATCTTTTATAAAAATGTATTAATTGTCTTAATATTGTATAAGAAATACTTTGCAGTCTTCTATCTCTTTTAGTTGAAAAAATATTGTTGTACATAATCTTTTTATTATTACATAAGAAATTAATTTTTTTTATGTCCATTCAAATGTTATAATATACTTCTATATCAAAGTATGATAATGTTATAATTACTTTTCGTCGATAAAAAAAAACATAGTTCCATTGAATTATGAATAAATAATATTTAATAAGGTTTCTTTTTAAAAAATAAAGTTGATTTAAGTATTTTAAGTTGAGGGTGATGTATTTTTGTTCCTCTCTTCAGGCGTAAATTAATAAATATTATATAATCAAATTATTGCAGTTTGACATTATACACTATTGTTAGGTAAAGGGTATTATCGATGGTAGAAATACCGGGCAATAATAATTTAACTACCTATACTTTAAGCGAAGCGATTGTTATTCAATTCTTCATTTTAGATTTTCAATAAGCCGAAAAACTACGAAAACAGGTGTAGACTTTGTCTCATTTAGTTCTTGTTAGCCTACACTGTTGTTATTATGTTTACATTGGAAGTTTTTACGGGTTGCATTATGTTCGAACGGTGCCGAGTCGCGTTTTATTTTATTTGTATTTTCGGTAGAGAGGTGTTCGGAAACGGAAAGTTTCTGAAATCGTTATTGCCTTTGAATAAAAGAAAACGGCGCCGCTACTCACCGCATTATTCGATGCTCTACGAAACAAATACACGGTGACGCAAATGTAATTTCATTCGAGTAAAATCCTTTGTCTAATTATCGGTCGTGATCGGCGCTGCGGTTCAAACCGTATATAGATACACCCTCGAGGCGGCTCGCCAAAGATAACGGTCTACAAGTAGTAGACGAGTAGAGATTTCGCTTAAAATGTTAATTGATAACAATACACTGTGTCAACGGCTAGCCTCGGCGTATTGTTGCGCCTGGATAAGGTTTATTTTTATTTGCCGAGAATAAAGATGTTTTATACAGCACATAATATAACGATATAAAATTAAGCTTTATAATTTAATCCAATGATGTATATTATTGCAGTTTACTATAATATGTACCTAGTAAAGTATTTGTATTCATCTACGAGCGCTTACAAACAAATAATTTGGTATTCGGTCGTTTCCTGTCAAAATATCATATTAAATGACTACTAAATTCTGCATTACACGATACACATCTATTGTTTATATAATATTTACTTATTGAATCATATCATGTGCTTCATATTATTATTGTTCATAATAACTATGTCTGTGTCATAATGCTTTTATCCGGACTCATATTTTATTGACATTTTTCTCTCTAGTTTTAATTAATCAAAAACTAATCTTCTGTAAAGCTATAACTATAAATGATTAAATATTTTTTATGTTTATTTATCATTAACTTATTGATTAAATTGTTTATGTCAAAAAGAATCGAATAATTTACTATTTAAATATAACAACCGTAATGTCTTCGTTGGAAGTCTCTTTACTCGAGTAGAAGTGGTGTATATATTATTTTATAATATATACATTTCTTGTAAATATGTATTTATAGATTGTGTAATAAAAAAATGAATGTTAAAAAAAAAATAACAAGTAACAAAATGGAACTTCTTTAACTTTGTTGAATTCGTGATATTTTTAAACTTTTTATTTTATTTATCTAGACATTTTTGTCAGGTAGTCATTAGAACTTTGACAAAAATTTTTTTTCAGAAAGGTACTTATATTTAGATCAAACTATCAAAAAATAATATTTTTCATTTTATGATAAGGTATTCATCTAATAATAATACCAATAATATTTATATTTTGATACAATGGATTATTGATAACGACGATTGTCGAAACAAAATGAAATGCTAAAAATTAATCATAGGTTTAAGATCCAACCAATAAGTTGGCACCCGTATAATACACGCTATAATGATGAGTACACATTAATAACTATAATACAGGTAGTATCTACCCCGTTAAAGCGTGATCAGCGTTTATCTTGAATGGGTGGGTTGATTTATGGAATAAATGGGTCACCAAAATTCTAGACTAGAGTTCGTCAGTCAATTATAATAATATTAGGACATGGGAAGTCGATCAAAATTTATTTTGTCATTAATCATTATCATATAACATATTGGATCAACATTTAAGCTAGGCTAGCAATTAGCTGGAAGCAACCAAATTTTAGTAACTTAGACAGTTAGATATCTTGTACTCTTGTTAATTGTTAAAATGAGTAGGGTCAAAACATTTTTACAAAAACCTCAAGTATAACTCCGAGCATTCTACCTAATTTCAAGGATTACATCTTCCTGGGAAATTCAAGGAAATTCTTTTACTTCTAAAGATATTATAATTTATATTTAACTCGACTAAGGGGAATTCAATTATTTCTAAATTTTTAATAAATCTGGACTTTGGTACATAGAGGCAAAGCAGATAATGTAAAATAAATAAATAAACGTATATATAGGTGAATGACAACCTAAAATTAATATTTGTATTGTTAGTAATAAAAAATTATATAATATTATATAGTTTAGGTGCATTATAGTATTCATTTTTATATTGCACTTGATTTGATTTTTATTCACTTTAAGAATATAAATCGAAGCTATTATGAAATACGAAAAGATAGAAGAAAATAACTTAAAGATTAGATAGGTAAATTATTTTCAAGTCCTGTGACCTGTAAATGGATTTTAGAAACCCGATTAATTAAATTTTCATTGCGTGGTTTAATGGGAACTTCTTGAGTACATTATGTGAACAATACCAAAATCAGACAGATGACACGAATTTAGTTAAAAATAATTTATGATCTTTAAATAATTGAAATATTAAATGGGTTCGTATTTTTTATCTGCTTTAAAAACCGTATTACGAATTTATTCTTAATGCCTGATACGAGTATTAATTATTAATACTAACTTGAATTTAAAATTCACTTAAAAATGATAAGAGCGAGCATAATTATATCTCTCGTTTCCTAAAATATAAAAATGTTTTAGTTATAAGAATTATATGTTACTTTTGCATTAATTTTGTTTTTGTTTTCAGATGATTGAGATAACCGAAATATTTGCTTAATTTATTTTATGTAACACAAAATATGTTACAGTGAATACGTGATCTATATAAAAGTTTAGATTCTTCCGCACTGTGCGCATGTTGCTATAAAATCCTGTGTTTTTGTTTTATCTAACAAATATTAAGTATTGATTAATAATAACATTTTACATTTAATAACCGAGTCTAAAATAATATTCGTATCAAATTTACATGTAAGTATGTAACAGATTTATAACTTAAACTATCTTGTTTATTAAATGCATTATAAACGTATTCAGAACAATATTTGTTTTAGTTAAAGTGTAAAATTATTCGTAAGTACTCAGAACTATGTTTCTTATAAAAATTCCAAATAATATTGGTATTTTATAAATATATATATGAAACATATTTTTTCATGAACCATTATGTTATATTTATTTTTTATCTATTTTTTCTGAGTATATTATTATAAAATTATATTATAAAAGGGACCCTAGATGATAATAATGTATTTGTACAGTTTAATATATGTGAACAAATAAAAAATGTTTAGAACATTACGTTGTTAATAAAAAAAATACTTAGAATGAATAGCATTGACAACAGAAAGAACATGACATAATAATAAGGACATTTTTTTTTTTTAAAAAAATAGTAGTATATGATAACATTTTTATGTGTTTTTATTTATTATAGAGTATTATAAAATCTTGAATTCTGTTCTAAATTAAAATAAAAAATATGGATTCTGAATAGTCTGAATAATACTTACAGGTAAGAGCTAATTAGATAGTTAGTAATTTATATTATCTAGAAATACTTTTGAATAAAGCATTTTACGTAGTATAGTTCTAAAAAGAAAACAAGTCAAATGATTGACAATATGATTGAAAAGAATAACTTATGTATTTTAAATAATATCATATGTTACCATTTTATTTATACGTCAATACGTTTTGGCCTAAATTAATCGTTTTTCCCAAGAAAATTTTGCCGCTGGCAATTTCAATTATTATACAATAAAATTTAGATATAATGTCAATTGTACCGTCTTGATCGTTGGCACGTCTACTAAAAACTTCTATTTCTACTACTACCATCACAGGAGTAAATTATTTGGCTTTTCTACTGCAGACGTTTCTTTACAATACGATGCTCTTGTTATAATCAATCAGTATGGCGCGAGAACGAATATCTTGTTTGTTCGAACAATTAATTATTAACGATATTGCAGCTAATGTCGTACGTCGCTGCAGCGATGTTCTCATCTCATATGACGCGACGGATTAGTTTCGACAGGCGGACAAAAATGTACTCGCAAACTTAATATATACATTGTAGTGATTTTATAATATATATTACTGTGTATATTATTGCATTCGGCACGGGCGATTATCGTTTTCGTATAATACGTGTGTTGTCTGTCTCGTAAACGAGTCCTAAGCGGATTTGAAGAAACACAATAAATAATAATATATCATCAAAACGGGCCACTATGGAATCGCATTTGGAAATATAAAAACACACCGTCGTCGATAACGCAAAAAAAAAAAAAAAGTAATAATAAAATATATATAGGAAAGAGAAAAATAAAGATATTGATTAATGTACGGTTCGGATGTGTGTGTGTATGACCGTCAACCGACCGCCGCCGCCGCCGCCGCCACCGCCGTTGAGAATATAACGCGCGTGCAGGTCGTATTGCGGCGGGCGGCGGCGGTGGCGATCGCGTGATGCGAACACGTACGGCCGACGGGAATATCGCGACTGAAAAGTCACAGAGGACGACATCGAGACAAGCAGACCGAATTATATAATAATATAATATATTATATGGCACCGCAACGTTACGCGCGGAGAAGTGGAGGTAATATATATAGTGCCCGACGGAGGTGGATCGTACGGCGTGCGTGCGTGTGTCAGAGTGATGTCTGTGTTTATGGTCTCGTGTGATGGGTATGTGGGTGTGGGCCGAGTCGGCGGGTGTGCGGCGTTTGCGGTATACTGCGGATCAGGGGGATTTTGACGCGCGGAACGACAGCAGCCTGGTCGGCCGGCCTGTGACGTCTGTCAGGAAAACGGTCGCACCTCCCCGCCGGCGCGTCGCCCCGATCGCGCCCTCCGACAGAGGTCTCGTTAAAAACCTGTGAAATCAAACGCACATAATATCATTATCGTCATTATTATTATTATTCCGTATCGTATCTGCGCGGGCTTTGCGGGCGCGGTCGCGGTGCGGCGATTCCGGCCGCGATGACGGTAACCGTATTATATAACACGACTCTGGGGCGGCAATAATTCCGTGCCGATAGCTGATGAAGCGTAAAACGATTGAAGGACGTCTCGACGACGACTGCGGCTCCGGCGCCGCTGCAGCTGCCGCTACCCTACCAGCGATTTTCCCGGCCGGTCCGCCGAATCGTTTCTTAATGCTGCTGGGGGATTCGACGGATTTCGGGACAAATTGAATTTCCCAAACGCTAATAGTATAACGACGCGGCGGCGTCGAGTGTGACGTAAATACACAATCTTTAATATCGCGTCATATTATCATTACGGCCGTATACCGTCAGCGGGCAGGTACGCGTTATAAAAAAAAAAAAATATTATATCGTATAACGCGCAGCGTTGTTTGTTCGAGAAAGCCGTTACGGTGAAAACGTTCGGCGCGTATAGACTAAGATTCAGCGCACGTCTCTTATCGGCGGCGGCAGACACTTTTTTAAGTATTGCTAATGAGCATGTTCGATTTTTTTTTTTTTTTTTTTTTAAATTGTTTCCGACGACCCCGTTCTTTTTTTTTCGTCAAAGCGATCGAGCACACGACAAATGTTAAGTTCGTACTCAACCGTCGCACGTGTATATAGTAGTATACACATATAGGTATACCTGCACTGGTACCTCGTTTGAACTTGAAGGCCCGAGCGACCAACCATCCCGAGCGTGGGTTTTTTTTTTTTTTTTTTAGTAATAAGTCGACGGATATTTTCGATTTATTTAAACCGTCCGAGCGAGCGCAGCGATAGGGCAGACCGTCACCCCGCCCGTAGGTCGGTCAAAAAAACTTTCCCGATAAAAATTGCTTTTTGTTTGTATATATTTGTTTACCTAGAGGTTAACATGCGTTTTCATAAGAGGTCAGCGGGTATTATTTTTTTTTTCACTCAAATTGACCGAGCTAACGCAATGATCAAGTATAAACAATCTCTGGTTTTAAATCATGCCATATCACAAAAAAAAAAAATTAATTAAAACAGAATATACATAGTGATTTACAAAGTATGCTCATCCCATTGTATTCTTTAGTCGTGTATCTCTTTATAACCCATTTTTTTGTATGTTTTAATAATTATGATACCTAAATAATTAGATTTATTACTATTACTATCCCATTTATAAGGAGTACTTTGCGATGATACAAACTTCTTTTTTAAAATTAGAAAATTAGAATCACGAACCTGTTTTATATAAATTATTAAGTAGTTTCAGATTCATTAACGTACTATGAATAATGATTCATTATGGAATTTTTAGAAAGATAATATGAAGACTGTAGTAATTTAAAAATATGGTAGTTAATATAAATCTTTAATCATTTTATCATTTGTTAAAATTTCCTGAGTATAAAAAACAGCCGACTAATATTTACACCGTTTTATAACCACGATAGTCTCCATATTATATTCTAAATCTATTATCATGACTATTAAGCTAATGTTGAATGTTATATCAAATAAAATGTATTTCAATTTAAAATTAAATGGAAAAAGTTTTCAAAAATATCATATGATTAAAAATTAAAGGAAAAAAGTCAATCCTTTGAAAAAAATATTTGAATCATCATTCATCAATATATATATATAGGTATATAATATAAAAACGCATTTAAATAATTGAAAATGTGACAGTATTCGAGCAGTACACTTAAAAATAACCCTAAAAAAAATATTAAATAAATATACAATTGAAGAGAAATGTGGGTAAATCACTGTTGTATACTGTTGTCTGTTATACAAATTATGTCATTGAAATAAATTCACAATAGAGTCGCATAACTTTCCTGCACACGAGATCGTATTCAATAGGTATTGTTTACCGAATTTAGTTATAATTTATATATGTATAGCACATAATATCATTGATTAACATATAGTGGGTGATATTTAAAATATAAGACACTCGTTATTTCAAAAACTGAAAGTAGAAAAAAAACTGGAGTAATGTAAGGGTAGGTACTTCACAAAATACTGGTCCACTAATCTAAACTTTAAATACTTATATAAGTAATGATAACCTACTTATTCAAAATCTGAATTTCATAGATCGAAAAATCTCGAATTATATTTTGAGCTTTTGAATACGAAATAAAAAAAAAAAATGTACTTTATCGTCCAAAAGAGTAAACAACTTAAAAAATTATATCGATACGAAATAACGAGTGTTTTGTATTAAAAGCAGATCACTTGGCATAATAATACTATGAAAAATAATTCGTGAAAAACGTACGACAGTGCTCAATCGTTTGGTGGTCAAGTAGCTGACATTAACCGATTTTAAACTTTATAGAGGAAAACCTTTACAGAGGGTTGAGGATCACTGAGAATCGTGAGCTGGTCACGCCCACTGCACCCGTGAGTCTAAAGAAGTGAAATAATTTTGGCTATCGCCGAAAATAATAATAATATTCAAGTCGAATATAATATAGTTTGTCACTTTGAAAAGGTCGAGAATAACCGGCGGTGTACTTGTTCGAGCGTAGTGTATATGATAAATGAAATATGGTCGAAGTGTCGTCGTGATTGGACCGACGACAGTATTATATACGGTCGTAATTCGAACCACAAAGTTTTTCCTGCAAAACGTACGTGCGCATACAACCCTAAACAATATAATATATACATGTGTTACGCGGTATGTGGTAGTGGTAGTTGAGGTGGTTACCGACTACCGAGTCGAACGTGATGGAGTTCCAGTAAATAACTATGTATAGTATATATATATGTATATACAGTATAATCGGACGCTGCGTATGTACAGTCACCAACGACTGCGCTCGATATAATATTATGTTTATATTATGTATTTGTGGAGAGATGCGCGCGCGTGTGTGCATATCGCGTGTATGGCCGTGTGCAGTATCGTCAAATTCTATATATTATTATATGCTGAAAAAGGGATGGGTTTTTTTTTTATTTTATTTTATTTTCGCGATATACGACAGACACTTAATTAAAAACGCACGGCCGTTTTATGTTCGGAAGGATTAAAAAGTTTATTTTATAATAATATTACACATTCGATTTTTACGAAACGCTCGACTAAAAAACGTTTTGATTTTGTGTTTTTGTTTTTTACTGAAAAGCAATAAAACCCCTGAAACCTAAAGGTTACGCGGTATAACAAGTTCAAGACGTCTCAAACGATATGTATATATAGTATATATTACGTTCAGAGTAAAAACTCAAAATATATAAATGAGAAAAAAAATTGAAATCCATAAAATAAAAAGTTATACCTATGGTTTTTTTTTCTCGAAACTTCTAGTTCGAGTATATTACGTTTTTAGATCGGTGTATTTTACATTTTATGAAAATCGAGGGAATTCTTTGATTACCTCTAAATATACATATTTCGATTATATCAATAAAGTGAATAATTTTACATTAAAACATTCAATAGGAAATGTATTTTTTCTAAAATTAATGATTGATACCTTGTAAGCTGTTTAAATTGCCAGTTCTGCTAAAACTTTTTATAACAATATATTTTTGTATTAATTTATAATATATATAATATATATTATATATATATTTAATAATCATCTACGTATTGATATTCTTTTTATGATTACAAATACCTATTTACTTATGTATATAAAAAAAAAAATAGAGAAAATATATTTACACAACATTTGTGTAAAATCATAATTTATAAAATAAAAATTAGAATGCAATAATAATAGTATTATGTAGTCTTCTACCTGGAGTTTAGGTACTTATCTTGTATATTCATACGCCGTGTTAAATAATGAATAGATATCATGTATTTTAAAGAATTGGCATTTCGTAGGTAATCCTATATTGTTTTTAACTTAAGACTTATATAATATTATCTTAAGTACACACGATATAGTTTTAATTATTTTTATTTTGTTGATAAATTATTAAAATTATTTTCTAAACAAATTTTTTATACAATGTTTTTTAAGCTTCTATATAATATATTAACATCATATTTTATATAGTTATTTCAATATTTTGAATAAAATATTTTTAAATAATTTCAATAAAATTCAGTATATTTTACCTTTATAAAATACAATTTCTAAATTGTATTTATCGGTATATTTTTGTATACCACCCTTACTATTTTAATTACTTGGATTAGAGATTTAAAAAAAAATAATTAAACAATTTTTCCATTAGATAAAGAATATTTGAATTTTTATAATTACCTGAACCACTTTTTCTATTTAATTACATCAAAAAAATATATACTATACATTTTCAATACTTTATTAAAAAAGACCAAGTTAATTATTATAATAATTTTTCTAGTCTATCTGGAGTAATCACTAAGTACTGTGATAGTGCAATTAGAGTAATAGCATTTTGTTCAATTCAAACTTAATTAAGATGGAATACTTGTAACTTAAACAAAATAAATAATATCATGGTGGTTTTAATTACTGTAAAAAAAGTTTAATTTGAAAAAAAAAATAATAGTTTAAATGTTACGTTAAAAAAAAATAATTCCTATATCTTTGTCCCTGACAATATTTTACAATTTTATACTGGCTAATCGGAATAAATTGAATATCTTATATAATATAATTAACTCGAAAACGATTATATTATTATTCAACGTTTAATTTTGTTGTGTTATAAAGTTCACACACTTCAATCTATGATAGATATTTTGACGTTTAAAATCAAATGTATAAATCAATACCCTATGTATGATTGATAGGTTCAAGCACTTTTTTTTACATTATTTAATATTTACAAAACCAATATTATAATTTGAGTATCGTGAGAAATAAAAATCTCTATCGTATAATTATAGTTATATCATTACTCTTTCTTAAAAGCTATAAATTAATTATGCTAATTTTAAGTTTTTGGCAATTTTTAATTTGATAGCTTTCGAGAAAAAACTAATTTAAAATATTTTCTATTTGAATAACTGTATAATGAATTCATCCTGCCGATTACGAGGAATAAAATATAACTTAATTCAAATGAATACTTAGAATGAGTTTATTATATTAAATGTACAAACGTATAGTTATTATAACGATTAAACATCAATAAATTCAACTACCATAACTTTTGTCTATATGATTAGTTATAAGCCTACGTGTTTTTGTATTGATTATAGTTCGATTAATAGCATATCGACTAGTAATTATTGATATTCAGTGTATCGTCCGGCGCCTATGCACGAAAAACATTTACAGTGGTAAATATATTTTAACAATTATTGTATTTTATTTTTTTGTGGTTAATATATTTAACAAACCAATTGAATCTGTATGTTTCGATTTGACGACTAAATATTAATAGGTATTTACTGTACAATATGATTTTTCGACCCTATCGTAACTACCGTCAGCGAGTGACCTGCACATAACTCGGTGTAAAAATCGTATAAAAAATATCTCTGACCTTAGAGATTTGGCTGTTAAATGCACACGAGCGCATATTAAAATTCGTACACCTGCAGCGGACGATAATAATCGCCGTGACGGATTACAACAATAAAATAATTATTAATAAATCGTGATGGGAGCTTGTGCGTGCGTTTGTATGGACTTACCCAAAACTGTCGTGCGGATCCGAACCGATCTCCTGAGACGAGACGACGGATGGCGTCGTTTATGTGATATGCGTACAAAAAGAACGGAACATGTTTAAGCCCGAGTCGATGGTGGGTGGGCGGGGACGGGGCTGCTCGTCGTCGAAATAATAGTAGGTATATAGAAAACGGGAAAAGATTTAAAAATAAAAAAAAATAAAAAAATTAAAAACCGTTGGCGATCGTAAAAAAAAAAAACGGAAATTCTAAAAATAAAAAATTATAAAAAAAAAAAAAAAACGTTTTGCGATTACACGGGAACGCGACTGCGGCGGTGGTGGCAGCGGGTGAAAATGACTCTTCTCCCTGAGACCGCATGCAACAGAGTCCGTGCGGAATGTTTCGCCGCGAAACGTCGCGGTGAGAGAGCGATTCGCGGGGACAGGAGCAATGAGCAGCGCCGCAGTCGCCGCATGGAAACCGTTTCCGAACCGCCGGCGGCGTATTCGAAGGGCGCGCGCGCGCTCGCTTTTCCTCTCGCCCGCGCACGTGTGTCGGCGAGTGTGTGCAAGTGTAGGTGAGTGTAGGCTCGAGTGAGTGTGGGGCGAGAGGGTGAGCACTGGGGTTGTGCGACGTGACGGAGTTACGTGTGTGTGTGGACACGATGATCGAGGCGGACGAAGCGACCGCAAAACGTATACCGCGAGTTGGCCGGCGGAGTAATGTAAAAATGAAAAAAAAAAAATAAATAAATAAATAAATAAAATTATAGACAATATTACACGAATATATGTACATATATTATCACTGTCGTTAGGGGACGTGCGGTTTCACCGAAGTTTTTCCAAGGGGTTTATGCGTATAATATCGTGATGTGTAGACGATTTTAACGAAACGCCAAGTAAAATATGATATTCAAAACAATTCATAAAAATGCATTAAAATGCAAATCCAAAGTATTTTACAAGTGGTTCCGTGACACCGAAATAATTGTGATTAGAGCACACGAGAATATTTAAAGTTCAAATGACATAATATAATATGTATATATATTATGTTGTTGGCTCGGACGCATGTCGGCTATAACTGATTCCCTCACAGAACCAAAAGAGAATAATATTTTTGAGTAAATTACGCTGTATTTGTTTTGCAATATATTTAGTATTTATCTTACAACTACTCTGAGCACACAATCAACTTTCAACTGTTATCCATTGGTATGTGTATTTGCACTAAAGTAAAACACGCGCGAGACGCCGTTCTATGAATCGAGTGCTCGATTTATAATAATATTTCGTACTACTTAATTATTTTGATGAGTTTAAAAATGTTTTTTTTTTTTTGTATATGGTTTAATGTGAAAATAATTTAATCCGTTTGAAACGCCAACTCGTTCCGTTCAAAACTTTGTGCCATTTGAAATTAAACGTCAATAATATAATATCGCAATTATATAATATTCTACACATTTTATACGGTTTAGCTGCAACACACCGTTGCACACGACTGCCGACAAAAAATCAGACACTCGTTGTTCACCATCGCGCACTTATAACTAAATTATATTATACCCGAAAGTAAAGTATAGCCTTCGGGTACAGACGTGTTAGATGTGTGTAGGTAGGTAGGTTTGCGCTTAAGCTATATCGTCGTGTATAATTTATTATTTCGACTTTTAATTGGGCGAATTTTTCCCCTCGAGTTTTATAGTCGAAATTCCCTAAACATTAATATAAAAAGCTCTCCGACTACGATAAACGCGTAGGTATTGTAGGCGGTATATAGGTAATACGCGCCACTGATATTATTACCATGCGGTATTAAATAAAAATATGTTTGGAACGATAATATCCTTATACGGCGGCCGACTCTTGGTATCTCGAAACTCTGCTCCTTCATGCGCCATAAAACTTAATTGCAGATTTTTGATACCTCGAAATTTTTAATAATTCGAATTTTATTTTTTCTCCTTGAACTTTTGAGTTGCCAAGAGTCCACTATAATATAATATAATGATTTGTAATAAAATCATAAATTTATGTTTAGTCAACCAAAAGCGGCGTAATGAGGTATGAATGAGAAATTATCGATTTCTCTTTCAGTAAACCGTACCTCAGAGGAAGATGAATACAGGTGATAGAAAAAAAAACGCTAGCATAGGGATACGTGGAAAGAGTGTTGATTGCAAATATAGAGGGAGGAGGTGGGTCTTTCCGTGAATATAGAAAGTGTTCGCGAGTAACCGACGGCGGAAGATAGATGGAGGGATATACCACTAGTCATTTAGTATTATGACATGATGGACAACTAAAAAACCGTTGACCTTTTTTTCTTTTGAGAGTACAAATTATAATATGGAACGGATCTCTTTTATTTTATAATACTATCAATTTTCCATGAATTAAAATCAACATACCACGTGTGTTGATAATGTTTATACATAGAATACTTTAAAAATACTGAATTATATTATATTTTATTCTTAGTATTATACTTGGTTTATAAAAGATTTAATTTTCGTGTCAAATTAAAATATTTGATGAGATCGCAATGAAAACTTACACATTTCTAAACACCTAATTTAACGTGCGGTCAATGATTAGTGATAGTAATACGATATTTGGGATTGGTCTAGAATAGAAAATCCTCGTTGTTGTGTGTTCGCAAAAAAAAAACCACGAACAACAATTAAGTTTTAATCAAACACAAAATGTTGCGTGTTTTCTCTGCCGCCATCCAGCGGTTAAGATAACCTTTAAAATGTAATTCTGCTGAATTAAATTTCGAGTGAGATGATTGCTCATTATCAGAATTAATACTTCTCTTTTTGTTTATATTGATAAACTAACAACGGTCTTTAAAGCAAGAAATACGTGTCTCAACAAGCTTTAATGGATTTGTACACGATTATAGACAATAAACGCAACATAACATGGAAAATAATTGCATACAAAAACAGTGTGGTATAACAATGGGCGAGATTACCATTTTCATAGTGTATTTAGAAGAATTAAAGCATTAGTCGACAGGATGTTCAGTGTTCACTATATTATAATAAGACGTGATGTGAATAAATTCGATGAAGAAATAATACGGCACGCTATAGTGTAATGCAAGTGTTCACTAACTTGAGTAGGTATCGTATTGTATGGCTCTTGCATTAGACGAAAAGTGATTAAAAATCTGGGCGAAAAACTTCTGTGATCATGTTACTGTAGATTTCGATATAATTGGTGGTTCGGGATATCGATTTTAAAGGCAATTATCAATATTAGAATAAGGATTTTGAGCGAGGAAAGTCACAACCGTGATGGCAAACGTTTTTTGGAATATTCTCGGTGGTAGATTTTTGTTACGCTTATACAGAAACCATCGAGAAAATCGAAAAATTACCTCTTCAAAATAGTATACAGACTTGATTTACGACTATCAAAGGCCAAAGGAATTTTATGCATTTTTCGATCATTCGTCTTCTACCCAGAACATTGTTCATAAAAATAGAAAAATAAACCACCACTTTAAAAGTGTAAAACTAATACAAAGCTTACGGACTTCTTAGAATTTAAAATGTGAATTGAATTGTGTATATAATGCAGCATTTTTATTGGGTAGGTATAGTAATTTACTGTATACTTGTTATAGAAGTATAATAAAAAAGTAACACTCGTAAATAAATAATTTAGTAATAATAATATTAAATTATTGTTTATAACTAAAGTTATTACCATTTTATAGCTAATTATAAAAGAATTGAAAACTCAAAAACTAAACTATAAGACTAACTATAAGAAATATAAAAATCCCAGAAACACAAATGTATTTTTATATTTTTAGAGATATATAACACTGTTATAACGTATATTATATTATATATGTTGTAGTATTGTACAAAAAGCTTATACTAAATAATTGTTATATAATATGAAATAAAATTATAATAATTTAATGTAAGCGATTTTTTTTTTTTTGCAAAAATTTGTTAAATCTATCGTATTGTGTTCATTTAAAAATAAAGATTTATAATAAAATATCTTTAAAGAATTTAAGCTAATAAACCATTTAGTTTCTGGATAGATAAAAGAACTCATATTCTTCAATTATTTTTCATTGAATTTATATAAAGCTCATTCATTACGGTGACCTGCTCTATTACGAGATAAACACGACACCAATTATATTATAGAAGAGTAACTAATTAATAAAAAAAATCTATGAATGAGGGGTTTAGATTAATAACATTTTAGTTATACGGTTTGAGACTATACAATTATTTAATTATCTCGGTATCTATAATGAAAACAACTAACAAGTAAATCATTGTTAGAGTTTTTTTTTTTTTTTTGCTACCTATATTGGTTATAATAATTAAGACTCGAATTTTAAAGCATAATAAGTAACTAAGAAAAAAAACCACACGCTTTTTTTAAAAAGCAAAAAGGTGTATATTTATTTTTAAAAAAGAAACATGTCTAACATTTAACGCGAACTAGTCATAAAAAGAATAAAAAATTTGAAAAATTAATTTAAATTAAACAAGAATTAATTACTGTGTATTTCTCTAGATTTGCAGTAGTGAAGCTGATTCTATATTGTCCGACAACATATTTTTATCCATAGAAAACGAACTATGTACAATGTACCTCCACTGAAATGATCGGTGCATACTTCATACACGAGGTTTCAAATTACAACACTAAATCTTAAATTTTGAAACGATCGATATCGATGTTGTAAGCATACTGACGTAAAGGTACTACAGGTTATATGTAAATCGATTACCTATATTTTTAATAAATTAAATAAACAAGCCGATAACGAAAACAATAATAATCCAATATAAAATTTTAGTCCGTATTTTGGGTTTTTACATTTTTTTTATTTATTAATTTGTTTTTATTACAATAATAGCATAATAAACATATAAAAATTTTATTATAGAGCTGAAGTAACTGAAAAAAGTAAAAAAAAACATTTATGCATAAAAAAGCAGAAAAAAACAAAAATAAATTTGTTTACTCGTATTTAGAATTAGAGTGACGTGAAACGAATTTATGTATAAAAATTAGACTTTTATCTCATATATAAAAAAAAGAAACATATGCTTTTAAGATTCGAACCTTAGTAATAATATTTTTTAATAATAATTTTACTATTTTTTTCAAATTAATAAATAATTTGATACAATGTACAACAATATAATATACATCGAACTTGAATAATATAGCAAATATTTATCATACTGAAATATCTAAAACTGACGATTTTTATAAATTAATGTGATAAGTTACGAGTAACATAAACATTATAATGATTGATGTGCCAAAAAAAAATATTGATATTTTATACATATAGTTGATAATCAGTAAAATTAAATTTTTTTAAATTATTTAATTATACTTCAGTAATATGCATATATATTTTTTTACATTAATATTAATCTTTTAAACGTATTGTGAGTAATATTATGATATTTGTTGTATTTTGTTGAAAGCAAAAAATGAATGTATATTGTTTATGATTTAAATAAACTGTTTTGTATAGAAATAAAAAAATAAAATTTAAACAGAAAATTATTTTATGTTTACTCTTTTAATCCGAAGCGATTATCTTATTTTAAATTTATCAGAACACTGATTATTTTACACGGTAGATATGTTTAGTATTTTTTTTATATTATACAGAACCTTTTTTCAAAATTAAGTTCAACCTGTTAATATATATCTACATTTTAATGGAAATTCATTATATATTTTAATAAAACGTATAGATTCAAGTTGAAGATTGGATACACCGGGATATTGTGTGTGTGTGGGTGTGTGTTAAAAAGTAACCTTAAACTTTAAGCTATTAATTGGAAATATTTGATTTATAACTGTTAGAATCCACGGAATGTCTCAACTTATAGTATTACAATTTCGTAGTGTGACTTCAGCCCTAACTTCTGAATTTGTAAAATAAATATAATTCAATTATTGGGAAACGCTTTCACGTTTCATTTCATTTTACCACTTGAAAATATTTACAATACCGCTATGTATGATATTCTTCACCTCATTTTCAACTGCCTTAAATTATTATCGGAATGCGCCAGTCAGTTTTCCTATTTTAAATATAAAAATACATTATTGACCAAATAAAAAAGTATTATACTTCACGTATTAAATGTTATAATTCTATAATTATACATTTTAATATAATTAATGTTTTAGGTCTATGAGTATGTTACCTTTACTTCCAAAATTTTTGTTTTTAATCATTGTGAATATTTGCTCTAATTATGATTTTAACCTGATGATTAGATTGTATCATGGTGTATCCAATTTTTTAATTGAGTTAAAAACTTAAAAAAAAAATAATTTTTGGTATGAACTTGAAAATAATAATAATAATAAAAAAAGAATTACTAAATTTAACTTTTTAACCAGTGTTTCTCAACCTTTTTAGTGTCGTGACCCCCAAAAAGTAAACCTATGTATATTAAGAACAAATTTAAACGATATAAATATCATATCATTAACCAATTAACCAAAGAAAATATACCATTTGGCATTTATAAATACCATGTGTAGTACTTAATTTAAACTTGTTAAAAGTATAAGTTTTTTTTATTCAATAAACAATTTTAAATAAAAATGTTTATTTTGTTAATTATTCTTTTATTATTTTTGACCTACGTGATCCCTAGTTAAGGTGATCGCGACTCTCAGGTTGAGAAACACTGTTTACTATTCATGGATAAAAACATCAGACTTTCTACAAATTTATTTACATTTAAATATAAATATGCTGTCTACGATGAAAATATATTAATTTTAATTGTCAATTGAACGTATTAATCATAGAACAACTTTATTTTTTAGTCTTAAACAAAACAAAAATACTGGCCAAGCGCTAAGTTATATTGATATGTATTATATTTCTTATTTCACGAACTTTTAAAGAGAAAATGATGATTGATACTGACAAGCTCAAATAGTTTATTTTTTTTGTATACTTTTATGTTTTAAGTATAAGAACAAACAAATAAATAAATATAAAAATTATAAATGAAATTTGAGACAAAAATATGATTTTTATATTTCAATAAAGTAATATATCTATTAAAAATATGATTTTACTATTATATTATAATTATTCAAATATTTCATTGATTCATTTATGTCTTATTTGTTAATCGAAAATACAACTTCAAGTTATTTCACTGATTTAGTTTTGTATACTTATATCGGTGATACACTCCTTTAAAAAAACTTAATATATTCTAGTTTTATTAATAAATATATTTATGATTTTCTCTTCAACTTATATTTTAGTTTATCGAAACACGATAGTGGATATTGTATGACATAAAAGATATCACACAAAAGGAAAATCCTCTTTTGATCATTAAAACGCAGTATATATTTTAGAGGATACAAAATGGTTTTGGTAAAAAGTATTCTAAATATAATGGTTTTAAAATGTTTGCATGTTTTACACTTCATAATATTATATATAATTTAATATAAATTTTGCTTTAATAAAATGTAATTTTCTAGCAAAAATATAAGTTAAATCATATTTTTTTTCCTGAATAATAATAATAATTTAAGAAATAAAACCATTTCAAGATACCTATAATGATTCTGGCAGAATCATGTTTATAGTAACTTTTAGCATAAATTAATTTAGGAGTGTAATATAATTACTACAAACATAATTTGCTTTTAAATCACAATGTGATCAAAGTATAAAATATAATATTATATTATAAAATTATTAGATAATTTAAATGACATCTGTACAATATTTGCAATAGTTGGAAAAATCTATAAGTATATAAAATTGTATACCATTATGAAATAATCAGACCATTTCTGGATATCAAAAGAATAAACCATATTTAAAAAAATAAATAAATTACCTAGTTGTATAAATTTAGATCATGTAAATCCATTGTAAAATCAAAATTCGTGCTAATAACTCAGTTATCAACATGTAGTTGATGTCAAAAAAAAAAAAAAAATCACTTAGCAAGTGTGCCTACTTTAACTTCTAAAAAATATACTAAAATCATAATTAAATACAATGTTATTTTTACTCGCAGCAATACCAAAATATAATTATTTGATGTAAAGGTAGGTACATTTTGTGTGGTTTTATTTCACTTTTCGTACTGGATTTTAAATTAAAATCTATTATATATATTGATAACATAATATATTGACCTGATCTCATAAGTTATTGGTTTATCAAACATGTATTATAATTACTTTTAATCTAATTATACACAAATATAACAGAATATTGTCCCGTAGAATATTCACAGTGCATTTAAACACTACAGCTATTACGGGACTTGTAGTCGCTAAACCACATTCTGACTTTACTGCCATTTTCGAGGAAATTGAAAATTGGAAATTGCTATCTCTTGAAATTTGTATGTATTAATAATTGTATAATTTTCCTATAAAATATCCAAACCCCCTGTGATATTAATCTGATTATTTCAGTATTTACTAACTCAGTCGTTCCAGTATAATTTGTAATCATCTTTGTTATTAAAATCTTTTATAAACTAATTCATTTTTATTTGTTATATGTTTAATTATTTATACACAATCATACACTAACCAATCTATTATATTATTTGGATATGCTAATCTCCGACAATTGTAGATTAATTTTAGTTTTTACAATATAATTAAATTTATATTTATGTACAAGTTATCATCAATATAACACACGATAATACTAGTAAACTAATAATCAGTAAAATACATGTTTAATAAATGATATTTTCATAATAATGAAAAGAAATATCTATAGAATACGTACAAATCTTGACGATCAAATTTAAAAGTCGAAATTAAACCAGTTAGAAATAAATTTATCGTTTTAAAATTACTTTGTGTGAGTTAGGTTAAAATTGCACACTTTTTGATGATTTTCACACGTGTAATGCAATTGTGTATTACCAATACATTGTGGCGTAGGTATTATCTAATCGATTGGGTACTCGTGCAAACCTAAAGCGAATAGAAAATGATACAAACAAGCAGCAATATTATCGAAAGATAAGACATCTACGGACTACATTTTTAACGTTTGGGTCGAAACTGGTATCGTGCTAAAGGAGTGCTTATGTTAAAAATGGCTGTGGTCTCTAATGCATTTTGAATTTCTCTACGTGTAGGTACCCAAATCTGTTATCCGCTTACACTGTACGTCCTCGTCTCTTCCTGCACCATGTATCTATACAGTATCGTTTAACTCTGTAATGTTCGAAATAGATTCTGCGCGAGGTATCGAGAAGATTTTTCCGGGAACATATGTATTTTCCATCAACTGATGGAAGGATGAAAATTGAAAGAACGAGAAATATAAACATTGGTACTGTGCAATTTGGTGGAATAGGTATGTAAAAAGATCGCGTAGGTATATCTCAATCTAAAGTAGCAATTTTGAAATCTGATGAACTCAAGATTACTTAAACATAATTTACAGAAATTAAATGACATTTTTTTAAGAAACAAATATATTGCATAATTTGATATTATTAAAATGTAGACACTAAAATAAAATTATAAAAGTTGTTTTATAATTTTGTGTTTTACGTTATATTTATCCATTGAAATGTTTTTATTTAGCATGATTTATTGTTGTTATATTAGTTTTTCATTTGTGGAGAAAAAAAATTATCAATATAATATAATTAAATACCTATTTTTAAATAATGTAAAATGGCTATAGTAGTAAGTTTTATATTATTACTCCAATAATTTACTGATTTACTGATTAAATATCTGATTAAAAGGAATTAAAATAAATAAATTGAGTTAAAAAAAAAGATAGTTATAAAATTTTCTGAGAAAAAAACAAATTACATTATTTTACATTAGATTTATTCCTCATTTATCAAATTAGTATTCCAATAAATAGCTGTATAAAAGTGATAGATGCAGTAATATAAATAAGCAATAACGACGTATAAAAATTTGTGCGTAATTTATTGATAGTTTCATTTCTTTTCATTTGCCGTTAAAGAAAGAAAAAACATTTTACTAATGGCATAATTTGAAAGATTTATATACAAATATAATAATATACTCTTTTATTCTATTGTAATAAAATTAATTAAAAAAGTTAGCTAATGTGTATATCTAGAGAGCCATGATATAGTTATTTTAAAATGATTATCAAAATATTAAATGAATTATGAACATTATATTATTTTTATTATTGTAAAATAAAACGTTCAATTTAACTCGTACATTATTATACGATAAACTCTGATTATTAGTTTATTTTTAGGCTATAAATATATTTTAATTTGTGAAATAAAACTTAATTTAAAATAGGTACATACCATATCAATAGATATTATACTGCCTTTATCATTTTAATAGATTGTATCTATTTTACTAGTTACAATATTATTTGAACACATATGTTGAAACATTTTAGTTTTAAAATATTTTATGGTCGCATTTTTTGAATATTAAAAGCAAAAGTTCTAAGATGTCGTCAGGTCTAACTAGAGTCAAAAGTTTTCAGAAAGTTTTTTATTAAAGAATACTATGCAACAGTTTGACAGAAATTTTTGTACCAACTAAACTAAATTAAAGTTTTGGAAATTTTATTTTATAAAATCATTGTTTATAAATATATATATATATATAAAATCTATCAAAAAGATAATAAATTAATTTTTGAACTATTTTAGTATAATAAAAAGACGGAAAATTAAAATATGTTATACTGTAAAAATATTAAAGTTATAATACAAAGTTATTATTGCATATGTTAGTTAGTTCAAAAACAAATAATAGTAATCTCATTTTTCAAAGCATCAAAATTGCACGATAATACAATTAATAATGTGAGATTAATTTTAAAATTTAAAGAATACATAAAAGTATTTTTAAGTGTCTTTAGAGTTCTAAAGTTAAGACAATAATATTTTTCAATAATATACATTTGAAACATTAACATTTTAAATTATCTTAATAGTCAATACACAATTACACAATTACACAATTACTTATTTTTAGATTCTGAGTGGAGCAATACATGTAATGATTATACGATGTTTTTTTTTTTTGGGTTTACCATAACTTTTTAGGACAGTAAAAATGCTTTGATTTTAATTTTAGATGATTTCTGATAGAAAATTTCATTTTATTTGTACACTGGGAAGAAAAACGTAAAAAATGCTGATTAAATTTTTTAATAATTAGAGAAAAAAAGAGTTGATTTCTATATTTTTTTATAACTCATAAACGAATAACCTTGCTAATAACTTATCTTAGAAATATGAAAATTTTACTAAATGTTAATATTATTGTTTTATATAAATATATGGTATAATTTTCAAAATATTTTTAGTGTTTTATAGACAACTGAAATATTCGACTTTCTTAGTTTTTTTTTTTTTATAAATGATAATGAAAAAATATTTTCACTCGGTTCAAAAACCTTGAAAATATAATACAAAGTATTTTATAAGTTTTTAATAATAGATGATAATAGAAATAAAAATAATTGAGATTAAATCCACTAAAATTTATATGAGTTGTTAAATATAGCTAATATTTTAATAACTAGATTGTAAAATACCATTGAATAAATAAAAATAATAAATTGTGTACAAGTATTTTGAGTTAGAACTAAAATGAATTTTTTCAAATTCATAAAAATTTACAAAGTATAAGACGTATTTTATAATAAAAAATTTGTAATATCTTCAATTTTTATAGTAAAGGTCTACAAATTAAACACAATATTCTTCATAGATAATATTTTATAGTGCAAAATCTAAAAAATATTTTTATTATTATTAGTTATTTATTGATATGACTTTATCAGCTTTTGTCAATGTTTTATCAATTGAAAGGGTAGTGTTTGTGTGGCTCACTATAACCCCTTTTTCTAAAAAGATCATTTTTCACGTGTATGAACGTCATGCTCAGTTGAATAGTCCGGTGGTGACTAGGTTAGGAATCGGAATGATGGTGAAGATTTCGTATTTACGAAGTAATATTTTTTGCACTGCACAAAGGTTCAAACCGATGACTAAGTGTGTCATGGCTAGTTGTATGACTATAACTTAAAATGCCACACATGATAAAAAATATATAAATTAAATTAATTTTATAAACATCTAACTTCACACGTTTATGAAATTACTCACTTTAATTACTATCCTTGTTATAATTTAAAAAGACATATTCATTGTGACTTGTAGGTATGCACATTATGAATTTTACTTTACACAATATAATTTTCAAAATAATTCAATTAGTTTTAAGATAATACCTGTTATATTGATATGATGAACTCATTCACACCGTTTTACGGTTTAGTGGTATTGACTTTTAATAATAATTTAAAATAATAAAATGTAATAATAATAGTAATAATATCATATGGTACGAGCAACGCCGGATAAATTAGCTAGTATATATACGTATTACTTTTATGATCAAACACTAATCATATAATAAATCAGAATTTTTTAAGGGAAAAAGTAAATCAACTTATAATGTTAAAATTAATGACTTCAATAGGTACCTATATCGAAAAACATATAACATTTATTATAAAATATACTTAGGTAGTGATATATAATATGTAAGCTATCAAATCGTTTTATCATTTAGAATCGTTGTTTGTATACCTACAATGATATATCATTGAATTAAAATTTAACACATCCATTACAGTAACCTAATCGATAACTAATGCACGGAAAAGCGGTACCCATTTGCCGACCTTCTTTTTTAACATAATACGTTTCAGTTGAACCATACAGCGTTTTTTTATTTATACAATTGTCAATTCAGTCGAAAGTGCATTGACTGCCATTATGTGTATCAGTATTCAACAGTACAAAGTACAATTATGAAGTATAGGTACCTGTTATTAGAAACGAATCATTGAAAATAATGAAAATGGATTTTAAGATATTTCGACCATTTATTTTTACTATATAGTCACACGCCGCGTTATCACGTGGCACTATAAGAGAGAAACTCTATACGAGGCAAGAAATACGTTAATAACGAGAAGGCAACCGGAAGCGCAAAGGGGTAACGGTGAAAATGGATTGCTTGGAAATCAATTCGCATTATTATGAACGTTACAATAGAAAGGCACAATGCCGTATGTTCCTTTGAAATACTACATTTGAAATCTGGTGAACCGAATAACCAGATTTAGACGAGACTTTATTGATTATATTGTGATAATGAAATTTTAGTTTAATTCACCTAATTTACTTAGTTAAATATTGATTCAATGAAAATAAAAGTCTATAATGAAAATGATGTGAAAGCACAATATTTACTAACTAACTACTTTGGGTGGATGAAAAAAAAAGTTAAATTGTTTTATAGCAAATATTTTTTTTTCCAGAATAAAACGTAGCACATTTTTTTAATTTCAATAATAACAGATTTTAAATATTATGATAATAATGATATTGACTGAGGTATCAATTAAATTTCGATTATTAGTACCTATTAAAAACAAATTATTTTTATATTTTATTACTAATACTATAAAATATTACATAATTTTTTATAAAATTTCGTTATTATAATATGCTATTGTAGATTGGATGATATTTTTTTTTTCAGCTATAAAAATATTTATTATTATACATTGGCAAATGGCAGGATATATATTTTAATATTGTTATTTCCGGCTTAATACATTTTAATTTTAAACTTTCACTCGAGATTGGTTGACGACGTGCAAGTGATGTGCATAAAGTACAAACTATTATATACCTTCAAAACACGTGAATGAATATAGATCAAAGATTAAGTTACCAAGCATACGTCATTGATGTCTTATAAGGTTGACAAACAAATTTCCGTTTCATACTCGTACGTCTTCGAGATCCTTAGGGAAAACGCAAAGAAACCGAAAACGACAATTGAAGGGGGCACAAAATTAATTATAGCCCTTCGGGAGTATAGAAAAACACTATTTCACAATGAGTCTAAATCAAACGGTATTTTTAGATACATCACAATTTTATTTTTAATGAATTATGATCAGTATATAAATGTATTGCGTGAAAAATATTTAATAAAATATTTAGTTTAATCGTAAATAATGTAATATTTTGTTTATTATTGTGTTTCTAAACATTTTTTAAAATAAAAATAAAATATCATACTATCAATTTAATTCTTCTAAAAAATGTTTATCAACTTTATTTTCTGACTGTAAGTTGTGCCAAGTCTTTTTTATATCAAGTTGTATATTATTATGTTTATTATGATCTGTATTATAGTTAGTAAGTGAAGGTACACATTTTGTCGAATAAGAACATTCTAAAAGTCCATAAAGCGTTTTCAACCCCCATAAATTCAGTGACAATTTTGGACCATTGTACGTAGATCTATTTAGAAGGCTTTATAAGACATCGTTGTAAATCGTTATAAATTGCTTTCATATAAAATATCAACTGTTCACCTCACGTATAAGCTTCAGAATGTTTGTAACCGATGATATCTTAAGGAACAACAAAATATGTAGAAATATATAGAATATAAACATAGGTTAGCTTGCCAAACGGTTATTTAAAAATACATTTGTTGATAACCTTAAAAATGTATTATCTATAATATATTTATTTGTAAAAAAGATGAAATGGTGAATAGTTAATTGATATACAATTTTAAAAAGAATTTTTAAACAAATAATAATCAAAATCAAATCATAAAATATATTTTTTTTGAGTAATTAAGTAAGATATAATTTTAATAAATGTGTAGGTACTTTATCATAATATTAAAATTATAAAATTAATATTAAAAGTTAAATAAGTTCAAATTTAATTTGAAAAAAATGCACGATTTTGATGTAATGAATTATTATTAAGTTATATATATTATATAGCCTATGAGTTGTATAGTTTAACACAAACGCAAGTTGTAACTCTTTGATATTCTGTGAATAGAATGAAAAAAAAAAACAAAAATAAATACGTACCTATTTGCAACTGTCGCCATTGTTTGAAAAATTGGAGTATAATATGTGAGATGTTGTTACCCTATGAGTCTAGTTCTGTCATAACTTTACTTTAGGCATAACAATTTGGAATACCCCGAAATAAAAAAAAAAATATTTTAAAAAAATTAAAAAAAATAGTATGAAAAGTAATTTATGAAGTAATATTATATTATGTTAGATTACATAATTTGAATACTTCATTGTTCGTAACCTGATAATGAGAAGAATCTTTCGTAAATTTAGCAAATAGTTGATTAGATGTTAAGTTCCGGCTTGATGTTGGGAGAAATGATTTTCTATTGGTCTAATTAAATAATTATCAGTGAAATGCGTAGTAAAGGCAGTCGATAGTTGAAGTCTGAAGTTATAGGCGATAAGTTGGACGAGTCTTCAGTCAGGTTCCGGCGAATCTATCTGTGATGTCCCATTTTAGGCGTATTTGTTATTCTAATCATTCTTGTTAGCGAAAATCAGTAGTGCTAAAAATGTCTGGTCGTGTTGAATTGGTAAAAGAAATCCGAAGGAAACTGTAAACTATAATACACTGCACAGACGCACTGACTGTTGATTTGTTGTCAATTTATTTACGTATTTTCCTTGGCAATGATCAATGTTTTTTGGGCGGACGAGTTTCCGGTTTCTAATTGTGGATAATCGCATTTATTGTAAGCCTTTCGTGTTTAAAACGTGCGGTTATGTTTTGTTACACTGTTTAATTTTACACCCTATTGGTAGTGAGTTTCCCTCGAGATGACGTGGTCGGCCAGTTTCAATGGTCGTTAATGTTCTGGTGAGTCGAGATAATTTAGTGTTTTGATAGTCCTTAAAAGATTCGTTCTTATCGGGTTATACTGTTATATAATAAACATTTTTACAGTATACGGCGAACACGATTAGAGTTTAACAGGGATATTGTGAATTAAAAAGTTAAGTATTAAGTTACACAATTATTGATTTATTGGAGAAGTTGTATTTCTTATTCAATTAATTTATTTCAATAGTCTTATGTAATTAAGTCCGAAAACAATTGAAAAAAAAATGATAAAAATAATAATAATTTATTTTTAATATATTTTCTGTGTTGTTGTGACATTTTCATTTTTTTTTTGTAACACACGAAATTTGACGGTTGGTTTTTTTTGTCATAATATATTCATGTAACTTTGTTGTATTATTTGTGTTTATTGCCTCTTTATTATTATTTTCGTGCCTATTCAGTTCTTATCGGAAATTTATTTCAATATGTTCACACTGCAGTGGTATAGTTTTATGAAATATGAAATAATATGTCGATAAGGACTCTGATTTATACTTGATGCATGAATGTACTAGGGAAACGGAAATATCAATGTTATATGACAATACTCAATAGACTCGTCTTATAGTTAGGATGACGATGACGACTTTTGTTCAATTTAAATTGACAATAATCGTGTTGTTTCAACAAATAGAAAATTTTAAAATGTTAATAAATAATTCAAAAAAATTCATTATAAATCATAATTTTTTGAACATTTTATTAATTAGAATAACAGTGGAAATTAAACCAAATTTAAAATTTGTATCATGATTGTCATTTCATTCTATTAAAAATGTACTAATAGTAAAGATATTTATTTAAAAATAATTTCTATTAATGAATTTTTCATTGATTTTTAGTGTAGATTTTTGAAATTTAATTAGGGATAGCAAAAAATAAAAATTTACGATATTTAGTGTTGAATCTTCTAGTTCTATGTATGAATATATATATATATATATATATATATATAAACAAACAAAAATATGTCATTGAAATGATTTACGTAAAATATCATATTGATTATTCAATATTATATCATTTATTAATAATTCTTTACTTAAACCTTGATTTATATAAATGGTTAATAATATAATTTAAATGGTTTAAATATTAAAAATGTTAATTTTAATTAATTTTATGTGGATTTACTGTTAAGTTTATTATTACTTTTACAACCCATGTATCATTGAGTTTAATATCATTAACATTTCCTTTAATCATATACAAGCTATTTTGGTGCAATTTCAATTCATGGATTATAATAATCTTTGTAAAGAACTTTGACATTAAGAATAAATCGAAATTTTTAAAATCGATTATTCATATTTTCGTCATAAATTCAACACCAATATACTTCCATGATTAACGTACTCCAAAAAATTAACAAAGAAAGCAAAATAATGATGATTGAAATTACTTAATGCTGTATAATCATTATTCGATGTACCAAATCACTAATTTAATTATTATCGTGTATTCAAGTTAATAATAGCAATATTTATAAAATTGTAAGCATTAACTTTTATTGAAGTATAAAAAAAAATTGAAGTAGAATAAATTTTCCATGAAATCATGTTATATTGTATGGAGGGACCCTTCACTGAGTGAATGTAATATATTTGTGTGGTGACTGAAATTGTTCCAACTCGTCGGAAAAAAAGTTAGTAATAACACTCTAAAAGTATATATTTTTTATATGGTACTAAAAACTCGTACTCGACTAAAATTGTATTTATTGTACAAACAAAATCGAAAAATGTGATATACAACTAAATTTATAAATAAAATAATTTTAAGTGTTATCATATTATATTATTTGATAATATTATAACAATATTAATAATCATCATTGCATCAAACTTCTTTAAATTGAATTTTTAATAAGATAATTTTGTTCTTTTTAGGAAGAAAAGTATAAAGAAAGTATAGAAACAATGATCTATTGGCATATTATGATAAATTTTAGTGTAAAAAGCACATTATAATTTTATAACATTTAATTATTTTCTAATTTAAGATAGCTTAAATTCAAACGAATTATGACAATGGGTGAAAAATTAAACATAATAAGACATAAGTTAATTAATAATATTTCAAAATAATTGAATTTTTTCTTTGAATTTTGAGTCTTGTGCACGATTTTTAGCACTTGAATATCTATTGAGATAATAAATTTTAACACAATAACTTGACTTTATATAGTTCATTATGAATTCATATTGTGTTACTGAATATAATTAAATAAACGTTGCAATTCATTTAATATTAAATTATAAAACAATTAAAATTGTATTCTTAAATACATTATTCACCAGGATATAGGTCCAATTTAAAATCCAAGGTTATGAATTTTAATGGTGCAAATAGCGACTTTAAGATATATTATCTCTCTTGTCGTTATTTCAAAAAGAATAATGATAAAGTTATTTTAATTAAAAAAAAAATTCACTGTCGCGTCGTTAGATAAAACCATGTACAAAGCTTAAGTGCACACATCCCTCGTGTTTCCCTCCCCGTTGATGTTCTAATAAATTATTTTTAATTAGTCCGATAAGGTTAGTAAAAAAACAACCAAAAGGTTCTCTTTTTTTTTCTGCCAAAAAAAAAATATTGACCCTAAATCCTTTACGATGAAACGGGCTTTTAAAAACAAAAACCAAAACCATATCTACCACAAACCGAGAGGTGCGGATAAAATTCGCTTTGACGGACGTAACTGAGTTCCATTGTGGTTTTGCAGAGGTATCACCTTTGTCCAGACGAGCCAAAGGGACGAAAGAGTCCAAACACAAACTAAAATGCCTAAACAGTCGGTGGAAAATACTAGTAACGACCTTCTCCATTGTTCTACTGTTCTTCAAATTCCATCGATGGTGGTTTTTGGGCGGGTTATAATGTAATAATATCCACCAAGTTTTCTCCGTCCACATCGTATTTGGAACCAAAGTATTAATTCATTGCATACCACTGCGGTACTGTCTACTGGTACCTCCGGACCGCCCATCCCGTCATCATCCATACTCCCTTTACGATTACGTGTCAACCCTTTAAATTAATTACATTTTAAACGTTGTATGATGGAACGAGAGTTTGCCAAATAACCTCGGGCGAAGATAAAGTCACAGACACACCACTCGTGAACCTGTTAATGAACACCCTCCAGGATTTACGTTTTCAGATTTAAAAGTTATTAATGAATAATTTATAAAATACGAATTTCCAAAAAAAAAAAAAACAAAAACAAAAACAAGAACAAAAATGAATTACGATTTCAGGATCCAAATGCTTTTAATCAACTATATGCATCACGCTGTGGGGTCCGAAGTTGGATAGGTCGTTTGTCTTCTGCCGGACTGCATAACAGTGGGTGTAGGTTCTATATTTCCACCCGGTGATTTAGCTACACCCTTGGAATGTAAATTCCTATAAAAATAGGTACATGTAAATATTATACGAAAATAAATAATGTAAAGTGTGTACCCTTTTAAATTCTATTCCATTAATCCAAACGTTGTCTTGTGTAGTTTGAAAAATAATGGTTTTGCAAACATCTACTTTAACCTAATATGTAATCAGTTCGTTCATGTTCACAATATTTAAAACACCATTTGTTTCCTAATATTCAAATAAAATTATATTTCAGTTTGAGATATATACATAATAGTATTATTGTTTAATATTTATATATTTGAGATAATGTCTCTTATTAAAAAAAAAAAAAAAAAAAAAAATACAAAAACTAAAGTGGATACTTGCTTATTTTATTTTATTTTTTTTTCATAATAAAAACTTGATTATCTAAAATTCTAAAACTGTTAATAATATACAAATAATGTAGATAAAAATAATATTTATAGGTTAAAAAGTATCATAACATTATTGTTATACAACATTTTAAGTTTTGGTTAGTTAGTATGCGTTAGTTAGACGGAGGCAATACAATATGCGGGTACGACCTCTTTTTAATCTACAAAGAAGTCAAAAAACTATTTATAATATTTTATAATTACTTAGAGCATCGAAACCATTGTTCAGAACTTCTAAAAATAAGTTTAAACTTAAGGTAAGGAAGATAGACTACGGTATTTTTAAACAGTTACTTAAATACACACGGATGCTTTGCAATACAACAGTTATTTAAATTTTAAACACACTCATAAACCATATAATATTGTAATCTAACTAAAATACATTTTTATTTTCATTTGTTTTGATTTAAACATCTAGACATCATGACAAGCAGTAATAATATTGTAGACGATAACTACTTAAAGTTTAACATCGTAGAAAATCAGATTATTGTTTAGTACACGGACGAGTAATTTCATAGTTAAAACAAAAATTTTGTTTGTAAGTTTATTATACATCATAATCATTATTAGACTTATAACTGTGTATAATCTTGTATATATCTTTAAAATATATAAATTAGTTCTATATTCTAATAATATGTGTCATGTTTTGGGTGATTTATTTAACGCAAAATCCTCTTTATTTTAAAAACTGATGTTTTTAAAAAATATTTTTTAAAGTTTTTATTATTTTTCAGACAACACGTTATTAATTAATTTCATTAAAAATATTATTCGGAGTATTTCAATATATGTATATAAACAAACAGAATCAAATTTTGGAAGAGTAGTTAATTATAGTTACCTATAAGTATTTAAAGTTTTAATGAGAAGAGTAGTGTATTTATAGATTGTGAAATATTCTCTTCTCTTTCCTCATCAACACTTTAAATACTTAAAAAAGTATTTAATGTACTTAAAAGTGTATAATAGATACATTAACTACTGGTTAAAAACTCGATTATTATAAGTCGAGGTAGGTACCCTGAAAAATATTCTGGTTTATAATAAAGAATAAAATATATGTTGTAGTCATTACTAAAAGTAAAAACATTCTGTATTCAATTTTAAAATGTTTTTAGTCAATAAAAAATCATTGCTGAAGAAAATTTTTTAGTAAATCTAATAATATTATAAAATTGGATGTTTCATAGAATTGGAAATGCCGTTTTGTTAATAAAAAATTTAAAGTGAATTTAAATTTATATGAATATATGAATGTACAAATTATTTATTGGCACTCCGTTGTTAAATATATTTTATAGACATTGTGGTTTAAAAAAAAAAACTGACAGTTATATGTCATTTTAAAACGTTTCTGGCAGTAGTGAAATAAAACTAAACATGTTAATCTATAAGCATGTACTGATTAATATTTACAGCTATATTTTACAACTATATATAGTTTTTTATTATATAATTTAGCTTCTACAATTTTCGAAAATTGAAAAAACTATGTTCTAATATAGTATAATATTTTATAAGGATTATTAGATAAATCGGTAGTACTACATGGACGTAAAACTTATGTGTACTTTTGTTGTGTATTTTACGTAACTTCCAATTTAAACATCAGAAGTAATGTTTGAAAGAAAAATGTATAATAATACAACTTCAAACTATTGAAAAAATAATAAAAGTCACTACAAAAACTAAATTATTAACTCAAAAGTTTAATTTAACATGCGTTGAATTTAATATATTTCAATTATCGCGTTGGACTAATATGGTACTGTACCAGGAATGCAGTTAATACATTCTTATAACAACATTGTTAAATATACTCACGTGTACATGTTTGTACACATAATATTAAACATACATATCGATGTTTACACCTAATAATTTCGGATGTTTTTTTAAAAAAAAAATAAACTGTCGTTGATAAACGAAAATAATATCATAGTTACATTTTTCAATGTGGTTTAAAAATACAATACTGGTAATATTATTTTAATATAATAAATTATTATTAAACAAAAAAAAAAATTGTTCGTGAGCCACATAGACGCGTTAAAATAACTCAATAAAACATTATACACACATGTTGTAGGTACGTATACATTGTACTCGCCATATAATACTTACTATTATAAAAATGAACACGCATAATAATATTTTTATATGTATTATTATTTAAGAGGTTAGAAGTAATAATATTACGTCGTCTTAAATTTGTGGCAAATGATTGAGGGACCTTTTCATTCCTTATCTTTAGCGTTTGTAAGACAACATTGCCCGTCGTGTATTCATCTACGGTTTCGACATTACGTCCGCGATTATATTATTATTGTATCTCGCGCGCCCGAAATTTTACTTACAACCATCAGATAAAATACTTATCATAAATGTCTCCTTTATTCGACTATCGTTATCTACTGGTAACAAATGTTGATATTATGGGCCATAATCAAAAATGCTATTTTCAAAGTTTACCAAGAGAAAATATTATATCAACGGTGAAAAGCAAACAACGAGTAGACGTAAACGTACTTGTTGTACTTAATTCGTTTGTATTGTGAATACATTGTTGTGCTATTTTATAGACTATAAAAAAATTTAATTTTATAAATCAAAACTATATTATATACCTATTATTATGTTGGTAAAAGAATCTATAAGTATTAAAAATTATGATTTCTTTGTAATTACTTTATGTAATGTTTAGACAAACAATTATTAAAAATGTGTCTTTTTTAGTCTTAATTTATATTGCTCTTATTGTCTAGTGTGATTTATGTCATTCTTGGAATATGAAGAAGTTAAAATTAATAACGCTGACGTATTTATTACCTAGAAATTTTTTTAACGAATATTTATGCTTTTTTAAACAGTTTTACCGTTTAGTGGTAAATTAAATATTGAAAAATATAATCTAAAAATTATAACAGGACGGAGCACGAGTATTTATGATTTTTGAGCAATTTGTACGACTTTTAAAGTTTGTAATTTGTGTATGGTGTTTGCAATTATCCAACCAGTGACTACTTTATAAATATAGCGAGAGATAGATATTGTACATGCATACAGATTATAGTTCTATAATTGGAAATGGACTGCATTTTTCTCGTTATACTAAACTTACACCAGAAACTTAGAAGTTTGATCTTATTTTCAAATCACACTATATTACATGCATTCACTTTTGTCTCTATCCTTGGATTATTCCTTTGAAAGTTCTTTAACTTAACTTGATTCTCTTTTCACGGTAGTTCCCATAACACAAAACGTATATGTATTGGAGCCGATCATTTGATGCCACTGATACATGACCGATATGTCGTCCTATTAAACAGACACTATTACAATATTAAATAGATTATTTGGCCATAGAAAAGAAGCACACTCAATAATTATTATTGAACACACTCGACTTACGTAATTTTCCTTGTACATACAGTATTCTGATCATATACGCTGTATTAATTTACTTACTCAAATACATCAAGTTTCTTGTAATTATTAAGTTACTTATACAAGTTTAGTTCTTCTCGTCAAAATCGTGTAGCCGACATTTTTAACAAAGTCAAATTAACTTATACCTACTCGTCCACTCTATATTATGAACTATAACACTCAAAGGTTATTCCGAATATACCTATACGATATTATGTCTTTTGGACACGAAAGTATTATTTATACTACGTTTCTCTGTTAACGTTATTTATTGTTGCTCGACGCATGGCGATAAATGTGCAGGATATTTCCATCATCTACGCGACTTGGCAATTTGTTTCTGAATTAAATAGCCTTTCATTATAGGTATATTATTATCATTGTTAGAAAGTATACTATAATACCTACATAGTTTTATGTAAAAATTAAAACAGAAAACAATTCAGAAAGGTTAAACTTACGGTTAGCTGGGTTAACGGGTTTAGCGCCAAAAGAACGTAAAAATTATAGAAACCTTACTGACCGTTATGATGGTTTACCATGAGAATCGTGTTTCATTAATTCATTTATACAGAAGATTATTATCATACGACTGTACTAGAAAATCCGATACAACATTGTGGTGAGGACAAAGTACTCAAAGTAAACACTATGTTGCGCTGCGTTTTGGTGTTTCCGGCGGTATATAACAGTTTATTGACTATGGTTATCAATATTCACTTGGTAAATGATTGGACTACATTACTACAGCAAAAATGTATTTGAAAAGTCAAAAAAAAAAATAAAAATAAAAAATACTAACTTTATCAGTTTTTATATAAATATACTAGGTATGTTTATTCATAGCTATTGAAAAGCTTTTTGGGAATTGAAATAATAAATTAGATTTATAATATTATTGTATAAAATATTGATAATCTATAGCGACTAGTTGTGCGGTGTACTTCATATAGAACGCACTGTTATACAGACATGGGGTTATAGTTAAGTTTTCGAAAAAATTAGTGTTAATTAATTTTATAACTAAGGCGTAAAGAGAGTGTTACAATAATAATAATTGATATTTGAAATAACGCTTTATTTGTTTTTGATGTTTTTATTTTTATTAAATATAATTAACTTTGACACATACGAATAATGATAATAATATGTTAATTGGTGTTGGAAAATGGTCGTGTGGTATATTATCGCGACAAATCCAATGAGCGAACAGTTAAGCTCCAGACATTTAAAAAAAAAACTCAACACGGGGGATATCAACTTCGACTAGAACCGATCTCGGAAGTCGACCAACTGTGGGTCTCTGTAACTTCGACTGATTTTTAACCGGTCACGAACATAATGAACATTCAAAAGCGGTTCAGGTGATTACGGGCTAACGATTATTATCGTAACTTTCGATATTTGGAGAGCCCAAAAGTTGATCCGCTTACGTACTATATAATGTTGCGAGAACAACTTAACGTGGTCGCTGTACAGCCTCAAAGTCCTGGTGACACGAACTGGAAGGGATGTATTGCGTGCTGCGAGACGCTGTCGTGTGTGGCCCAAGATAGATTTTCAACACGTATTACATATAAAAATATTATGTAAAGATCATTACCTACGTTCGAAAAATTTATATTGAATATGAATAATATTATCAGTAAATTTTCATTTTTTTTAATAAAAATAAGCCATTAAATCTTAGAACGTTTTTCGAAAACGTAAATTGTTGACAAGCAATACAATTTTATGTCCACGTGGCGTTGAGTCACTAGGTTTTCTGGAATATCACTACTAATATTTAGAAATATTCACTCACCTCTATTTCATCCTTTTCAGAAATCTATAGTACAGTGCCAACTGCCAAGAAGATTTTACGTGTATACCGTTTTCAAAGTAATGCTTAATGAATTTCGTCAAAATTTCAACATCAAAAGCTTATAAAAATAAACGAAATGACAATCTATTCTCAAAAAATAATTTTCATGATATTTTGAATTGGTATAAGAACACTTTTTCTGTAATCTGGCATTACAGTCAGATGTTATATTTGATTACGGAAAACAATTTCATCAAAGTAATTCGAATAAAAAGTTCTGTGATGGTAAAGAAAAACTGAAATCTGAAAATTATGACTAAGCGTGGTTATATAGCTAGTGTGTTCATTACATCGTTGCTACGTGTTCATTTTTTCAATAAATCACAAGTAAATAAATCAAATTCTTACGATAAAAAGTAAGAATAACTGTATAAGTAAAACGAAATTAGTATACGCTTCAATAACGACTGAATACAATTTTAGATATAAATTGTTACAAACAAATCGAGATAAAAATATCTCTTCGAAAATACGTGTAAAGTATTCTCTCATAATCTATTGAAATCGGAATAACGTTTAAAACTCATTAATTTTTATATTTTAAAGTTGGCTACGGAAGTGACTTCTCCAGTGCTCTCTTCGTGCCTTGTAGCGGAGGACGTTTATAAATTCTATTCGATTTCTAATACTATAAACTGTATAGTATAATAGCATTTTATAAATTATATTAATATCTAATATTTAAATCCTATGTATCTATATGGTATTCTTTAACCAGTATAGAAATTTTCTAGTTGGGCATAATATATTAATATTGTTATAATAATTACTATAAAGTACTCTATATATTGTACTCATTAAATTAGTCATAAAATTATGCATCTCGGATCACTATGTCTATTCGTAGTGAGTATATACATTCTGCTAACTATACATTCAAGGTTAATAAAAAATATACGCTTCAAGTCACTTCCGTCGAAATCGATAAGTTCCTATTTCTAATTTAAAGAATAATATATAGGCACGGCGTATTAATGTTTAATACAACGACGTACGTCGTACGTCTTATAAACGTCACGCTCGTACAATACCGTTGTGTAGTTTATTATAATATGTATACAATGCAAATTGTGTTATTCAATATATATTATGCTCTTATCATAACGCGATGCAACTCTACCTGCCGAAACCGACGACCTGCAGAAATATTTTGATATCCATGTAATACAGTCGCTTCGGCGCGGCGCACCCATCTGCGTCAATAATAATTCACACCTGGATAATAATATATTTTGTAATATTCATACGATTGAACGTCTTTAATTTTTTTTTGAACCGTTTCGAGTGCAAATATTTCTCTCGCGCGTTAATACCGATATTACGTAGTATAAAAGCGCGTGCGCTAATCATAAAGACTTCTCGAATGGCGCGGCGGTTTAATTAATTTTCTCGTTCTTATTCGATCCGGTCTCGTTATTCTGCAAGTAATAACCACGTTAATCAACGCCCCGACAAGACGGTCCCGTCGAAACGTATAACGCGATTCCGACGTAAACCTATATAAAAAGCTACTTTTAGAATACGCGAGTTCCCGGCGTTTTCGCGTTCGCCACCACGACTTTACCGCGTGAACAAAGCGCATTTTTGGCGAAAATTAAACAATGCATTCATAAATATTTCATTATTATACATCGCGCGGTATGTATAATAGCATTATAGATAAATACGTTTTGTGTGCGCTTACAGCGTTTTCAGAATGTTATAGCAGTTGAAATATTATTATTAAAATTATTATTATTATATTATTAAAATTTAATAAACTATCAATTATAATATTATAATCGCTAACTTTTTATAATTGATTTTGCGTATTAGAAATGAATAATAACAAAAAAATAAAATTGCTACTCGTCCCAATAGTTCACTAAAGCGGAAGTAATAAAAAGCGGGATTTTAGAGTGTTTTTAAGTCAAATTTTAAGGTATTAAATCGATTTTTCAATAATAATAAAAAAAAAAAAACATTCCAAGAGGAGTTTGTTATAGTTTTTATATCGTCATATCGTCAGATTATATTATTTATGCATTTATTTTTTTCTCGTCTATAGTAATTCGTAATGCTCACCAAATTTCTCAAAACAAAAATTATTGTAATGTCTTTAAAGAAATTACTTTAAAATGTGTACATTAATTGTTTTATTATTGATTATTGTGTTTTATTTATGGTATTTTGAAAAATTTTAGTTCACATAAATACATAATTTTAACAATTTGAAATATTTTAATATTATTCAGCATTAAAAAAATATATCTACTCTCATACTCGTTAAACAATACATAGTTTTCTGGAATTATCGTGATATGAAGTTTAGATACCTTAAATCAGATTATTATTTTTTTAAATTTTTTTTTTATCATAGTAATAAGTTAAATTAAAGTGCAAAAAATTAAAGTAATAATAACACAGAGGAGATGGTTAAAAATTAATAATGTATGAGGATATATAAAAATTTACATTGCAAACTAGAAGCCGCCAAAAATAAAATATTTTAATTCTATGTTCAAAACAGCTTGAAACACAGATGAAATTCAACAAAGGTAAATTTTTCCAACATCCAAAAGTATGAATTTTAAAATTCTAACTTAACAGTATTATACAGTATACAGGGGCGTAAGCCAAAAACAAGATACTTGTTCATAGTAAATAATTTTAAAACAACAGCTGTAAAATTGATTAAATCACTATATGGTTCTAAACTTGTGTTCACCATAATATCTGGCATACCCACCTGTCTACTTCTATAGTGAATTACGTGATTTATGTGATAATACAATACTCATTTATTTAAGTACGTTTTTTTAAACACGGTGAAAATAACAAACTTGCTTTGTAAATTCATTGAATAAAATACTAATGATGTTTTGTAGTTGTCAAAATTTTCCTTAAATTCATTGTATAAAATAAGTTTTCTATTATATTTTTGCACTCACAAAAATTATTGAAAAAGTATAATATAATTATTATATTTTACTAATTGATAAAAGCCTTAAAGTAATTTTGAATTAATAATGTATTATATATTCGGCTGATTCTACAAAAGTATTAATCCAATAATATCGACATATTTTGACTATTGAAATGTATATTTCACTAAAAAAAAATTGTTGCTTTATTTTTAAAAGTGCAATAATTTGATTTACAAGAAACAAAGTATTTCATTCATTTTAAATAGGTATGTGTGATGAATTTTATTTTTATGTTTGGTAGATTTGAAAATTAAAATTTAAAGTTGTATCCAACGCATCATCATGAAACCAATTTAGATTCCTAGATTTGCTTATAATCTATAACGTCGTGGAAATCTCTCAATTTATTATTTGGTAACGTAACATTCCATAGTGTAAAGTCAGTAAAATTCTTTCTCGAAATATTATTTACTGAATCTACGTGTGTTCATCGTAAATAGTACTATAATAAAATATATAAATATATATTTTGATTATGTTATGGAAGATTTCTTCGTGTTACACTCAACTACGACGTGTAAGCAATTTGTGTTAGTTTCATGTCAAGTAAATGGAATTATATTTTTCCTACCACTTCCATTGGCGAAGGACAGGTTTAATATTTAAGCCTAATGAAAATCTAATGATCCACCGCAATGCTGTAAATGTATATATAAACGTATAATATAAAAATATGGTATGTTATATTGTATATATACCACGTACACATATTATATTAAGTATTTTATATTATAATGTTTTACTAATGATTAATCACACGACTCAAATACGTCTATTAAATTAACCAAATAATAATAACTTAATATATTATACACTTAGAAATTCGAGACATTTTAAACATTTTCGGCGAATAATAAATTAGTAAATATTAACGGAATTTAAATACAGTGTGGATTTATGTAAAATTAGATAGTTCACTGAAATTGTAATAAATCAAATATAAATATTGCCTATTGAGTTGCAGTAATGATTTACATAATATTATTATGTTATATTGGAGTGCATAATTTTACACATAAGTGACATTAAAATGTATGTGCTAAATTAATCTAGCCATTAAACACACTGTGTTTGTACTACTATGTTAAAAAATAAAATGTATTTATAGATAGGTACAACTAATTGCTTAGGCTGTAAAATAAAAGTAAAAACAGTTGAAAACAAAGTGTATGGGGTTTTTTTAAAGTTACAACTTAATGAATTATAACTGTTTTGTATGCCAATGTTAAACATATTTAACAAGAAACCAAACCATCTATACATTATAATTAATTTTCCTATGCCATTTTTATGTATGGTAAAATAAGAATTTATTCTTCCGGAAAATAAATCCAAATAATTCAACTTATTGATTTGATAGATAAAACATATCCTAAAATTAAAGTTTCTGCATGCCTTAGAAAAATTGTTTTCATCTGAATATATTGGAATCAGTAATCCGGTATGTAATATTCATGCGTGAAAGCTTAAAAAATACATAAGAAGAAACTAAAAAAAAAAAAAAAATGTATAAACGAAACGAGATTGAACCATCGGAATCGCCCAAATCGCCTTGGGTGCTTCTCCTTACTATAATCATCAACGCCGTGATTAATCATTGATTTTTTAAAATTATCTTTAACCACTTTATGTGTAGCAAATTTTTCCTTTCATTACTAACAAAATTAATTTTAAATTAATCAAAAACATAAAAACTGTAAACACAACCGCTACTGTTTATTGCATTATTTTAGGTCAGTATCATAAAATACGTTTCTGCAAATTAAGGTTAAAATGTTTTGATTATTATTATTTAACAAAGAAGCAAAACGTAAATAAAATTAAGGTTTCAAGGTTGTCCTTGTGGTTTCAATCAAATTTCGTCTAATTTAAGCCTTACGTGAATGTACGAAGCAAGTAATAACTTTTTATAGTGAAAATAAAACATTTCTAACAGTTTTCACTGCATAAAAATAAAAACGTTTTTTTTTTTGTAATTTTCTAACTATTCAGTAATATATTAAAAATAAACCTTATTAGGTACGAGTAGTATAGTTTATAAAAACAGAAAAAAATGAAAATTTATGTTTATTATTATACGTACATAGGCAATTATATTATAATTGAAATACAGCTAAAGATTATTTTTATTTCTACCTTAATGTTTTGGGGTTGATTCTTAAAATAACTCTTACACTTTTAGTTATACACCGTTGATAAATCACGCTTCTCTACATTTTTATGAATTTCAAAAATATTTTAATTATATCACTTAAAAAGGTGTTTCATGATGGACGTTTAAATAAAATAAATGCATGGTTCAATTAAATAAATAAAAAATATCTATAGTTCATTAAATATGAGTATTGTCTGGGTTTTGTATTTAAACATAAAAAATGAATGTGTTGTTCATTGGATATTAAAATGTTGCAAGTACCTACCTTAATTTTACCGTAGACATATGAATAACATAAATCTAATATTTTTACTTTATAATTTATCCTATGAATTATAATTATATTGTTGAAATTTTAAAAACATGTTTTTGTATTCGATAATTATTAAATTACCTACATTTTAGTTTGTATCATACAATTTTGGTAAGATGATTTTAGAAATAACTTGTTTCAGGTATTTTCAATAAATCCAATTTAGTTTTTTTGATTATAATATTACAATATAATGGTGAATGAATGTAGAAAACAAATTATTGAAACGTAAGGGCAAAAACGTTATTCAAGATTGCTGGATACGGTTTTTCAGTCCTGAAAAGATTTATTTATTTACACTGAGAAACATCTGCCCTTATCGTCTAGAGACAACTTCTTTTTCTTTATCCCGTGGGACGAATAAACCTTTAAAAACATCAACTAACAATAATTAAGCGTGTCAGAAATACGACTAACATAGAAAATCAGAACGAATTTTTTACCGTTTGGATAATGTATTAAACATGTCAATGTGTAGACAGCTAATCCAAAAAGACACTTTATCGACATTTTAATATTAACCAGGCAAAGTGTAAATTATAAAACAAATAAATTTGACATTTTTTGACACTGACGTGTGTTCCGATAAGCCGCTGGATACAATTATAGTTTCAGTAAAGACTACTATAGAGAAAAAAACATTTTGCGATAAACCAAAACATAAGTTATATCATAATTATTAACACATGATTAATTTTATTTTGGAATATTTGTTTTTCATCAGTATCCTTTCAATCCAGTAAAAAAACGGTATCATATTTTTACTAAAATCCAACGGTTTTATTCCCATTCTTTGTTTCTTTAAGTAAAATAAAAATAAAAAATTGTAATTAATCATAGCATTGATTTTACTGTAAATACTTATACTGAAAAATTATATATATATATAATATACATAATAAACATATTACATACATATTCAAATACATAATTTAAAACGTTTTTTAATTATTGAATAATAAAAAAAAGTTGTACGCAATATTAAAAAACGTTGGGTTATGATTGAAAAAAAGGAAAAAATAATTTTACATGTTATAAAAGAGAATGTTTTTTTTTTGTTTGTTTTCAAACATAAAATACATAGCTAATCTTATGTATGCTATTACATATAATTTATTATATGTCTTTTAGCATACTAGAGATAAAGAAATATAATACTTAGGACATTTTTTATTTTTAAGATTTATAATCTGCACATAAACTTACTATACGTATTTATATATAATTGTCTTCATTATTTCACAAAAATCATTATGTATAATTTCACTTTTTTTCAAATGCATTATCAACTTAAGATTATTATGTACAAGTTGTATGTATAATATGATATTTGAGTATTACATCTGTATTATTATAAGGAAAAATTTTACTCCTAATATTGAGTCACTGAAGAAATTTACCGTATTCACCATTTATCCTTTAGAAAGGTTTATATACATCCAATACACTTAAAAATAACCATAAAATCATTTTTTTACTGATTTTTGTTTAATAAAAAATATGCATTTAAGTATAAAACTTTAATAAATTACATCACGAATGAAATGATGTCGGTTTGGAGAGAAGTGCTTAAACGTAAACTTTAACAAATACAATATGAAGGAAGGTGATTTTTAGCAATCAGTATTTTCAAACCGATAAAAAAAGCTAAAGAATGTCAAAATTACTGTACCAATTTTTTTTGAAAACGTTTGAATTTCCTTTAGTTGTTGACATTGGTGCATATTAAAATAATTTGTAGACAGTTGTGAGGGTTGAAACAAACCAATACATCATTATTTTTATTAAAAACTTGTGGTGACTGACATTTGTTTCTTTTTTTTTAAAATACAAATCCGGATGTACGTTGTGCTTTAAATCTCACGTAACAAAAAAAATAAAACAATACCCTGAAAATGATTTATTGGTTTGAATAGGAAAAAAAATGTGTTTTCACCACCTTTGTAAGGGTGTGACAATTACCTAGAAATGATGTTTTTCTTGAACGTTGGCGATTATGGAAATAATATCTGTTTAACTATTCTATTGAAACTAATTGTATTTACAAAGTTTAAATAAAAAAAAAAAAAAAAACTATTCTATACGATTCAAGTGAGCTATACGGTGGGCAATGTGGTCGAGAATCATTTGTCAATATGACTATGACAAATATTTTGTTGAGCTATATATAAATCCAATAAATATACGTAAAAACCTATTGGCTCATTATCTACGTAATATAACTAATCAAATGTTATCTATTAAAATAGTTACTCAAAATAATTTAGATAGTCCCAACGGGCAATTATGATATTGTTTTTTTGATCATATAAAATACGAAAATCGTAAATAAGCATTTCAAAATTGTGTCAATACATAAATCATCTACTACGAATTGAGCTCATATTCAATAAAATTAATAATTTATGTGTTTGATATTTGATGTTTTCGAATGATAATAGTAAGTGATGTTATAAGAATAGAGAGATTGAATATTGAACAATTTTATATGATATTAACTATTAGGATTATTTTATAATAATTAAATAGTTAGAAAATAAATGAAAGATTATAGCGTCGTTTGTCATGCCTATTACATTAATTTAGAATTAAAATAGTATACTATTAGCGTTAGTTTTATAAAATAATATAATGACTTATAAATGATTTACAATATCGAGTTGAACAAAATATTTTGAAAAATATTATGTCAATTAATGTATATAATTATATGTATAAATATTGCCATTATTTTGATGCGAAACGGCCAAAAATCGGACGTCTCAAAATATATGTTATAGATTACTAATTATAATTACTTAATTAATTAGATTTTTAGTTTAATGAATATTCTGAAATTATGTATATTTATAAAATAATTCTTAATTAACATTTGAATTATGGACAAGTTTGTTATGCACAGAGAAGTTTTGATTGATTAAAAATGTTGAAGTTTTAAGTCAATATTGACAATTGAAAATAAAAATATTAATCTTTGTAAAGAAATTAATACTACTTTGGTAATAAAAATAATTTTTCTGATACTGTTATAATGAAATAATCCGATAATAAAAAGTTATTATTTAGTCAATCTACTACTCCTTGATAGAAGTTATTGATTATTAAAAAAAAAACCTGAAAGGATTATTTTTATACATTTGATTTTTTTCACTTTATTTCGTGGTTTTTTTCCAACTGTTCACTCATTATTGCAGTTTCAATCGTTCAGCAATGATTTAAATGTTTGTCGACTTTTAAAGTTTTTTCATTAAGGCGCTTTTGAAGCACAATAGACGTTTAGAAGAATGGAAATACACGGGGACTGGAAAAGTTTTAAAAGCTTGAATTGTATGGATTTATCCAGTTTCAATTTCTTTATTATGCATTATTTCAATAATGGATGAAAGAAATTGTACAACACATGTATTTGTGACAAGTATAAAAAAGTGTTAAAAATGATCATCTATTTTGTGGAATAATACTGTATGTTCCTTAACCGTAAAAATAAAATAGTGTCACGCAGCTCAAACGCTTTTTAAGTTATGACATAAAATGTAGATAAATGACTTTCTCTAAAACTTTATTCCACATTCATTTTTAAAATACATAAAAAAACGTATGTGTTTACACAATTTTATTAACAGCAGTACCTAACTAATAACGAATTCATATATTAACCAGAGTAAAAAGTATAATTTATCAATAATGTTACATTTAGCTGAAATTTATTAAAAATGTGAAAATATTCTCAAATTAATACTCGTACAAAGATTTATCTTACAATTTCATATAGAAACTCGTACTGTTTTAATTATCAACAAACTGATAAGTTTTATACAGATTTATAATTTTACAATAATTATTAAGTTTTGTCTAGAACAAAAATAACAATTAAAAAAATTCATAAAATAAAACAACTAAAAAAAACCAAAGAATTTATACGACCAAATTTCTATTTTAAAAACTTTTAAAATAAATATTTGAAATGTAAAAAAACGTTTGAGATGAATTTCTAAGTAAAAACTAAAAGTATATGATACTGTTTTTTGCATTTATGTTTTAATTGAGTTTATCGAATAATTAAAAATATGTACATACAGTTTTTGACGCAATAATACATGCTATGTTATAAACAATATAATTATATGATGTATCGGTAGCGACATATGTCAGTGAACCAAATAAACATATACAAAGGTATTTTTTTTTTTAGTAACATGGTATTATGTATAATGATATCACCACAATCAAAATTTAAATAGTTAAATTCGAAATAAGTTTTTACCTTTTAACTAAAACCGTTTTTACATAGTTTTAGATTCTGAACGGAGTGATGAATGTATTGATTCTAGAATGATGTGTGTGTGTCTTTTTTTGTGTCTGTGTACAGCAAAACTAGTCGAAATAATGCTTCAATTTTAAACTTTTGGAGTGGTTTTCTATGGCAAAGTGAATATCTTTGGTGCAATATAAAGGTCAAAAGTAAACATTTTTCAAAAAAATCAAGAAAAACAAAAAAAAGTGACAGAAAAACTGGAATTTGTGAAAAATCACCAGTGTCAGATAATTGGTGTGTCCATTGTGCCATGCCATGCCCCAGTAGTAAAGAGTTTAAGTATAAAATGAAAAAGAAATTTACTAAGGATAACAGTTATAATTTATAAATTTATAATTTTTATTATCAGCTCATCTGATAGCATTATAATGGTTAATGTTTATGACTAATGATATTAGATATATTTTGAAATTCAACATACTTATTACAATTTGTCTGTATAATATTATAGTATACGAGTATACTTACTTAATTCTAGGTACTAGGTATTTTGTGGGCTAGTGACGCATGTTGTTTGCTAGTATGAATTTTACACGTCTGACCACCCTGGAGTCTGGACCCAGTCACTGATTTGCTTAGTTAAGGCTCAGGCTTTAAAAAACAGAATTTGTCACACCATATTTGATGTTATTTTAAATAATGATTATACAGGGAGTGATACAATCACCGGATTTTTACTTAAAACAGTTCTATAGTATGTAACTATATAACTTAGAAATATGTTCGTATTTTAGATTCTGAATGGAGTGATGAATGTATTGATTTTACAATGATGTGTGTTTTTTTTTTTGTTTTTTTTTTTTTTTTGTCTGAGTACAGCATAACAAGTCAAATTAATACTTCAATTTCAAACTTCAAGAGTAGTTTCCGATGGCAAAGTGAATATCCTTGGTGTATTATAGAGGTCAAAAGTAAACATTTTTCAACAGTTTTCAAAAAAATCGAGAAAAACAAAAAAACAAGCAAAACCAGTTTACGACCAAATCGATTTTTTATATGGTTCTAACTCAAAAACTACTTACTGTAAATACTTGAAAATTTCACCACATATTTATATTATCATTATTAATACATGGCTAAAATTTCAAAATATTTTGACTGCTTTTGGGCTATTTATAGACAACTGAAATTTTTTTTTTGACCGTATGACAGCATGTGTATTGAAGACATTTCATCATTTGGCATCAGTCATACCAAACATTTGGACACCGTATTTATTCTCATTTCAAATTTTTAATCATTTTTTTTTTTAATTTTTAACGTTATCATCCGTTTGCTATTCGTTGAGTGAAAGTGAATAAGTGATAACAACGATTGTTTAATTTAAAATGTTCTTATCAAACACAATAAAGTATTGTTGAACCGTTAATTATATCATGATCTATGGTCGATTCATTATGTCGGAAAATATACTATGTTACTCTTTAAAAAAATGATTTTCTATTAGCTGCAAGCTGAGATTAGAAATCAAAACACGATGAGTTATTTCACAGAATTCAATTTGTCCTTTTTTTTAATTATAATTACACCAGAAGTTCCCAAACTTTTTATTGTACGATCTATTTTGGGAAATTTTTAAAATTTGGTGACCCACAATATTTTATTGAATGACCTATTTTTTTTAGTGAATCAGTTGTTTACAAAAAATATATATATATTTATTTTTAATATAAAAATATAGCGCGACCCACAGTTCGGGAACCTCTGAATTACACAATTATACGGACCGTTGTTGACTTAAATCTCTGTAACTAAGTAATTCGATTTCACGATTGCTTGTTTTACGTGTTGTCATATAAAACAAACCAATCGTGTAAATTTTGATGTTTTTTAATAGGTAGCGATATTCTACCTTATAAGTACAACATTTTATCGGTAACTTAACTATGGATGATTTTCTGCAACTAGTAACTTCAGATTTTGAACGTATAGCATCTAATACTGGGTTTCGATTCAATCAATATAATGGATCGATTGATGAGGAATATTTAGGTAATTTTCATACAATACATACAATATAGGTATATATTATATAATATTATGACATTGTTTTTTTCTGTGAATTTACCTGTGTAGAAGAATTTGTTATTAATGATATAGTTGATAACACTGATGTAAAGAGTTTGTCAAAGCTTGTAGCCAGTGTTCTTAGTTACAATATTGAAAAAATGAGTGTGTCTAAAAAAATTTTTCGTCTTTCACAATTGATAATAGACTTTTTGTTACATTACAAAAACCATTCGACTTTTAAGTTCAATAAAAATGTATGTATAGGTAGTATACCGTTTTAATTTTAAAAAGATTGAAATTAATAACTTTTAATTAAATTATTAAAAAATAAATACTAAATAAATATTTATGTATTTAGGTAGATTCAATGGTACTTTGTGAGTTCTGTGGAGAAATATTCTTGGATATTTCATATTTGAAGTATCATTGTTTTCTTCGGCATAAACTTCACTCATGCACTTTTACAAAATCACCAGACAATGAATATGTTGATAGTTTAAAATCGGAAATTCTTCAACTTCAAACTCAATTGAAAGATATTACATTAACTCTTGAGAGTAAATTAAAAGTAAAGTATATTTTAAGATTGTACCGATTTTTTTATGTGTTTATTTAACCCTTCATCGGTATCGGTATAAGTGTTTTGCTTACATTAATCGTATATTAGGTAACACTTGTCCAAATAAAAATAATTAAACACTATACATATATCTCTTATTCTAATAATATTATACTAAGATAACAACAAAACTAATATGAACAAATCTATTTGTAAATATTATAACCAGTCAATTTTTGCAGTACCGTTCAGTTGGAAGAAATAAAATTCTCCATTTATTACTTGTCCGACATCCAATAACACAAAAAAGTTTTTTTATGGGACAGTGATTTGTTTAATTTTTGTATTAAATATATTTTTGTATTTATTTTTAATTTTTTATACATACAATTTTAATAAAAATTTATTGTAATAATCAAATAATTTTAAAATATAACTAGATTAAAATTTTTATCTTTGTTTCACTATTTTAAGTTCATTAAATAATTTATAGGACCAACAAAATGATAAGTTTAACATAACGGTAACACAATATCAATTGTATTACAAAAAATAGCGATACTTATGACGGGTTAAAATTGAAGTAATATATTTTATGATTTTAGAATACTCAAATGCACATTGATAAACATGACCTAAATAACTGTAATTCTGTTCATAAAAATAAATTATCATACCATGTAAGTTATTTATGATGTTTATAGATTTTTAGTATTCGAGTTAATAACATTAAATTTGAATTTAATTTTTAGTTAATACTTCAACCAGGCGATAACCCTATGCAGATACAAGAAACGTATTGGAAACAAAAATATGAAACCTTAAAAGAAAATTATAATACTCTTAAAAATGAATATGAAAAAATTCAAAGTTCTGCTAAATCTAAAACTAGTAACTATACAATTTTTTTAACGTTTATAAACAGTGGTGAAATTTGTTTTATCATTAAAGTTTTGCTTCTTTCAATTTAAACTATATCTTAGTATAGCATACATTGAGTTACTGTAGCATAATTTTACATTATTCTATGGTATGAAAATGAACCTAAATAAATAGGTTACTTTACTTCTATATGTTGATACTTATTTTTAGTTATGGATAATGAGTATAAAATTAAACTATAGGTTTATAAATTATCGTTGTACCATTCTATACAATTTATTGGATAACAGTCTTCTGGCTGTGGTTATAGATGACACAATTATTGTAATTTAAAAAAATAAATGTTATTATTTAATTGATTATTTTATAAATGCATCTTATTTCAACATATTATACTAACAAGTAACGGCTAAATCTAAATTCCAAATATTTCATATTTTGATTTTATATAAATATATATTTATATATTGATTTTATAATTTCAACGTATTTTATTATTTTAAGAATATAATTCAATACTAATCAATTTTAAATATTTTGGTGATGTGGAGGTAGAACTTCTGAACTTCTTCTATAATGGCTTAACTACCGTGAAGAAAATCTGATACGTTTATTAGCTATAATGATTATGATATAGTATTATCTAACTATAACATCCAAAATCTTAAATTATGTTTCAGTTTTAGATCATAAATATCAACAGTGTGATTTTTATAAATCTGAAAAATCCTCAAAATGTATACAGACAAATATTTTAATTGAAAAATCAACACCTGTATGTTCTCCAAAACAACCACTTCGTAGAATTGATATAATACCTGTGGATGAATATAAAAGAATCTGTAGTATGGATATTTCAGACATAGATCAAACTAATATAGATGGTTATCAATGTAATGATAATTTAAGCTCAGACAAAGATTTTTATGAATTAAAGAAATTAAGACTGGAAGCTCGTATGAATATTGATGATAACAATGTTTGTGAAAATTTGTCAGAACCTTTGTTGTCTTCCGACTTAGGGAACAGTATAAAATTTGTGTTGATACTTGGTCAAACTCGAGTAAATGAATTATATAAAAATGCCTCATTAATGGATTTAATAAAATTTGAAATTAAAGATTTAGTCAACAAAAGGTTGGAAGATCATTATAGTTTTGTGGATAGGATGGATGAAAGTGTAAAACAGGATACTTGTTTACATGAAAAGGTATTATATAATAACTATTATTGCATACTTACTAAAATATTTATGTAATTATTTTTTTTTTGTTTTTATTAAAAGATTGAAAATCAAATGTGTTCTGAAGTTTCTATTTGTGAAGACAATAAAAATGAACCACATAGTTCTTCTGAAGTTGATTCTATTAAAACTTCAGTTCAAAAAAATAAAACAGTTATGTCAAAATTAAAAAAGAAAGCAAAGCACCTTAGCAATATATTTTCTCCAAGTAATGTATTTATTTTTATATCTGTTAATACATATGTGTAATAGTAAATGTAAACATATATTACACCACATTCATAATATATTTTTTAATTTGTTTAGGTACAAAAACTAAAATAATAGAAGTACATCCATCTACTACACAAAACCCTGAAATTTCACAATCAAATGAACAATGTAATAATGATAATGGTAACGCATGACTTCCATAATGATATGTAAGCATTATTATCATAATTATAAAAAAAAATACAATCATGAATCAATAGATGATTTTAAAGAAAGTTAATTATATTATGTATTTATATATATTTTTTTTTGAACATAAAGTTATATTTTTTGTTACATAAAGTACTTGTTGCGCAACTTTTTATAAAATTTTTAATTTATTCAATTAATTTAACTGGTAACCTTCAGTACAATGTCTCACTTTTAGTTAATTTCTATGATAAAATAAAAACTATATTGTTTTGAATATGATAAAATATTTAATTGTATGGTATTTTTTATAATGTAAACTTCAAAGTTTATAATTTTTAGATTCTGAAGGGAGTGATGAATGTATTGATTTACAATAATGTGTGTTTTTTTTGTGTCTGCGAACAGCATAATTAGTCGAAATAATGATTCAATTTCAAATTTCGGGGGTGGTTTCCGATGGAAAAATGAATATTCTTGGTACATTATAGAGGTCAAAAGTAAACATTTTCCAACAGTTTTCAAAAAAATTGAGAAAAACAAAAAAAAAAGTGATGGAAAACGGTAATTTTTACGTACAACCAGTTTTCAATTAAATCGATTTTTTATATGACTGTAACTCAAAAACTAATCACTGTAAATACTGAAATTTTCATAAAATGTTTATATTAAAATTATCTATATATAGTTAAATTTTCAAAATATTTTGACTTTTTTTGAGCTATTTATAGGCTACTAAAATTTTAGATTTTTTTTTTTTAAATGTCGATAAAAATTTTTTAGCTGAGTCAAAATACTTGAAAATTTAATACAAAGTTCCTCATAAGTTATTCTTTAGTGGTTAAAAAAATTTAAGAATACACAGGCACAATTTTTTTTTTTATTAGCATTTGAAGTTCAAATATTGACGATGATTCGCCAAAATCATGAATAGGTATTTACAAATTATTTTGTTGGTGTAATTCATAAAATTGTTTGTATAAGTAGCTAAGAGTTGGAAATGTAATACAAGATGTTCCATAAGTTTAGCTTACAATAATTATAAAAGAACTTCAATTTCGTTGTATTTAGGCCGTTAAAACATAAACCACTTTTTTCACCAACCGCTCGAAATTATATCCTAGGTTGACAAATCATCTCAGTTCAGAATCGTTTTTCGTATACAATGATGCCTATTATCATAGGATTCAAATTTAATATATATTATATATATATAATATATAATAGTGATCCAAACGACACCTAACGCACAGCAGAGCGGTACCCACTTAGGTACCCGCTTTTTTTTTATAGTTAATAGTCAATTTAATTTAGTAATTTCTTGTATATACGTGTACAATATTATCAATAAATATTAAAAAATAATTATCTTGTGGGCAAAGATCACCACAGATACGATGCATAAATATTCGTTTGAAAATTGTTTTATAGAAAACGAGTTTTCGATAATATATGTATATGTATATATATATATATATATATATATATATATATATATATATTATATGCTTATTTGTTATAATATTTACAAATAAAACTTATAAAATTGTATATATACCTATTTGTAATATTTGGATTTATACAGTAGGATTAATATGTAACATTGGATTAATATATCTTGTATGAAATAAAGTTTGTACTGTTTCCGCAACAGTGTTGTAGTTCAGTTTGTCACTCATATTATAAAATATGCTAATACAAATGACGCAATCACGAAACTCCGCCATAATTTAAAAACACGTTCTACACCCGCACTAGCCGTGTAACCTTTTTCGCTCGGTAAACGTCAGCAGTAATATTGTTATTTTATTTAAATAAATATCTACCCTTAGAATTTAATTAACACTTCTATGAATACACTCATTACCTTTTGTGGTGGTGCCACGGCATTCCGTTCCGACATGATCCGCTTCCGCGGACTGATTGTATTCACCGACAGAGATTATTTCTGTTTGAATTATTTACTTCTTGCGGTTGCTTAACTTACCGTTTTATTCTCGGATAGTACGTTTTCTGCGTGCGTCGTTAGACGGTCTTGTGGTTGTTCCAGACTAAACCTTTGTGCCCCGTAAACATTGCAGAGACTGGCCGGTTCAGGGAGGACGACATAATAATGTTTAGGTACATATAGAATAAGTGATCACTTGCCGTAAAGTCCTCAGTATTTGAAAATTGTTTTTACAACGTCGCGTTAACGTCGGTCGGTCTAACAGCGGTAGTTAGATACCGTACATCTACGATTAACCGCACTCGTCATGACGTGTTACGTACAAATCTATGAATTTTCAAGGTTCTAGTAAAATGTATATTTTTAAGACCTATGTAATATTAAGTATTCTTCAGAACAGTTCCGTTTCAAAAGATTTTAAAAATATGGTTTAACTTCTTGTGAACAAACTAAGATAAAAAAAAAAATCACTTTAACATTAACAAACTTGTCGTTTCATTATATATTATAATCGTATTATAAACAGACGATTTTTTGCTCTGTTTTTCTTATTGTTAAAAGAATTTTAATCCGTATTATCCGTATAGATTTTTATCGTTTCATACGTTTTTTCAGTATCGTTGTTCACCATCGCTATTATTATAGTTATTTAATTTTGTTTTAAATTTTATAGACAACAGAGCATAATATTTCATAAAATAGAGCAAATATTATAACAGTGATCTTTTCTAGGTATACCCAATGCAGATCTTCGAGTAAAATTATTTTTTATAAAATTTAAAAAAACAATATTTTAATTTCTAGTCAATGTTACATATACCAGCTATTTATATTCTCTATTATTATTAATTGTTTAACTTATTCCGAGTTTCATGAAAAACAGATTAATTCAATGGGTCGATTCAATTTAAAAGACCAATAATATTAGACACTAAATCATGTTTAAGGGACCATTAACTCACTATTAAACTATTAAATACTTAACGTTTAGTTACTAGTTCATGCATTGCCAAAGTAATATATTTTATTTGAAAATTCAATTATCGGAGGAAAAAAGCTACCATACAATAAAGTCGATCTGTTTCGGTGTAAGGTGTTTTCTGCGTTTCCCAATATTCAAAAAGGTAGATCGGTATTAAACGTCTAATAATCTTTTTAATAGTTCCGTTTTGACGGTGATCGAATAGGTATTTACTGGAAATCAAAAAATAATTCATCACCGCATATGGATCTAATAGATCTGCTGAAAAATTTGAAAAAAATAACATTAATAAATATATTTATATATAGATTTATATATATATATATAATATATTTCTGATTAGTTATCTAAAAATCTACGAGTTACGTGACCGGCCTTGTAAGTATATTTTTTCGTTTGTTTTCGAATCTTATTTATGGCGTTTTTGATATTACTTATTATTAAATTTCGTGTAAAAGTTTTTTTTCCTCCGCTTACTCTTGATAGATCGGAATAATAATACTCGTATGAGTAAAAAAAAAAAAAAAAAATTGTTCTCAGGAGTCCGCGTGATAGTGACGGACGGCCGTGACGGCGGTGGCGGTGCGGTGACGTGGGTGATTAGGGTCGGGTGAAAATATTAAAAACGTGATCGGATTTCAAAAACGCCTTATTGTCGTGTCGAATTGTTGATAATATTTTGATTACACACATGTACGCACACATATAATGTATACGTATATAATACGGAAGTACACTGCGTAGAGCACCGTTTAGTATTCAGCCGTTATTTGAATTGACACGGCACGAGACGGTGCCGCCGGATGATATCGACCTTTGAAACGGCAATGTAATAGAGTATTATAATACCCGTACGTATATATAGTGTGAGCACCTGCACTGCCGCAGAGGTGTTTAGAAAACGGCGGTATCGACGAACCTAAATTCCATAACCACTTGCCTCCGTGCGCCGCATAGATTATGCCTCCATATATACGTAATACGTATATTATATTATATTTTATATTATGTACGTATCACAGGCGTGTGTGTGTGCGTGTGCATGAAAAGAAAAAAGAAAACATTCAATATTTTTATGATAATATTATATATTATTATATCGCACTTACGTTCTACACCTCCGGCCCGACAGCACCGCTCCACATTGTATGCCAGTCGTCGTCTCGCGACAGTGACAGACTTCCGCCACTATCATCCGCCCGTCAGGTAACTTCTCACAGATGCGGTCGAATATTCAACACGAATAATCCTCCATAACACTCTGTATAGCACTTTACACTATTGTGACATAATATTTTATAGCATTTGTTATCCGCCGTGGCAAACTATAATATATATTATTTTATCGCTCCTTCTCCCGCTACTGCAGTAGGTAGGCACTACACGCGTATTGGATATGATGAATGACATTATGCAAAATCAATTATAAGCGTTTTCGAAACAAAAATAAAAAAGTATTTTTCAACGTACGACTATCGCTAAAATACCGAATGATAGGTACACCTATGACAAACGACGCTGCGCTATAAATATTTCTCGTGATCGACGCGATATAAAAATATATGGATGATTCTAAATCTTTTTTCGTGCGACTGTATCGTTGCCGTTGATTTGATAAAAAGACACGAAAAAACGACATCACAAATAAAATAATTATGTTATCATAATGATAATACGACTTAAGCAACAATAATTATTCACGAACATTAGGATTATATTATGATATTATTGATGTTACTAAAAAAAAAAAAAAAAATGAAATAATTTAAAGTAGCTGTAGATTTAACATTTGATAAAGTACAAGTTCAAAGTAATAACTAATTTTACCATGACGTGTAAGTACACATAAACAACATGCATTTTTTCATTCTCAGTACCTACCTGTATAGTTTATTGTTTATATAATATTTTTGTTGAAAACAAAACAAACAAAATAGTGTTACTTATATAGAGTTATACTATGACATGATATACTCACACTAACTAATTTATTTTGCGTACTTTTAGTGCTTTATGGTAATTAAGTTAACATATAACTTTATCAGCATCTTATACAAAGTACAAACAATGAATAATGAAACGAAAAAACCAAAGACAGTGTCTATAAATATATGTTTCTTATTTTAATTGAATACATTTTTTTTAGATTTTTTTGGTTAATAGAAAATACTTTTTTAAATACAATTAGAGGTAGATACATTTATTTAAATCTCATAACTTAACACAATTTTAATTAATTGTTATTCCAGTTTGTAGTTAAAATAAAACATTTAAATTTTGTTGCTATAGTTTTGATAAATTCAAAATATTTTGATATTAATTGTTTTGTGTTTTTGTGTTTCTTTCTATCGTTAAATTAATTCGGTTTTCAATTTTAAGATTTTAAAGTTAAATATCTAACTTCTGTTTTTAATTAATTGTATGTATTAACATTTATTATTCGTTAATAATTATTTAAAATGTCCATGACTTAATTTTACCGTTTTAAAATGTAAACGTAACGAAAATTTAATATGAATTATAATGAACTTATAATTAATAAGAATGATATAACAAAAAAAAAAATCAAAATATTTTCTCCATATTATTAATTTAATTATCAATTAGCATTGGAATAATTTCATGATAATCTTGTGCAAAAAAATACATTTACGTATTTAATATATATTGTTTGGCACAATATTTTTTTTATTGAGAACTGAATTATTCAAGAAATAACTACACGTTTTAGTATATTTATTATTTATTATTACAAGCAAAAACGTCATTTTGGTTGTAAACTAACAGAATAATATGATGGTTGTATTAAAATATGATTTACTTTGAACATCGATCGTACGTAACGATTTAGAAATAATATATGATTATACATGTTATTATACGACGACGTTATTATCATAGCATCATTATTTACTGATATTTTCTACAAAATAAATAAATATATTCAAGGGCAACTCCAGAGACTTGGTTGGGGGAGTAGGCTAAGTTTATAATAATAGCATACCATTGGTATATTTTATATTAATATAATTTATTTATAATTCAAAGTATAAATAATATTATGTACAGATCAACTCCTAACTAAACATATTTTTTGTTTACAATTTTCTATTAAACAATACACAGTTTTTATAATTATTACCGTCTTAGGAAGGAGGGAAATAGTAGTCTCTAGATTCCCCCAGAACCACCCTTGACATGATTATAATTTAATTATTTAGTGTATAATAATTTAGTACAAATAAAGTATACAAAACTATTAACAAGTATAATAAAAATATAATCTAGTGTATAGACAGTTATTAATAGTATCTAAACTAACGAAATAACAATAATTAAAAAAAAAAAATACTTTTTTGATGTACTCGTATGCTGTTTTATTTAAAAAAATCATTTTCTAAAAAAAATCTGATTTATAATTAAAAATACATGCCCATGATAAAGATGTCTACTTATTTCTTGCTTTTATTTTATAAGCCAAAAGCTTTATAAAACTTGCTGTTCAATATAATATTGTTTCTAACACTAAGTACTTCATAGAAAAAAAAATATAATATGAAACGAAATAACACAGATAAAACAAACAAGATGAAAACATTTTTGTTTATAGCAAAATGATCATATTCATGTTCTTTAGCTGGCAAGTTGTTTTCAATTGTTTTGGTTTTCTAACTCTCAAAACAGTGTTTCATCAAGCTTGACGATTACGAAGTGCTAGTCAAAGTTCATTTTAAATAGGGGAAAAATATACATTATATAGGTTCTTTTAGACTAGACTCTAGAGGGTTTTTCATTTTTTATTAATTTCTGTTTTGCACTTAACTAACCAAACTATCATCGTGATAGTTTTCACGTTGGTCTCGTGATTGTTTACTATTCCAAAGGAACAATATTATCACTTATTTTTATTAATATAGTTTATTTGTATACGTTTTATTTAAAAATGTATTAAATATATTATTATATTTTATATACATTTTGTATTATAAGTTAAAAGGACATTGTATTCACATGTGTCATCTTTGTTTTACAAACGCATAGCATAACAATATTTTACAATCGGAATATACTATTTACACTATTATTCTTAATGATATATTATTGAATTTAAAGGTAAGATTATTTTATTATTTTAAAACGCTCATAACGTATTTAAAAACATTAAAAAATCCCATGTTAAAAGTTAGATCGTAGACAATAATTTTACTATTAAATTGTATAACAGGTCAATGTACATTAATTTTAAACACAGTAAGTGGATTATTACAAATATTTTTTTTATATTATTAAGTACTAATAAAATTTTAGAATTAAAAAAAATGTTGGACTCATTAACCCCTCCCCCCTAACCAGAGAAAATTGTTTGACCAAAAAATAATTATTTTTACCCGTAAATATTCATTTTCACACTAACTTAAATTTCAAACGTTCATAAAAAAATATTTATGAAAATACACTCATTGTTTTTTAGCTACAGTATAATTAAAACTTACGATGGACCAAATAGTACATTTTAAAAATGTTTAAGGTTGATTTTGATTAATCGACTTTGGATGAAATTCTATTTGGCCAAAACTACTTTGGAAACTATCTTGGCAACTACTTTGCTTTACTATACTACTACAACAACGAATATTCCGAGCACACAATCTTCTTACTACGATTTGTCGCCGTCCGCCGTCCACGTACACGTGAATGTATCAATATTGCATAACCTAAGCGCCGTCTTACAATACGTATCGTTTGCATGTCGAACGACAGACAGTTTTTAAATTGTCATTCATGTTTTACTACATGTTTTTCATCTATTTAAGCTGTTCACCTCTTTTGGATGTTTTCGACACACCGTAGCTAACAAACACCTGCTCACGTATCTACAACAACTCTCTTGGTTAGCCGTCAGTAATAATTTCGGAAAGCGCTTTAATAGTTTTGTCTCAAAGTTCGATAAAATAATAGTGAAATTTATGTCGAAAAACATATTCATCAAAAGTCAACGACGGTCGGACATTTAGATAAACTAATACCAATATGGATGTATTTTATTTAAAATATTTTTTGACGATAATCTAATAAACTGCATTAGGTTATCGATAAAATTAATCTAATCATTTATTGATAGAAAGATACGAGTATTCGTTCGCAGACATGTATAAGCAATATAAGAATACTTCATTATTCTAAAAACCACGAAATTATCATATAAGTTTATTAGTGGATACTCAATTTGTGTAGCACATCTACCCCTCGCTTGTGCAGTTTGCGTCCACAACTTCACGGCTGTAAAAACGAAAACGAACAATCCCAATTGCTTACTTGTTTTATGCGCACGTTTTGTCACTACTGTTGATTATTACTGTGGTATCAACTACTACAAGCTCGGACGTGTGACGAAAGACGATTCAGAAGAACGGAACGTACCGTTCGAAGAGAAGACGCTCTTGAGGATTTAAAGGCCGTCCGTCGCAGGTATTAAGAAAACACGTGTGCGTGCGAGCTAGTGCGTGCGTAATATCGTGTATGTATATAATATAATCTATGATAAAATCCGTACACGCGGGAACGTGCAGGGTTCAGTGATATGTGCGTTTATGGAGGTAGTGAAATGATGGGTTGTTTTTTTTTTTTTTTTTTGAGGGGGAGGTATGGAGCCGAGATGGGTATACGTATATAATATGGTGGTGTCTAGGGATTATATACCTTTCGCGACAGTTTCATTTGTTGCCGTAAATATCTCATTTATTTTTTTCCTTTCCCACCTTCCCGTCGCGACGCGTCATACATCACATCCCCTTCCCACCCCGTTTCCCGTCCGACCAACTGCACTTGCGCGTGCGCAACGATATATATAATTTATTATATTAAACGCAAGTTGCGACGACGACTCGGCTGTACGCGGAACAACGCGTCAGACTCGATCCGGCGATATAATGATAGGGACTGGGGGCTTAGCGGTTAGGTTAGTTCACGCTCGTACCTTGTGCACATGACGTCATACAACTGCTGTGGGGGGGACGAGTCGCGGAGTTAATACAAATTAAATTCCTATATTACATTTATTTTGCAGGAGACCATAATATTAGTTTAATTTGTACTCTTCGTTATAATACGAATTCAAAAAAAATATATATATATACGAAAAGAATTTCATCGAACTGAATTTTATTGTAAAGTATACAAGATTTCGTATTTGTATCTGCAGGCCATTACACTGAAGACGTTTTCTCGATACGTAAATTCTTTCAGATCAGAACATAATACAAATTATATGCGAAAGCATATGATGTAGGTAAAAAATATATATGTACATATATTGTACATGATATACATATAGGAGTATATGTCCTGATAAAACGTCTTGTTTGAGAAAACAATGAACGTTTCAATCTCGTAAATTGCTGTATAATATTCTGTAATCAATTTATTTATTGTCGATCAAATTACGCACATGTCAAAAAAAAATATGATGAAGTCTTTTTCCGACTTCTAAAAATGTTTTTATTTTATTCAATTTAGCATTTAAAATGTTTTCTAGGAAAAAAATCATCATTGAAAACTTACAATATTGTATAGGTCTTTATCCGGATCAGATAAATGTAACAATTGTATATAAAATATACAATGATATATTATTATATCATCATATTAAATTCGTAATACATGAATTTATTTAGTACATAAAAATTGCATCTCTTTTAATATTATTTTACACACACACGAAACTATCATAAAATAAAGTACGCAAAAATTATCCGTGAAATGCGTTTTAAGCAATTGATAGATTTTATGTAAACTAGGTAATAATTTTAATATTTCTTGATTACTTGAATAATTTAATATACAACTGCATTATTTTTAAAAATAAACTTTTGTATATTCATCAAAAAAAGAATAATAAAAGAATACCCAAATATTTTATAAACAATATAAATTAAAAATTATTTGCTTTGAAATAAAGTAAAAATTTTTAAATCATGCACTCAAGTCCATAATAATAACTTATAGCTTATATCGTATACTCTATTTATATTTGTTAAGAATCAAATATATTCCATAAACTATTGAATTTATTGTGTTATAAAAAATTACAATTATGAATTAATGATTACAATTCATTATTTATTCATCTACTATAGTTTACAAAAAAATCTAATTATATCGATGTTGTATACATTTATAAAACACGATTTATATAAGTAAATAAAACAATAATACAGTTGACACTTTATGCAAATGATAGTTAATTCTAAATTTACTTTGCTACATTAATCAATTTTAATCTAACTTATTAATATCACTAAACACTTTTAAGTGCATATAAATGAAGAACCTGTTCTGCAGTAAGAACATTTTTATAATAGCTGTAAAAACTAAAAAGTGATTATATTAAAATATTTCATTACCTACAAATATATATATATATATAACCATTTTACATTTTATTTATTTAATATTCTTTTCGTTTACATTCATTTTGTTATTAAATTAGAACATTAAATTAAACTATCAGAGATTTTTTTTTTTATTAATAAAATATTGAATTATATTCACCATTTATATTTTATTGGACTGCAACATTGAGGTGAAGGAAAAATAAATCTAATAATACAAAAAAAAAAAAAAATACGAAGTTACAAAAATAATACTTCAATGACTTTCTAATATTCAACTTTAATCATATAACTCTAACCTAACTCTGCATAATTATTTTAGCAAGGCAACTATTGATGAAGAAGTACTTATACTTTAAACACAATTTCATAAGGAACTTTAAACTCATCAAAATCCCCCTATAAAAGAATAAGGATCTTTCCATCCTAAGGATTACTACTAACAAATCTTCAGTTCCATTTAAAAGAGAAGTAATTTCTTGACCTGTTACAAATATTATAATATTCAACCGTATGATAAAATAAATTCAATAAATTCATACCAAAATCTAAAAAAATTATTCAAGTTAATTATTGCTAATAATGATTTCTTAAGCATCCTCTTTCATACCCAACTCACAATACATACTCTATTATACTAGGTTATTGTGCAACTTTCGTATAGATTAATTATTAATAAATATATTTATATATGTTGTTTTATCATTTAATAGTAGAATTTATATACTTTATATTAAGGGGATTCACAAAGCAGCTTAACCATTTTTCTTCTTTGTTAATGCTATTCAAAATTATAATTTTTTAAATATATTTAAAGAACTATTATAATATATTGAAGTATAGACGATTTTTTTTGTACTATCTAAAGAGTGTACTGTGGAGATACAAACTTTTGTTCTTTAAATGGCTTATTCCCTTTCAAAATCAAAATTCATTGAACATAATATTATTATAGTTATTTAACTTTCTGCTTTAAAAGAATTACCTGCACGGTTATATTTATTTCAGAAATAAGGGATATGGTAATTTAAAAATATTATAATTTTTTATAAATTTATCAAGCATTTTTTAATTTATGAAAGTATAGTGTAAAATTTGAATAATTGAAAAATTACTCTTTTCTCTTTTGAATAAGATACATCAAAACTAAAAAAATATATATATAGAATATATCGAATAAAATAATATATGTACTGTAAAAAAATTTGTAAAAAAATTGTAGTATACTTCTCTATTAATACACAATTTCTTAAGAATTTCTAATCATGATATTTAAGTATAACTTCAAAACTAAATTAAAAAATTATAAAATTAATTTGTTATTACATGTATTACATGAAACCATATGAATGAGTATTCTTAATGCATTATCTTATAAAATTGTGCATTATTTTATTTTGAAATTTCTAACTTTTTGTAAATTCTGAGTACGTAAATTGCTATATATAAACAGTACTTATAAAACTACTACCTAAATGCTTAACTTATACTAATGTAGAAAAAACTATAATTATAAAATATTATTACGATTTTATATAATATTATAATCATATAATTTTTTTTTTTTTTATAATTTTAAAAAAATTACTTATGTGTCATATTCTTTAAGAAGGTATATGTAATATCTATTAAGTTAATTTTTACTTAAGCAATAAGTTGGCCTTTATAAAAAGATAATGGTTTGTAGAAAGTGATGAATATTTTGAATATATTAAAGGTGTTAAATACTGCGAGGCGAACTTAAAGCTCTCGAAAAAACTGCCGTGACATCTACGGGAAAAATATTACGTATTTAGTGCAATATAATTATTATTATTATTCAGAATAATTACAAAGCAATTTCATCTTAGAATTAATGAAAAAACAAATAAGCGGATTTAAATAATTTAAATAAAAAAAAATTAAAATTTTGTCATTATTACTATAAGTGCACTTTTGAAGGAAGAATAATAATATTAAAGAGAATATTAATTTTGCTAAATAAATCCAATAGACATTTTATCGTCTTATGAATAGTGTTATTAATGAAAACAATTTTACTCTATTTAAAATGTTTATAATGTATCACATTTACAATAAAATAGAAAAATATGCTTACAAAAAAAAACAAAATTTTATAATCATTTTATTGTATTTCGGATAACAGTAATAAAATATACAAAAATATATTATTTTTATAGATATTTATTTATTAGACTTTAAAACGCTAGTTAACCCTTCAACTTTACCAAGACTTGCTTTCACTTTTAGTGTTTAAATTATTTATCGGTGTTTGCATATAACACATTAAATATGTATACGTCATACATTCTAAACTAAATGACTTTGATGTTTCCTAAAGAAAATAAATGATCCCGGATTCGAAATAACAACAATGTCAAACAGTTTCAGTTTATTCCGTATTAGTTCGTTGAAAACGCATATTATTTGGATTAACTATTTGGTAACAACAAATATACGGCAAAACAATGAAAACTGTTTTTAATCATTTTCGTAACAGTTAATAAAAAAAAAAAAATAAGACTAATATTTTATTCGGCACAAACATTTTTTAAATACATAATTATTATTTAGTTTTAATTGTTGTGTTCGACTAAGACTTGGAAAACTAACAGTCACGGGTGTACCTCGATAAAATAAGTTTATCATCAAAACTAAATTGTTTCACTTCAGCGGAAGTTTTATTGGTTGTTAGTGACTTGGTACTCATTAAACACGCTTCGCGTACGACATCAAGTGAGTAAAATTATATTTAGATTACCGTTCTTGATGGAACTTGTTGTTGTTATTTTATTTTATTTTATTTTTAAAAATTATTAGGTACGTTAAAAATTAATTTGCGTGTTTTAAAACAATTAAATAGTTGATAGTATCGTTGTATTTTTGTTTGTTTTTTGTTTTTTATTGGGAGGGAGAGGAATTCAATCCGTATATTATATATTTAAATTACACATCTACTTACTTGGAACAATTTAACTATAGCAGGTCTTAGACTAAACTTTATACGACTGTAGGGTCGTGTGGTACAAAGAAAATTTAACATAATGCATTTGTACCTTGTATTCACCCAACAAACGGTTTTTACCTTTTTTAGAGAAAATTATATGTATAAGTACTATTTGAGAAAGTTAATAAAAATAATAATTATAATAAGTCGTCAAAAATATTTTAAATTTTTGTACGTTTTTTAAATTCTATATCTTATTATTACTTTATTTGTTTTTTAATTTTTATTATATAACTATAATATTATTAGAAGAATAGATAAATTTAGAAAAAAGCGATTTCAATTTGAATGACTATGCCAAAATTATAATTTAATTAAATTTAATTTAAAACATAATAATTAACTTAATGGTATAGATTTAACTAAAAATTTGAAAGATTTGTATTTGTTAAAAGGTGACTACAGTTTATGTAACTACAATTATTATTAAAAAGTAAAATGAGTTTAAATCCTTAAAAGTAGAATACAACCTCCTTTCAAAATTTCTTAGTTATTTTAGTGAAAATAGGCATTTAATTTTCAGATTTATTTTATGATCACAATAATGTTTAATGTGTGCAAGCTACTTAAAACGTCTACTTAAGTATTACTGTACATTCAACCTCATGTTTACTTGCATTTTAAAAATTTTCTGTAATAAAATCACAATTCAAAATGCATTAAAAAGAAATAGAATATTCAGCGTGCAACATAAAATTTTCAAACAGGATTATTCTAAAAATTATACTTTTTGAAAAATGATTATAAATTAAGCTTTGTAGTTTCAGCAAAATCCACACGATAGGTACCTGAAACAAATGTAAACACGAGTAAAACCCAAATAATAATGAGGGTCAAAAAAGGGTCCTGTGTGGTTACTTTATTTTTTTTTTACCATTTCGATAAACCTTTGTAAGCATTTTTCCCCTAAACCGTCTTGATTATATGTCGTATACTTAAAAATAACACGCAAACGAATCTAGAATAAAAATTCATCATGCACACAATGTCATGTCAAGAGTAACGATAACGGTTGAATGTAAGAGCTAGAGAATATTTGTTTTCGGGTAAAATTTTTCCTCTTATTCAAACAATGAGGTAAAACGATGAAAGAAAAATAATCAACGCTTTTAATTAGTTTTAAAAGCTTTTTAATACTTAAAATAATTTTATTTTCATTTTCATAAAGTCCTAAACGAAGGTGGACTAATTAATCAAAAATCGTTATCACTATTAAATGTGAATTCACTGATGTGACATTATCATAAATATTACATTCTTGAAAATTACTCTCAAGAGTATTAAATCAGAATCTCTTCAATCGTTTATCAGTGTACGTAAGGCCTAAAAGTCATATGAATATGATAATGATTTTGCTTAATTGCTTACACAACAGAAAATTATTCCTAATAAAATATTTTACTAGAATATAAATTTTTATTAATCTTAAATAAAACGTTTCCAACATAACTTTGTAGTTCACATTCATTATAATACAATAAAATAGAGTAAAATTATTATGGTGTAGATCACAATATCTTATGTGTCGTTATAGTAGTCAACGTATATTTATATAAAATTTAAGTGAACTTGTAAACTATAGTTATACCATGTTTATGGATATTTATTTTACTATTTTTATAATGTGGTATTGAATTTTTTTTAATTTTGTAAACTTTGGGTAAACTTCCATTTCTTGTGAACAATACCACATATTTTGCTATAATCTTGCTGATCACGATATATTAAAAAGTACTTTTTATGAAATCAAGTGTGATTTTATATTTTTCTTCAAATAACCTAATATTAATTTTTTTATTTATTTTATAAAAATTACTTTAACTAATTTTACTAATTATTACAAGGATTAAGAATTTTATTAAGATATCTATTGCAAAAAAAAATGAGTTTCTGTAAAAAGTGATGACGCTGGATTAAGGAATGTGTATTTGCAAAATAAATTACAAAGCATATTTTTAAAAAAGATTTACTATTTAATTTAGAAAAAGGAAAGCAAATGGGTGCCGCTTTGCTGTGTATTTAAGATGTCGAGTGGATCACTATTACGGGTTCATTAAATTTGAATTTAATTATACAACAATTGTTTATAAAAAACAATTCTCAGCAGAAACGATTTGTCACCTTATATCACTAAATATATTTAATAATACGTTTTTTTAAGTATAGATTTAGCTATTAAAGCTCTTTATTTTATTTTTAGTATTACAATAGATTGATATAATTTTTACTTTGAATAATGAAATATTTTATTATTATAAAATATAGATCAATTAAATTACATCTTAAACATCTTTAAATTCAATAACATATTTCTACAAATACTATAAAATAGCAAAACTAGATTCATAATAGTATAACATAATACGTCAAAGTTTTCAATCGATTATTATTTTAAATTATAATGAAATAATTAACATCGTTATCTATCATTTCCAAATTTGAACTTACTTGTCTTACTTTAAATGTTTATAAATAAAAAAAATATCTGGACTATAAATTTTTCAATAAATTTTAATTGAGAAATAAACCACTTTTTAGGAATTTGGTATTCAATTTTGCTAACATGATTACCCATTCATAAATGTTTTATTGATATTAAAAAAAAAATTCTAATGTACCATAAATTGCTCAAAAAAGTCAAAATATTTTGAAAACTATACGATTTATAAAATAACAATAATGTAATTATTTTTTAAAAACTTCAAGTTTATGTAGATATTGTTTGTTTTTTCCGATTTTAATTTAGATTTCTCTAAAGTATAAACTAATCCTATACTACTGTTTAGGTTAGTTTGTAGTACTATTCAAAACCATCTTCAAAGTTGATAATCTAAGCATTCTATAGATAATTTATCAAATACCCATGTTCACAAAAAAAAAATAAAAAATAAAAACAACAAAAAATATCATTGTAAAATACATTCAGAATCTAAAATATTTATATTACAGAAAGTGTTTATTATAAAAATTATAATCCATGGAATCAAATATTGTTTATTTTATTTTTTGTTTTAATATAAAAAAAAAATAAAACAGCTCTTATTAGTGTAGAAATTAAAATATATATTATGTTAGGAATATTTTATTCAATGTATTCAAACATCACGAAAAATTATCACATTGAATTTTAAATAGGTACTATATATGTATATTGTATACTATATTATGTTTAGTAACTTTAACATAATATTTACCATGTCTCTTTTTTACGTGGAAAGGATAAACCAAACTAATTATATTTCATAATTAAAAAAGGTTAAAAAATGTACTTATGTTTATTGATCTGATATTTTATTTGGTCCATTTTTCTTGTTTTATCTACATTTTTACTTTATTACATTATTTTGTAACATTTATCATATTATTATTAATAAATTATCGTTATAATATATTATTTTACTGATTTAATTTTACGCTTTATTAAATTTTATTAATAATACTTAATAATAATAAATATCACTCATGCGATTAAAAATAAACTGAAGAATTGTGCATGAAATCGTTTAACCAAATTCACAATTCAAAACTTCAAACAAATATGAGTCGTATCGATTACCATTTACAATGATTGTGTTTAATAACGTGCATATTAATGCTAAATTGAATACTAGTGAACATAAAAAGACAATCGATAAAAAGTATAAAAGTTAAAAAAGCATATAAGCATAGACTAAAGACACATACACAGAGTAGGTACTGAATTTTCAGACAGTTGACTGAACAAGGCGAAAACAATTGGATTCTATCCATGACCTTTCAAATAACGTTATAAGTAGCACGCAAAAACAATAAATTGTATAACTTAAAGGTCATATTAACTACAGAACTTAACTTAAAAAACAAGTTCAAACGTAAACGCTGACACATCAGTGATTGATATTATAGCGAAATATTTTTTTCTTAAAGTCATATTTATATATACTTACATAAGGAATGAAAATATATATTCTTAAAATAAATTATGAAATAGCTATTTCAATATTTTAATTAGTATGCGTATTTATTGAAATACTCAACAATTACAGACGTTTTATGAATATTTATAGAAACCCATTAAAATCATAGGTAATAGAATATATTTTATTTTCAATCGATTTGAAAATATTCGTTGTCAAAATATTATTATTATAATGCATATAGTTACTAACAACTAAGTAATTAAAAGTTTACGGTAGGTACCTACAAAATACTGTGGGCTATAATCCAAACACAACTCTAATCTTCTATAATAAAAATACTTAAGTTTGAATCGTTCTGTGTATTTCAATAATAAATACGAGGCGAATTCGACCTAAATTGTTTAGTAAACTGTAATGTAAATGAGAATCCATACATTGCTCACAATCTAAAACCCATTGAAACACTTAAAATCTTATTTTATACATTCGCGAGCCTATTGTGTGACACCAGTGAAATTAATAAAATATATAGTTTTATATTTACAATAATATATTTTAATCACTGTCTCTATCTACGATATAATTCCAAAAAAAAAAAAAAAAAGGTTTGTAATTATCAATATTTTAATACAATATAATCAGTAATACTTCATCGCATTTGTATCAATAATTTAGTTTCTAAATATTTTGAAAAAAACTTATATATTATAAATTTCAATTTAGTATTTTTGAAAAATTTCCAATAATTTAAATTTACCTTTACGAATTCATTTTCGATTTTCTTAGCAGAGTTAGTGAAACTACCATCAATCTGCGAACAATGTTGAAGTAATCACAAAGACCATAGTTCTAACGGCTCTACTGAGAATGGTTTTTCGAATAAAATGATTCATCATCATTGTTTTTATCATATATAGTATAATACCTAGTTATAATATATGACTATCCTATACCGAGATATGTGCAAGTCAAGACGAATTTTAAGCAACCAGTCACTGATTCATTGTATCCTGTCAGTCGTTAAATATTTTTAACTTTACACATATTTTAAAAATACACTCAATCTAACCATTATACATTTCAACATTTGTTTATCATTACATTTATGTATAATATAAAATGCGCAACGAAAATTTAAATAATATTTTCAAATGTAATGTACGTATTGTGCATACAATATAAATTGTAAATGTAAATAATAATATACGAAAATAATGATTTAAAGCATTTTTAGAGGGCCAAAAAAAATACGCTTTCATTCGGTTTTTATTTTTTTCTGGTCGTTATTGCTGCATAATACGTTTGTAATTTTAGAGTATATAGAAATATTTGTATTCAATAACGTATAAGAAAAAATTTTAACTTTAAGTAAGTAAAAATATAAAATAATGATTTAAAAATTCCATTTACTTGTTCTTCATATTATGATATTGAAATAATCTAAAAAAATAAATAAATAAAAAACACACACAAATAAAAATTGAATACTTAACCGCTTGGATACACTTCGATTAGTGTGTAATAACGTATAATGGTTAACGTGATCATGATTAATATTATTTAGTAGTTGAAGATTATAAAAAACGTTAATACGAAAGTTTCAAACGATAAATAAACATATATACACAAAACGTTCAACACACAATATTAAATGCCAGAACGCCAGAAAGTACAAATATTAAGTTTTTAAAAAAGAATGAGAAATTCAATTTGATTTAGGTATTTTTCATTATCTCTGAATATTTAATCATTATAAATTTATAACTAATGATTATCCTTGTTCTTTTTTCAAATAGTTAAACACGCATAGGTACTCATATAATTGCGGACAATTATTAATGTTCGTTACTCGGTATCATAATGAATAAAAAATCACGTATAAATAATAAAATAAATACTCGATATATTTGCATAATATGTTTGATAATATTTTGTACGATCGTATACGATTTTTTTATTATATTCATTTTTATAATTACTTTATTTTGTACGATACAGCAATAAACTACGGAAAATTCTTAGGAGAAATTTTAGCCGATTTCCACCAACTCATAATACTACGTTTGAGGAAATCTCTTGAATCGTCTAAAGTCGCTTAAGGACGAGAAACAAACGTCTAATAACAATAATCATAATAATAATAATAGCAGCGTATAATATAATACGTTGGTTGCATTTGAAACACAACTCATTTCGTTTCAAGACGATAAATCATATTTCATGAATTTATTATGTGAATTACGAATGTATTTACTATGATAAGTCGTAACCAATCGTAGGCAAAACATGGTTACGCCGGGTTTTTTTTATCTTTTACTTTTTTTTCGAAACATTATATACATATTATATTATTATACAGCATCAAAGTGTTTTCGACGAACTGACAGATAAATATTATTATACTGTGGTGAATATAGATTAGTGCGAAGTATAAGAGGGACAAACGTTTCAGACTAAAATAATTGTAATAATAGGTATTCTCAGTGTTCAACTCCTAACGCATACCTACTCAAAAAGGATAACTATATATAATCATTCCTGTGGTGCAAATTTGATTAAACATAATATTATGCAGGTACCGCTGTGATGATAATTATTATCACACCATTAAAAAGCTCATATTGTGTGTACTAGCCATGACGTTAATACGATTAAACGGGTTTTATCGTTAAAACTGATTAACGGACACGTAAAAAACCAGAAATCCGACTCGATCTAATAAATATATATGTATATAATATATTACATACAGTAGAACTTAACGGAAAATAATATTTAAATTTATACGAGAATTTATACGAGTATGTCAATAATCAATATTATAATAAAGTAATCCTCTTTCTGTCAAATGGTGGGTAGGGATGTTCGATTTTTGATTTGACAGTCATATTTTTTCATTATTATGGTGTGTATACACCTTATCTTGTACGATCAATAGCATATACGGTATAAAGAGTAACACATAAGCACGTGTGAAAAAAAATAAAGATATTACTTACAATTTTTTTTTTTTTTTATAGAAAACCAGTCGATACGTTAAGTTCTTGGATGATATTCTAGATTTTGTAAAAAGTACTTGATCCCAGTACCTACATATACAGAATAATTCACTAAATATAATCATTCCTATTTTTCTTTTAATAAATAACTCCATATAATTTTAATTTTCGGAATTTGTATGTATACTTAAGGACTATATTTTCAATTATTACCATACGTCATATTATAGCTAGATTATTCTGAACAAAAAAATAAACCAAATTAAAATGTCATTGTCAATATTTAAAAGTTTTTCCAAGTATAAAAAATATAAAACTCATAAGTAATCTTAAAATTTTAAATTTATGTAAATAACCAAAATTTTTTTTTACTTACTAAGCGTTAACAGAAAAGATTCACCATTTATATAGACTAGTAATTATTTTAATACCTATATAATATTATAAACATATAGACATATGATCTATATTAGTAGATTTTTTCATAATAGACATTAAAAATATTAAGTATAGGTTAGGTTAAGTTAGGTTGTATCTGATTAAAAACAAAACCACTTACTTGTAATGGAATTTTTATTTTTCAGACAAAGCGTATGTAATTAAATAGTGTTTGCAAAAATCGTTGTAATGAAGGACGTAAAACACGGGATAGTTTTTAATTATTTCATTGGCTTCATAAATCTAGCTGCATGTGTATTGTACAAATATTTAACCACTCGTCAAATAATCCTATTAAACTAATCAACACCTTTTGCGTTATATTTAATTGAGTACATTAATTTTTAAATTTATAAATACAATAGAAATAAAATAATCAAATAAAACATTTTCTTACGTATTATGTACACAACTTCTGATGAACAATATATTTTCAACAGGTTTTGAGTGACTTTATGTGTTTTTATGAAAAATATACATGTTATTAAAGCTATTATATTATATAAATTAAATTTATTATATACATGCATACAAATCTGTACAGCATATTGTTCAATTTATAAATAAATGTATACACCCGAGTTTCTACTGCATACATAATTCTTGGTAATTCACTTGTTTTTTGTGAGCATTAAATTTGAATGCAATCAACTTTAACAATCAAATCACGTATATCAGTCGAATTATTGTTATTGCTCATCATCAAACATGTGCGTGTGTAGTGCACTAATGCGTGTACGTATTGTACGGTTATAAATACAGATAAATAGTGCGAGAGAAAAAGAGGGGAATTTCATCACACAATACAAACATCCAAGTTATGTATATTTCAATAATATAATGATAAAAAAAAAATTATATAGAACTGTGTCATTGTATTTTAATGTTATATTTTTTCATTTCATGGGAAATGTAATCCAGTTGAAATAAATTGCTTACCTAAGTTTTAAATCAATTAATATATTATTATTGACTTCTAATAAATACTGAAACTATGACGCTTTATATCGAATAGATACTACAATTACAATGGAGATTTACGAAATTTCTATACAAGTCTTAACTCTATTAAGACTATTCATAAGTCAATTAATACAAAACTATGAGCTCACCAAGTTACGACACACATTAAACACAATAATAGACTATATGAACATATTGTACACATAACTTTATAAACTCAAATATAAATTTAGATATAAGTCATTGTTTGATGTAAACACTTAGTCGTCGAAAATAGCAAAATGACTAAGGATATTCCACCCACTAACTTTAAATAATTCCCTTCAGTATATTGTATCTCTAAACATAAAAAATAAAAATAAAATAATAATAATAAAAAAAACGTAAGTTGTAACCTACAGAAAAAAAAGATCATTGAGCGACCAGTGAAAATGAGGGGGGTAATAAGTTCCTACACAAGAGTAACAAAAGTAACCTAATCTAACTAGGGCATATGAATTGTAATTTTTTAGTAAACAGTATCTGTTATGAATTTGTAAATTATCATTAATATTCTAAAATATATTTAAAAAAAAAAAACATAACACAAAGTTTAGGTAAATAATCGTTTTATCGAACAGTGACTTACATAAAAATATCAGCAATATTATAATTTTTCTCGCCGTGTAAATACTAACATTATAACTATAATAATATTATAATATTAATGCTTGTAGGCTTACGAGTGCACTATTATTTTATTGGTCTATTTGATTTTATAACTTAATATATTAACGAGTATCAGATCTATCCACTTAAACATATATTTTTGTACATTTTTTCCCTTATTATGTGTTGGAATGTATGGAGTCGTGATCCTACGTCGCAGTATAAAGTTGTATTTAATATTGTATTAAATATCAGAGCACGTAACATATTATATTTTGTTAACCATTACCTATAAATAAGTGTAATTTTAAATTAAAATGTAATAGGTACATGGTTTTTAACCAAATTTTTATATAATGTCTTACAAATTTCAGAATTTACTTTAATAAATAAAATAGTATGGCGTTCTAAAATATTATTAGCTAATAATTTATTGTGCATTAAAAATTATATGAACTTTGCTTTAGATGATCGTAAACAAATTAAATAATTTAAAAATTAGCTAATAATATTTTAGAATGCGATACTATTTTATTTATTAAATATATTTAGGTATTAAATTATTTGTTTTTTTTTTCAAAATTGCTATGCTATTATTACCTATAATTTCAGCTTTCTATAATGTAATTTTCCACACGCAAAATAAAAACTTACATTGATATTTTTATTTTTATATTGAAAAAATCTATAATATACACAAAGTTAATATTATTATTGAAGTACAGAATCATGAAAATCTCAGAAATCCAGCTGAAAAATATAATGATTAATATATTAAAATAACAGTACCTACAGAAAGGTATAAGTAGTTAATAAAGAAGTTTCTATTTTTTATATAGTTTACGTATATCAGAAAAACAATTACTTTTCCGGCGACTTCCATCTTTCTGTATTCGACAAAAAGATATTTTTTAAAGTCACTTTTACTACACATATTATAGTGCATTGGGTTTGGTACTTGGAGTTCATAATTATATAAACGTGAATGTATCGATTGTGTCCTATTTTTAATCGCATAAGGATTAATTATCCATTTGTTTTTAAATGTTATTGTTTAAATGTTTTCTTCCAGTTAAAAACGTTCGATTAATATATTATTCCATTTCACTAAATAAATTAAATAATTAGAAGATAATACATATAAACATACCCATTTAAAAAAATCATATTACTACATTGATAATATAATAATAAAAAAAATGTATTGTCATCTGATTTATGATAATATAGGAGTAAGTATAATAATTAATTATTTTATTTTAATAATTGACAAATTAGACAGCCAATGTGAATATATTATATACAACTTGTTCAAGATAGTTTTCGATTAAAACCCCATGTACGCATATTATATAAATTTTTAAAAATTAATTCATGCACGTCTATTTGACACTTACCGCCGTCACACTTCATGACGTATTATGCGATGGAAATGGAACTTAAAGTCATCCATCAAGCGAAACTCTTTAAGGCTTTAATTATGAATTTTACTAATATATTATACCGAAGACGAGATATATTAAACAGATACGAGTAAGGCCATCGTTAAACTAATTTAAAAATATAATTTTTAACGACAATCTGAATAGCATCCTTACAATCTTAACGATAATACTTGATCATTTTTGTATTTTTTCAAAAAGGTTAACAACATTGTCAATCGTCGATATCGAACACGAATTCACTAACACTCACTATTGACATCGAAACTAATGACAGCAACTCATGTGTCATCTTTTTAATTTCGTCCACGGTTCGCATGATTTATATTACTTTGTCTATAGTTAAGGAGCTCTGATTTTTCCCAGATGGCTTCACACCACCACGACTGTTGATTGTGAGCAATGCGTACTATAATGGTTAAATCATAAATAAGATAATATATTATTCATGTTCATGTACTACTTTAGAAATACTTTACTGTTTAATATTAATGCTGGTTTTTGATTGTTTTCTTCGAAATCGCATAACACCGGTTGAGAACTACTACTGACTCGATATTACCTATCTTATAAGTATCGTTATGCTGATGGTTAGATTAGTGTCATTCATAATTATTATTATTATTATTGAATACTCATTGCTAAGATTCTCATAAACCGTACACTATAGGTATATTTTTGAATTAATTATCATTAGGTATATTGTTATGCAGACACGCATATATTATCCAAAATACCATTCTAATAGATTACAATAGTACAAACAAACACCTATGTCCTATAATATTATACATAAACACACAATTCGCCCACGCAACTAATCAGTATTTTCCCGGTAATACTACCGACCACTGCTGCTGATTTTTGTTGTTTACGCCCACTGAACTAAATACATTGTAATTCGTATAAATAATATTATATTTAGTTCAATTGCTTACTACACTGCCTACTATACATATTGTTCACATACTGTAGATGGTATACGATCGTTGTGTATTGGCACGCACAAAATAGAGCTATTGACCGGATGCGTCGCGCGTATATTAATGTTGTACCTACACTCCCGGTCCAAACAATTGTTTAAATATATAATGTAATATAATAGTAACAAAAAAATTATTTAAAAAGAAAATGTCGATATTGATTCACTGATGGTTACAATGAAGAATTATATTTTTACTACATGTAATAGCTTTTATAATATAACAATGAAAACTTTAGTGCACACGTCATAAAACTTGCAGTAATTGTAATTTGTTATTCTAGAAATGTATAAATATAATAATCGTATATTTGTATTACATTTTATTCCTTACTTCAAAATCCTGTAAAAATAGAATATGGCTAAACTATAAATAAACCTTAGATTTTATGTAGGGACTAATATTTTTATGAGTCTCAAGATGATATATATATATGATACTTCTATTACAATTTTAACTTTCTAATTTCTAATATTTGATAACTGTACAAAAATAAAATGGTTTTTATTGAAATACCTGTTACGTTTTGAAATTAGTTATGAGTATGATAACAATATCAACATTTGAAAGTTTACCACTACTCCAGAGTCAACCACCAATTGTAACGTCTTTATTTTTCCGTAATTGAAATATAGCTCACACAAAACAAATATAATATTTTCAGCACTCAACTATACATCAACAACAAAGGTACGTCTATGAAGTAAAAACTAATTTAATATTTCAAATTAGAGTGAGTAACCAACAAAATTATCGATTAGTAATAAATGATAACAACATTTGTTGGAAAGGGAAAATCGATGTAAGTAATAATCATAAAATATATAGAAAGGTACTCTCAAAAGTTGAAACTTGTTACATATTATGCATAGTATATAGAACTCTATACAGCTGTAGAAGAGAATTCTACCGTTTTAAACTTTTAAGTGATTATAATCACTAATAACATGATAAATTAACTATAGTTAATACGGTATTATATATAATATAATAAAGTTTCAAGTATTAAGTTTATGGTGTACTGCAAATTTATTAAGATAAATTTAAAAATAATACACGTAACTGCACTCATGTAAGTAGCTTGTTATTTTATTTGCATAAATTATCTAAAATACAATATATAGGTTGTTAATTGAGATTAAATTGAGTGTAGAACAGCCAAGATATAAAAATAAATTTATCTAATATTTAAAATTTGAATATATCCTACATTTTTTACTGTTATAACTGTGAGATTGCTGGAGGTTTTAGTAGAAATATTTTATTTGAATCTAAATACACTATTTGGTGTGAAAACGAAATATATCTATGTGTTCCTACAATAACTACAGTATCAGTATGTGTATCTTTATTTAATTTATTTCGAAAAGGGAATATTATAAGTAACAAAAAATAAGTTTTATGTCTCTCCTGTAAAATTTGTGTCTTGACGTACTTATATTATATATTATAATATATTAAAATAATTGTTTAAAGCATACCTATAATTAATCAATCGACCACGACCCACCTCAGAATGTTTACATCGAATCGACGATGAATCAATTATTATTGTCGACGTATATGAGATGTGAAAACGGCCCGGTGCATTGAATGGTCCTGCGAGGTTCGAAGTATAGATCATTGCGTTCCAACTACGACTGACGAACTTAATCGTAAGATTCGATTGGTTTGACGAATTTTCACCCTGAAATACAGTCGGCCGAGCACTCTGTTGTAAGTGCACTCGCATTCACCGTCATCGCCAGCTCTTACAGTCCGTCGTAGTTACGCCGACACCACCATCAGTCAGTCGCGATCATCCTTCAACAATCGACACCGAACTCGATCACTCCGGACCGGCTGCGGTAACGTGAATATAGATATAATAATAATAATAATAATAATATGATAACCATGTGACCACAATTGTTCAATTCTCACCAACGCCTTCGATTCTCTTTCCCCACATCCTTTTTTTTTGTCCATATATTCTATCACAGTAATCTTTAAGCATTTTTTTTTTTTATTTTTACCTATTAGTTACCTTATTAGTATTATAAAAATTACTTTTGTTATATCGTTTATAAGTTAAAACGCCATAATACTCGGTATAATATAATGTAAATTACATTTTTGTGTGCATAAAAAAAAAAAACTCTGTTTTTAATTTAATTATTAATTATTCGTATTGCATATACCCACATGGTTTATTGTTTGAGTTAAAATGGGTATATACTCAACAAAAAACCTGAAGATCTTTTATTGTCCATTAAGTTTCGAGTGTAGAATCGCGGTGACTAGATGTTAAGAGAGATCGCTGTAATGGATGCGTTATTAATTAAAGTCGTCTTTTTTCAACAAACTAGAGTAGTATTCTTCATAGTTTATTTAAATTATTTGTATTTAATTAATACCATATTATTGTATATATATTTATTCCATGTAATTATATCAACTTATACAATTCAAAATGTATAGTAATATAGTTCTGTAAATAACGTAAAACAGTAAAAATAGATTCAAAATACCTATAAATAAATAGTAATATAAAATACATAAAAGTTCAAGTTCCCGTGAATAATATATTTTAATTATAATAGAATAATTAACATAATATCATTATTTATTGTTTAAATGAGCTATTTCTTCCAAATTTTAACAATGTCAAAATAAGAAATATTTGTTTTTATACATTTTTCAAGATTTTATGGTTTCAGTATAAATTACTTAAGGAGGGTTTTGTACAGCATTTTCAAAACTCGGATACAAAAAGAAAAGCTTTTATGTATTTTTAACTATAAAATAGTTTGAAACTTTTTTTTTGCGATTTTTACGAATTTTATCAAAATTCTAGCTACAAATGATTACAAAAAAATTGTGACTTCCTATATAATTTTGTTTTATTTTTACAACAGATTTATGAATAACTTTTATGATATCTTAAATTGAATTTTCATGAACTATAACTCAGCTAATCATTTTTTATCGAAATCTATAGAAACATCAAAAATTTTTCATTCCCATTTTTTGTTTGTTTTTCTCGATAATAAATATAAGTATTACAAAAAATTTCTAAACTTGAACTCTTCATATACAAATTCAAACTAGATCTAATTTTATATTTGAAACCGAGCCCGTTTATTAAAACCGAAATATTTTATCAACAACTTATAGTGACTTCTAAAAAAAAAAAACTATCATAATAAAATCAATAACTTCGTTCCGCTCAAAATCTTAGTGATCATTTAGGATTTAACCTAAAAAATACTTGAAAATTTATGAAAATAATTTATTAATAAAAAAAAAAATAATGCTAATAAATGTTGTGCTTTGAATTATTTTGTAACATGAAAAAAATGTGTTAAGCAATTTCGTTCACCAGTGAGAAAATTCTGAGGAATTAATGATGTAAAATTATTGTAAGGTTATTTTAAAATGAAATTCTTTTAACAAGTTAGTTAATCTTGTACAATGAATAGTTATACCTATTCAAACTAATTATTGAGAGTAATCCTGTGGAATTTATGTTGCTAATTAATAAGTCATATAAGAACTTATCAGCCACTTCCCTGCTGAATTCCCATAAAGTCTCATAAGTTGGAAAACTTTTAAGTTATATGAATTAAATTAAAGTTTAAACTTATAACAAATTAATTTTAAAAATTTGTTCTGAACATTTTCCACATGACTTATTTACGTAAAATAACTGTGAATTATCTATAATATTTTATAGTATTCTCTGCTTTTTTAATATTATACAGTGACGCTCGAAAAGAATATTTTTATAGATTATTTAAGTTTTAGTTTTTACTTCATAGTTGTTCATTACACCTACTATGAAATTATTACCATGAAAATAACTAAAATTCTATGATGAGTTTTTTTGTACTAGATAGGTACTTACAAATATTTTCAAAATTAAATAACTTTGTAAATGTTTCATTTTTTTTTGGTATGAGTTCAGTAGAATATATAACATAACAATACTCTTTTCCTAAATTAAAATTTTCAAAGTTGTATAGCTCAACGCTCAAATATAAAATATAAACAAACAAATTTAATAACTTTTTCACTAAATTCAAACCTTTACATTAGATAAACAATTTATTTAATATATTTTATGGAAATTGACCACCAGAAACAAAACAAGTAATTATACCTTTTAGTTAATACTTAATGCAGTTATATCAACTCAAATTACGAAACGTACGAGATTATATATAATAATAACAAAACATTATTGTAATATGTAAAATAACAATTTAAAAAAGTCTAAATTTAAAATGTTCATTAATATTTAAAAAAATCCCTAGAATTTTGCTCCCAGATGAAAGCTAAATTATAAGTTTTAATATAATATTAGATGAAACTATTTAGTTGATATAATATAATGTTAATTTTATAACCAACGACGATACATAGATATTATACTTACTAGTACTCTCTATGTCAATGTATCAATTGTTTTTAAAGTTACTTCATTTTGATTAGATCAAATAGGTACGCATATTTAAGGAAAACTAAAATACTGTGAATGTTGTGGATTTTCCTTGATATATTATAGGACTCACTCTTCTATATTATATTAGTTGTCGAGTGTACCTCGACATTGAATAGGTCACTGTGATATGCGTTGAATTGCTTTAATTGTTTAATTTAATGATAAATTTTAGAGTTATATATTTTTTTTTATTCTAGTAAAATAAAATTTTATACTTACAAACAAAATTTATGCAATTTTTTATTTTTGAATTTAAACTAGAATTATCCTTTTTTGTTGTAAACTGCTATTATTATAACATTATAACAAATTATGTAGGAGTTGGCTTTTTTGAATATGTTGTATATCTAAATCAAAGCGAATAGTTCTTGGATCATTTAACTTTGTATAAAAAGGATACTTTGTATAGGTACGTATCTATAATATATAAATGAATAAAAGGCTATAATTATAGTAATTACTACCAAATTAATATTTTACTTTTTAAAAATTGTAACAATTATCCAGATTTAATAAGTTTTAGATGAAGTACCTTTTAAATTTTAAATATATTTTAATTGTTGTAAAACCATCTTAAAAGCTATTAATTAAAGGAACCTTAATGTATTAATTGTAATAACTAAGAAACTACTCGTTTGAATTTTAGAAAAAAATCATCTGCTTAAAAATGTATACTAAAGGAAGTTTGTGCTCATTAAAAAAAGAAGCTTGTATCGCTCCTTAAATGGTATAAAAATATCTAAGTATTTTAAAATACGATCCTTAAGTATACTTTAAAATTTCAATGAATTCGTAATTAAAGGACAAAAAAGAGTGACTATACTTGTTGAATCACTCTGTATGTATTGCCAAATAAATCAGTGCAGCAGAAACAGTGAAAAAAAAATTGAACGACAATAATCCTTCAACGAGTAGAAAATTTCTAGTGTATGCCATGGGGGATAATTTGAATATTATAATATTTCATAATATAAAAAATGTAACCGTTAAATTTGTAGGTATAAGATTGGAACGATATCGGAGCTGCACTCGTAGAAAAAAATATTTGAAGATGACGATCATCAGCACTATATTATCATAATGTACTTAAAGCATAATACACATAATATTATCTTATAATTTAGTTCAATTCACGACGACAACACTGCTACAGTATAGCAAATAATAATGGACAAGGTTAAAATCTATTTGTGTATATCGACCAGCAATATTCATATCCCTAATATGACCCGGTATATAATAATATTATAATATTATGGTGGCCATTCAGACAATTAATGTATACATTTTGGCAAAAAAAAAACGAATAATCCGTTTAGACGACTGTCATTTATACCATTTGGACGAGTAAAGTTCTTTTTACCTATACGTAGACGATAATTATAGACTACTCTGATGATACACATAGGATTTTATTTTTATTAATTGTTGAATTAACATTAGTTCATTACAATTTATTACAAAACCTAAGTATTTAGTTAGAAAATTCTTTAAATTAATTAATATTTATGTATATTGTATGTGGTTTTATTTTTTCAATTGAGAATGTTCATTACCTATAATAGTTGTACCTATAATATAACAATAAATTTATCTATAAATCTATTCATACTTTCTATTCGCCCAAACAGTATACGAAACTCTTCGTCCTAACGGTCTACCCAACACTGATCGCGTCTGTGCTGTGTGCGCGGTGTAGGTATAGGTTGTAACTTATTGTAAATACTAAATAGGTAGCCCGAGGTAGGGCCCTTGCAGCAACTATATATAATATATTGTACAACTTAATGAACCCATAATATTACATCTGAACTCCTATAATAATAACAGCAATAATATCATAATCATACCGAACAATTCAACGATAATTAATATTGGTCTGCGAGAGGAATACAATTTTTGTTTTAAGTCGCGATACGAAATATATTACACGGCATATCTATATCTAATTATAATTATAATATATAAACCCGTATGCTTATAATTACATAATGTCTTATTATGATAATATTATTATTAAGTGTATGAGCATTTACGTGGCCCAATCACCATAACGTACGAACCGATCGGTGGCCTACTAAATAATTCGGTTACATATTATTTTATATTGCCTTTATTTATATTATTATAACATTATTATATACAAGGCACCGATCTGAAAAATTCCGTTTTGCCCTCGACCCATATTCGTTCGATGTACCTATTTGCTTTGCGGTCGGCTTCGGTGCAAAAGTTTCGACGCTCCTAAGTCTGCATTTCCCGTCCATACAACATAATATAATATGTGATATACTTATATTATAATATACTTATTTATGTGTATGAGTAAACTAAAATTACCAATACGCGCCATACCACATAATGTATGCACTTGTTTATATTTTAACATGATTGTATATATAAAATGTAACAGAAAGAACTAACGATTTTAATTAACAGATAAATGACCTAATAACCTTTGTCCTAATTCAAATGGTCTTTGATATAGATTTTTTTTAAATATTATAACCATTAACAATCATAATGATTATACATAATAATTGATTAGAACGAAAATCATTACTAAATAGTATACGTAGTTAACTCTGTAAAATATCGTTTGTCGACCATTTCCGTATCACCCTGTGTAATGTGTACGCTGTCCTAAAGAAGCGCACTGTTTGGGTTCGTGGTCATGAGCAAACGAACGTGTATTTGTCAACCGACCCGGTTCGAAAAGTTCCTATCGCTGTAGCCGTACAATACACTAAAATATACAGGAAATGACCGGAGGCAAAACGAAGGGTTTGGAAATTACGATTATTATTATTACGGTGTGAACCGTTAAATAAGGTGAAATACCTCCTCAGTTCTCTGTGTATTCCACAAATATAATAGGTACCACTATAGGTACCCTGCGAGTTGAATCAATATACAATTTGCCTTATCATTTACCTATCAATTATACCTAAAATACTGCCTTTTGTTGATCATTCGCGATTTGAATTAATCAAAAACGTTAATCCTGCAAAAAGGTCGACCCGTCCGCGTGTTGTTTAATAATATTATTGTAATGAACTGTAGATTCTTTATGCCATAATATTGTTAAATGAACTATAATTCGTTTTGTTTTGACGGTTTATCGAACCTATCGACACGTTGTAGCCCATAGTTATGGTATAACATTGAAATATTACAAATTACAGTACTATAATAAAATATATAGCATACCTACAACTATACATTGCTTTTATGTTAGTGGACAATCAATAAAGCTACGGTTTTTGCATAATTTATGAATAATAAAAATAATTCCACCTTAGCATGTAACTTTACCTGACCATGTAGAGAATTCAAAACATTTTCTCCGATTTACTTATTTCGACGATTTGAGATATGCCTATCCATAGGAACAACTGTATAAGGATGATTTCACAATTTATTTGAAATTTCCACCGTTGTACATGTACATCGAGCATTTCTTGTGTGCCATTATATGTAGGTACCTATATTAAAAAAAAATAATTTCAAGCTGTTTGGATTATTATTATAGAAGATATTTGAGTTTCTGGTAGTCAATAACTATAAATTATGTATTTAAAACCTTTTACACATATATATCAACACTACTAGTCATTTATAATAATTTATTATTTGCATAATTATTTAAAATGTTTTATTTTACCTATATAAATAACCAGACTACTTTATAGATTACTAGCTATTATCCCGACTTTGTTTAAAATAATCAATTCAATATAGTAATTATAATATATTATTTTTTTTACACAACTACAAATTTTGTAAAAGTTATTTTATATGGTTTAAGATATACTAAATAGATAAGTAATTTTTAATATTCATAATAAAACTTGGACATAATTTTATGTTATCATTACATTTTCAAAGCAGAAATATAAAAATGTATTAAGACTAAAGATCTGTCAAATCAAAACAAAATATCATCCAAACACATTTATTTTTGTTATTATTATATTTAATATTAATATATTATTATGAAATATAATATATCTATTAGGTATCTAATATCTTAGATGTACTATACTGTACTAAAATAGTAAAGTTATATTTGTTAGGTATCTATTTAAAATAACAATTTAAGCCTCCACCTCTATAACTATTTCAGATTTCAGATTTCTAAGCCCATGTCAGTATGTACTACACAAATGTATTCTTAGAATTGTACATTACAAAAAATAGTGTATAAACAGTTTGATGTAATTGTGTAACTGCGTTGTATTGTACATATTTTAGTAAATATATTATAATTTTTTATAATTCAAAAAAATATTCAAGCTTGCATAATACGATATCTTATTAGGTATATAACAGAAACAGACATTACAACATACGTTTTTACAGTTGTATGCAAACAATAACGTTTATTGTGGACTTAAGGTTCTTTTATATAAATATCAAGAAGAAAACAGTTGACCATATAATGTTAAAGTTAATGTTTTAGTGTTATAAAAGAAAATCATTAATATTTATAGTCACCCAAAACAAACTTAACCCTTAATAAATGTACGATGTAGATTACCATTTGCATACGCTAGAACTAAAATTATTTTCTAGTCTACGAAATATTGTATCGTAGGTAATATATTCTATAATCATATTATAGAAATTCAAGTTAAAAAATGAATACCATTATACAATTTCTAATATTGTTATTATAACTGTTATTATTACTTACTACAATACAATTGCGTATTTGAAGTGGATTATAGGTGGATACAGTACCTCTATTAGGATTTGAGTTTTTTTTTATCTACGCGTATTATATTTTATTTATAATAATAAAATTTTCAAATTAGCAATAAATAAAATTAAAATAAATATTGTTGTTAGTATAAAATTCAACAAATTATATAATGTAATACGCGTAGTTGTGGAATCCTATCTACAATTTTGATAGCTGTATAAAAATTGTAATCCCCTTACACTTTTTCCAACATGGAGAAGCATATTAAACACGCCCACCACTTTTATATTATACGATATAATTAAATTCTTAATGTATAGACTATAGATATTCACAAAGAATAATATCCTCTACAGTGTAGAATCTACGCATTAGATGTAGTATATAATGTGGTATATACGCAAAAAATATAATATGGATTAGAAAGAAAGATTTTTGAATATTCGAGGGATATATATTATTGTAGGTATAAATTGTATTATAAAGTGATAGACTTGCTTTTAAATGAAATGTTTTCAAAAAACATACATAATTTAATTTTAAAAAAAATCACACATAAAACTTATTTTTCGATTGATTTAAGTCATTAGATATATATTAGATATAGTTTTTCCTCTGTTTTTAATCACGGATGGAATTTTGAATTTGGTATAAAATGTACCTATTGTTATATTATCACATACTCATGATTTTAAATACTTAAATATTTTAAATGATTCATCAAGGAAAAATCCTTAGGATTATTTTCTGTCTAATGTCTTTGTTTATTTGCTTATAATATAATACACGAGAAACTTGGGAATTAAGACGTGATATATTTCCAATAAACCGATTAATAATTAATAGTGAATCGTTAATAATTGCGAAATCAATCAGTTTGGAATAATTTATAAGTCTATTTTAAATCGACTTTTTTAAATTTTAAATTTTTTTCAACTTAAACTGTAAAAAGTTATAATATAAAAGTAGAGATAAAAATAATTATCTGATGTTTTAATTTTTGAAAAAATAAAAATTGAAAATTGTGAAAAGTTATTTTGCGCGTGTTTGAAAAATACGCAGAAAATCACTGCTCTCAATCCCCTTAATAATAGTTACCCTCAACCACGATTATAAAGAACAGGTTATGAGTGAGGGTGTCTACCACTTTTACTACTACAAAAAAAATGTACTATGGAAAAAGTTTAAATTACATCTATTATCTAACAACTTAGTTTCTAACAAAACAAATCATTGCCTTGAATTTTAACCCAAGTTAGGAAGGTAGTACAATTACTCAAAACTCTATTCCCAGTGGGCCAGTCTCTAATGATTTTTTAAGGATGATTATTAAATATTATTATAGGTATTGTTAGTTTGCTTATGAACTTATGATAGTTTTTTTTTATTGCCTTTTTTTAAACATAAATCATATGATTATTATTTATATATGTAATTGTTTCTCATTTTAGTACATATTATAATTTGGATTTATTAATGACAAAATTTTGTAATATTCATTTTATCTTTAAATGTTTTATATACCTATCATGCGTGTTTTATAGTTGGTGGAGTAGTTTTGCGGTATGTGGATGTACAATCTAAGACATACTGAATAATTAAATAGCCAACAACTGCGCAGTAATGAGCAATAAATAATCAGTTAAGTTTCTAGTACCTACTACTACATTCATGAGCGCGCGACTGCAGATAGGTAGACATTTGGTTAAATTTTATTTTATTTTTTTAGGTAGTCTAGCATTATGCAAAGTTAAATAACCCACAAAACGATTACTATTTAGATACATGATTTACATATGTACACATCATTTTATTGAGTGGATAAGGCTATGCCCCCACTGATGTATACCGCTGTGGCATTCAACTTTAGTTCTATTCAAACAAATATTTGAGAGTACCTACAATGTATAAAATATCATAACATATTTACATACTTTAATATAGAATATTAAACTACTCAACATAAAATACGAAAGTTTTAATTGTTTCTAGGTTACCAACGGTAATTTTTTTTTGAAAAAGCCTATAAATATAATAAAATAAAACAAAACAAGATTATTATAGTAAATACATAAATATTTAAAAATCATGAATAAAATGGTAGATAGAAATTAAAGTAACTACAAAAGCCAAAAAGAAATATAAAACATTTATAAACAAAATTAAGTTTTCTCATAATATGTTATATAAGATTCTTTCAAAAATGTCATGTCATATGTGACACTATCTTAAAGCTGGAATTAAACCAGTAAAAAAAAATTACCGATATATTAATATCTGTCATTTTTATATTAAACCTTAATCTTTGTATTATACTTTTTATTGGTTTTTTCCTAACATTTTCATTCGTGTGACGCATTCTAGTCTTCAAAAACATTTTCATAACATAAGCTCATTAATAATACATATTTGATACTCATTAAGAAGATGTAAGATTCTGACTCATATTACTAACCTCTACTTTTATTTAGTTGAATTTAAAAAATTTAAATTAATTGCTTAAAACAGCAAATGTTTTACAATGAACTTTTACCTCATAATTTTTCAAATCGAAGAAAATTCCAAACTATATAATTACTGATTTATATAATTTACCTCATTAACTGAGTTATAAATTACTTACTTATAAATGTATGATGGTGAAGAAATATTTTTCTAATTTAAATTTTTCCTATGATAAACAGAAAACGATAAATTATATACATTAATTATTGTCTATTGCTCAGAAAATGTTACACGAATAGTGCGGTAAAGCATGGTTCAGTACATTTTCAGTAAATGTTTTAATTTTTTGGAAACAATGATCAAAATGACCCCCAAAACAACATGATTACGTACGATTTTCTGGTCAATGTTGCCATTTGTTATTTATAATTATTATTCAAAACTGATACAACCAAATGAATAGAAGGGTGTGGATTAAAAACTGGGCATTAAATGTTCTATGGAAACTCTCCAATCTATTTACTTTACTTAAAAAAATAAAGTCAAACATCAATAAAAAATAAATAAACGTAATAACTAATACTTCTTTCAAAACATGTATTTAGATATAGATACCGAGGTTTTTCTGGCGGTTCTATTGTGTTCAAAGTTTTGGTGGAAATAAACAATCATCTTCTACGTACAGTGACAGCCGCCAGGTTAACAAATTTTCCGTGACATATTTTTCATCATTGTATAAACTATAATTATTGCAATATGTTAAATTTTTTTTTATCATTTACGAGTATTTACTACTTTATACATATTTAATTTTTTTTTTTTAATTAAGTATTTAATTGTGCTAGTTTTTTAATTTAAATACCTAGGTAATTTTAATTTTTAGGTCTTTTAGAATAAATTATGTAGTTCATTTTTTTTAAATTTTTGCCTTAACAGGACAGAGCATAAAGTGATGCTGTGTTTTGAAAAAGAGTTAAGACCAAGCCACACTATTGCGATTTTGACGTACATTGCCGCGTGCCACCGCTGTGTGCTACGGTTTTGAGTTTTTGTCGCAAAAATGATTGTGAATTTATTGATTAAAATAAAAGCTTTATAAGAAAACACTAAGCCCGTTTAATTTTTAGTCAAATTGTCTTGACAAGAATGTGACTACGAAGCGATAGTGTAACAAAGAAAAAATGCTTGATAGTGTACAAATAAATCATTTGAAAGTATAAAATTTAATAATTCGAAGATTACAATACTGGGAATACAACAAGCTCAATGTGTCGGGTGAGTACTGCTGTAGGTAAACGGTAAACATATTTTATACGATTTATCTTATACTCGAAAATAATCTGAATGAAAATAGAAGTGCGTCGGCTTGAGTGCTGTATACATATTATAATAATACGGTATTTCCAATAATACGCCGAACACTCACTGACTATGTAATAACACTTTGGTAAGCGGTGTTATACTACATCACTATTATTATTTTTGTTTACATTTTTCAATGTTTCCTAAACATCTAAATAAATTAGAAACTTCAAAATTGTTGTTTTCTAACAAATTTTCCGCCTGGGGCAGCTGCACATGCTCACACAAACCAGGCACTGTCTACGTATGTATTCAATGTGTTATGGTCAGATAATGTAAGTATCTTGTATTCTTATACATCTATATTTGACATATAGATGCAAGTTCAACGAACGCAATTTTCGATCTCATGTGGTGATAGGAATAACAATCCGAAAAATAGTTTTAACCACTTTCCTAACTCGTTTTCGTTTGTTTATGCTGACATGCTGTTCGGAATTTATCCGTAAAGTTAATCCGTTAAACATTATAATTTTATTTTTTATATTTATTTATAATATATTGATTTCTTTTCACTACCTACCAACACTGGCCTAAATGAAATCGACATACTTAAATTTCATTATTTGAAAACACCTCTCTACATGCTTCGTGAGCATGCGGTATAAATGTTACAATAATAGTTACGTACTTACAACCAAGTCAAATACATAATAATAAATAAACTTATAAAAATTTGGCAACATTGCACTAAATACTAAGGTACAAAACGTACGGAATAGTGTGTCTTAAAATGTGCACTGCAATTCCGTTCGCTAATAAGGGCTGTAGCTTATTAGGATAGTGTTCTATCCGAACAGTGAATACTCGTCTTATTTTTTAGGTACCAAATTAAAGCAAATAACTGAAGAATCTGAAATTTTTTTTTCTTGTCGATAGTTTCATAACATTTAAATATTTAATTTCAAATATATTTATCATTCAAGATTTATTTAAAAACTTTTTGTTTTTCAATTTATACGATGATTTGTTATTAAACTAAGGGCCCTCCGCATTCCGGGTCGTGCCTTAAAACGGATGATAATAAATGTATACAACAACTACTACAATAATTATTAATAAGTAAAAACTACCAAAAGCTATAAAAAGTGTAAATCCTGAGTGACCGAGTATTAAAAAGCACAGAATTTTTTTTTGTTGGAATATTTAGTATTTTGCCAACCTTCTATTGTATATTTATATTTTTTTCGTTATGATAAAATTGTAATTATTACATAGAACGTTATTACTTGGGCATATTATTATTTCATCATTCAAAATTATAATTAGGCAGGTACACGATCATTTTCAGTAGTACAAAAAAAAAACACACACACAAAATGCATATGTTATATTTTGCTTGTGGCTTGTATAAATAAATAATATGGCATTATTAAAACGGTTCTGATTATTTATAAAATATTACTTGTTCTTTTATCGGTATTTTGTTTGGCCATTATAATGAAAAAACTGCGTGGAACACATCAGTAGTAAATAATTACATACCGTCTTTTTGAAGACAAAAAAAAACACACACACAAAATGCATATGTTATATTTTGCTTGTGGCTTGTATAAATAAATAATATGGCATTATTAAAACGGTTCTGATTATTTATAAAATATTACTTGTTCTTTTATCGGTATTTTGTTTGGCCATTATAATGAAAAAACTGCGTGGAACACATCAGTAGTAAATAATTACATACCGTCTTTTTGAAGACAAAAAAAAACACACACACATCAAATTCACGTAAAACAATATTGTTTTTACGGTTTTTTACAACAAAAACGTTGTCGGTTTATTCCGTTTAAAAAAGAAACTTTTAGCACTCACGCGCATAGATAAAAAAAAATATATAATAATTTTAATAACTATAACTATATTATGTTTTTTATCTGTAATATGCTCTAAACGTTAGAAACAAAAAATAGAAGAATAATACTCATCACGACTCGTAGGTATAATGTTATGCATGATAAATATTATTATTGACGGGCTATATCCCGGTGGCGCGATCTGTGACCTACAAAGTGGACAAACACGACCTTACCGCAGCCGACCAATGAAAAAATATACCGCAACGAGTTGTAACCTGTTTATAATAAAATATTATTACGAACTAAGATAGTATTATCTATAATAAACGTGCTCTCTAAACGATATCTTTACTCGAACACTCGATGATAATAATTAATAATATTTAAATAATAATGTCTATAATGTGATGTAATAAATTGGATGTTCACTTAACATTTTGTCAATTCATCGTAGTCCGTTTCTCCGTAACTACTTTAGTTAACGATTTCACCACGTCTGAGAAAAAAAAAACAAGTTCAAACTGGTATGTACTAATGTACTGTTAAAATTGTTTTTTTAAAGTACTCGTTTAAATTGTTTTAATTTGGTGAAAATTAATATTTTAAAAATATTTATAAGTTATGTGCTTTTACTCAATTTTAATGTCCTCAAATAATTTAGTGAATATAACAATGGAAGAAAAAGAAAATCCAAATAGCATAAAGCTTCCTGATACTTTGGAAGTCTTCAGGAATTTGAAAAATGCAAAACAGTTTGCAATTGATATTGGTATGTTATACAATCAATAGTATCTAAAACAAATATTGATTTTCTGTTTACAGCTAAATTTTTCCAAAACATATTCATTTTTCTAAAATGTGCATATTATTGTTAGTTTTCATTTGTTACTTAGTAATCAAAGCAATTTATTTATGTATACATATTACCAAAGTATTCCATTTTTAAGGGCATTTTTACATTATTAACTTATTAGTTATTGAAGTTTTTTAAATAAGTAAAAATAATTTTATTATATTATTAAACCAATTTTGTAGAATCATGGTCTTATATAAGCCTAATTTAAATATTTCAACCAATAAATGTATTCATTTTTGTGTTCAAAAGTATTATATAAGTAGCTATATCAAACATACTCAAGTGTTGAGTATATTCTTTAAATTTTTTTTTAAAAACCTACAGTAAATAACTAATCATTAATATTTTATCTCAAAAACCTAAGCTACCAAATAAAATTATTTTTTTAAACACATATTGGTTAATTAAATACTTTAAAATAATTAGGTATTAAAATTATTAATAAATTATTAAAATAATTAATGTATATTTAATTGAACCAATTATTAAAATAAATCTTAAATATCAGTACTTTAATTAGTGGTATGTTGACACTCTTAACTCAATATTTAATATTTATAATTAATATTTCTACATAATCTGTATAAAGAAAAAGAGTAACTACTTAATATAATATTTCATATTGTATTTTATTACATTAAAATCAAAAAATAATTTATTGACCATCTGTTGCAATGTTGTATATGTTTAGTTTTAAGTGGAAATCTCCTATTTTACAAGCCTTATTAACCTATTTTAGAATAATGTTAATATACAAGCTAAAATATCCATATTATAATATACCATATCATTTTATATTGGATTTAAAGTATACAACTATAAACAATAACAAATTTATTAATATAGAGCTATAAACCATTTTGATAGATTTGTACTATTCATACTTTAAATCTTATATTCATGGATAGTTTTAAACTGTTTATTTTTACCCAAATTATTCTTTAGAGACTGTAATCTCCTTATTACATTTCAGTTATTATCAATTTGTTTGACAGTGCTAATTATGTTTTTAAAAATTACTATAATATATGCAATCTTACATTCTTACCATTATTAATAAAACAATTTATTTAATTTAAATATTTAATCATATTATGAATATTAGTTTTGAATTAATATGTATATACTATTGTTGTTATAGGCGGTTCGCTTACAAAAATAGCATATTACTCAACAGTATCATTTAGACGAGTTTATTATGCAACCGATAACATAGACAAAAATGATGAGAAAAACAAGGATGACGTATGATATATTGTAAATAATTAACTTTATTATATATTAATTAAATTAAATATTCACACTTATATTGTTTAGAAACATGATAAGTTTGTTTACACATATTCTGAACAAGCAAGGTTACATTTTGTCAAGTTTGAAACAAAATATATTGAAAACTGTTTGGATTTCATTGGTGACAACTTAGTTAACAGTGATGAACGAAAAGGAAAAAGCATTAAAGCTACAGGAGGTGGGGCATACAAGTATAGCAAACTCATTCAAGACAAATTGGGATTAAAGTGTGTATAGTTATTACTTGTTAAATATATTTTGATTTATGCTAACATTATCTTATGAACATTTCAGAGTAGATAAAGAAGATGAACTTACGTGTCTAATAACAGGATGTAATTTCTTACTAAAAAATATAAGTGATGAAGCTTTTGTTTACAATCGAAATGGTAGTCCAGAATATGAGTTTCAAACAGCAGACCCACATGTATTTCCTTACATGTTGGTTAACATTGGCTCAGGTGTAAGTATCTTAAAAGTGGAGTCGGATAGTTGTTATGAACGTATTGGTGGTACAGCTACTGGAGGTGGCACATTCTGGGGCCTTGGTACACTTTTGACTAAAGCTAAAACATTTGAAGAATTACTTGATCTTGCTGAAAAAGGAGATCATAGAAAGGCTGATATGCTTGTGAAGGATATATATGGAGGTGATTATGAAACCCTTGGCATGCATTCAGATTTAATTGCTTCTTCTTTTGGTAAAATATGTCCTCGTCAAAATGCAGGTATAATAGAGGTCAACTGTACTTTATATTTTGATATTCATTTGTTGTGTTTTCAGAAAGTGATTACAATGAAGCAGATTTGGCGAGAAGTTTACTGTTTGCAATTAGCAATGACATTGGTCAAATCGCTTGTTTATATGCAATGATGCATAATTTGAAAAAGGTTATTATAAATCAAATTTATTGTATACCATAATAATAAATAAATAAATATATCCATGATGTTTATTAAATGTTTCTAGGTGTATTTTGGTGGTTATTTTTTAAGAAATCGTTCACTTAGCATGCACACTATATCTTTTTCTATTAAATTTTGGTCTAGAGGAACTGTACAAAGTTTGTTTTTGAGGCATGAAGGATATTTAGGAGCAATTGGGGCATTTCTCAAAGGCACTGAAGAATGCGGTAATTCCATCTATAATAGTAGTTTAGTAGTTGCAACTTTCATTTGCAATATAAATACTTGAATATTTAAAAAATATTTACAGACAGTGACAAGTTTTCATGGTTAGAAAATTATGCTGGTAGTGGAAGTAACCGTACTCAATTGACATTTGGTAAGCGAGTTGATCAACTTGAACTTGATCGTTGGGAATCACCTTTAACGTTTTGCCCATTGCTCAAAGATCCATCTAGTTATATTCCAGATACAGTCGATTTGAACTCAGATAAAGAAGCTAGGTTAGTGTTGATTTAGAAATGATTTTATTCTTTATCACAATTGATACTTCAATTTTATAAATCTTATTTAATAAAAAGTCTATAATATCAACTTAAATCATAAAAGCAATGTAAAGATTTAACTTTATACTTATAAATTATAAAAGATCATTTAAACATTTTTCAGAGAATATTGGTTAAATTGCTTTGAAGAAAGTATAGAAAATTATGTTAATTATGCAGTTGCAAGTCAACCGACTAGTGATACAGCTGAAGAACGGGCCGCTTTGTTCAAGGAAAAATTTATTTCTCGGGTGCAACTACTTAAAATAAAACCTTTGTAAGATTTTTTTCTTTATTTTTTTTATTATTTTTTTTTTAAATCATTTTTTATTTTATAAATATACTATTTAGTGCTTATGGTAATTTGACTGTGAGAGGGCTTCTTGATACAATCAATCAATGTCTAAAAGAATTTGATTTTCCTGACCCGTATTTAACTGTAAGATTTTGTTTTTTATTTTTAAAATAATTAACAATTATAAAAATAATACACATTTCAGCAAAAACAAACAGAAAATGAATATGCATTAAGATGTCTTCAAGAACGATTAGAAGAATTGGATTCTTTAGATTTAAAAGAAAGACAAAAAGAACTAATCATGGGTGTCTTAGCAGGGAATACTTTTGATTGGGGAGCTAAGGAAACTGTAGCTCTAATGAAAACCGGTGAATTTGATTTTAAACAAGCAAGGAACCGAATTCCTGGTAATAATTCATGAATAACAAAAAAATAAATAAAGAAAGTTAAGGTTAGGTTTATTTTGTTTTTGTACTATTTACAGCCAGACCTTGGTTAATTGACAGCCTTGATAATTGGGTTCAAAAAATTTGCAACGAGCCATACAAAAAAATTGCAATTTTCATCGATAATAGTGGTATTGATATAGTTTTGGGGATACTACCATTAGCCAGAGAAATGCTACGTCAAGGCTCTAGAGTAATACTTTGTGCCAACTCTGCTCCTGCTCTTAATGATGTTACTCATTCAGAACTCGTTGTATTGTTACGTCAAGCTGCTGCTATCTGTCCTATTATTTCTAAAGGATTAGATGAAGGCAAATTGAAATCAATGGAGACAGCTCAAGGAGGACCATGTTTAGATCTTAGGTAAGAAATAAATTATAAAGACTGATCTTATAATCATATGGCATATTATTATGTTATACAATGCAATGGCATACTATATAATTATATAAGTAAAGAAATTAAATCTTAAGATTTTATTATTAATATAAATTGTAGTATAAGAGGCTTAATATCATTTAGTTAGTCAAGTAATTGTATTAGTAACTGAATTATGATCTATTTGTTTACGAATAAAACCATATGAATTGATTGTTCTATTTTTCAGTCGATTGGAACGAGAATTGGCAAATGAATTAACTACTGTGGATTTGATTATATTAGAAGGAATGGGTCGAGCTGTACATACCAACATAGATGCAGAATTCGTGTGTGATAGTTTCAAAATGGCCATAATTAAAAACCGTTGGTTAGCTAAACGGCTAGGCGGTGACATGTTTTCAGTAGTGTGCAAATATGAAAGTGTTGACGTTACAAAATAATTTTTAACAAATTAAAAAAAAAAAAAAAAAAAAAATTATATTAATTACTAAGATTACTATATTATTATGATAATCACATGGTATAAGTTACAGTGTTACACATATTGTGGTATTTGGTTAACATTTATTATTATTATTATTTAATATTTTGACAAATGGAATTCTTATAATTTTGTACAATTGTTATGTATTGTAAAGTAAATATTAATTTTATATATTAATTGACATTGCATTCAACTCTATGGGAACTGGCCTATGTGACAAAAGTGCTGATGTTGCCGCTTTCAGTCCCATAGCAACACATTCTTCTTGTGGTTTTCCCTGTAAGACTCCAGATATGTATCCAGCGCACAAACTGAAATACAAAAAAATACAAATATATTTTAAAATAAGATCGTATGTGTCATATTATTGTTATACATTTGTTTTATAAATCAATAAGTATGTAACTTGAATGAATTTTAAAACTTTTTTTTTTTAATGTTTTTATTATTGTTTTACATTTTTAAATAAGTTACCAATTTTCCATGTATTGTTTTATTAAGAATACAAATAAATGTATGTTGTTTAATCAAAGTCTTAAATGCGTTGATTATAATTTACTTGATTTTTATTTGAATGCAACCTAACTCCCTAGCCTTGTTTATCATACAATTATTAAAATATAAAAAAAAAAGAACTGTCAGAATCTTGCCCAATTCTTAAATATAAATTTAGTATGTTAAATGATAAGCTATTATAGTATAATATTTATTTGTTATTTTTAAGAAGCCCAAAATGTATTGACTATAACTTCAAGTCTTTAGGTTAAAGGGTTATTAAAAAATAATTGTAACAATGTTCTCAAGCCAGTTATATTACAATTAATAACTAATAGAAACTCAAATTATAAAACAATATTACTTATAAGTAAATAATACTCAATAATAAATGGTTATCTACTCATATTTTCATGTATGCAAATAAGATAGCAGCATGGTATGCAGATGTCAAATTATAGAGTCTAAAAACGGTATGTTTTCAATCAATTATTATTCAACTCCATAACTCCATAAATTAAATATTTTAATGACCTACATATGACAATATATCTAATGAATAAAATGAATTCATGGTTTGACAGTTAATAGATTAAAAATGTAATTTGTAAAATAATCAAATGTTTGTTGCAAATCCAAAAATCCTTGCTTAACATGATAAATTACCTATTACTCGTTACTAACAAACAATTTATACTTTTTTATATAGATAAATAATTTCTATAACTCCACTCCATTCATATAAATTTAAAATATCTACTCATAGCAAACTCCCAATAACTATTAAATAAAAAATTAACTATAGTTATAGTTCTCTATTAACTTAACATATGTGTTTGTTCGAAATTACATTTATACACCTACATATCAAAAATGATAGTTAAGTTAATAATAATCACGAGTTAATTAAAGCATATTAACATTAAGAACTTAAAGTTAAAAGTTAATGAAAAACGTATTCAATTTGAAGAGTTTAAAATAAATAAAGAGAAAAATATTGCCTAAATTTAGTTAAAAATAGTTAGTTCATTTTTTTTTTTTTATTTCCATTTGGGTCACTGATAGTAATATTAAATTTACCTATAGTGATTGCTATACAAATATACATTTTTTTTTTTTTGAAACAATAACTGAATATTTTATTAAAAATCCTACATTTTACAACAAGCATTTGCAGTGGTCTAGACAATATTATACAGATGAGTAGGTAGCATATTTAATGTAAGTTAAATTGTTTAACATTTATTTATTTATTTTTATTTAAAATAATTGTTTAAAGCGTGATTAAATAATTACCAAGGCATATACGTATCATAAAGGTAATATTGATTATAATCAAAGTATCTAGGTATTACTATTTAAATGAAAAAAAAAAATCTAAGTTATTACCTACAACGGATTGATATACTATAACTACAGACAAGTAGGTATTTAGTAAAATAATTAAGATTATTAGAAAATTATTTTTTTTTTTTAATTATCTACCTAACTAATCGTAAATACATAGACATACATAGTTAATATCTTTACTATAAAAATAGTTATTAAGTACCTACCTACTTATCTATTATAAATGTATATTATATTAATAATAAAATATGATCAGTAGTACTGCCCACGGGCTATACGGCTTTATGAATACACGGTCCAAGATTATCGAGGAACCGAGTGTATTATTAGGATACCTATATACATTTATTTGTCAGACTGCCAAACAATTGAATTTTGCTTTTAATAAATAATAATAATGGGTAATGAAAAAAAATAAAAATAAACGCCAACACGCTGAACTGCGAGGCGGGACTATCCGCTCGCCGGTGAGCACGATCGTGTATTATATTATGAAGGTATATTAGATAGGTACCTATCTACTGTTTCCGCGTGGAAATCGTTGAAAACCCTATTGGATATCCTATCCTCGCGAGCAGTTCTCGCTGTTCTCGCCCACAATGAATAAAGATAATAAAGATATATTGATATTGTCGCACAGAGAACAAACAATAAAATATAAATAGTTATAAATAAATACAGCCACGTATAATATTATATTGTATGCTGGTCATTGCACTTGGGAGGTACCGAAATTTATATATATATATATATACTTAGTCCTGTAAGTAGGTACCTATTTAAAAATACATTTTCTAAGAGTTTTCATAAAATGGTAATAATTGCCAATTGAGGTGGGTAAGCAGTACAACGGTACCTACGTATAGTAAGTTACTCTGCAGGCCTGTGTACAAGATTTCTTCGTATAATGGAAAAAAAAAATAGCATTATAAAAAAATCACAGTAATATAATTCAGTAGAATATAGTTTTCCGATCGTACATTGAACTTCGGAGGTGAAAAAGGCGATGAGGGGGTTGAACCCCTTAAACCTGACACACGAGCCTGGTAAATAGGTATAGGTAGTATAGTGGTACTACCTATCCTGACCGCCTAATAACGATGTCTAACAAATTTAAGGAATATTCTAACAAAATTAGATTTGTCCACGATGGTACGATGCAATAATAATAATATAATGCGACATTTTTTTTCCACATTTACAACGAATTTATTGTGTTTGCGTCGTTCTAACCGATTATTATATTTTCGTTTCACAATCGTATAGAAAAACGCCACATCATCGTGTAATACGTTTTTTTTTTTTAAAAAAAAAAAAAAAGAAAAATCTATCGGGGAACTCTGAAAATGTTGTTAATAACAACAAAAACAATAAAAGGTTAGACAATAATAAAAGGTCGCTAGTCGGGTATATATCGATCTAATCGATGTTAACCAAATATCCCCCCCTCAGCCGCGAGTTGCCATAAAATTGTCATAACTTCATAAGCAATTAAACATACAATTACCAATATGTGTATACTATAAACCGTTAACTGAAAGTTTTGCTAAAACATATTTATTATATAGTGTTATAACCATCGACAATAAATCTATTTAATGAGTAGGTATATATAGTGATTAGTTTATTAATAATTTTTATACTTTCAATGTTATTTTGTGCATAAATATTGTCGATATTATTTATTGAAATACGCGCATTTGGTCGGGAGTTCGATTCACCTTTCCCCTTTTTAAATTGATATTATCCGGGGGGAAAGGGAAACGATAATTTTGCCCTTCATATAACTCCATAAAACAGAGCAGTATGCGGGGATAAACAAAAAATGAATGGTTCATAAGTGTAGGTAACGCTGAAAGTACCAATACCTATCTTGTATATTGCCAATGCAGTTTTGTTTTATCTAATGACAGTTTTTTCAATTTGCGTTCCTGTTTTTTTAAAAAATTAAGTTCTACACCTTCTAATATAATATATTAAATACAGACTATATATATGTAATCAAATAATTTACCTAAAAAATATTAATAATTTATAGTTTGAACTTGTTAAATGATTTTAAGTAGGTACCTAACTTCTTATAAAACACATTTACTTGCACAGGGTATGTCTTACTCGTAGTATTATATTATATGGTCTATTTTATAATAATCATACTCACAACAATACTATTAATATTACTAAATTTACTTCTACAATAAGATCATTGACTAATTTGGGTAATCCACTAATCCATATCCATTCCAAGCTCCTCGCCTTAAACAACCGTACTCGATAGCTATATTATGCCTTTTTCTCATAATATATAAATAAGTAAATATAAAAAAAGTATAATATAATATAATATTAAGTACCTATACGTTAATCTCAAAAATAAACTTCTCTTATTCAAACCAATTTGAATTTATAGATAGTATCTAACTAGGTAGGTATAGAGAAATTGCTAATTTCATGTTTATTAATACAATCAAAATATTTCAATTAAATTACTTTGTTTAATAATTAAAGCCCAAAATCATGTCTCAATTGATAATCTCTATAAATATATCTTTACATCAACAATGCAAAACGTTGCCAAAGCATTCTACAAACGCCTACACTTTAATATCCATAACTATTGCAAGCTCCTGATCTCAGAACTGTCTGTTCCCGATATTTCTGGTAATCCCAGAAGGTGCCTTAAACTAATCTGATGTCGTGACCTATTGATTGACTAACTCTCTTCGCTTTAAAGTTTAAACCACAAAGTTCCATAAGTGAATGACTCATTTATCTAAGCACATAGGTTCCAGAGACATGGTCTCTTAAAATATAGCTAATTTAGTTTAATTATTAATTTTATCGTATCTTATTTTATATAAATCCTAAATCTATTTTTGCTCATTGTAAAAAAACTTCATTTTCAGATTGTACAATCAATAAATTAAAAACAGAACAAAAATATTATTACCTAAATCATTTTGCAGAATACCCCAATGGCTCATTTGTGAAAAAATACATAACACGCACATTTGTAAAGCCAACAAACATTATGTATTTCAAAAAATGAATTGTAAAAAAATCACAATTGTTTTAAACAAATTGTATTTTGTTGAGTATTTGTTCATAAATAGTGTGTGCGATATAGTTGGGTAATAGGAGCGGTTATTTTTAAACTTGAAACCAATAAATACTTCAAACTCTAAAAACGAATCGGATTGCAACTCACTGTTTACCCGAAAAATGTATTCTCGTTTTTCTGCGAAGTTGTTTTAAATTGTACACTGCTGTTACCTGTTACCCATCCCAAAACTAGTTATTTTTTGTATAGTTACAATTTTATTAAATTATTACTATACAATAATGGTCATTCTTCAGGCCAACCCATTTAGTTAGTTTTACATTTTTATTGGTTTACACGTATTGACATATTTTTTAATAGTTCTGTTTTTAATGATTATTAGTGCCTACTACCTAGTGTACCTACATTAGTACACGAATGATTTGATATGTGTTATACACACGATAGTAATACACGAAAAAAAAGTTCTCATAAACTTTTCGTGTTTTAATTACGACGGAATCGGGAATTTGTCGGTTAAACTGTATTTATATTTAAGGTGTACCTATTTATCTAATGTTTGGATTTATATTATATTGATTTAAGTATAGTTCAATATACACAGTGTCGCTTTACTATACGAGACTCAATCATATTTTAGAGTCACTCGTCCCACGAGTAAGGTGTTAGCTTTTCTAGTTGAAAATTAAATACCGAAATCGGACAGTACAACTCGATTTCCGCACATTTTTTCATACGTTAAATTATTAATAATATTATTATGAATTGTACCTATTACTGCACGTTCAATATGTTTCTATCATACTTTTTTCCGACTGTGATACTCACCTGCAGGTTTGCATTACACCTTGTCATGTTGTGTTCTGTACCTATATATTATTATATTATTATTCAACACGAGGGTGTAACAAAATGTTGATAACACGTTTTCAGCTACAAATAATAATAATAATATATTCCACTCTACACGACACGGTATGGAGGGAACCCGGCTTAAGATTATATTTCAGACCACTGCGTCGGCATAAAATATATGTGGCCTCGCGCTATAGTTATCCCGAAATCGATTCCCAATGATGAAAAAATTGTTCTATGGCCGTACGAAATCAAAATAAAAATACGTGCGCGGCATCGTTTTGAAATCGACGTTCGCGGGTACCGATCACGTATTGTTTGCTACCCAGCATTTTTTTTTTTTTTTTTGTACGTTAGGTGTAGTAGGTATACATAAAAATATAAAATATATCTATTAACGACCGCTGGAGGGGCCACATTGACGTATCGTTAGAAATTGTTTTGAATAATTTTCAGATTTTGTTGAGATTTTACGCGGTAGTGAATAATGACTGCACAGACGATCTGTTAATCAACATTTACTTTTTAATGAATAATATTAGGTATTATTATTTTTGAGAATTGTTTTATCGGACCATTATTTTAGATACTCCTACAATACCTGTTTATATCTATTACCTAATACCTATATAATATATTCATAATAATAATGTTAAGAGAATTAAACAATTAATTTGTTATAAACACAAAATTGTTTTAAAACGTTAAAATTAAATACTCGTATACTATGTAAATATTTGTTTTATAAATGTAAGTGTATCTGAGTAATCTGCGTCTCTCATGTATGACTGTATGAGTGCATTTGAGATCCATCAACTGTGACCTATTATAGTTGCGATGACACTGGTTTCATACTAGTTAGAGTATCTATTACTACAGGTTCTGATAATAAAACTAAAAGTTTTAATGTCAGATTTATCGAGAAGTCTATGTCATATACTAATTAGTGAATACTAAATTAATTAATTAATTACATTTTGAAAATAAACTGACTAGGAAATTATTTATTTTTATATATACCTAATATTGAGAACTTAATTATTTTTTTAAGTCCTTTTTTTTTATTAATTAATATTTTTTTAAGACGTTATTAGTTTAAACACTAAACCTAAATAAATATTATAGTATATCAAGCTCCTCTTAGAGTAATTGTTAACAAAAAATGATTCATCATTTTTATTAAATCTAAAACAATAAATAATAATACATAAAAATAACAACAGTGCCTTGAGCAAAGGTAAATAAAATATGAGTGTTCAAAAGGCAACAGCTACTATAATACTAATTATCCAGTCAATTTTTTTTTCTTACTTTACGTTTTTTTTATTATTTAATAAATTATAATATTTATGTTATAAACATAGTTTTAAGAACATACCTACATGATTTTTCAGATTTTGAAGTATTCAAGTATAGGTAGTAGATACCAACTGATTTATAATTTAATTATATTAATTATTATAATTTAAATTTATAACGGAGATAATTTTTTTATTTAAGTTAAATATTATTTATAGCTAGCAGAGCAATAACACTGTTGATAAATAAAAAAAAACCATATAATTCAATAAGATAATAATAATTTATGGATGAAAATTTAATATAAAAAAATATTTTCATTCAATAAAGTACATAATATTACTGAATATAAATAGTACTGTATAGTTTATAATCAATAGTATTACGCTATAATATATTGCGCTGTATACTTGTATCTGTAATGTTAAGAACCTAACTAGTTGTTAAATTAATAATCATTTATAAATGGAAAAACGGTATAATATTGTAATTTCAATACAAATCATCATAATATTAAATATCTTGAATATATTATATGAACGAACGGATATTATTAAAAATCAAAATAAAAGTAACTATGAATTAATTTATAACAAACAGTGATTATTAAATATAACACGTCCACACGTTAACATTTTTATGATAATTTTAATTTACGCCAAAAGTCGTTTATTAACGTAACATGATATTTTGTACACATATTTTAATTGTATAAACTATAATAAATTATATTCAGCATACAACGGGTACAAGCTATATGTTATACGTAATGGTCTAAAAATAATTAATTTCCCGGTTTAGAGTTATGTTACTTTTTAAACAATTGCCAGAGGATTAAGGAATAGCTTGGCGTTTTTGTAAAAAAAAAAATAAACTAAACAAAACAAAACAGAAATGAATGTGCTGCAGTGCAATGTGTTTCAGTCGGTATTTGCCTCCGAACTGTACCGAAGAACAGATGACTTTTCCAAAATCTTTAATATTATACAATATACATATTGTGTAAAAAGGCAACAATATGGAGGCTATTATACTAAACAAAACTAAAACCTATATAATTCGGGAGTATCGTCGCAAACGAACGAAAAACAACAAAATATGCGTAGACATCGCCATAAATCTAACGGATGCGATGTACGAAATTGTAAACGAAACATTTAGTTCGAAGTTTAGTGAGGCGTCGCTTCACTTGCCAAAATCTATGGCGCCAAATACGCTGCACACGGCCCACCCTATTCCCAAGTGTGTTGACTGACAGTGTAATTTTAAAGGGTGGACTATTTTCTACAGCGACTTAAAGATCTAATGTAATACGCGGGGTAATAACCTTACTGCACAATGTGTAATACGACAATGAATATTATCGTAGATAGAATAATAATATTATATAGATGATCGTAATTATCAGAATGCAGAAGAAAATAACAAATGAGTTTTTAAATTATATATCCCGTCCCGTGGACCGTGATAATCGAAAGTTTATTTCATTATAGTTTTCCGAGTTCGAATCATATGTGTATATGTATGTCCTCCACGTATATAGATTAAAGATACTCGGTGAAATGAGAAAAAAATAATTTTTGAAAAAGTCAACTTCTATATAACATATATAGCTTTATACGAACGAATAAATGTCACCAGCACTGGAATACTGGATTTTCTGAGCTTAAGTATACTATTAAATCAGAAAATACTTATTATTAAAAACAATTACAATTTATATTAGAATGTATATATATAAAAAAAAAAAACGCTGTTGTGAATGCTCCGATGCGTATAGTCGTTTGGTTGATATCTGAACAGTAGATTGACAGATATTTTTTTAAACCTTTACCGAATGGGCTTACTTTAAGAAGGTAGATAACAACAAGAAAAAAACATCCGAAGACAAAAGTTCAACATTCTCGTAGTTGGATCAAGAGAACAACGAGGAAAATATGCTTGCAATATTTGTCCGAGTTAAAATTGTGAATTTATATTTTATAACCAAACGATGGTTTTGAAGAATGAAATGTATTCCGGAAGGCCAAAATCTATAGCTATAAAGGACTAATTTTTGAATTTTCCAAAATTTTTGTTCAGCAGAAAATTAAGTCTTTTCAATTATTTTTTTTTTTTTTTTTAAGTTGTATAGGTACAACGCATAATAATAATTCTATAACATCCACATATTATCATTATACAGCTCTCAGTCAGCACGAACGTTCGTCTTGTATATAATGTGCAGAGACCCCCCCCCCCCCCCAAAAAAAAAAAAAACATTTCAAATTTCTTATCAGAATGAAATTAATTCAACAGTGATTTTAAACGAAATAAAAAATTTAACAATATTTTACTTGTCGGAGTAATACAACTATACCGTATGGGTCTAGTACGGCGTGACGCGCGTATAACGCGTCTACTCGATAGTTGATCGATCGTCTCGGAACGCTTTCTCGGCGACGTTTTCGATTCGGCAATATGACGTAATACCATAACGATGTCTATATAGTTTCAAACAAGTAATATAACACATCAATAGTCAACAATATTGTATTCGCCATATTATTATTATACACTGTACAACACCTGCAGCATGGGCTGTATATGTGCAAATAAAATCATATTATTGTTTCTGTCGAAACCATAAAATAATGATTGATAGATAACATAATATACTATATTATTATTGTGATCGTAAAGTGCGAGTATCTATATAATAATTCACTTAACGTCTACATTATCCGATATTATTACCCGTAATACGTGATGATTATTTAATATACGTTGATTCGCGATATAAGTTTATATGGTAATAATATTAATGATGGGTACTATATAACCTATACTGCAGAGATAGAGAGAGAGCATAATATTCCACGTGTACGTTTTCGCCATCATTTTAACCTCAAGTTATACATTCATTCAATTTTATTTTCAGAACTGTAAGTACCTACCTACGTTTTAAGACCATATTTTCTCATGGTAAGTACTTACATTTTTTCGTGTCGTTTGGGAAGTGTTCTACGACGATACAAGTTTTTTAGACCGTCTAATTTTAATAAATAACTAAATAAGAGCCTCTACACTTTTTACTACAAATTGGTGAATAAGTTAAACGTAAATATAATATTATTTACTCAAACAATTATTTTATATACATTTTTTAAATCATAAAATCCTAATAGATCATCACGGTTTTTGTATTTTCTAAATTAATTACCATGAATTATTATACTTACTTAAATATAATAAATAATAATAACTCAGAAACTATAAGTATTTAAATTAATTGTATCAGTGTAATAACAAGACAGTTCCAACTGCGAGAAATATTCTAAAGAGCTTCGAAGCTGTCTATAGGCAATTACACACAAAACTAGACAACTTGTTTTGCATAGTAGATTGGAAATAGTAATAATCGAAGCTATCTAGTTGTTAACCATCTTATTTTTATTAGAAAATATCAAAATATTATAACCGAAAAAATAAGTTTAAAAATGAAGCTGTCTTGTATACACGTTGACGATACTTTGCATTAATGTTTTTATAATTTGACATAAGATAATATAATTATTTACTTAACAATTAAGTGCAAAAAAGCGCTTTTGGTTAAAAAAAGGATGTTTGTTTTATGACAGAACATTAATTTGAATTTTCCAAAGTCATAAGAAATCTAACCATTTAAAGTTATAATATTAATTTAAAAACTCCAATAGACCAGAGTTCAAATTAACACGTAGTTTTAAAAAGAATGTGATAAATAATTATGCTTAGTTAATCACCCGTTAAGGAGACCAGCGTCAAATATATTGTATTATTGTCTCCAGTATCGCTGTATATAACTATATTATAAATCGTATAACAATATAACACGTCATAATTTCTGAGCTTCCGAGTCTCTGCAGCACTTCCACAGTCCCGCGAGTCCAACCACAGTTTATAAACATAATTTAATATTTAATTATTCATAAAAGAAAAAAAACCATTTACTAACAAAAAAAAACGTATACCTTGAACATTATTATTGAAAACGTTTGTTGTCGATACTCTATTTCTTCTTCCTAATTTTCTTTTACAAATTGTTGCAGATGCTGTAGGCACGGGGTCGCATATTATATTGTCCCGTGCACCTAGTTATTATAATAATATACGTTCAAATATTTTTCCATCTCCGACGTCTCGTCACATTTGTGACAATAGAAATAGAGAAAAATAAATTATACAGTTTTTAAAATTAAAAAGGAAAAAAAAACGGTCGTTGATGATTTCTCTGGCACGTCATAAATCAAACGTCTGCCGGTTACAACTTTCCGCACGCAACTAATCGATAAACGTTGGTATACAGTAATCCCGAGCACTAAAATGTTCATCACGATAATGGATTTTATATGCACAGCGGTTCTAAAAGTTTCAGTTTAATCTTTCAGAATTTATCGCGCAAAGATATTATTTAAAACCAATGAATAACAGCCGTTACACCGAAAACATAAAAAATTCGTCCGCAGAACGCCTCCAGTACACGCATATGGCATATACTATACCGCATACAAAATACAAATATATAATTATTTACATTAGACATAGACGGAGTAGGGTTTTTGAATAATATGTTTCGAACACATTCCTGAAAAGCGGCGTTTTTCAGTATAGCGACTAGCGTGCACCCATACATACATATTATATTACACGAAAATCTATTATACCTACACGAAAAGCGTACATGACGGTAGTCTATTTAATGTTATACTACCTGTATAATAGCTATGTAATATATTAGAATTTGATATATCAAGCACATAGTACGAAAGTATATAGTATTGAAGAGACCGTGTCATACATCGTGTGTGACTAAATTTCCAACACTGAGCGGGATCGCTGGGCTTTTGAGTTTTCTAAATTTTCCAATTTAAACGGTCCAACATTCATCGAAATTCAAAACAAACAAATTTTATTGTAAATTAAAAATGAAACAAATGTGTTTTATTTTATTTCTACGATAAAAAATAAATAACGATAAGTATATTATATTAGAATTAATTGTATTATCTATACAGTCCATTATTGGTTGTACAATTGACACCAATTATAATTGAGGAGGAATTTCTCTCCTGGAGCGTGTTAAATGTCGAATTGATCAAAAATCAAAGTGTTAATTCTTTCAATTACATTTTTATATCGATAAAATAGTTATTATTAAGTTTATGTGTGGTAATTATTATAGCAACGTATTTTATTAGTCTTATGTTTTTGGGCTACACGAGTATATTATGATAACTAAAATCTATATTATTTTTTTTATTACAATAATAATAGATATTCTGTAGTTCTTGGACCCGCCTTGTTGCGCCACTGCCATCATTATTCAATAATCATCAATCATAATTATACTATTTATAAATGATGTATATTATGTATAATATGTCTTATGAAAAGTGTTATTCAAATGTTATTTTTTCATTAAATATTAATACAGTACTAAAGTGAAATTAATTTAAGTGTTTCATAATTTTTATCCAATAAGTAATGGTAATTAATTTTTTTAGAAAGTTAAGACCTTTTTTGGACATTGAAATTATGGTATGCAGGTATATGCTAATAATAATGAAAACGATGGCCGATGATAAATCATTTTGGTGACATTAAATTACATAATATGATTATGGCGTTAATAATAAAATTGTCGATTTTGTAGAAAAACGTTCATAATATGCTCGCGTAATATACCTACTCCGTTCGATCGATGAACCTCCATGAGCTACGTAGGTACCTATCTACCCTCGGCCAATTAAAATACGTCGTCATAACGCAATATACATTTTTTCCGGCTTATTAGCGTCGAAAATCTACATACACGCCGTGTGTGTAAAATTGTACAACAATCAACTATTTTTTTATTTTATTAAGCACAATAATAAGAATATTATAAAGATAGAAGAAATAGAATAAAATATATTATTCTTTAGTATAAAAAAGAAGGATCGGTTGGTACCAATCAGTATTTCGTGTATTTTTTGTTAAAATATCGTATGATCGTATACGTTGTGATTTTTAATCTATATTATACGGTTTTTACTTCGACAGAGATCCGATAATGATATTATAATATTGCGAAAACGAGACCGATTTGATATACTAATTAAACCGTTTTTCACGCCCTACTACCCCGTTCACCCTTCACAACAACAATAGATACACAACATTGTTATTTAGTATACGCACAGGCGCGCGTTTGCGCGTCTCGTCGAGCTCAGAAGGCCGCAGAAAACTAAAATAATAATAAGAAGTCCTATTATTACGTCGGTTATTTATAAATCATTGTTGTTATTATTACACACGCGCGTATATGATATATACTCACAAGGGTTAACCTTAACATTATATTATAATAACGCCATGCTACTGCATAGAATGAGATCTAATTTGATCATTCCGCTAATTGGGGGTTTGAAACATATCCAGCGAAACACAAGGCGATAACGCGAGCGTCTCTCTTCCGCGGGTAAATTTCAAAACCGCTACACCGAGAGCACGCACGCGAAATATCTATGTACATTATTTTGTTATAATGTGAGCGGAATAATATTTTAGCTCTGAAAACGCATACATTTCAGTGATACGGCGGCGATATAATTTAAGTTAATTGGCTATCGCTCATACCTGCACACAAAACACGCATATAGGTATAACATACGCATCGTAATAATATTATATAACATCCATCTCAGAGTATGTTATATATTGCCCAGAATAATTTATTTATCATTTCTATATAGGTACGTATATTTTCAGTTAACGTTAGAAAATATTTATAGACAAATGTGTATATTACTTATGCGCCCCCAAATCTTTTATGCAGTAACACTCGCCGTTTTGAAAAGAATTCGCTTCTTTTGGAAAATATATCAATACATCACACGCAGAATCGTTTAATCGTGTCATCCTTAATCCTTAATAATATGTTATTATTAGGGCTCGGATTTTAAAACATAGTAAGTAACAAAAAAAGCACGCACTATTGTTTTAAAAATACAGCAAAAAAGAAGCATATTTATTTAAAAAAAAAAATTATGACCAAAAATTAACATGAACTGGTTAAAAAACGAATAAAAAAATGTGTAAAATTAATTTAAATAAAAAAAATAATTATTTACCATGTATTTCCCTAGATTTGCAGTAGTTAAATTGACTCTATTCTCCGACAGAATATTTAAATACATAGAAAACGAACTCTGTACATCCACTGAAGTGATCGGTGCATACTTTATACCAGAAGATTCAAATTACAACATTAAATCTTAAATTTTGAAACGATCAATATCGATGTTATAGGCATGCTGGCCGTACCTAACCTGGCCGTATTTTTTTATAGGTACCGAGGGCTACAATATGTAAATCGATAATCTATACTTTTAATATTATATTTAATAAACAAGCTGATAACAAAAACGATAATAATCTAATATCCGCATTCTGGGTTTTTACATTAATTATTAATTATTTTTATTTTATTACAATAGCATAATAAATACATAAAAAATACACAACTGGATTAATTTAAAAAAAAAGTATTTACATAAAAAAAAAATTGGTTAATTTGGAATCAAAATGACGTGGAACGAATTTATATGTACAAAAATTAGATTTCTATCCCATGTATAAAAAAGAAGCATAATTATATGCTTTAAAATCCGAGTCCTATAATAGTTATTATTATTGTTATTTCAAAAAATGCATGAACAAAAAATGTCAACATGTCGAATATTGAACTATTATGGCTTTTAACAATTATTATAATACTTACAAAATATTATATAAGCATTTTAAAGTTTACACAATAGGTACCATGCCCTGAAATTTCGATCGGTGATTCTGCACCTACGGATAGCTGCAGAACGTGCCTGTACATAAAATATTGTAAGCTGTAACCGTACAAACTTTTCGAAATCGCTCAGGCGGCAGCACCGAGACGTATTATATGTGAGGTTATTATTTATACATATAGACCAGGAGTGCTCAAACTTTTTTTTTTTGATAAACGTGTACCGGAAAACATTATTCCTTCTGAGATTTACGTGAGTTTATTTTCTATAGACTGCAGAAAACGGGTCCATTCGATCGGAACACTGTCCATTAAACACATTACGGACGAGTAATAATACTATAATGTAAACGGGTAATATATGGGTAGGTAGGTACCTACCTGATATCGACGTGTCAGTATAATAATAGAAACATCACCGTTGAGTGCAATAATACTGCGGTTTTATCAATAAAGGCGTTGAGAAACCACCGGGAACCGACAATGATGAAATCATCAGCGGACGACCGTTGTTTGACCACCCCTGGACGGTGACTGTTCGTACGCAGTCGGTAACATAATTTTACGAGTCAAATAAAATCATTTTGCGAAACTCGGTAGGATTTTTTTTTTTAATAAACAATCCGCATAATACGATATATCCCGCAAACGGTTTTATATTATCACGTCTGAAAATCTGAAAGCCACGCGTTTATATATAATATGCATATATACCTACATAGATATACCTGTACAGGGAAGCTCGCAGTAAATCTCGTCTTTATAATACATTCAAATCACATTACTGTGTTTACGAGATTTAACTCGTTTTAGTGTGCGCGCTGGCAGCGAAGAACGTAATTTCGATTTTCATTTTTCATTTTTTTTTTCTCTTTACTTTGCATAATGTCGAAATATAATATAATATTACGCGTAGCACACACACACACACACACACACACACACACACACACACACACACACACACACACACACACACACACACACACACATACACACACCAGCATAGAACATATTATATATAGAGAGAGAATTAGTATGGACTATAATATTCCGGTATTGCACGTCGTCTCCCGTTTCGTTTAAAAAATAATTCAATAGTCTGCCGCCCCGTTATCCCGAAATCGTTTCCCCGTGGCAACCGCGAAGATATATATATATATTAATAATTTGTAATACGGTTCAAATACCAATTTATTTTGAAAACGAACTATTGTTTTTCTCGTATTAAGACGGATCTTTTGACTGATGACACAGCCGTACAGTCGGCAAGTCACTTCACCGCCGCGCTACTGCAACGGCCGCACGTGCCGTTTAATTACTATTACACAACAGTATACAACAGAAACGTATTATTATTATACATTGGTGCGAGAAAACTTTTTTCGTTTCGGTATATTACACGCGCCACATGATGACCTATCGCGAGTAACTTTCCGACGCGAAGAAAATTATTAATCCCAGTAGGTAGGTAGATGTTTTTTTTTCCCAGTCTACCGACATTAACGTTTACACCATTAAGCTCTTAAACTAAACTAAAAAAAAAAAATAATAATAATAATAAAAGATCGGTAGGACGAGAGAAATACAATGAAAACCATCGAATCGAATTTCGATGTATTTTTTTTTTTGTTTTCAAACAATACCTGTATATAGGGTTGTAACCTAAATACAGTTCCACCGCGCCCCGCAAATGTATATTAGTATAAATCTTATAACGCTAATGCCCCGTCCACGGCGCGCAGCAATGAACACCGCACTGCAGCAGGGTGAAAACTTGAAACAGTATTGGGCATTTGCAAAGGTAGGTATATAATATATATATATATATATTATTGTATTGTGTATATAGAATCTCGCTTTCGGGACACTGTATGCGACCCTTTGGCCGAAGTCAACCGCTTCACCGTTCGGACTGTGCGTGTATGAGGGGGAAAGCTAGACAACCCCCCGAGCGCAATCGATTATATCGGCGGAGTTAAAGGCTCGTATATACGGCTTCGTAGAGTGAGTATACCAAATACGAATACTCGCGTAGGTATATATATACAACCGGAATACCGCGAACGACGATTACGACGACGACAACGATTGCTATGAGGTAAAAACAATTCACGATAAATATAAAAACGTCACACGCGCACTAACTCAACTTTCACACACACGCACACACATACGTCTTAAGCCACCGTGGTCTTCTCTCACGCGTAAAATCATTCGACTAAAAGTTATTAAGGTTCCCATTCTCTTCGTGCGACCCCGTTCGGCAGACGTGTTCCAACGCGCTCGAAAACACATTTTCGTCGTACATAACCTGCACTCGAAACGTTGCTTTTCACGTTTTCCACGTGTGTATTATTATTTATTAATGTGCGAGTGTGTGTCTCCCTTTTTCCACGGCCGTCGACGGAGGCAGCAGGCACGCGGCGACGTGTTTCTTTTTGCGTTCTCATGCAAACGCCAAAATAAGAGCGCAAACAAAAACATAAATATATATTATGGAAAACACAACAGAGTATTATATGCGCATTTTCTGACGTTTATATCATGATATTTTTCCATTCCCTCACGGTCATCGCGTATTCAGATTCCGAGTTGAGCGGTATAGGCCTATATATATATATATATATATCGGTATTATAACTGCGTTGTTCACTTTATACGAGACAGCTAGTGCTTTTAAAGTTTCGTGTCAATACCACGCGGCTTGTATCGGAAACCAAATATTTCCACAGCGCGTTCGAAGAAATCGGAAAAACCCAGATATGGATCGTTGTTACTATGTATTGCGATCGCGAGTGACACGTTTAAATAAAAAAAATAATAACACCCTTAGACGGCAGTCAAACTACGGCCGTATATACTCTTATACTCGAGGTAAAAGTGCGAACGGATATGTGAGATAAGACTATAATGTCCGACACATTATAGGAATCTGCCGATGGACAGTTTTTCAATTATATAGGTGTGCACTGAAGGAAATATTCTTGAAATGGACAGATATATTATAAACAAATATAAAAACAAACAAGGAACGCCTGTATACTGTATTATGACATGACGAGTCGATAACGTATCGACATTCGACCCGAAAAAAATTCTACACACATAATATTATTGTGACCTCGACCCTGAACTGTGTTTACTTACGTTACTGTCTACACACCAAAATATCAGTAATTAAATTTTTCAGTGTAACAAAATGAAATTATTAATAATTAAGTAGTAGCGGGTGATATAAAATAATGTTATTATTCATGAATTATGATCAACATAATGTATTTGCATAAGAACTACATTTTTATTTTTAATATTTATACTTAATATTTTTCTAAATCATTAAAATAATTTTTAGAGTTTAGTAAATATTGAATTGGGCAAGTGTAAAATAAAATCTGGTAAAAGTAATAAAATGGTAACTTTGGTTATTTTTATAAATTAGTACCTAATAATTTTAAAGAAGAAATTGAGAAATTCGATTTAATCTGCAAGCAACAAAAATGAATCTCGAAATTACATAAATTATTCCATCCGAAAAAATGATTTTGATCGAAGATTGACTATCATAATATATTTATAATGCTATTAAAATAATTTATTTTACTATTGGTAATATAATAGATTGACGTAATTTTTGCTGAAAGCGTTGCATTTGAAAATGTGATTGTGTATTTATAATATTATAATAATGTGTATTAAAAGTTTCATGTACACTCAAATAGTATTTTTAAATTACATAAAATTAACTAAAATTGTTCAAATATTAAATATTAATAAAATAAAATTGTTTTTATGATTTTTTGGTTATAGTATAAACTTTTATTTGAAGAAACCTAGTATTAAATTTTTAAGCTTTTGACTAACGAACATTTTATTTATCAACATTTGTAGAAAAAAAGTTGAAAATTTAAATTGCTACTAACTAATGAATAAGAATCAAAATATATTTATACATTTTATTTATATTTATTTTCACCTATTAATTTCTACTACTTGTTATTTATATTTTAATTTTTTAACGGACTATAATATTGTCCAAGAAAAAAAAACATTTTTTCATATATTTTTTAATCGACTATTTTACTATTTAAATTTTCATAATCACGTATATTTTCTAATTTTTTTATGAAATCTTATTTTTAACTTTGTAAACTCCTATACACTGAGAGTTCTTTAAAACTTGGCAAACAACTTTTTGAAAGTGTTGCATATTGAAAAGAAATCAGCCGATTTCGATCCGAGGAGATTTAAACTAAATAGAATGATTAAAAAACAATATGATTATAGGAATATAATATTATTATGGTATAATATTTATTGAAGTTTTTTTTTAGTAAATACCACTGAATTGCAATTGAATGAAAATGAAAGAAATAATTTACGATTTTAAACGATTTTTGAAAATACAACCTATAATAACAACAAGTTACTTGTAAAAAAAAAAAACTACTCTAGAGAATATAATTTGAAATAACGAATTTGAGATCCTGCCATTGTTTAAAACTAAAAAGCTCTCAGACCAAGAATACACGAAGATAACAATAATCATTATATTATTATACGTATGGATTACAATTTATAATATTATGTAGTTAGCTTTAAGTTATACATCGATTTATAATACCTATCCTACACCAAGCGAAATTATAAATAACTTTATGAATATTAGCTGCCATGAATACTTATTGGAAGAGTTTCTTTTAAATCGATCGTTTAAAGTTCAGATGAGCTGAATGTATAGCGACTATTATAACTTTTCCAAGAGACTCCATGAAATTATACACTTTTTATCAAAACATTCTAAACTTTAAATTTCCCAATAACCATATAGATAAAAAAAACATTTTAAAACATTTTTAATATTTGAAACACCCAATTTATTACATATTAACATTTTTAGAAAAGTATTTGTCATTAAAATAAAATAATAAACCTTAAAAAAAGTAATCAGATTTTTGATATAAAAATATAGAGTTACAAAACTATCATTTTGTAGTTTGTAATTGTGTATATTACTGTCAAATCTAAGAAAATATTTTGCGTCATCGATGTACATACAAGATTAAGGGGCAAAGAGCTAGTAAATAACATAATATAATATAGTTTTAGCTCAAATCACGCTGAAATAATATCACTATAGTATTACTCGAATTTTCACTCACGTCTTCGCCTACGCTGTACACGGTATTGAAGTATTTACGCAAATTAATTCGAAAAGTTTTAACTATTTCGTAAGATATAGTTATTTTCAAATTAATTTTCGCTTAATACTTTTTTTAGACTAGTTACTACCTAATTTAAATTTTACTTAGCATATTATTTTGCATATTTTACCGATGAAAAGTGCATATTTTGTACATGTAATGGTATCTAGTTATTTGAGTATTCATTATTCATCATATACCAAGCGTTATGTACATATGTTTAGTAACGAGAGTACGAGACAATATTATATTATTTCTAAACGTTTCATTTTTTATCATAAAATATAATAATAATATACTCATCATAGCACGTCCGCCCAAGTGCCCAACGTAAATTGCTTTCACATACTACAGGTTTGATATTTTATTGTATACTTAAGCACTTATTTTTGATTACCTTTTTATCACACATAATACATTAGATAATATTCATATATTGTAATATATTTATAAGACGTAATACGTACTCGATTTCTCAGAGTTAGGTATATTGGGAAAAAAATATTACATTATATTATAATTAATGCTGCAGCTATTATAGCCTGTAAAAAAAAATAATTTTTTAGCTATTTTTTAGGTATTATAATTTTTATTTTTAAATGGTTACGATCATTTTTAATTTCATACCTTAAAGTAAAACACTTTTTTCATTTTTGTAAGTATAACTAAATAACTTTAAACAAATAGGTATAGTTAATAATTAATAACAATTAGAGGTTTGGATAAGATGAGAATAGTATAATAGGGAATAATACCCCGAACATTGTCCAACCGTTGTTCAATATTTCAAATGCTTATAAAAAATAAGGTTTAATACACGATATTTTTACATAAAAAATGTCCATAAAAAATATCATAGCAAATAGTTACATTAAATATTATTTTAATAAAAAACGAATTGTAGTATTTATACTCGATTTATCTCTATAAAGTTTGTAATTAATTATTTTGTATTGTATAAAAACAGAACGATAAAATAATTAGTGTTTACGCTGAATTTTTCCGTTCCCGTAAATAACAATATTAATATGATATAATTTGTACATTGACCTAACCCATCTCGTTATGAACTCTTTAATTTATGTATCTGCGATTGTACATTTAAAATATTTTAATTACTATTCAAGATATAGATGAGTACTACTCATTCGAGGTGAATCGTTTTTAATAATCTATAATCGTACATTATATGCAAATATTATGTATATTATCAGTTTTTAGCTTTATTGTACTGTTAAAACGAACAAATAAGAATGCGTCCCAAACTTTAACGTGTCCCTTAGTGTTGTTATACCTACTGCAATTTATACTACCTATTATTGTTAAGTCACAAAAGACAAAGATAATTTTCAAAAAATTCGGTGCATAAACTTTCGAGGTTTATGTTCAATTATACATATTATATTCCTGCAGATGTTTAAATTTCGTATAGATACTTGCATTACTCTCAGAGGTAAATTCGAAATTTTTCTTAAAATCTGATTTTAATAGGGTTTAAATTAAACATATCATATTATATATATTCCATATATTGGATGATTTTTTTATCAAACAATACTCATTGTTTAAAATTCTATTAACGTTTCTGAAATTACGTTTTTTGCATAATTTCCAGTGATAAAACAATTTTTTTAAACGATAAAGAATATTTAAAAATATTGATTTATTTTAACTGAAATTTATGTAAAAAAAAAATATTTTCAAAAATGTTAAGTAATAGATTTTGAAATAATGAGTGTTGTTCGATGAAAGAACCACGCTGTGTAAAAAAAAAAATGTATATTTATGACAGGTTGAAAACGACGATAGTGCCGATAATACCGATAATAGTATATTTTAAATTATTAATTTAATGTATTGCAGTAATGGTATCGAGTGGGTGTCTTTTAATGAAATGACAGTGCAATGGGCTTTTTTCATGTACATACCTAATTTAAGATTTGGTTTAATTTAAATTTACTTGTTTAATTTTTAATTTCTCAGTTTAAACATCTGTAATTGTAAATGAATAATATTGTATGAAAAAAATACGAAATGAGTATGGTAATTTTTTTAGTTGTTTTTATATATAACCAATATTGCAAAAATAAAATTATCAATGAAACTTTTGCATTTTAAGTAAGGTAACATATTATTGAAAATCACTATACAATATAGGTATCATTAAGATTTCATATATATATATATATATATATATTATGAACATATATTTTAGAAGTGTAAAAAATTACCGAGTCATAAACTGAATGGTGAGATGAGGAGGGGGGTAAACTACTTCTTGCCACTTTGATAGAAAGCAGAGACGGGCGGCTGTATCGATACGTCTTAACGTAATTAGACACGAATTGATTGCGAGGGCGTAGGGGGGGAAGGACTCGTGCAAAAATCGTTAGACAAAAAGTTCTTTGACGATATTATTATCGCGTGATGTTGATATCCTGTACCATCCGAGTTGATGGGTTATCTGTGCATTATATCGTATGACGTAAGTATACATAATATTATAATATATGCGTACTGTATACCGCCGACTCGGTTTCGATCGCGACGACGACGTTTACTGCCTCTGAACAACTATAAGGCACTTGCGTGTCCTCCTACGTATAATACTATTATCTATACAGAGTAGTGCGCAACGTCGTAATGAGTAACTGACGGATGGCCAAAGCTAATGCGATGCGAAACTTTCGGAGACAGTAACGTGTGTCGCGTGTCGCGAGCGCCTATTATTATTCCGTGCTTGTAAGACGATAATAATAATAATAATAATAATAATGATAATATCATAATGCATTGCAATACGCTACACTTATACTCCGCGAACGGGTTACAAGAGATATACTATTAGGTATGTATGACGACAACATTTTAAATTAATTTCATCCCGCTTGCTCATTGCCCGTGAAATCATCTCGTCTACGGTTATTTTATTTAAATTCAATTTCGCCCAATAATAATAAAAAAATAAAATATATTACCCGAATATTATCGTGGGCACCGACCGACCGACCGACCGACTTATTATTATTTTACATTACACATGAATTCCTTTTTCTTTTCTTTTTTTTTTTTTGAAATTTATTTATGAGGGTTACTACGAGTTTAAGATAATGAACAATATCGATCGTAAATATTATTTTATTACAACGTTTAAAAACGTCTTAAACCTTTATTAACTTTGTTCGTATAACATCTCTACGCAGCTTATAATATTTGGTTTATTCGTATTGGCCGAATGGCGAAGATAGTAATACTACATTTATTGAACAAAATAATGGTTTTCATTCAGTATAGCTCTAATTATTGGACATCGAAAAAGTCATTTATAAAATTGTTATTAAACTATAATATAATTTAGGTATGTAGTTCTTATATAAATAAAATATAATGATTCCATATGGATGGGTACATTTTTAATTTTTTAACTTGCAAAATCATATTTGCATTATATACTAAATAATAATATATCTGTAAATACATGGAAGAAAAGTCGATGTGGCCAAATTATAAGTATTTAGATATAGATAAATCCCGAAAAAAAAATGTATTAATAATTTGAATGAAATTATCTATTTAAATTTATTTAACAAACTCGTACATTGTACGTCATAATAATATACAATACTGGAGCTGTTAAATTTTAATCGCTATTGTGTCGTATTATATCGCTAAGTCGTCTTAGAAATATATGTATTTAAAGCGTATACACTTGTAAGCTTGTATAGTTTTATTGTGGCGCGTGACGAAAAGTTATTTAAAACACTATATTTTCGTTATTGAAAAACGTTGTGCTGATATTACGAATTTATAATGGTGCAATAGTTGGCGGCATGTTCGGATTGGATATTTTTAAAAACGTTGTTTTGGAATAAGCAAATATTGAAAGAAAAAAAAGAAAAAAACCATCTCGAAAATATATCGATCGAACGTCGGTGAATTTAATTTTTGAATGATCGAATCCCGAAGGAATGACACGGTGGTTTATTTGCGGACTCGACTCTAAAAATAATACGCGGTTGACAAACGACGCGCAGAGCACGCGTGCTGCAGCGGACCGATGGACGTTTAGATTAATTATTATTTTACATTTCTCGGGCCAATATAATACCTAGCTAGTTTTAAGCGCACGACAAACGTCACATTGCAGTTACATACGGCGATGATGTCGGTCGTGTAATAGACACATATAGTTATATTATTATCACCCATTTCCGCTAGATGAGAAGAACGCGCGCGGTTTGAGAACGACTTCCGATGAAAATTCGCCACAGACGATGCACAATATATGTTTACAAATGATAATACATTCGTCCGTAAGATAAATAAAACAATATATTGTATAATATGTGCTCACAACTTGTGTCTAAAACCCACTGATATTTAAAGACGCACAGCGTCATTGCCGCCCTTCATCAATACACAATTTATATTTATCTACTACCTATTATACTGTGTTACTGTGAGCGAGTATTTGTCTGAATATAAGTAGTCGGCCGAAACGAATGCAATATATTATTTGAATGATCAATGATATATATTATGTATTATTATATATTCGTTATTTTCGTTTGCGAGAAAAAAAAACGTTTCAGCGTCATAATGATTTACAACGTTGCTATATGTACAGCAGCATGTAGATAGGTATATAGATATCGGTAGATACGACTTACGAGGTGATGTTTCGTTATGTATAGTATTGTACAGAATAATTTTGAATTCTCTTTGAATTTTACGCATGCAGTTTAATAGTTCTATCCTCTCCACCAAAAATTATATGAAATACAGTTTTTTTGAATTTATTGTTGACCTAATAAAACTATATTATACAAAACTTAGGTAGGATGTATCCTGTTATGTATATCTATATTACCTTATGAGGAGATATATGAATATAATTTAAACAGAAATTCAAACCGAAAAAAAATTGTTTTCGTCTATTATATTATTACGATGTTGTTTCAATATGCGATAAATTATATTAAATGATTTTGTAATATATCTTCATCAGTTTAAGTAATTTAATAGAATCAAAATTTAAATTTTGTTTTTCCTTTGAATTTAATTTTCATAACGAAACTCTTGAGTTTTAATTAATGAATATTTCGCAAACATCTCATTTTTTTAACGCCTATAATTACATTTCTAAGACATTTTTTAAAAAAATTGCATTTTTAGTTCTATGATAAGCATCCATATACCTATAGCTAAGATAAGAATATACGTCATCATAGCATGTAACTATAATTAGATTTTAACTTCTTAAAATAAAATTGTAATATTTTTACCTATTTTAATAATATTTTGTATACATTCTAAATACCTTATTTAATAATAATAAAATTTGATGTAACATATTTTTTTATAAACATAATATTATATTGGCGATCAATACTAATAAAAATAACTAAAATGAATCATTTATGATCTAAGAAACAAAAATGTTGCCAAAAGTCTGTTTTTATTTATATACATTATTTGGGAATTTTAATATATTGCTATAATATATTTTTAAGAGTAGCCTTACATACTCACTTTTCAAAAAATATACTAATGTGTTAATTAAAACTTGGTTTTGAAAAATTGCACTTAGGTAAGAGAAAATCGTAGAAAAACAAAATTACACGCGTATACAATCATTAGGTATCCTGTGAAATTAAACTCATTACTCTTTTCATTTGCAGGGTACCTACAACAATTTGTAAGTAATAGTACAAAATAAACTTGGCTTTTTCACAAACTCTATTGATAAATTTATGTAATATTGAGTGGTAGATATAATCTATAACGGAATCACATGAAAATATTTTTAAAAAAAAATGCCAGCAGGGTACTTATATAAATTTTTTAAATAGTAAGTTCAATATTAATTATATACTCTAACCGTGTATATACCATTAATAATGTATCTGGACAGTTATATAGTATATTATAATACTGGTCTTTCTCTCACTCTTTATTCTAAAAATAAAACTGATCTCATTATGTCGGATATATTAAGTGAATAATTGAATAAGATAAAAACAATTTATCATATTCACTTTGTTAAACTGAATTTACCAATCATAATCATAATTATAATTCTACTTAATCAACTATTTTTTAACTCAAATTCTTAATCTTCTCAATATACGTTTTAATTTTTATTGATAAAATAAAAATATAATGTTCATAGGTGTAAACTGTGATATATGTATTGCTAATAAACAAAATTAATCAAAAGTGAAAATTTTTAAGTCCGAAAATCATCAAAAACAATGATAAACAACGAGAAATACTCAATATTATTGGAGTAGGTCAATATTACATTTTGTTTTAAATGTCGACTCCCTTAATTTGAAAATCTTAAGTTTAATAAGCACTATAGTTTATTAAATTTAAAATAATTTTCTCATTATTAATAATATCTAATGTTATATCGTATAACACAGCGTATTGATGCTATGAATGTTCATAATCGTGTATGAAATGTGCATAAATAAATTTTCTAACTCAAATCATCGATTGCTATAATAGGATTACTTTTAACTACTTTTTATTTATTTATTTATTTTTTTTTGAAGGATTTCATTATTGGATGACTTTATGTATTTGAGTATTATTTTTTCATGTATATTTTTATTGTATTACCATCAAATTTACTTATTATATTAAAAAAATACAAATTGTAAATTTTTCTTCAAAAAAAAAAAGAAAACAATTATTTTTAAAACTTTAATGATAATATATACCTAGAAACCAGATATTATAATATGAAATAATATAAACTTAACGATTACGTTACAGAATAATAGGATTATGACTATGACTAGTGATTCTCTAAAAGTCCTTTTAGTGTTCGATTCACCTAATCCCTCTAACAAGGCTGAATAGTATATCCATAAAACTATTATTATAAAATCTATAACTATCGAATTAATTTAGGTCTCACCTAGACAATACAGACATTACAGGTCATAAAAGAGTTGACTAACTATAGCTAACAAATAAATCACATTACTTACTACTACGATCATATATAAATGTATATAGTAAGTACCTAAGTACCTTATACATATACATATAAGTATACATACATATATATATATATATATGGCAAATAACTTGGTAGTAACAGCTTTTATTAACAAACATGCTCCAAGAATAAAATTGGAATAAATGTTATAGGTATATATCTTACTATATATACCACACTCTACAGACATATAGTTACCACCAAATCAAGAATTGATGAGCACGCTAATCTCATTCTCATCTACTTAATCAAGTACGAAGAAATACCATATAAATACATCCAATGCGATGTTGGAAAGCATTTCTTACGATTAAAAAGCTTCTTTGAACTGAACAGTGACAACAATAATTCCCCAAGTCAATGCATTATCAATCCATTCACAATGGAAGAAGCACCCGAGAAACCAAACACCCTTCTCATATTCGACTATTTTAAAACCATCAGTGTTAATACGAAAATACGAAAATATAATACTATTTAAATTACGATTGTAAAAATATTATACTCGATGCAATGTAAACATAGAACCAAATAAGATTAGTGAAAATAACTTAAAATAAAATGTTTGTATTATGAATTTAGGCAAATACAATCTAGAAAATGAAACATTAATATATAATATATTATAAAAAAAAAACCCACAAATAGCAGTCCCGTCATGTATGCTATTTGTGCATTGTACATCATTTGCTTACACATTTTAAACAATTTACCTTAACCCTTTTAATAATGTAAAAGTATAATTTAATCTTTAAAATATTTCCATAAATGTGCTACCTCAGATTTTTAAGTTATACAAGAACCAACCATAATTATTGTAAAATACAATAAATAGGTTTTATCTAAAACAACAACGATTTGAACGACAAGACTGACTAATGCCCTTGAAAAGCTACAAAATATAATATTGTTGAGACTGTTAATGTTTTTCAAAGCATAATTTATAACAAGCCGTTGTAGGGTAGCGCTATACCCGTCACGAAACATACAATTCTAATAATTAAATTATTGTATTTAATTTTTAATTATTCAAGCGCAAATTAATTTTGTTTGTATGTAATTATATGTCTGCCTGAGCTGTAAATACTTTTAAAAACGAATAAGCCACAAACCCATGTCAAAAAGGGTTAAGTTTATGTAATATAAATCCTGATTTCTAATTCGTGTCTAATTAAATGTGCATATTGATAGGGATATAATGAATACTAGTCCCGCTTACAGATAACTACGGGCGGAGCTGTGATTTTTTTTTTTCAAGAATAAAAACAAATTACAAATCAAATTATTATAATTAATATACATATTTCTTTTTTAATTGAAAAAAAAGAAATATTTTTTGAGTAAACCATTATTTTTAATTGAACGAAAAAAATAATGCATCGACCCAATTTTCAGCGCATTATTGTATATTAAATTATACACAATTTTCATAATAACTTTAATTTATTTAAAATATACCTTTTGTCATAATTTAATTCGAACATCTTTGATAAGGTCGATGAATATGGTAATAGTCTTATACTTGCAACGAATTGCTCTATGTTGTCTGTGTAGGTCATACTCGTATTGTAAAATAATTCTGAAGAGTTTTTTTTCCGTCGAATGGAATATTTTAATAAAAAATGTTTGAAGCACCTATATTTTATACAGATATATAATATTATGTTATAAAGAAATATAATGTATTTCAAGAATCATCAAATGCATTTTAGCACAAAAAAAAACAAATGAAAATAGGTCACCGTCCATCAGTTTTACGGAGTGTATACGAAATCGTATCAACGAAATATTTGTAAGAATCCCAACAAAAATGATAACTATCCACTAATAGTAGTACATAACAGTAACGCACTAACGCGTGCTTGAAATTATTATACACTACAAATGGAACGTTTTCATTGTATTGCCGACATAAAAACCTTTAAATAAATGGAAATTTAATCATAGCTCGTAAATATAACAAGGGTAGAAAATAAATATTAGCTTTATTATTATTAACATCGCGATGTGATTAAATAAGAATTTTAATAAAAATGCATAAAGCGCTTAATGCATAAGACTATTATAATATACGATCTTATTACAAATTACGAACGCGCTACGGCTTTTATTGGATCGATTCGTTTGGTTTTTTGTAAAATAAAGAACTTTTTTTTATGTACCTATTGATAATTGAAATAACAATGTATATAATATACGTTATTAAATATTATTACAGTGAAATGGTATTAATTTATTAATCCCAACCGATCTTTGATGACGTGAATACTACAATAATATTTCTACTACCTATTTAAACATGTACAATTGAAATTCCGTCAAAATATTGAAACACAAATAATAAATGATTATTTTTTTCGGAATAATATACAATACCTAATATATGTATATTGAATTATTTTTCAACATAATAATCAATACTTGATCGAAAACGTGTTCAAATATTGTGGCGGATAGGTGTAAAAGTACCTAAAATAACTACACATATTTTGCTTTTCTGTTGCGAAATGTGTTCGGTTGTTGATCTGTTTGGAATAATGATAAAGGGTTATATAGCTATTATATAGATATATATATACTTTTACCACGAATTTCATAAAAATAAAAAATAAATGATACCTTTTTTCATTCAATAACCATGTGCTATGAATGAGTGTATATTATACTATTATATTTATATAAAACACTTAAATATAACAATATATTCGCCACCATAATAATATATACCTACATATTCCTCACATATCTAAGACGCATATTCAAATCGATACTATTTACACAAATACATCTATTTATTAGATAGATACATATTTAACAGTCATTTACCATGTATAAATTTCCAATAAGTGCTTGACCCTAGGTCCTAGGAATTAAGGCTGAATGTCAAAAATCCCAGTCATCCAGCCCCGTTTCCAATTTCAGGGTGTGTTAAAAGTCTACTGTTTGACAACAAAAACTATCGGTAGGTATAGACGGAGGAGCGGCGGAAAATCTGACGGAAAGGAAAAGAACTAGGGGAAAAACATTACAAAGGGTAGGAGAAACAAATTATTTTCTAATCAGTGGTTCCTTCGGTAACTGCAGGACTTTAGCCTTTTCTGGCGAAAAAAAAAAATAATTCCTTTTTTTATTTTTTTCTTCTCTGCGCGTGTTTGCGTTTCGTTTCGATCCGTTATAGTATATAGTTATAGTATTTCCGACCCGCGGGACCTACATAAAAAAAAAAAAAGACAAGCACATTGGTTTTTGTTTAAAACGTCCAAAGTTTAGTTCTTTTAATCGTTCAAAACAATATAAATACCTGACGTTTGCTAACGGTCAAACCAGTATACTCAATATATAGATACGCTTATTGTATCATCTGCGTCCTGAGAATGAATCGATCGGAGACAAATTATTTCGTTTTTGAAAATTTAATCGTAACAATACGTTAATCAAAATATACCCCACATTATTAAGATCAATCCAGTTAATGTTTTATTGTTTGTAAATACAAATTTGAAATAAAAAACGCATTTTTATCAAAATATATGACTTTATTATTATAGTAGAATAACTAATAAGTTTTATAGCAAAATATAATTCACAAAATTATTTTAATTAATTGATTCAAGAATACATAAATATAACTGTACAAGTTGGTATATAACATTTAATAACATAATTTATAGATTTGAACATTGTAATATAATATGACTATATTATCATAGTCGAATAAGTTTCATAATAAAATTTGATTCACAAAATTATTTAAATTAATTGATTTAAGAATAAATAAGTACAACTGTACAAGAATATAACATTTTATAAAATTAAAAATTTGAACATTGTAATATAATATGACTATACTGTCATAGTCGAATAAGTTTCATAATAGAATTGATTCACAAAATTATTTTAATTAATTGATTTAAGAATAAAGAAGTACAACTGTACAAGAATATAACATTTTATAAAATTAAAAATTTGAACATTGTAATATAATATGACTATATTGTCATAGTCGAATAAGTTTCATAATAGAATTTGATTCACAAAATTATTTAAATCAAGTACAACTGTACAAGTAGGTATTTAACATTTTATAAGATAACTTACATGTTTGAACACTGTAAAATATACAGTTTATTAATTTCTATACTATGTACTGCAGACCATATCATGCAGCGCAACAAAATACGCGACGGGCGAATTTCTTCGCCCGCTTCCACAACGAGCATCGTTTAAGTTTAACCTGGGTTACCTCTGGTTCTGTCACAGTCATACTGCTACGAGTTGACGAGTCGTGTGAAACTTTCATCGGAGCAGTACACTCGATTTTGGTGTCGTAAGACGTCTTATCTGTGTAATGCAGTGCTATATTCGGCATTGAATGCCACAATTTTTTCTGAAGACCGCCGAGATCTCGGCTCTTTAAGTCCGGTTCTCCCGATCCATCACGGTATGATACTGTTGCAGACTGATCAGAGGAGACTTCCGCGGTCGGGAGTTCTTGATTTCGTAGTCCGGCGTTGTTTTCCAATTTAATCGGTGTCGGGCCAATTGCAATGGGTTCAATGGAAACCGACTGTACATTAACGGCGGTCGGTTCCTGCAGGATTGCGGCCGTGTCGATCTCGTTACCTGCGGTTGTTAAAGCCGTCGATGTTAAATTAGGCAACGATCCGTAAAGTCGTTTTATAGTTGTAGCCGATACATTTTGACTAGTCGAGATTGTTTCTAACTTACCATTTTCCGGTGTCATTGATGTTGGTTCATCGGTTGTCGGGACCGCAGGAGATGAAGACAAAATCTCGTTTTCGGATGTATTAATATTTGAAAGTTCGTGATTTCGTAAACCGGCGTTGTTTTCCAATTTAATCGGTGTCGGGTCAAATACAATGGGTTCAAGGGAAACCGGCTGTACAGTAACGGCGGTCGGTTCCTGCAGGATCGCGGCCGTGTCACCATCAGTTGTTAAAGCCGCTACCGTTAGATTAGGCATTGATTCGTTTGGTCGTGTTATAGTGGTGCCGGATACGTTTTGACTGGCCGAGTCTTCATTTTTTCTTCTTCTTCTTTCTTCTTTCTTTCTTTCTTTTCTTCTTCTTTTCTTCCTTCTTCTTTCTTTTGACTATTTTGAGGATTCATTGGTGTAATGCATGCAGCAACGGCGGTCGGTTCCTGCAGGATTGCGGCCGTGTCGATCTCGTTACCTGCAGTTGTTAAAGCCGTCAACGTTGAATTAGGCAACGAACCGTAAAGTCGTTTCATAGTCGTAGCCGATACATTTTGACTAGTCGAGACTGTTTCTAACTGACCACCATTTTCCGGATTCATTTCATTAGGTTCATCGGATATCTGGACCGCAGACGATGAAGACAATGTCTCGTTCTCGGATATAGTGTTCGACATGTTTGTATAAATATATACGTTGTAAAGCTTTTAGAATTACAGAATAATTATTGATGATTGTATGTTTTATAATACTTTAATATCGCAGTGTTGCAGAAGTGAAGACTGAAATAAGACTGTGAGATTTGATACCGACAGTATTATAATATTATTTATTTCAAAACTATGCCGTTGACAATAGCAACGACACGGATGTTTATAGTTTTTGTAATGGAAATACATTTTTTTGTCAAGCCATAGAACAATTTTCAATTATTTTTAAATTTCATTTTATGTAAATACAACAATTCTCAGAAAGGTCCAGGGGTCCAGGGGTCCCCCCCCCCTTCGATTTTTTTTTCAGTTACAGCCTTGACCCCACAAAAGTATACACCGAACGACACTTCTGATTAGAGCTCTCGTTGGATTTTGTAACGTATATAGATACCTATATATCCCCTGCGGCCCGGTTAAACATTTTGGTTTATTTAACTGAACCCTTTAGGATTAGGGGTTATTATATTTTTCATTATTTACTATGTACCTACTAAATGTTTATAATTGTTTTATTGCGTAATGTGTGGTCCGTTTGCCGGCGGGATTTTATTATCATTTTAACGGAGTGCGTAAATGGGCAATGCTGCGGGCGGGTCGTCGTACCTATTAATCAGTAGTACACAACATTGCAACGGCTTTCGTGCCAACCATTGCAGCACCGACACACCGCCGCCGTACAAAAGACATCGTAAAATCGTAAACAATATTTTAGTATTATTATGTTATCATATTGCATTATTGCGAGATATCGGTACCAGACATCGTGTGTGTGTGTGTGTGTGTGTGTGTGTGTGTGTGTGGTGTGTAGCATCTCCAAAGATTTGAAAACTCCGTCTCACATCGTGGTCAACAGATTTAATTTGTACGTTATTGTATATAACTGAAATCTCTGTTCGATTTCAAAAAATATTTGTGTCAAAAATAAAATTTTCAAAAATTTGTTTATGTTTTTTACAGTGGTCACAAAATAATTGAAGCGTTCTTGCAATACGTTTCTACATCGTAGTAATGACGAGCAAATTCGATCAGGAAGAATGCCCTCAGGAATAAAAGGTATTACATTGTTTAGCTGTCACGTAGGAGTATGCAGGACGTATATGATATGTGTATCTTTTGACAAGTGAAAAAATCGAATAAAACAATATATGCACTGCTATGAAATCTCCTCCTTCTATACAGAAAAAGATACACAAACACACACACACACACACACCGTAATAATAAGAATAGTTTTCCCGGAGGAGCTTTTGGTGTAAACTGGCGTTTTCACTTACGAGCATTTTTTTTTCAATTAACTTTTTTTCTTACATCATCTCTTCGCTCCGCGAACCACCCGCTTTGTGAATTCCGCAGTCATTCTATACCAGAAAAAGCACAATATCCATCGTATACGATGGGGCAGTCCACGACGAGAATTGGATACCGGAAAAGTTTTTTCAGGCGGTAAATTCGATTCCCCCTCACCGACTACCAGCAGAGTATAAATGACTGTATAATTCAATACAGCCAGAGCTCCAGAGAGTGTTCCCGTCCATAAAAAGCTTGCGATTTGCAACGCTGCTAGTTTTTATTGCAGATACCTTAAACTGCTGCTGCACAGCCACCGCCATCCAAAATCCTATAACGGTGGATACTTTCTCCTCCCCTATACCACTCAAGTTAATTAATATTAACTCGCGTTCGATATATATGAGCCGGTTAAAATAATATGCTTATCATAAAAAAAATCCCCAGTAAAAATAATTACATAGACTGATTGTTTTAGACCGAGATTTGTACAAACACGTTGAGTTAATGTATTTTGAAATAATATAATGTACCTACCTCTTATTTCTATAATTTTAAACAAGTTTAGAGAAACCGAATTCACTTTTAAATCTAATTGATCAAATCCAATCTATTTAGGTAGATCGTTGGTGCAAAAATACAAAATAATATACTCAAATTATATTCTTCATTGAAATTATACTTTAAAAAAAAATCGATAACGATTCCGAGGAATAAATATTTATGTAAAAAATAAGTTTTGCCAAGAAATATTATAACGTGTATGTTAATAAATTTAATAGAGCCAGATGTTCGTACTAAGGGTTTTTTCGCTTCTAAAAAAAAATGAATTTCAAGTACATAATATGAATCATGTAGCAAATACTCTGAAGTAGAACTTTTTTTTTATATTTTTCACAGTTTTTCAATTTTTAAAATATTTTTTTGAAATTTTCAAAATATTTCATTAATTTTTAATGCCTAATTTGATTTTTAGCTATAATTTGAAATTATAATTTACCTAAATGATAGTGGTGAATAATTTGGTGTGTAAAAAGTTTTGTGACTTTATTCATATTAATATATTATAAATATGGATTTGTCAGTTATAATTTATATTAAGAATAGAAAAACATCGTTCTCAGCGCTCTGTCTAATAAATTATGCATTAAATTCCAATTCATTTCATTTTTTGGTTTAAAATAAGTGGCGTTAAACAATTTTATCGTCAAGAAAAATACATAGTTTTAATTAATGAAAATTACTCTCTGCAGAAGTAAAATATCACAAAACTAATAATTACTATTATAAATCTACTTTTACCTACTTCAAATAATTTATTTTTACAATATTTCCATAGTTAATTAAAAAGAATTTCGACATATAGAATGATTTAAATAACATTAATTAATCTATTAATAATTAGTAATTATATAATATCGTCGCACGAGGCGATTTGAACTGCATATTTAATAAGTTGCAAATACCTAAAGTTAGTTAATATACTAATTTTAAACAAAAGTCTGTAATCATAAACGAAAGAACTTTTTAATGAACATTATGAAAATGTATAAATAGACAGTTTTACCGCTTGTTTGTTTTCTAGTTTTTCTCTTGCAATTATCCATTGTAACTACCTACTTATAATTATAATTTGTTCTATCATAAAACGTATTTAAATTTTATCTTAAGCGTGAAGTATAAGAATTAAGCACATGTATCAAATAGAATTATTTACCAAATAAATAACTATAAAATACATGAATCAATAATAACTATTACAACTATTTTTAGATTTAAATATATCAGATGATTTAAAATTTTTTTTATATATTTTTAATGGTTTTATAAATTCTTGCATTTTGGATGCCAATTTCGTTTATATTTTGATATTTATAAAGTTTATCTTTAATTTATTGATTTTCGTAACTTATTGTTCCAATTATTTGATGGATACTATAATATTATGTATGGAGATTTTTAAGAATATTGGTTTTATACATAAGGTTTAATTTCTGTTTGTTTAACAATCAGTTACGTTCAATGTTGTTTTGTCCGTTATTTTTTATTATCGATGTACTTATAAATATATTATAAATACATTATTTTATAAGTCAATGTCTTAATAAAACCAAGTGAATATCAGTACAACACGTTTGTTGTAAATTTAGTTTATTATATCAGAATTTAGATCACTATGTAGTTGTACCTACATGGTAAGCCAAAGTTCTAAACCTTAGAGCCATAGTAGTATAGTCTATGATATACAATGATTTTGTTCTGTTCTTTGTAATGACTAATAAGTTTAATTATTTACTGTATTTTTACGTGTCCAATAATGCCCGATATGGTTTTTTTAAATGAATAAATTAGATAACAAAACCCATAGTTTTTATAATCAATAATTTGTTCTTTTTAGGTTAACTCTAAATCATAAAGCTATATCAATAGAATTATATTCTTGAAACCATAGTAATTAAAATTTGGTTAAATAATAGTTTTTTAAATTAAGTATTCTGGATTACTTGGGTTAGACAAAAAATATATTAGACTATAATTTATGCTGGCCTTAACATTATAAAATAAAGTATCTTAGACTATATTATAATAGCATTGGACTAACATTTTTGGACTAAACATTATCTAGACCTAATGAATTTGACCAAAATTCTGCCAACCGTTTGGGGAATATTCATTACTGACGATCTATTTGATGATTCCGTGTTTTTAAATTCCCATTATATACCTATTCTAAAATAATTATATTGTCTATACTTTTTCTATAATCCAATCTATATAAAGTTTATTACAATAGGTACCTACTCATCATGTATTTGAAAAAATTCTACATTTAGGTATCTGTGTTTATTGATTTATGGTTTCGGAAAAAAATTGTATCCAATAATTGACCCATTTAATTACTTAGAAATATATTAGAAATATAATACCTACGTCACATTTTTTGAAAATTATTATTAATTATTAATAATTATTATTGAGGTCTGTAATTAAGATGATGAGTTCGTTTATCCGAAATGGAGGAATCCGACCTGATTGCGTACAATATACATAATATACTAAATAGTAGACTTCATTATTGTGTTTATTAAAATAACGTGGCAATATTCTATAGTACCTACCTAGAAAATCGTTTAAATGAATAAAACGGATTTCCTTTAAAATCGTTATAGTGTATGTGAGTTCAGTGGAGAGATCGGCGGAAAGCAGAACACATTATAGTTACGCAAAGATATTATTAACGTTCAAATATTGTACACATGTATGCTTATATATACTTAGCTCGTCGTAATCGCAGACCCGAGCACAACTATCAGATAAAGCACGTTTCACTGCACTGGCGTGAAGTTTATCTCGTTTGACGTGTTTTTAAACACATCGATTTAAAGTTTGAAGCAAGGACCAACGCGAATAGCGGTAAGTCAATAAAACATATTATACAAACTATGTCAAACAAAAATTATAAAAATCCAGACCTACTTTGTTCCCGGATGATAGGTACTTACGGTACGCCCCAGAGTAGGTCACAATTTTTTGCGGGCCACTTGGTCAGGTTTATTAAAGGCATGTTAATATATTATGTATATGCATACACCATGGATTTTCTTTCATTCTGATAATGATGAATCATCACATTTTAAAACGATTCTGAGTGGCATTTTGTAAAATATATATACATTATAAGTTAGTACATAAAATGTAATTTTTGGTTTGTTATTAAACCTTGGAGACAGTAAGCATGTTCTCTAATAAAAAGTTCAAGTTCTGTACTCGAAAAATTTGCATTTTCAAGCAAAAAAAACTAAATTATACGATGTAGATAATATACTCCGTTTAACGTTCGCTGTGTAAATCTTTTTAGTGGATTTTGATTTTAGATTCATCTTATACATTATTACGGTTTTCAACCTTTCAAGAAAATCTCTACTCAACTTTCGAGTCGTTTCGACATATAATCTTGTAAAAAGAATTGGAATATTCGTTGAAGTAAAAATAGGTTAAGAATTAGTATAGAAAAATATTAATAAGGTCAGTTGGAGAATAAATATTCTAGTCAGAAGACTGAATTGAATCAAAGTAGAAGTTTAAGATGATCTTATTTTATAACTTCATTTAAAAAAAAATGCAACTTAATACATTTGGACGTTATTTTCACGAGAATTTGAGACATTTATTTCATAACTTAAAAATTCTTAACTCAAAAGGTTGGTTCAACCACCAAATCATTTCTTTTATATTTCATAACTGCTTTTGAACTTGTGTATAAATCAGTGGTACAACTAGAAATTTCGGAAGCAGGGTCTCTTTAAAAGTAATTCAACTTATAAAAGTCGGTTAAACCACTAAAATGTTTTGAAAATATGAATAAAAAAATAAGTCACCAAAATTGTTGAGAGTAGAATTAGCATTAAAATAAAAATTGTATTATGCATGACCACATTTACTCAACGGTAAAATAAAATGTATACAACCAAGTAATAAAAACTAACTAAAAAAAAAAACAAAATTCTTATGTTATTATGGCTCTGCACAAAGATATTGAGTGTCTTAAATTATATATTATGCCTACTTAAAAATTAAAAATAAATATAATTTTAAATAGAAAATTTATTGTCACTCTTTTATCTTAAAAGAAAGACTGCATTATAATTTACATAGCATGCATTTGATAGTATACCTACTTAACATAAATTAAAATTTTAACCATAATACCTATATGTAAAATGTAAATTTCATAGATCATAACCTAATTGTTTAAATACATTTTGTAACTAGTTATCAAATCTTTTTCAATCTGAATAATCACTATTCACTATAATCATAGCAAATTGTATTCAGTTATAATGCAACCTAAATGAATTATACCTTAATTATTGTATAACTATTTATTACTGTAACTGTACAAACTGAGGATTATATCTAACATACTTTGAACATTAAGCTTCCGTGTAAAAAGTTCCATAAGAAAAAAAGAAAAAATTAGGAAAGATGCGGTACCTCTCTTCTGTACATTAGGTGTCGAGTTAGACACTGTTGTTGGAAATCCATAATATACCATTGTATACGAAAAAAAAATTCTGAATGATACGATCTGTCGACTTGTATCACTAAATTTATTTCATGATATGTATTTTTAATGTACCTTTTAAAATAATTTATTTTATTTTTAGAATAATGGAAAATCGATAATATTTTTTTTCAAAAATTTCGCAAATTTATTATAATATTAATATTTAATTATTCAAGTAGTATGTATTTATACCATATCATATCAACTACTACACAACAACTTAAAATTTAATAACATATTTCTGTGAATATCCTAAAACAGTAATAATAAATAGTAGAAGTAGATAATATCTTAAAAATCAAATCAAAAATGTCATTGCGTATAGTAAAATTCATATTAGTTTAATACAAGTAAAAGTTTTAAATTCTCACAAATAGTATTTTTGATTTATAACAAAATAATTAACATCGTTATTCATCGTTAAAATACATCATTTAGTGCAAATTCGAACTTCTTCAAATATATATAAAAAAAAATATGTGTTCGTATATTTTTAGATATTTTAGTTCCAGTATGAAATGCTTATGAGAAATATTATAAATAACATTTTCAAATTTAAGCTATAAAAATAGAGATTTCAAAAACTGTTTAGTATCAAATACTTATAGTTTGACAAATTTAGTAAAAATGTTATCTTCAAATGCATTTAAAAATATTATATCTATGTATTTTTAATAATTTTAAACAAATATAGAAGATATAGAAATAACTTAGGTTGGATCTTATATTCAATTACAAATATTTTTTATTGGTTGAATATTTCTACACTTATAGAAAAAAAAACCAAAAATTTTCTCATGCCTATAAATAGCTCAAAAATAATCAAAATATTTTTAAAATGATAATTTAAATACTCGGTGAAAATTTCATATATCTTAGTTTATTTGTTTTCAAATAACAATAAGAAACAAAAATTGTTTGGAATAAAATAATAAATTATTATAAACTATAAAGGCGAATATCCGTTGTCGAAAATAGTTTAAATTCAAACAGTCATAAAAAATTAATTTGACTTTCCCGTAATATATATATAAAATTATAAATATATTTTTTAATATAAGTCGCAAAATGTTTAAAGAACCTGAATCTTATATTAAATTTTCAAATCGTAGGTAAAACAAGACATTTTTTATAAATTTCAAACAACAAAATGATTTGTAATTTTCTAGATTTTGACGAATTTCATCAAAATTCTAAATTTAAATGATTATAAAAAATATTGTGCTATATATTTTCGATATTTTTTAATTGGGAAATGAATCACTTATTAGAAACCTCGCATTCAATTTTCAATCATTTTTAATGCGTACTCATAATTTTTTTATCAACTGTTATGAAAAAAAGTAATGAGAATTTTCGATTTGACCTCTTTGAACTTTGAAGTACAAACTATATCCAATTTTCTATCTGAAACTACCCTCAAAGTTTAAATCGAAGCATTTTATTGACTACTCATCTTGTATACACACAAAAAAACACCCACATAGATCTTTGTAAAAGAAAATACATTCATTATCCCATTCAAAATCTAAAATAAAATGTAAACAATAGCATAAAACATATTTAATACAATAAATAGTAAAAATAAATTAATTTAGGAAAGAAAACCAGCAAACCTTGATATAAATTTGAATTTCAAAATTTGGTTAATATAACAATAGTTAAATTCACTAGAAAGTTTCCATGTCGTTGAGTTTAACTTCTATTAATGTCGAACTTGTAATCATTTCGTTTAAATTATAAAATTGAAATCATCCATACAAAACAGGTGATTCTTTTATCATTGAACAGTAATTTTCTCAGTAAATTTATGTATTTTGGAAATTATTTTTTTTTATTTACATAATATGAAAGCATTACACAATAGTTCGAGAAAAAATAAATTTATAAATGTAAAAATGATGAGTATTTTTCAACCAAAAATTATTTTATGAATACAACATCATTACTAAGAAAAAAAAATAATTAGTAGTAGTTACGTAGTTACTGAAAATCAATAATTTAGAAATCAAGTAGTATACTTGTGGTCGGTTTAATAATAACTCTTGTTAATTTATGATTATGATATACTTCTACTGCAGCAGATTTAGCTGAACATCGAATTGTAAATTCAAAGGATAGATTGACATCAATTGAATTCCCGGAAAATCGCTCACGTTATCATCGTTAAAATGTTTTGCTGATCCGCTTTATGCAATTATCTGTACTACCCAAACGACTAAACCTATGGGCTACGGTTAGACTATGAATTATGATTAGACATTAGTGAGAGTATGGGCGAATTATATTAATGGTGAACAGCTCTATGAATTATACCAATGGTACATAATTTGCCCGCAATATGCAAAACCATAAATCTAAATTGTACATAAGAGTATAAGACGAAAACGAAATTATAAATATTATCATTAATTAGATATAAGTGTTAGTATACAACGCCCCATTCGAAATAGATATTCCAATTTGTATGTAATTAATATGTATTATTGCTATTCTATTCAATTTTTTTTTTTTTTTTTTTAGATGATTGTATTGGTTTTTACAATGATATATGTTTTTATTTGATTTTCAATTTCTGAATCTTTTCTAGTAGGTAAGTGAACATTTATTATAAATTAATAATTTTAAACACTTTTATTAACAGTTGGGTAAACAGATGAATAATTTAGGAAAAAATCTGAAATTTTTACATAAAACTAGTTTTTGGCAAAATTGATTTATTACTTTTGTTATTGTCATTTGAAAACAAACCATCGTAAATACTTGAGTTTTTGTCAAATTTTTATATTACAATTTTCAAAATATTATATTACTTTTTTTAGTCATTTAATGGCAATGCGAAATTTATGATTTTTTTATTTCAATAGTTGTTGGTATAAAATATTTTATTGGATCGAAAAACTTTTTTATACCATGTTTTTTATAAGTTGTTATTGTAGGAATTATAAAATTAAAATGAGCATAACTCTACAAATATTTTGTATGCGTTTTAAGTTAAAAAAGATTAATGAAATTAGATAATTCTACGTACGTAAATTAACGATTTTTTATCAAACATATTTATATCACGAATTTATACACGTAGGTATTATTCTAGAATAAGTCTCTAATTTGTTTAAAAGTTAATAACAATAATATAATATGCAATAATAATAGATACTACTATAATAATTCAATATTAATATAGTATAATAAATGTAAAGTTTACGGGAAAATTAATAAAATAGAATAAAGTAAATATAATAACAATATAAATAAATCATAAAATATATTTAGTAATATAGGCTGACAGGCCGTCTTCACTCAAAATCGTTTTTCGTATGCAAAGATTTATTATCGAATTTAAATTTAACACATAAGTAGGTACATTGCATTTCTGTGGCTTACTCAATTATGAGGTACACATAAATCAGCATAGCAATAAGAAGATACCTATTTAATCATCTTTTTTTACCTTAAAATAAATTTACTAATCTACTATTTCTTTTCTTGTTGATAAAACTTAATTGTAGCAAACATTGTTAGAAAAAAATAAGTTTCATACCAATACCAACTTCGTGTAGGTACATGATAAAAATTGGTATTGTTAAAAATAATTATAACTTTAAAATGCATAGACTTTCTGGGACAAACAAAAGCAAAAAATAATAGTGTAAGTTTTTATAAAGCGGTATAGGTACATACCAATCACCGGCTCCAGAAGCACTGACAGGCGTTTCTATTTTTTGCGCTGGATAATGTACTAGCGAAACCGTGTCATCGGATTGTCTCGAGGCCAACTGTCACAAAACAAAAACACATCGTTTAGATATTTTTATCACAAAAGAATTTTGTTTTTTTTTCGTAATTTTTTTTTTTTTAACTCAACAGCATTTCGGACTGTAAATGTTTCGAGTTCATAAAATCTATATATATATATAATACATATTACATAATATACCATATACATTATACATACCAACAGCCCTTTGTCGCCAAGCGTTACCATAATGACGGGAATGTGAGATATTAGCTTACAAACGATGTCTTTTGAACTATTCATTATGCGATCTCGTGTGTCGAATTCGTCGCCGCCGTTAATGGAAACTTTAATGGCGTAATTTACACGCTCTTCAGCTGTAATGAAAAAACAGAATTAAATTCCCTTTGGTATCTCTCTCAAAGTGTTCAAAATTAGTATTCGATGATAAGGAAGTTGTCCATCGATTACTGTTGTACACTTATACGAACACACAACACCTCTGCTCTGTATCGAGCACGAGGGTTAGGGATAGTGTATAAATGGATAAAGGGCAACTTATTTCGAAATCCTTGCGAGCTCAATGACGACAAAAGTATAATACAACTACGAGTGTCTTACAACTTTGTGGTTGTTATAACGATAACCGTCGATTGACGCATCAACGGGAAAGCCCATCAGATTTGTGATATTTAACTTTTTATTGCTTTTATTTTCGTTCCAAACGAATCCACAAAAACTGCGTTCAGCGACATAATAATTTACGCACAACAAAAACGCTGGTGTTTATATATAATATATAATTACGCTTTTATTTTATTAAAATGTCTATTGCGATCAATTTGCTAATAAGGATTATATTTAAGTATTGTCAAATGTGCAATTGACGTTTAGCAGGATTCGCAAGTCTCGTGAAAATATTGTACTGATAACAATTTCTCAATCAAACTTTTCCTGTAGAAATCGGCAACAATAACTCCGTAGCTAGTAAATGCCCTTAAAAAATAATAGTTAATCGAGATTAAACCTATCTGTACAGTTATTAGTTCTTAACGAATAGCCCTGGGTGGTTTCGAAAGTCTTTGCGCAGACTGCAAATTCCAGAAATCGCTGCTACTATAATAAGAATTTCATTCCGGATAAATACTATCACAATACCAGAATAATAACTGAAAATCGGCGAAAAACGAACATAATATACAATTAAACGCGACGCACAAATGACAACTCTGTGTGCTTGTCGGAAATGTTTTGTGATACATTATGATTCTGGAGATTAATTTAAGTACAACGGAAAATGTTTTATGGATTACGTTTCATGATCGTTCGAGAAAAATAACACATGACTTAGAATTCTGACATGTTAAATGTACTCCATGCATGTAAATAATGATTATGTATAAAATGATAATTTCACGATTTTATAATACAATAGCATATTATACCTATGTTCTAAATATATTCCATAAGCATTAGATAAATAAATATAATAAATATGTATTACGTTTGTATATATACTATATACAGTATAATATCCGACTTATGAATACTTCATTTTGCCGAGTTTCAGAATATAGGTCAGAAATAAAGAATTATTATTAGCAACGATTTTGAACGATTCGAAATTAATAAATAAATACTAGCTGAAAGGAACACTGTTTTTTTCTTTTTTTTTTTTTTAAAAAGATTGTATTGATTGGACAAACGAAAATTAATTAGTCGATTAAAATAAATTGGAACGCGGGTATAGCTTAAAAAAAGCAGCACCACCCTTTTGTCTTACAATACGAAACTCGGAAAATATTACGATTTATAATTTAATCGCGTTATGAATAGATTAATACCGTATTGTTGCATATTTCACCATTCCAATAAAAATATTAACACCGCTGGTAAGCGATTTGTACACTTAATAGTTTAACGCTGAGACTTTGCAGGTATATTCGTATTGTAGGTAGATATAATCTTAATGTTCTGAGAAATCCTGACAGATTGTTACGAGGTAGAGAAACTCTGGAAGTCTGGCATATGAGATGTATAGATAGGGATTCGGATTTTTCTTTAGAAGATCATTCGAACGTAATGTAATATAATATGACGTATACAATCAATGTGACAAAATTAAAGCGTATACTATCGACACAATTCCTATTCCTAATACGACTATCAATAATAAACACTGTACTTTATGGCTTGCACTAACGGTTTTATATGTACTATAGTTAATCGGTATACGTTTTCGAGTTAATTTTATATGATGAGATAGTTCGGAAAATCCTTAATGTCGTTAATGGGTGTACCTCGTTTATGCTCAAACATAATATTATATGTTTTCTTTTTAGTTCGATTGTTTACCCGACCATTAGTAGTATTATTCGTTTGGTACACACTCATTATTCAATATCAAAACATATTTTTCTTACTTGTTATATCGTATAATATAATGGTACATTAATTAATAAATAATGAGTACATATTATAATTATCATCGTTAAGCCAAATTATAATACATTTATAACTACATAAAAATGGAATAAGCATAATATTGACAATAAAACATATGATATTAAGTCAAAGTGATATCACTGAATAAATTCCTATTGTATAACAGATATATTAGGTATTTCCTAAAGTAAAAATATTAAAATAAACATTCGAAGTAATAGTTAATACCTACTGTAGAATACTACGATCGATAATAAATCCTGATTTAGACGTAAAGCATAACGAATTGGATGGTGTATGTAATTAAATAGACTAACTTTTCTCAATATTATATTGTCAGTAAGTCTAGTTGAAAAACGAGAGAAAAAAACCCACTTCATTTTAACAGATTTTCGTTCTTCTGACTTCGAATGAATTCCATAATAATAACAGAATTTTAAAAGCTTAAATTTTTAACGTGACGTAATATAATACAAATTGGAAAAGACGCTGATACGACTTGAATAACATATGTATAACATATATAACATATTATGAACATATGCGATCCGAGATCCGAAAGTACAAAATTACATTAATGCAATCGTGATTATTTTATTTATGTACAGACACACTGTAATAGCACACATAGGTACATGTTTCTTATATCCTAATTATATTCTTGAATTACTATTATCATGTATCTCTGAAACTATTATTGAATTATTAAAGAACTATTGCTGTCATTATATTAATATTATTTTTCAATTTATTTATTTATTATAACTTTTATTTTTATTGATTATTCATGTATTGCATATCTGTTATTGTAAATAAATATTACCCACTATAAATAAAGGAATTATGGTTAAAATTCCAAATACATATGTATGCGAGAAGAATTTCCTGTTTATTTTCTAAGATTTTAATTCGCAACATGGAAAATTAGTAGAAGGATAAAATAATAAATTAACAAACGAATTTTTGCATAATTCGTATTCGTAAACGTTTCAAAATTAAAAAGATTTATATTCAATTTTCTACGGGAATTTTGATCACTTCGAGGTCTAAAATATGTAATCAAACGTTTTAATCTTCTCATATTCGAACATAAATTATAACCCTCTACACAGTGTTAGGTATGTGTATAATAATAGAGAAGATAAGGTCCAAGTATGGATTATTTCAGTGTAATATCTAGGACGTAATATTTAAACGATCGTTAATGGCGCTAATCGAATAATATAGTCGAAAAATATACGTTAACCTCCGAACGTGTACCTATACGATTTTAGTAATAAGATAATATAAAGCACAAATCATAGGATGTTTATATTATAATGAGGTACTGGTAAACAATAATTATGTAAATTCTCAATTTTTAGTTATATTATTGGTAGACATTTTATTAAAACAAAAAAAAAAATTGTAATAATATTATAGGTCCCTATGTTAAGAATGGATTTTAAATTTGTATTAACTATAAAAATAAGTCAAATTATATGATTTCATTCAGCGACATCCTAAAGTTACAGTTGTTTTCTGGTTTATATTGTAGTCACTTATAAAAAGTAAAAGTAAAATTTGACTATAAATATTATAAATAAATCATTACTAAATGTTAAAAAAATATATTGAATTTTTTTTTTTTTTTAATTAAGACTCATGAGTTGATTAAGTCTTTGGAATTAAATATTATGTATAGATATTTATTTTTATGTGCTTTAATATATTAATTTACAACAAATTCCAACAATGTCCAACAAGTCTATTTAAATATTATTGGATATGTTTAAGACTTAAAACTGTTATGTCAAATTCACGCCCCTTATACAATGAAACTCCATGGAACTTCCCTATGACAGACGGTTGTTTTACAATCATTTCAATTTGAAAAGCTGCGATTAAATTTTTAATTGATAAAAAAATACTGACAAAAATAGATAGGTTCAAATCTTGAGTTGATGGTACATTTTACAGTTTAGAAATTAAATTAAATGTGACAATATTAGGTTTGAAAAAACAATAATTCTTTTGTGTTTTAAATTCTGAGTATCACGAATAACAATGGAATAATTGATTTTAAAATGACATGTTATATTTACAAAAAAATACTCTAAGACATGTCTTACTTTATTATTATTGTACGAAAAATTGGATTTTTATTAAATGTTTTTCATTTTGCAAGGTAGTAAAGAGTCATTTATAAAGAATAATGTATTAGATGTTCAAAATGTAGTGTCTTATTCGTATTTATTTTAAAACAATAATGTCTAGATAAAATAATTCGTTTACCAGTCTAAAAGAACTAATTTTAATTATTTCAAAAAGGTACAATATTATTATTTTTTTAATTTTTATTAATTTTTATTAAAGGACTATAATAATATAACTGAACTAAAATACAAATAAATCATTCATATTTTATGTAATGAATTTATTACATTTCATAAAATATCATTATATTTGATAGGTAAGTAATTTTTGAACATTTATGTTTGATAAACTATTTAAAAAATAATTTGTTAGATATTTTTTTTTTTAAATAATAAAATAAATTAGATTTAACTTTGCATTATTATATTTCTGGGTCTAAATAAAAAGAAAAATATAACTACTATATTATAATCATTTTATAGACATTTTTTGAGAAGTATCAACTTTTTTAATTTAAAAATAAACGGTTTTTCATTGTTATTGACAAACCAAAAATAAAAACTTAAAACTTCAAATGAAGTTTGAATTTCAAGAATCGTATAAAATTTAAATTATATATATATTTTTTTATTTTTTTATTCTCATTTCTCCATCTCTGTTTCATTCTCTCCCCTTTAAAAAATCTCCTACTACTGTTCACAATCGAAATAATTGTAATGCTTTTATAGTTCCAAGTGATTTCAGAATAACTCATTCGCTATAAACCGCTGATTGAAGACAATACGTTGCTATTGTGTATGCATCTACACGCTGGCTCTTGACGTCTGAGTGGTATTCATGTAAGAAGTTTTGGTACATTAATCATTGACGACGCTGTTCGTCGTCAAGAAAGAGAAATGTAGTGTACACGGTATATTCCGTTAGGGAGAACACAAATGAAAAACAAAAATCTCGCGAAAAACATTTTGTCAAAACATATTCCACTGACAGTGTGGTACTGTACCTATACTGTATACACTGAAATAATACATATCCGTTGAAATAATTGTTAGGTAGGTAATCAAAGTTTTACATTTCTATCCATATAGTAGAAAATAATCTGTATGGTTCATCAAAATATATATTTTAAATATTAAAACGCTACTCAGTCTCGATGAATTAGACAGGCTTTCACAAAGGTAATAAGTGTATATTTTTCAAACGTAATCATGCGCTATACATTTATTTTGCAAATCGTTTTTATCTCGTTTTCTACTTGTACGAAAAGTAACTTACCATATAAGTATACTACATACAATTTTAATAAAAGAAGAATTAATTTTAAATTTGATTATGCAAAGAACCAATCAATTTCAGATTAAAAATAATTTGTTGTCACGGTTGTTAAGTGCTTTTTGATGGGTTGTAGGTACCTTTTAAAATCATTTTTACCATGCATCTATAATTTTATTGACGATGTTCGAATGACAGACCGAGTGGAAAATATAGTTATTGAATTATAGCATACACAGAGATGATATAATATATTAATATGAATGTAAAACCATGAATTTTAGTTTCATATCTGCTTCATTGAAGCATCGAAATGTTAAATAGCGTCGAGTCAAAATCAACTTCATCTATAGATGGTGGTATAACTATAATGTTGCGATGAGTGGAAGATAAATTACTGAATACATTTAATCATCAATAACACTATAGCCAGTACAGTGCATGGAAAAATAGACGAAAATATTTATTTAAACATCCATTAAAATTAAACCCTATTACCTTATTTACCGATTTTGGTGTAAAAAACCTTTATGCGATTGCATTGAACTAACAATCAAATAATATATTTTTGTTTCCATTATATATTTACAATAAAATAAATATATTCAAATTTCAAACACCTACATACTTAATAACTTATGTACAATAAATAGGTGAATACGATAATACTACTATCATTTCAAAAACTCTACAACAAATTTGAGTTATTTGCATCATCATAATATTTTTTCAACATGTTACCTCTTGCCTATACCATTATAATGATTTATGTCTCACGCACCTGTGTTATATAAATGTCAGATAATAGTATTAGAAATTTCCAAACTTAATTTCTGACTAGTATAATATGCAACAAAACATAACTAATTGACATAAATAGTGAAATATAAATAATAAAGTACTTATTATAACTTTCAATACGTTGGTAGTTGGCAAGCATAAACAATATCAGTTGAAACTGACGTTGTTGATGGTTAAATGTAAATAATAACTACGAAGAACTAGATGGAATTATTTTATTTTCGTAGAGTATATAATTTTTAAATCAATTACCAGCAGTTTACTAATTAAAATATAATATATGTGTATACTTTTTTTCTCTCATTAAAAACGATGCTTGTATATTCTTTACAACTCACTCAAGTGAAGTTAAAAAGTTGTTTATATACAAGTAATATAACTTAACTAGTAAATGGCCGTTCTTGATTAGAGATTTTTAGTCTTATTAAACCTCAAAGAAATTTATGTAGCTTCTCATTTTTAATTTAATAAGAACATAGCCAACGTATAATGGAATTTTTGAAAAGAGTTCATTATTATTTTTTTTTATATTTAGTAACCCTTCTCTCTTATATTGTAAATCTTATTTAATTCGTCCAGTTATACGCAAAATCTATTTATATTATTATACTTTGTAATAGGTTTTAATCAAAATGAATCGAATTCTAAAGAGTTTTTACTAGAAAAAAAACCAAAGTAATAAAAAATAATATGATATCAATTTAATATTATATTAACTGAAACACTTTATTAAAACAAAGAATAAAAATAAATAAGTATTATAAGTTCTTTGAATAATTTAAATAGTATTATTCTACCTAACCAAGAATATATCATATTAACAAAAAAAAATCGAAAAAAAATTATTGAAAATTAAAACCACAATACTGTTAAATAAATGACCCTATAAGTATAAACAATATGAAATTTGTATAATAAATATAGACTCATAGTATTTATAAGGTCATAAATAATAATGTTTTATATTATATGATGAAGTAACCCTTAAAATATAAATACATAGATATCATTCAAAATTGTTAGTTATTGTTCCATACAACAAATGTAGACTACAATAGGATTATTACATCGAATTATTTATAAAACATGTCAAGAATACATTAGTCACAAACCAACGGTCAATAATTTATATGTATATATTTTAAATTGTTTATTTAACGAAAAATAAGATAAAAAATATAGTTTTGAAGATTTTACTTTAGGCAATAATCTATGATGGGTAAAACATAACTTGAGTAATAACTCTAGTATAAATAAAAACAAAAATAATAATTTTTGTAAATTTGTAATTTGTATCAACAATAACGTACCTATACATGTATTTCATAAAATTAATATTTTGCCGTCAAATATTTACGGTTTTGAATTTAGTAATAAATAAAATGTTCAATAGGGATACTTCGTAACGCCATGTTTTCTACAAACAGAATACAAATGTATTCCAATAAAAAAATGACACGTTCAATAGAAATATGAAATCATAATTTAAATACATATATATATATATATCATTTTTGAACCAATTTATTTTTCTGACACTTCACTTAATATATATATATAAGTAATGAAAAATACACGAGAGAGTAATCATGATATTTCGATCTCCGATTGGCGACGAAAACCCACAATTCTTTTGCTGTCAGGGATTTGTAAGAAGTCTGTGGTTTGTTTATCGATAACGGCACTTTCACGACTTATCCCCGCATTTTCGTTGATTTCCGTTTTCTTTTTGACTCGTAAAAACGATTTTAACGATTACCTCACCAATACACGGTACACGCATATCTCGTATATTCTTCAGTGTCCACACGCGTTAGACAAGGGCAAATTTTAAAACCATGGAATTCCTTAGTATTCTTTTCCGCACGAATTTGAACATATTTTGTGTTATGCTATATTGTATTTAACTTATAGGAGATAAGATTACGTATGTGCTCCTCCATTTTCATTGTCCACTCGGTTTCAAACACCGCCACCAAAATTTTATTTTAATATATCTCAGAAAAATAAACTGCTTTGGAATATAAAATTGATAATATATGTTGTCACTAATATGTTTTAGTTTCACTGATAACAATAAAAAATAGTAAAAATATATATATATTTTTTAAATGCAATCTTCACAATAACTTAAACTTCAAAAAAATTATTCTAAAAATGTTATACTATTTAAATAAAATAATTTTTAACGTGTGAAAAGACCTTCTTTGAATATTTTTTACCGGTCAGCGGTGTATAAATATATATTATTGGGCTATACATTTCGCGTAAATGGTCCAGATGCAAGTTACGGTATTATTATATTAAACTTCAAATCTATTATAAACAATTATAATATTGTATACATATTACATACAATATAGCTAGCAGATAATATTGTCATTATAATAAAAACGGCCAATGCCAAAATGTCTGTTTTTAAATATTATTTAGTTAGAATACATAACAAGGTTTCTACGTATTATATTTCCAAATCGATGAAAAATAACCCTGAAAATAAACGCTACATGATGTATATATCATTTATACACCATTCTCACGGTAAAATTATGGTTTCTAGTGAATCGTCTGAAAAATATATACTTGTACCTGTGCCCCACAACATCTTCCCTCAAACCTACCCACCAGCCTATTTATATACTCTTCTACTCGCTTTTTAAGTAGTCTTTAAAACTTACATAACTATTTTCATACTAAATGCAAATAAGTAGTTTAACTTTTAAAATATTAACATAAATTAGCTCTGTAACTCTAAATAAAGCTATCTCAACTTTCTTAGAAACATAAAAACAAATAATATAATTTTTTTTTTCAATTTTTGTTTCAGATTATTTAGTAAATTAAATAATATCAATTTGAATTTATAATATTTTTGGTAGGCTTATATAACTAGTAAAAGTATTATAAAATAAATGTCTAAAATATTGATTAGGTATAAAAATTATATGAATAAAATTATTAAAGAAAGAAAATGCGAAAATGCAACGTTTGTTTTCAGTGGTATATGAAATATAATATTAGTACATCGGTATAGCTTCTAAAAAAATATATATATATATTATATAATACAATCTATGCTTAATTTCATATTATTTATTAATATTCATTGATTTTTCAATTTTCAAATAAATAATATAAGTACTTTCTTCTAACAACTGATATAATTTAAATAACAATTTAATGATTGACTTTCAGTAGTTTACACTCTACGTCATTTCACTACTTATAAACTATACATCAGTGTTTTTAAATTGTTTATTTATGGGATTCATTAAATTTCTATAACATTTAAAATATATTAATAATAACACTTATACTATTTATGTTTATTTATTAATGAAGCCGTACATCCTAGAAAATAAATGAACAGTTTGAGCATTGTTTGATCGTCAAAATTATTCATGTGAAACTGTGCAATACAATTTCTTATGCGTAACTAATTTAAATAAGTAAATAAAACAGTGATAAAATCCTTTAGCCCCTTAGCAAATATACATAACAGTGGGAGGCACTAAAGAGAACAGCTAGTTAATCACTTGGAATCATAATAATATAATATATTGTAAACAACAAAAACTTTTGCGATGAAGAATGACAAAACATGTAACAATAACATTTTGTTTTTAATTTGAGAATTCGTAATAGAAAATTTATCTCGCTAAGAAAATTGATATCATCATCAAAAGTTAAAAATTATCAAATGTCGAAATTTTTAAAATAGTTTATATAAATTAAATATATAGTCTGTTAAAAAAATTATTTAATATTTATTTAAATATTATTTTATAAAATAAACACTAATAAATAATATTAAGTACCTGCCTACAATAATTATTTAAATATTGATTACCTATGAATCATTGCATTTGAGAACCGTAAAAAATAATTTATATGAAAAAAATATTTAAAAAAACAACTTATTGAAATTAATAAAAATTATTTTTTATAATAATTCGTAGCCTTGAAAATTTAAATTAAGTAGTAAATTATTAGTATGAAAATGAAAAATATATATTATGAAAATATAAAATGATTTTTATTTTTTAACTCTTTCAAAATTATGTTATGTGATAAAAAAAAATGAGGAATATTAAGTACGTACAAACAATGGTTTTATGTAAAACTGGCTATTACGATCAGTATTTATTATGATGCATTCAAAATGTGAGATTCCAAATTCATAAAAATAAAAAGTACATAAATATTAAACTATTTATTTAGAATAATTACTTACAATCAGAAAAATGTGTTAAAATATAATATGCTCGTATTTTGGAGAACTAATTGTAAAACTATATTAAAATATGATAATGTTTACCTGGAAGTTTTTTAGATATTTCTTGGAGCTCTTTTAAGTTTGGAGACATAAAGGAAAGCGCTTTCCACATATCCGAATAGAATGGTTTGGAAGCCACAGCAATGTCAGTTGTTTCAAAGTATACTGCAGAATACAACAAATTACAAATCACAAGAGAAACTACATAATATCCAAAATATATTTACTCCATTTTAGACAACTGGACACTTACCTGGTATGTTTTCCTCGTTGCAAAATCCAATTACAAATTCCATTGTCTCCGGACAAACATTGCCATCGATAACCACGAGTGGACTTTGGTATAACGCATCGATATTTTTCTTGATCTATCGACAAGAAATAATGATAACAATAAATTTTATGATGTGATTCGTAAAATAATAATAATTCAACTTATTTAAAAAAAAATTATTACACAAAATACAAATAATCAATAGTAGCCCCATTTTCTGTAATAAAAAATGTATTAAACATTTTATTTTTAAAATGTTTGAGTATACTTAAAGAATATAGTTTCAAATTCTTGATTTTTTTTTTTTTTTGTGTTATTTTAAGTGTCTGTAGTAACACCTATTGATACAAATGTCTTTATTTCAAATGAGAACACCGTTATCACTGTAAATTATTAAAAGGATGAATTTTTTGAACATTTTCATGTAACTAATCCAAAAATTGAGCTTATGGACTTTCAGTTATTATAATTTTTACACTAAAGATATAATAGTCCTTCAAAACGGTTTTTAAAAATATAAAATAGTAAATACATATCATATTAGTGATAATATTTATTTTACAAATTATAAACTTTTAAAAAATTAATATTAATTATTAAAATTTTCAAATTATCATAGCGTCCATAGCACCCATTATTATGGAACTATTACATTTTAGCACATAATTTTAAACAACTCAAAAACTGTTTGAATCCAAGACGTCTATATTTTTAGAAAAATTATTCAATACAGTAAAAAAAAAAAAAAGGTTTTTATTTGAAAACAGAAGTTTTTACCACTATGAGATATTGTTTCAGTAGTAAAAATCAAGTTTAAATCTCAAGAATTTTAAAAATAAAATATTTAATTACATTTAAAACTTTCGAAAATCAAATTTCAAATAATTATATTATTAAACGAAAAATAGGTATTTTATTATGGTCACTAACCTAAATCGTTAAGACCACAAACAGTTTAAACTTAAAAAAGTAATAAAAATCAAAAATAGTTGTAAAAATAACTGTTCACTATCCTCATCATGTATTTATTATTATTTTTTTTTTTTTAATTGACTGTTAAGCATTAATGATTTAAAAATAAAATGTAATTAACTAAAAATGACTGACACGCTAATAGTTATTACAATAATACCGAAATTGATTGTTTTAGAACTATGAGATAAGTGTACGTTATAACTAAGCAATATTAATTTAAAAATATATAATGCGACATTGTATTTCATATGATACGACTTGATCTTCAAATTGTAAACTTTTTGATAGAATTAATTGAAAATAAACTTTTGAGTGATTGTATTATACATAGTTATATATTTGTACAGTGATCGTATTTGACAACTTTCTAAATTAATTTCTTTTAATTTTTATTTAGCTTCACAATACATAACAAAACAATTTTATTATCAAAACTAAATGGAATATAAAAAAATATTAAGTACCATATAATTCATTTTAAATTCGTAGTCCGTTAAGTAAATATTTTTTCAGACAATAAAAATAATTATAAAAACTTTAATTTTTATCAAGTCATTAAGTTAAAATGAATGTTTTACTACCTACTTAGATTTATTTAAATACCACTCGCATTATTTTTGTCATAATTATTAACACTAAAATAAATAAACGTTTAATTTCCTTCCACTTAAAGGTACGATACCTACGTGAATATGAATAAATATTATGTATATAATACCTTTTTAAGAAATTAAATAAAATGTTAGATAAGTGGCTAGATATTTTATTTATCAATGTATTGTTTTAATATTTATATAATCAATCACAATTTATAACATACATTATAATATATATACAGTGTATTCACCAATTTAGGGAACATTAAATTTATACTGGAATAAATCAGGTTTTTTTTTATAAGTCTTTGGTATACGTATATATTAAATATATATTATTTTATAGATACATTTCAAAATTTTTATCTTTTTTATCTGCGCATATGCAGTAAAAATGTTTTTTAATTTTATAACAACAATTATTTTGAACGCGATATTCAAATAGGCCTATTTTTGAAAGTAATTATGATGATTCAATGACTATGGTTCTAAATTCAAAATTGACTGAATAATAAGAGCCACTTCAATTTTAATAAATCATTAATATTTTTACTATTCTTAATAATGCATAAAATAATTTATAATTATTTATTATTGGTTATTTTTTAAATAATATTTATACGTAGGTATTTTTTTTTTTTTTTTTTTTTTTTTAATTATTATAAACAACATATTAAACAAGACTAACATAATATGGGTATAAAATTATTTAAAAAAAAAAAATAAAAATTCGTAAAAATATTAAATTTTATTTTACAACCATAGTTGATTCATTAAAATGTCTTTAAAAATTAGGCCTATTCAAATATTGTGTACAAAATAATTGTTGCTATAAAATAAAAAACATTTTTAATGCGCATGCTCAGATCGAAATGATAAAAATTTTAAAATGTATCTATAGATGTGTATTTATATACCATCAGCTTATAAAAAAAAAATAAAAACGATTTATTCTAATATAATCAGGCCCAGAAGTTCAGTGTTTCCTAAATTAATGAACACACTGTATAGTGTATATTATATATTAGTATATTATTAGCCCTAAAAACAAAATTAGACTAAAAAGTGTATTAATTAAGTTTTAAAAATCAAATGAATTGTATTTAGTAAAATTCAAATATCTAAGAAATTTTTGTTCGTTTTTTAATATTATTATACACTTATCACTATTTTTATAATATATGTAATATTACATTAAAATAATATGAAAATATTTTGTAACTAATAAGCATTGCCAATAAAGTCGCGAAAAAAGATTTATAATAAAAAAATATCTAATATGTATTATACAGTGGACGCCGCTTATAAGATTCGCGAATAATAAAGGTTCAGTCGCTTATTAGACTCGAATCGTCTGAAACGGTCCGGACATATCCAAATACATTATAAAAAATCCGTTTATAAGACTCACCACTTTGGTTATTAGTCTAAAATTAAACAATTTTGGTTAAAATGTAGAAATAAATTGATTTTGAAAATGTACATATTTTTGTCAATTATTGTTTCTGGTTTCTATTCATGCTTTATAATGAGTGTATGTAAGTACAACAAATATGCGATTTCATATTTATCGCAATTATCGTTATTGTAGTGTGAAGTATTAATATTACACTCCTAATTATCTGACACGTAATACAAAACAAACCAAAATTATAATTTTTTAATCGTAAACAAGTACAGAGGTACATAAAATAAATTTTACCTATTTGCATAATTAAAATATGTATTTAACTGTATTATCTGATTTTATTTATTTGCCAATAAGCATAATATGTATTTAAGTAGATTAGAGTAAAATATGAGTCATTAATAATTAACATTTTTGTTTTTTTTTTCCACTTTGCTTATAAGATTCATTCGGTTATAAGACTAAATCTGTGCTGATTCCAAAATGAGTTTTATAAGCGGTGTCCACTGTATATAATATTTACATACGGATATACATGCTATATATTTATATTAAATAAATATATAAATAATAATATTAATATATATATATCATTGATAAAAATATTTAGCATTTTATTTATATTATTTATTTAAGTTCATTCAATGGATTTTATTTATACTAATCATTTTCCAAATTCTATAATATATCAAAATATGTTGAAAAAAATGTTAAGTTCTTTATTTCTTTTTTATATTATTACAGTATATTGCATAAAATATCATAAACGAATAAAGCCTTAAAACTAATGATTATAATTGAGTAATCGAATACTCGATGTTGTCAAAGCAATTAAAATATTAACTTGACGATTAAAGTAATTCAATCACACCGACGGTATTAAGAAACTCGATTAACATAGAAAACGAATTATTCGACTAAGCATTTTAGGTGTACCAGTCACCAGGTATACAATAGTATTATAGGCGCCCACACCACCGTTTATACGTGCGATTGCGTCGCGTTGTCTATAGTATATATTAAATCATTTCGATAATATTTCAAAAGGAATTAAATTATACAAAATATATTATAATCTATAAACAGAAACCGAGCCCATAAATTACCATGTCAACAGATATTCGTTTGTGGCATTCCATGTCACCTATGCAGGCCATGCAATCGCCGTGCTGGTCCTGAAACACCACGCACCAAGACGTCGACTGATTATTGGCAACGACGATCTTATCTGTGTTCTAAAAAAAAAAAAAAAAACGGTCTTAACGATACAGAAAACGTGTAATGTAATATCGTATAAAGACGGTGGACGAAAGAATAATATACTAACTATATGGCCGAGCGATTTGATTATCGTGTCGCCGTTCGAGTCGTCGCCGACAGCGGACATGAAACAGACGTCGTGTCCGAATCGGCCCAAAGCGTCCGCTATATTTCTACCTACCCCGCCGCTGACACGTTTCATTTGACCTGCCAACATACGACCGTCTAGCTGAAACATAACGTGTGCATAATAATATTATTAAAAATTAGTATCGTTATACGTATAATATATTAATATCGAATTCGTATGGCATTATTATTGTATCGTTCATTCATTGGACACGCCCGAAGAATATCCGATAGATGTTCTGCTTGCACGGTTACGCGTATGTGTTTTAATTAATCTAATTTTGAAAATTATATTCGTTCAATAAACGTACTAATGTGCACACTTGCGATTTCGCAAAACTGTGAATTCTCATTAAATACACAGCGCCAAACGAAGATTTTATCGGTTTGTATAAGCTTTCAATTTGTATACCATACCAACTAGTCATTATTAAATAACGTATAGCAAATCTGTCACAGGAGTATGATTCATTTTTGCGCCCTCTGCAGTGTATATATATTATTAGCATAGTTATAATCAAAATAAATACTTTAACGAACAATGTGTTGCTTTCAGAAATAAACAAATAAATACGAACAATTGATTAATAATAAAAAAAAAAAAAAACGATTGAAAATATATTTTTATATAAAATAAAACGAAATACTCAGAAATTTCAATCATTTATATTGTTATATAGTTAAAAACTTAACGCGATTCAATTATTAATTGCGTTCGTTAAAAATTGTTATAAACGATTAGTTTCAAAGTTACAACGTTTAAAGATAACAATACCTATATTAAATACACAGGGTGAATTACAATGCATTATTTTTTCCCCGTATTCCTTTTAATAATGAAATTATTCAAATTCTGATTCTTGGAATTTTTAAATAAGGATAGTGTTTATAGTTTTATACTATTTAAGTAGTATCATGTTACGCGCTTATTATTTCAAATAACTAACATTTTTTACTGCAAACTTTTAAGCAGATGACTACAAATGTCAGAATCGAAATTTTAATGAGCAATTTTTGAGTTATTTAACTTTGTATACCAAGGATAATAAGTTAGTTCATGATATTATGATATTATTTGTTAACTGTAGAAGTAACTAATAATTACTAATTTATAATGACCTAATAACATTTTATAATTTGTAAAAATTGTTCCAGTTCCTACCGTGAGTACTTTTATACTTTTAGATGAATTTTGAATAAATATATCAAAATTAATATGCTTAAAAATTCCAAAAACTAGAATTTAAATAATTCAATATTAAATAATAAAATAGAAAGAGCATACTTGGTAACTCTTCCTTGTTTAGTTTTGTCTTTTTGACTATAACTTTTTTAACGAATATTTGGTTTTAATATAAACATGAATATACTGATATTTTTTTACAATCGATATTATACACATATAACAAACATACGAATTTTTGTTACATTTATATACAACAGATAATATATATTTATATATATATATATATATATATAGAGAGAGAGAGAGAGAATATTATTGAGTCTACAATATGAACAGGATCAAATACGCCTCGGAATGACCGAATGCTTTGATGATACAGTCGGTCTTAACTCTTAAGTCTAAACCCTAGGGCAAAACACAAGAAAATTCCTTTCTTTTTAAAATCAATTAATTTAACCAACGAATTATAATGTAATTTATTGTAAATTAAGTAAATAATTATATTCTATTATCTAATTAAAAATAATGTAACTAATGCTCTTGCAGCCGAGTTAATATGAAGACCAACAACACATAGAAAAAAAAATAGAATAAAATATCACTTACATAGCCTAACTGATATTAACTACATTACCTGCATTAACTGCATACAAAAACGTGGTAATTTTATAACAATAGAAACTACTTTATTTATAATTCAATCTACATTCAATAATCTGTTAAATTAGTAAAAATAATTTAGACAATAAGTTATTTATTTGCTCGATACCTATAATACGTACATACATAATATTCTAAAAACACATCAGCCGATGTACACGTATTTAATATAATTTATAACAGGCTAGGAAAATACAAATGAACATGCTGCCACGCACAAAAGTTATGCAAACAATACTTGGTTCGTTAAGCTCCATATTGGGCACTATAGGCTATTATCTGTTCTATAGAAATTCGTCAAACAATTTAACCTCAAACCACCTCACTGTTACCAGATGCTATACGAATCCAAGTATTTATTAGGCCTTAAAAAAACTTTATAGGACAAATAAAGTTACCTAAGTAAAATTACAAGCCACGAAAAATATTATAATTTCAATATGGATAAATTAAAGCATGACTTCAGGATAGTAAGTTTGCACAATTAGGTCAACTAATATCCGTTGACGGTCAAAACGAAAAAATATGGAAACAAATAACAAGATAACGAATCAAAAATAATTTATCGATTATCATAAACATATAACATGAAATAACATACTATTTACTGCTTATAGTAAGATCATAAAAAACACTCGTCTAATATCAAAAATACCAGTTATTTGATATTATAAAAAAGCTACAGTAAGGATTTATCCTCTCCTCAGTAAAAATGTCTATGTGTAAAGTTTGAAGTTATCATAAAGTTCAATTTTGTTCCAAATGTATAATGTATTATTATTAATTTGTTGATTTACACTACATTTTTCTATCTAGTCAAAATTAATCTACAATTAAGGCCCAACAATTTTTTGTTCTTCGTAAATCCTAGGACTCTGAACATAACATGAAAAATATTTTATTTATTATGAATGCAGCATATATTTATACAATAAACATTACAGTCGAACGAAGTAATAAAAAACCACTATCAATATTTAAAAGTATATTATTCTCTATACAATTCATAAAAATATCACAAAAGCATTACAATGTATAATCGATGGTTTTATCTAAAGTCTGTTCGTTATTCACACGAAATTCCTATATTATATATATATATATAGATTTATACATTTTACAATGTATAATATAATTTATTATAATAGTTATATTTAATGTTTTATTTTTAAAGTAATTGTAAATGATCAAATAAAACGTATGCTACTTATAAAATGTAATGAGTATAATAATAATAATCAAACAAGTAATGTTTTATTTTTATTATTATTATTATTATTATTATTATTACAAAATATTGGATAAACGTACATCATATGAGTATAAAGTATAAGCTGTAGCCGACATAACAATATTTATGATGAACCATATATTATAATGTTAAACGAGACCGAGGAAAACGGATATTGGCGGATGGATATGCAAACAGATAGCAACGCAGTGAATATAATCGATGTGATAAATCAGCATTGACGTTAAGCACTAATATATACCGGTAAACGTACACTACCCGTGGAGCTTATTCACTCAGTTGACAATTAATTAACTAGTAATCGGTGATCTATACATTTATTACACAACGTACCAAAATGCATGCCAGCACAAACACATTGGTATGGGCCAACATGGAGGAAAATAAATTGAAATATATATACCGTGATCAATCAAATTGATTTACAATATACCATACAGTATACATATAGAAAACATATTAGTTGAAATTAAAAATATAATGTGCACTCGTAATATTTATCCCTTTTACCGTGTAAAATAATCTGTGTACCTAAACTATTAATTCATGTCGAAATCCGATGACAAAATAAAAATATCACATCAAGTACGAAGATTTCTAACTCGATTTCATTGCTCAGATTGAAGTAATAATTCAATTTCGATATATATTTACTCGAAGAAAACGCGATGTAATATTAACTTGCCAGCTATTTTAAATTTAACGAAGACGGATTAGGTGCTATTTCATCTACAGACATTTTCTCACAGAATCGTATTGCCATCATTAAGTATACAACGAAAAAGGTCCTTTGACATTGGAAAAATTCAAAATATGTATTTTTTTCTTATTGAAAAACTTAGTATTTTATATAGCGATCTATATATTATATATATATATATAACGATGACGCATACACACAACTCACACATGTGTATACGCGATCGCATTGATCAAAAGAAATATGCGAATTAAACCCCTTACTTTTTGGCGTGGTTGCAGACCACGAAGGAGTACGGAAATATACGAAACGTCGAAACACATATAAAAGTACGTGCGGTGTCCGTTAGAGATAAGTCGCGATTAAAATTCATGAGCCCATAAAAAATGACGCGTTTTCTTAAGTGTGGCATGAATTATCGGGGTCGGAGGTGAGTGGACGTGATAGCAGTCAACGGAGGGGCGACGAGGAAGAACCGAAGACTTATTCGATATAAATGCGTGAGCCTTTTCTCTCTCCTCGTCCGTCTCTCTCTTTCTCTCACTCTAGCGCGTTTCATAGCTGTTTTTCGCCGTCTCTCCCTTTCTATTTTTCGCTCTTCGTCGTCGTCGTCGTCGTCGTTGTGTATTATATATTCCATCTCGTTGTTCCGTCTTTTTCCTTTGGCGCATTAACCACGCCGTCCATCATTCCACAAATGAGATATAATAATAATTGGAAGGTAAAAGTGAAAGAGGTAAAAAGGGTTCGACGGGGTGAGTGTAGGGGTCAAGACATGGGACAGATTTTACCGAGATGAAGCCTAAATTGGCGGCCGGAGGAATGATGGCGCGCGTGGTTGACGCGTTGTAGAGCAGGACCACAGCGCGGTGAGGGGCAAGGTGGATTGTCAGGATCGGTGCCAGTGCAAGCGGTGAGGGATAGTTCACGGGAAAGAGTGCGAGTACGGGGTGGGTGGTAGTGTTGGTGATGGGCGGAAAAGGCAGCGGCGGTGAGAAAGCGAGTGAAAAACAGTGAGAAAGAGAGAGAATAGATGTGATAGAACGACGTGTGGTAGCGGAGAGTGGTCGTATTAACTGGTTTCCATGGTAACCTTTTGATGCGTAGTGCAGTGCCGGGATAAAACCAGGCGCGCGTCTACCCTCTCTCTCTCACACATACATACTACCCATCTCACTCTCTCAGTCCACCCTCACTCTCTCTCTCTTTCTCTTTCTTTCACCCTTTCTATCACACTCTACACAGCGTGCTTCCACTTTTATCGATTCGGCGACCACATAACCAACCCATTTAAATATTTTCAAGTACACGTTATTGTAATGTGTGTTTGTGTGTGTGTGTGTGTGTGTGTATGTGTGTGTGTGTGTGTGTGTGCATGTTTTGTGCGTCTCTATATGTATGCGAATGGGGTGGGATGTTGATGGTATGTATGTTTGTGTAAGGAAAAAGTAAAGGGTGTTAGGTGTCTGTGTATGTGTATGTGTATGTATACATATACATTTATGAACATAATATACGAATACGTTTATTTGTTATTTTAATATATTTTGTGTGTGAAGAATCTTGGACTTTCTGTAGGCCAAGGCGAACTTTATCGATTCGATTAGCTATAATATATATGTATATATAATATGTATGCATGTGTGAATGTGTGTGTGTATAATTTGGCCATACATAACTTACTGTTCACAAAACATAATATTGTTAAAAACGTAGTCATCGTCACACTCGTTATATCATACCTGCTATAACATAATCTAACAACCAACACGCGCTATAGCCTATTACTGTCTGTCGCAACGCGATAATATAAAACAACAACATCACATGTCGAAACGCGAAGGTTAACGCGCTGACATTTAATACGCAAGGTCGCTCGTCCCCCCTCCCTCTACCAAAAAAAAAAAAAATAATAATAATAATAATAAAGAAATGTCCACTCCAGTGTGTTTTAGCTGGTAGTATTTATAATACATAGTTATAATACGCCAACAACAGTGACACCACAACTACCGTTGTACACAACGATTATCAAGTTGACAGAAAAGAAAATTATAAAAAAAGAAATCGGTACACAATTGCAGATCGGGCGAGCTGTTCCATAATGTACCTGTTGATTTTGAACCCTTAACGCCGGCGTGCCACTCTTTCGCTCACTTTTTCTCTCTCTTACACGCATACACACACACACACACACACATTCTCTCTCTCTCTCTCTCTTTCCTCTCTCCCTTTCCCTCCCATCACTTTCTCACTCTCCTCAATTATTCTAACTATCTATCTACCCCCCTTTTTTTTTGAAGTCTAATTATTGTACCAAAACTATAAATAAATCACTATTGTGTATGAATTACTAGGCTACTAATTTTGTATCACATTATTATTATTATTAGGTACTTATTTTTATCGTTTAGGTAATCTAACACTATTCAATTTATGTATGTATGTACAATATACACTGAATACACCGCTGGTAGTCTATTGGCCGAGAGGACCAATGTTTTGGCTGTCAAAAAGTTGTGTTGTGCGGAGGAACGGATCGTTTTTTTTTTTTTTTTTTTAAATTGAAAAAGTTCAATTTAACTGGCAAACTTGTGTCGTTTTTTCCGCATCCCAAATAAAATTTCCTTTGCATATTGTTCTGCAACCGTGTTTTCCCAGAGTCGTTCGAGTAAATGAAATTCCTATCTACATTCTACTTTGGACATTTCAACAAACAAAAAACAACCAATGCACAGAATGAACACCACCTGTTTTTTTTTATATAAAAACACTCACATATAATACAATATACTTTATGAACACATGTATATATTATGTAATATAGATGTATTAGAAATTTTATTGTATTCGTTTAAAAAAATACATTGCAACTTCTCCCGTCAAATCAATATGATGAATTTGTATTTGTAGCACATAAGAGTAAAATATTGAGTTTGAAAATAATTAATATTTACATAAAACTTTATAAATAGTGGATAAACAATAGTTTGTTGATCTTGAATTACTTATAATACGATGTACCCTCGTCTACGTCATGGTCAATAAATCAACATTATATAGAAAGATATTTATCCATAGAATGATTTAATCTAAAACTTAACATTCAACATTTACTACAGAAACATTTGCTTTACAAATATTGTACGACGTTTTCATGCAACTTTCGTAGAATATTTAATTATATACTAATCAACTAAACATTAATACATTATAATACAAAAATATATTTTTTACAGACATACAATTATTATCAATAATAACTAAAAATTACTACAAATAATTAAAATATATTAAATGCAAATAGCTTATCTAACCAAATTATTTCAATAAAAATAATTTATCATTCATATAGTTTATAAAATAAAATATTCCTTGAAATCTTTAACCGTTAATTATCTTTTTATTATTTTTATTTTATACACTGGACTTATAGATAACTAAAACAATTTTTAAGCCACAACTCAATGATTATAGTACAATATGATACAGACAAAAATGTTTTATAGTTATTTATTTAATACTTATAGCCTTATAAGTATTTCTAAAATAAATATATATATTTTTTAATTTTAAATACAAATACAAGTATCTATTATGTCAAAAGCGAGTTGAATATTTTTTATATATATATATCCTAGATTTGTATTGAACATTTTTACTATGAATAAAATATTATTTCCTAAAAAATGAATTAAGATGTTTGATCGTACAAATTACGAAAACAATTAAATATTTGAGTTTGATAAAATATAATTGTATAATTTTATTTTTTACGTTAAGACCGAATCATATCATATCATTATATTTTTACCAAACAAGAACATAGAATTATTTGAATAGTAAGAGTAATAGTTAATAAAATATGTTAATATTAATTTTTTTAGGCTTAGCAAATTTATAGTATTTATAAGTCACAATAATTACTGCAATAGTGTATAATAATATAATCAATTGATTAAATTCATGACAATAGTATCTATACCATTATTATTGTTCTAAAAAAAGTAAAGTAAAAAGCATATAAATATATTATTATCCAGGTAAATACGAGACACCGAGTGAATAAAGATAGAATTTCATTTGAAACATTTGCATACCGTTTTGACAGTGGTTGTGGTTGTTTGCCAAAAAAAAAGAAATAAAATAAATAAATAAAAAAAATAATAATAATAATAAATAAATAATAAAGGGCGAAAAACAAAGGAAAAAGGTACAATTTAACCAGCTGTAAAGAAGAAGGAACGTAGAAAAAAAGAATATGAAGAAGAAGAAGAAAAAAGGCGTACTACTACTACCGGGTGTCCGAATCGCATAATAATTACAGATTTCGCCACCAGTACCGCATTGGCTACGGCGTCGCGTTACTCATTCATAGTGTGCGTTCGCGCTGTAACACGGAAAGTTCTGAATGTGCGCGCTGGACAAATAAACAGTAAAAAATAAAATAAAAAATATGTGCGATTTATTAGAATTTTTTTACCTTAGTACTTGTTACTAAATAAATAATACAAATTTAATATATTTTTAAAATCTATTCTATTATATTTTTTTATTATTATTATTATAATTTTTTTTTTTTTTGGATAAAAAATAAATAAAAAAAATAATAATAATAAATAAATAATAAAGGGCGAAAAACAAAGGAAAAAGGTACAATTTAACCAGCTGTAAAGAAGAAGGAACGTAGAAAAAAAGAATATGAAGAAGAAGAAGAAAAAAGGCGTACTACTACTACCGGGTGTCCGAATCGCATAATAATTACAGATTTCGCCACCAGTACCGCATTGGCTACGGCGTCGCGTTACTCATTCATAGTGTGCGTTCGCGCTGTAACACGGAAAGTTCTGAATGTGCGCGCTGGACAAATAAACAGTAAAAAATAAATAAAAAATATGTGCGATTTATTAGAATTTTTTTACCTTAGTACTTGTTACTAAATAAATAATACAAATTTAATATATTTTTAAAATCTATTCTATTATATTTTTTTATTATTATTATTATAATTTTTTTTTTTTTTGGATAAAAAATAAATAAAAAAAATAATAATAATAATAAATAATAAAGGGCGAAAAACAAAGGAAAAAGGTACAATTTAACCAGCTGTAAAGAAGAAGGAACGTAGAAAAAAAGAATATGAAGAAGAAGAAGAAAAAAGGCGTACTACTACTACCGGGTGTCCGAATCGCATAATAATTACAGATTTCGCCACCAGTACCGCATTGGCTACGGCGTCGCGTTACTCATTCATAGTGTGCGTTCGCGCTGTAACACGGAAAGTTCTGAATGTGCGCGCTGGACAAATAAACAGTAAAAAATAAAATAAAAAATATGTGCGATTTATTAGAATTTTTTTACCTTAGTACTTGTTACTAAATAAATAATACAAATTTAATATATTTTTAAAATCTATTCTATTATATTTTTTTATTATTATTATTATAATTTTTTTTTTTTTTTGGATAAAAAATAAATAAAAAAAATATGATTTATTAGCGTTCGCATCATAGCGACTCGAACGCCTCAAAATTACCAAACAAACAAATATTTAATATGTAATTAAATAATCTGTTCTTAAATGCGTTCTACTCGATTGCAAAAATCGGATAACATCTACTTACAAGGCAAATGGCGGTGGGCCGAACAAACTAAACTGGGATTTCCAAAATGTGAGTACACAAAGACAGAACTAATTTTGAATGAAATAATAATTGTTAATTATAATAAGCTAAAAATGAATTAAGTGCTTTAGGGTTAACGGATGAATAGGCACTCTAAACTAAGGTTATTGTTTAACCGTATAATATATTGTTTAATATTTACCATGCAGTACGGAACAATAAAAATAACGTTACCATTTCTCTTACAAAGTATATAGTAAGCACTATAAATTATAATGTATAATAATGTCGAAAACGATGTAATTAGACCAATACGTGGTGATTTAGTTAACGATCATTTTTTCGTTTAAATTTATTATATTTAAAACCAGTAATCCTTGTCGTATACAATATATTATAATTTATTAAATTTATAATATCTCGATTTACTTTCGATTAATCGATTATACTTTTTAACACACAGATGACTTATAGTGACTGTCACAACTTTTACACTAATCACTAATGAGAAACTATGACTGATAGTATAACTTATAAGTTATAAGACATGATAAGATGAAATTAGTAATGCGAATATTGTGTCAAGATTTACCCGTGTAAGAATAATTATGGTAAATACGTCCGGTCATAATATGTATTAGCATAACATTATGACAGAATTATTAAAACAGTATACATAATACTACGTAAAGTCGTTAGGGTGCGGAAGTTAGCATTTGCATGGAGTTAGCGAATGGACCAAAACAAAAAAAGCTAAGTTTTTAACTAAACAGACTAAAAAAAATTAATATAACATTTTATTTTTTAAATTTTGTAATTTTGTTGGAATACCTACATACAGCATACATATCTTAAAACCAATACTCTATATTTTTAAGCTACAGTGCTTATAGATGTTTTAAAAATTCATATTATTATTTTATATTCTCTTCATAAATATTTTAAAATGCTATATAAGTTATGGTCTTAACTATCCGATAACAGAAACTTCTCAGCAAATAGAGAGAATAAGTTATTTTATTTGTACTTAAAATTATGCATAATTTTATTTTTTATTTAATTTTAACAACATTTTGATATTTAAAAATGGAAATTTTCGGTTCCAATATACTATTAAATTAAATACATATTAAATGGACTATAAAAATTATCTTAAAATATATTTAATAGCTGATGAATTGAATGATACACTTGGATACATAATACGTTGATAGGCATACTCGTTAGAACTCATTACAAGATCGTCATGATCGCAATCATAATTTCTATCGTCTCTATAGGTAAGATTAATTAAGCGTCAACAATAATTAGGCTTTTTGCGAATGAACAGTGTCACTTAAATTTATGGTCAAGCTCGCCGAGACATTAACAACGGTGCCAATTTAACTCGAGTAAAGTTTTAACGAGACTAACAACAACAAAATAAAGGGATGTAAACGAATCTGTAATTTTCAATTTTATTATATAATATTATTATCATCACACCTTCAAACGAGATTTTTAGGGCCACTGTTTTACACAGTTATGGAAGAATTTTTTTTCAATAATTTTTATTGAAATCAATTACCACTTAAATGTAAGTATCACGAAATAAAATAATAAGGTCTGACTTGATTAAGCGTGGTTTCGATATTCTCATAAAAAACATGTCGGTGTGCGCTATTAATCTTGAACAACCAAAAAGCATACACTAACATAAAAACAACTGTATGAGGTGGGTAGTATAATATACGTTATACAATCAATTCAACGGAATAATAATATGCCTATTGAACATTTGCCGAGGAGTTGAAATTGGTAGGTACGAAAAAAAGTGCACTGTAAATATATGTTCGCGTGAGCAGATTTATCATGTACCGTATTAGAATAATAATAAAAATAGTAATAAAAAACGTACGCGCATGTCAATAATTCAAGCTTGAAAACATTAATTTACACTCTGCGATCACACGAAGAAAAACGCTGTATATTGTAACTGAAAATATACACTGAACATTCGGAAAAAAAAAAATGTTTTTGTAATTTTTTTTTTTTTATGTTAGCGATTTTTATACATAGGTTCGTACGTATAATAATAATAATAATACACATAGATATATAATACTACTATAAAGGTCACACCAGCACCACCGTCGCTGCCGTCATCGTCGTCGTCGTCGATAGCGTCCGTACACGGTCGAGAGTTGCGAATTTAACGTAAGATGAATGAAACGTTTTCTCTTCGCTGACCTTTCGGAAACTGCGCAAACGAACGATACGCATTTGATATAACATACTTATTATAAGACATAAGTGTACGTCTACTGCTTAATTATTGGCTCCCGCGATGGTCACTTTAGAGAGGATGACTCGACAATGTCTAAGTTTTGAGAATAATTAGTTCGCCATAAATTGAAAACCAACCAGTAAGGTGAAATTTATCAACTTTTATCGATAATGTATATATTACAGAGCTACAGCTACACAAATATGTTATTCGTTTAATGAAATAATTACTAAAGCTGATAGTTGTTACTTGTTTTAAATTTTTAAGTCTATGAGAAGCGATATATTGGTTTTATAGTAAGGTTATTTTCTTTTATTTTACGTCACCTTTAGGAACAGTAAAAATGCGACTTTGAGAGTGATTTTTGGTAGCCAAATACATCTATAGTTGGTGATTTGGGAGGTCAAAAGTAAAAAGTTCTCAATACTTACTTTTAAAATAATCAAAACAATTTTCAACCTTTACCAAACACTAGCATTTTATAGATATGATATAACTTTTAGAGAGTTATGAATCTTATGATACTTTTTATAATATTTGTAGATATTTGAAAATGTCAACATTTTTTTTTCGATTTATACATGAAAACATGTTTTTCTATGCCAAAATGATTAAAATTTTAGTACATCGTTGCTCTTATAAGTTATTTTTACTGAAATTAAAAAAAGAATTAGGCGTTAACCCTCAAATTTTCCCGACATTGGATATTTTTATGTAAGATAATTTTACCATAATAATTTCCCTTTAAACGATATCAAATGTTTTGTATAACACAATAAATATCAATAGTAGAAACTAAAATATTCCATTATTAATAAAATTTTCATTTCCTGTGCACAGTGAAAAGTTTTGAATATTTAAGCTAAAAGATAACTAAAAGTATTTAAGTTTAAGCTATTTATAGGCATTACATTTTCATAAGATAAGTTTTTTTATATAAAATATATATTATATTTATATCTTAAAAATTAAATATAAGATTCTTTATTAAAGTAATTAAAAAATATCAATATACTTCAAATTTGGACAAAATCGCGAAAACTGGAAAATTATCCTTTTTATGGTAAAATAAATGTATTAGTTTTTTTTTTTTATAATAATTTTCTTAAGTACCTTAGAAAAGGTACTTTCTAAGCAACCTAAAAATATTAAGATAAATACGCATATTGTTTATTATAAATATTTGATGTTCAACTTTTTTTTTTTAGTTAACAATTTTAGTTATTTTATTGTAATTCAAAAAATATTAATCATATAGAGACTAATAATTTCATCCATTACGTGCATTATTATTTTCTACATACAATGACATTTAGAATGTATTAGGATAGACGATGAGCTATACAATTTTTTTAAATTTAATACTCATGTTATTTAGGAAGTCATGTGTATATGCCTACAGCAACTACATATATAAATGAGCACGGTACAAAGTTAATCTTTATATATAAAAAAAAACAGCCAGACGGTCAGAGTTTGAATTAAGATTTTTTTACAATGTAAATTATAATTAATAATATCCCTCCCACTGCCCATTTTAACTATTTAACTCTCTACGATATATTTCACGACTCTCGCGCACTTTTCTGCCCGTCTACCCCTCACGTACATACATACATGTATACGTTTATTTACGTGTCCATACGTTCAGGTAATCCTTATCGATTTCGTACCATTCCGCCGTTGACGTCGCGCGTACGTACTCCCACGCGCCCCGTTTGCTCTAGCGTCACACGGTCGGTAAAAAAAAAAGAAAAAAATCATTCCACGCGATCTATACTGCAGTAGTGATGTCTCGTCGACGGCTGTCGAGATCGTATGTTTCTGGCTCGGCGCGATGTACTCACGAAAACGGCGGTGTGCATATCGATATTTCGACTATTCACCGATAATATTCTTTTACCGTCTACGCGGCACGAACGACCGCGGTCGCAACTGTATGCGTTTAACCCATAATAGTAATGTACTCGATACACAGTATGTAATATTATTATCGTGTCGCCCGCCCACCGGAATCCAATGCATCAAAAATACGTCGATTTGTCGTCCCGTATACGAATATAGGCTCGTATTATATAGAAACTCGTAAAAAATGCCTATTATAAGGATGTTTATATTTTTTTATGTTATAAAATATTGGCCACGCGTATATATTTTTAGGTAATCGGTGCGACTGTGTAATAATATCGTAGCTCTCGTCCGTGACCGCCCCGTACACGCACGAATACAATAAAAATATTATGCTTTTTTTACGGAGACGGTTGTCCCTATAGTGCGTTGCGATGGCAATGTGAACGCGCAGAACACACGCGAGTGGGACGACATTTGACTGGCCGTTGACGACCACGGCGGCGGTGGCGTTGTCAAACATAATAATATTGTAAGATAAAAACTGCAATCGATGTCCGACCGTATCATTATAAAGTCCATCACGATTGAGCCTAAATAATATCGTGTTATTATACACTCGGTTTTTATGTTTAGTTAATGATTTAGATGACCCGGGTACGTGGAGGCCGACTGTCTACTTTGTCTACAAACAAATGGAAAATTAAACATATTTTTTTTCTCCATCAATCACTGTATGCGTTTTGCTTGGGCACACTGATTGAGGATATAGAAATCGAGAGTAGGAGTTATGAAATAAACTTGGTTAAACTTTAACTTGGGCATTTCTATGAGTCCGCTCCCACAAAGGTATCAATTTTTCATAGTAATTATAAGCCTAGGATATTAAGTAACCCAATTCGATCGATTAACGTTTTAACATTAATAGTTAATACACATAGAAAAAAATATCTATTTCCTAAATAGCTATAGTTGATTTGATATAAATAATAAATAAATCTCCTTTTTTTTTTCATCATAATACTCATACAACCAAAGTGCGATCGTGGATGTTTGGTTGAAAATATCTTATAATAATTTATACTGTATATGTATTATACTTATACTTATACTTATAATAAGCATGAAATACTTTAGTATTTATTGTAGCAATATCTTAATTTAGGTAAACACTATGCAACTTATAGGTGCTGATATTTATATATATATATTATATATAAATGTGTGTAATAAATTAAACTACTCGGGCACGGAGTGAAGTTAAATATTGACTAATTCTAAAAGATTAATAGATATGGGAATCGAATAAAAAATTTATCATCTAGTTAATAAAATAATAAATAGTTCAACAAATCATAATTATTAAATAAATCTTCAAGTGTTTACCATCAGGTAATTATTATTTTAGACAAAATATCAAATCTTATTGAATATTAATTTGGAACGTAATTAAAATATTATAATCAATTAACTCATATAATAATATGTGATTACGACCAAATAGGTATTTGATAAAGTTGTATAGATAACAATTAAAACTGTATTAATAATCTAATCGAAATTATGTATTGTGTTCTTATGTATTGATTCGAAGCTTATGACTCTTAGCGCTATTATAGACCTTATTATTTTTTTGTTAATGCTAAATTAGCATTTACAATAAATTGAATTGTTCTACAGAAATAAAATACTTGGTTAAATATTTTGGTTGACAAAAAATAATGAATTAGAATTTTTTTGAATTAATGATAATAAAACTAATAATATTTTAAATAGCAAAAAATACATAAAAAAAAAAAAAAAATAATCATTTCATTAATTATCAATATATTGTATTGACAGTTTTCCTTGAATTTGTTCGTGATCAAAGTCAATATAATTATTAAATATTACAGGAGAGTGGCTATGTATCTTAGTGTGTATTTATAGCTAATTATAAATCACTACATTTGAAAATGATTATAAATTGTGTTCAGAGAATCAGAAAATAATCAAAATTTAGATAAAAATTCACCTACTATAAATATGCGCTATTTTGTGATTATCTTATCCCATATACTCCATATTACTGAGAAGTTTGGAAGATGATTCGCTAAAGTACAGCGTATGATAAATTTCCAATGTATTAAGGTGCTGTTTGAAATAATAATTATTACGTTTGTTTTACCAACCCAAAAAATGTTTTTTTTAAAAAAAAAAGCGGCCATTATTGTAAACCCATTAACCTTCGCGCCAATAAATATCTAAAAGCGAATTTGATTCATGCTATGGTATTCTTTCAAATTATGATTTTCAACCAACTTGACAAGTGAAAACGTTATCTAAATTATTATTTTATTACATCTACTGTTTTAAGTTAACCAATAGAGAACATTCAATTAGTGAGTTATATTATAATTAAGTTGAGTTGTGACATATTGTTACATTATATATTTTGTAGTTTTGATATACTTAAAAACTAATGCTCGTAAACTCAGTAGAAGATAAAGGCTCAGTCACCTTTTAAAGATAGTTGAAAACTACTTTGTATACATATTTTATGAGTCAACCTTATTTAATGCAACTTGTTTTCTCTTTGTTACATAGAAAATAAACGCACACATCTTTAGAATTCATTAGCATAAATTGTAGCGTTCATCAACTCAAAATTGGAGTTCATGTTAAATATATATATATATATATATATATTATATATATATATTTCACATGATGATTTTTAAACTTAAAGTATCAACATATAATCAAGTTAAATTGCCTGATGATTTAATTAAGTAGTCACGTATGCTATTTTAGTTATTAACTTGAACAAACGCTAATAGTAATCTCTTAGACGCACACAACAAAAATAGCAAACAAATTAATAAAAACTAGGTAATAAAACATAAAAAAAAATCCCTAACCTAACCTAATAATATATATAACTAATAAGAAGTAGCTCTAGTTTTCTTCATTGTATTTAAAAAAAATTTGAAAAAAACTATTTATAAAAATAGTCAAACTGGTTTATTGACGTAAAATAAATATGTACGTAAGTTTCATAGTAGTAAGAGTCCACTGAGAATACCAACACTTTGTTTCCACTTCATTGAACGCCGAGAAACTATCCTTTACTCCCTAGGGAAGATAAACGACTAATCGAAGATTACACCAGTTTTTCTTTCGATTCAACCGGATATCCGGGGGGAGTAAAACAGGAATTGTAAGTCATTGCACGTCAATTCTAACCATGCCGATATGAAATAACGCTACTATACATTGGCGGGCAAATGAAAAAAAATATTATCGACGTGAAGCAATTATTGTTGTATAATAAAATAGTCGAAGAGACAATAATTTCCCAACGGAATGCAGGCTTACGGGACAATAATATAAATTATTAATAATAATGAGAATTTGAATGGAATAAAATAATATTGGCTTCTCCCAGCTCCATTCATGACCAAACCGTATGACATGTATGCGCGCGCTCACGCAGTGCACACACTGCATATCTACACGACAAAGTCCACAATAAACAACCCTCTACTTCATTGATTTTGCAAAGAAAGATAAAAGCGAAAAAGCCCTAAAGCACTGAAAAATAAACGGAGACCTGGCCGATCGCTCCGTCGTCGACAGCATATATTGTTTGTTTAACGTACAGCCATATGGTTTTTGGATCGTTCGCTTCCCACGGGTCCACCACCGAGCTTTATTGTGATTAGATATTTTTGTACATGTTACAGGGATACAACACAACAGAAGAATATAGTTGGATAACAAAATTTAAAAAATACACGTTTGATCATCTATTATAACGTCTAGTATTGTAAATCCAAATTTGTTTTTAAGAAACATTGCGATTAGCCCTATAAGCTTATATAGAAACAAATATGAAAAAAAAAAATTCTATTTTATTTTCAAAATTATATATAAAAACTAATAGAAAACTATTTTTAATAGGTATATTATTAGTTTAAATTCATACATTAAGATTATTTTTTTGTACTAGATATTTCCGTCTTAAATACAATTTAGAAAAGGTCAGAATGCACCGATAATTTGTTAGTATTCACAAAAAAAAAATATCAAATGTTTTCGTTGATTTTTTAACATACAATATTTATTATCTTGTTTATATATTAAGGTGTTTTGTAAGGCATTGAATATACTAAAATAGCGTATATTGATGTAAATTTATATTTTAATGTTATTTAGGTTTACAAAATGTAAAAGGAAAACATACTTTATTACCATCATTATGAGTACCGAGCAAATACTGTGTTCCAATATTACATTCAACATGTATTTGTGAAAAAAAAAAGTACCTACCTCTATATAGTTTATTATGATGTGCCGCTCATAAAATTATAATTAACATTATAACAATGGCTATTGTCAATATCATCTGGATGCTTCTCATGATGACATATAAATTATTTACTTTTCATCGAGAATCATCTAATAATAAATTTGAAATTATCCTGTCAATATCGACATTTGACATTAACCAATTATTACAGTCAATAAGCAAAATATTTCTTTCAATTTGGACGTCTGAAGTTCACTCAATTTAATGTTGTTTATATTTGCTTTTTAAGCTTACCTACTAATTTATAGATATAGTTCACTCACGAATTACACGAACTACTTTAATAAATAAAACATCAAGAATAAAAAATGAATCTTGGAACAATAAAAACACGTATACATCTTTTAAATAAAATATGCAACGTGTCTATCGTGATTAAAATAAAGTCAATCGTGTTAGGTACCTAATCGTGCATATTTATGTGAATATATTTTTTCCATTGGTAAGAAAATATTTAAAAAAAAAAGACTTGTCAACTCAAGTTAACTTAAGTAAAATTTGTGAGTAAAATACTATTTTCCGACAAATACATATATTTAATCCATCAAAACTAAACCCTATACGTTTATATATTATTTTAAATAAAATTAATTGTATATTTCACTATTATTATATTATTGTATATTATATATTGTATAGCCTTTTAATATCATCACATTTTTTATAAAATCTATAAAGATTCAAATAAAATAGAAAACAAATTTTTTCGAGTTTTAATTTACGTATTACAATGTATATTACACTATTACATTTGAAACAACACATCTGATTAACCCACATCACGTATTTAAAAAATTCCACTTGCATAGTGTCTTTCTCATAAAATGAGTTGGGTAAAAGCCTAATAGTTTACAGGATAAACAAACTTATCCTTTTTGAAATACTCAAGCCAACCCATTTAGCCTCGCAGTATCACACGTTTGACCTATACCTACTCGTATACTGAAATTATTATTTTGAAACAATTTACAAAAAATCGTATTATTTGAGTGAAAATAAATCTTACCCTTACTTTCATGAGCACTAATTATAGGTATAACAACACTATAAAACTACAATTTAACATATTTTTAGTGACCCATTTACAATTACTACACTTAAGGAAATGATTATTTTTCTGAGCAATTTAACTCACTCCAACCAATTAAAGCCTCAGGCAGGTAATGAACATATAAGAGTGTTAGAAGTACTACCAGCCACAATCATTAAAATAAAATAAAAAAAATTATTATTACGCCTTCACACAAAATAAAATACTTTATTTTATACTAAGTTTAAATGTGCTTAATAAAAATTTACAATACACCCAAAAAAAATTATAAATTTTCTTAAGCAAAATTTACATTTTAATTGTATAATGATATTTATTTTTATTTTTTCATCGTGTAATCTAACACTTAAGTTCAGATAAAAATTAATTTGGTTTTATGCAAAATAAATGCGAGTAAACCATAAAAACATTATTATTATTATATCTTTGATATTTATAGAACAATTATTTCTTAATTGTATAATAATTATAAATGAAAATAAATGCAGTACCTAAAAAATGTATTAAAATACTTCAAAAGGTTAATAAAATTTCATTTTTATATAAAATCACACGATTAATATTACAATTTTTGTTATTTTAAATAGTCAAGAATGCTATTTTGAATATAATTGCTACTTCCTTACTGTAAATATATTTTTAAAAAATAACATAAACATCAAACTATATTATCCAAGAATCAGTCAATGTGTATTTTACAATTATAATTAATTTTTATAAACACGTTATAAATAATATTGTATGAAACAAAGTAAGACATTACTCATTTATTATTCGAATAAAAATTTGTTTGAATAATTTTTCAGTTGTTTTATTAAATTGGTTCTACAAATATGTTGATAAAAAAGTATTCAAATTACTATATTATGTTTGAAACTTTTTCAATTAAATTTGTATTCCAATAATTAAAAAAAAAAATCAAATACATTTTTATTCGAATAAATACATATTCTAATAATTCTCTAGATACTATTCCCGAACTTTAAAACTGGACATAATTTATTGGTATTTAAAAAAAACTAAGAAAAGAAACTTACTTAAATAAGTAGGATAGATGGTCAAATAATATATACCAGATACCTACCTATTATGTAGTAATTATTTATTAAATATAATATATGCATTAAATTATTTTCAATACCACTTTGATGATATATATATATATTTTTTAATATTTTATCAAAACGAATAATAAAACCATTTATTATAATTATTTGTATTTTGCATGTAATATAATATTTATCATAATATGTTTAAACCATCATAAATGTTTAATCGATTAATATCAAACACGGTATTTACTTTGTATTCACTTATTATCGTTCAAACTTACTATATTCGTAAGTCGGTATAAGCCAATAATAGAAAAAAAAGAAAAATAATACTATCTTGGGAAATGTCGTTACCCATGTCAACACATTTTACTGACCTACTTCTATGTTTCAAAACGTATTACATTTTAAAAAATATCTAAAATATCACAAGAATCTATAATTTAAATGTTTTCCTCCATCAAATTCCTAAAATAGGTTAGAGATTAACAGTGGTAATTAAACTTCAAAGTGTACAAGGAGTTTAACTAATTCATCTCGAATCATGTTTCGTGGAACGAAATTTTTCAAAAATATGATAGGTAGCTGGGTTTGCTAAACTAAACGAGTCAATTTCATGTGATGATATACTTGCGAATAAAATTTAACGAACCGAGAAATTAATTATTATATGATCATTTACCTTTAGTACTTATAAATGAACAATGTACAGTATGTATGATGTATTGTACGAGCTAATTTTTTTTCTTCTCCCCAGACAAGTATAAAAACCTCTACAGGGTCTCGGTGCTATTACTAAAGCTTCCACGCGCACGTTTAAAGGTTTCACTATTAAAACGCCAATGTCCGTGCCAAAGTAATTCAATGCCCAGGGGATAACGAGGGGCGATAAAATGGTTTGACCATATCATTATTTCGACCTGAATAATAAATTCGTGCAGATGTTAAGTCATATTAGAAAATAAATGTTCAGTGTATCAAGACGCTGATGCTACTAGACAATTTTTGGACACGCGAAAACAAGGAACGAACAATAAATAAATTATTATTGTGCCCGTCTCTAGGGCTTCTCGTTCAAGTTTCTCGTATCTTACAAAGTTTGTTTGGCTTCAACAGATCTTTACAATTTCACAATTTGTCGATTAACAGAGCTAACAAAACGGATTTAAAAGAGTACACCTTTGCGACTACAAAATCCCGTTACCGGAACCGGAAACGGAACAAATGTCAGATGGAAAATAAGAACATGAATTATTAAAATAACCATGAGTGTAATAACAATTGTTATAGTAATGGTAGTGAAATAAGATAATATGTAGTATTTTTCAAATGCTTGATCATTTCTATATTAAACATCAAAATGAATAGTTTTAATGCCCGGATTAAACATATCCAGTATACATAAGCACTATTAAACGGAAATGAATATTTTGTTTTTTGAGTTGAATAATAATATATACTCTCTCTAATGATATTCGATTTATTTAAATATATGAATTGTATTTTTTTGTTATTCTAGTTGGCGCCTTTGGTGCGCTTTGTTGTACAATGTTTAATAATAAAACCTAAATACAAAAAGGAAAGTATTATGTACATGTGTCAAGAAAACAAAATTACTTTTGTTAAAACAAAAAAAAAATTTCTATGTTTGGCATAGTTCTAAAAAGGTTATGCCAAAACCATAAATACAAATAATAAACGCTTTTAACTTTTCCTATAGAGAAACTTTATACAAATGTTGGTAGGAGGTGGTGTATTTCCCAAAGAAAAATACGCAAGTAATTCTTTCATCTATTTAACACAATATACTATAAAATTCTGAATTGTCCTATAATAGTATTATAAAATAAGGCTTTTAAAAGTTATTTATAAATGTATATAATAAAAATGATTCTGATACATATTATCTGAAACAAATATATATGTAAATTGTTATTACTTATTAGTTACTGTAAAGCGAACAATAATAATTAAACGCAATTCCAAATTTACAAATGAGAAATGTTCTTATAGCAATCAGTGTCTTGTTATATAGAGAAGAGGAATTAAATGCGAAAACTTGATTTTGATAGAAAACATTTTGTAAATGGATTTTTTGTTAAATTATATTATTTTTAAATTTAAAATTGTCTTTAGTTAATTGGTAAAAAAATTATGATCAACAATCAATATTCTAGAGACAAATTAGCTAGCAACTACTATAATATTACCTACTTAGTTCTACCTAATAACGATCTTCCAAGGAAAGAAATATTTTTTTTCCTATGAAGCATTTAAACTCAACATACAAAACTGTAAACAACCATCATTATGTACAAAACATAAGCCTATGATAACACAATATTATGTACAAATTGAATCACATTTCATCGTTATGCAGAGATAACTGTTATTAACTTAAATTGTATAAAACTTATACCTATTTATTCGAAAATGGGTTTATTTAAAGAAATTTTGAACCGGTTTTATAGTTTTTACATTAATTTCTATGATATTTTTAGTAAATCAATTCAAAAACCACGTTTTTAATATAGGTACTGGATATAATAAACATTAGTAGGTACTTACAAGTATTATAGTCTGGATCTTTATCCGAGTCGTCTTCAAAATCGAAAATCCAACACTTCATTGATTTTATATGGATTCATTTTTATGAGTTAAATTTTTAATTCAAATTTTAAATTTTGTTTTTTTTTATATGAATCGTTAAATAACCGTAGATTACTATTTAAGACAAAAAATATCATTTCTCATCATTGACAATGACACAACAACACGGTTACCGCGGAATATTATAAAACTACTATTAAATTACAGACATCGATGACCGATGTTACAGAACAGAAAACAATTCACAAAAAAAAATAAACAAACAAGATATCCCGTCGCTACAAACATCAAAATGATGTGGCAACACTGTAAGAATTTAAATCTAATGAAATTAATAATTCCGATAAATCAGACCCGTTTCTGGTAATCGCTTTCTAAGTACAATGATATACTGACATTTGGGTCTCACAAGGTTTTTTGATTATTGTACTTTATTGAGAACTAATTATGAGTCTTGTGGCCAAATTAATAGTAACTTAGTAGAAAAACCCTTGTCGCTCAACATGTCAAATAAACAATATTAATATTAGTTCATCGCAAGCCTTAGAGGTATTTGAAGTTTTTTGAAATCGTTTAAATGATCGTGAGTATTTTGATTATTCTTAACCATTCGATTAAACATTTATAAACTACACGAGTAAAATCAGGCTGACACACGTCGTCGCAATGACGCAATGTTAATTTCGACAACAATTTAATCTAAATTCTCGTGCACCACGCGTTACTGGACAAAGTTTGCGTTGTTTCAACATTGTACAAAAATGGTCGATAATGTAGGGAACTGTATTATATTAAAAAGATATTTTTGACATATCCCAAAGTGTTTAAACATAGTACACGACATTAAAATTTCTAATTATTTTTATTATTTTTATTTTTATTTCTAATTATCTAGGTAAAATAAAACTGGTAATATTAAAGCCATTTCATTTATTGTATAACACAATTTTAAAACTATTTAATTTAGAATTCAGGACATTAATCTATTTTTTTTTTATAAATATACACGATAATGACATTCTACTTAGTACCTAAGACTATCTGAGAATCTTACAAAATTGCCTGCTACCGCTATTAGTGGTAATAAAAAATATATTTTTCTAGTCAGTCTTTTCATTTTTCTGTCCTTTATAATTTATATGATTTCAAAGTTATTTATATCTTGTTAGCTGTATGATGTCTGATGAACAAGTGACCACTATGGTTAAAAATACTAGTCTCCTTTGGAAATTGTTATATGTGTGTGGGTATTTTAAAATGAAAGTTATAAGTTATAACATAATAATATTATGTGTGTTTATATTATTTATTAAAATTTCTTTGGATATAAAGATGTAATAATACTGAGTGATTCATAACATATAATTTCTGCCTTTTATGCTGCTCTAATAATATATTAAGTCACTTTCTGACTCTTTGAATTTATATCATATAAGATACAGCAATTTCATACTGATACAAAACTTAATATTTTCAAATAAGTACTATTATATACCGCGAAAGCAATGATTATTTTGTTATTGCTGATGCGTATTTTAACCAACAATGGAACGAACAGCTTTCAAGTTATTAAACGTTTTATAACAAAGATAATAATTTCTAATAACAGTTTTATATAAAATAGAAAAGTAAATGATATTAAGACTAGTACTTAATACGTATTATACTAACAACAGTTTTTACAACCATAAAAATAAATGGATTGATATAATTTTCAAATTATCATAGTTCCGAATCTTCTAATAAATCTTAAGCACACAAAGTTCAATAAGTCAAAAACTATTCATTTAAATTTCAATTTAAAAACATCGGCGTTTTAAAAACAAAATGTGTTAACAATTTACAGTAAAAAGGGATGGTTTTCTTTTGAACAAAAGAAGTTTGTATTACCACAGGACACTTCTTAAATGACAAAACAAATCTAAGTAATTTAAAATACGTTATAAACATAAAATTTCAAAAATCAGAATCTGAATAAAAGCATAATTAAAAATAAAATTGGCGGTGAGCATGCTTGTTATATAATATTACAGTATAATAATATGTTTAATAAATTAGACAATGGACATCGCCGCCGGGAAGCTCTTCAGGAAATGTTTACATTTTTCTTTCTATTGTAAAATAAAGAAAAGAAAACATCTTTTGGCAATCTTATTAAATATAGTTTTTAATTAACTATCTTTAATTTATTACCAAAAAAATAACTGTAATAGGCTTTATAAAAATAATATATGTATACTTGGTCTACCTATAGCGTGCTAAAAGCGTTTGCGTGACGCCTAAAATCAAACAATATAGGTAGATAATATGGTTTCTGTTGTGATGTAATCCGACAACTATTTTACACCCCTATATCAATATAATATGTTACGGAAACGGATACAAGACCGTGAAAATGCATTCCATTCCGGAGTACTTCTATATAAACATGGGATATCATAATTAAGTAACTATATATGAGGTTATTCTGTATAATTTCATCAAATATATATGACGTGCTTGCTATTATACGATGTTCTTGTGCATATTATACTTTAAACAAGCAATTATACGAATAATGATTTGTAAATATACCTGCGGAATCCATACAAGCAGGGGTTTTTCGTGTCACATTATTGCCCGTAACCAATTTTATTATTTTTTCCTATGATAATATAATAAAATATAGGTACTTATCATTCGATACATCTTTGTTATTACGTTTTTTATGATTTTTTTTTTTTTAATGCTTGTCCTCCTAAAAGTTTGGAGTTTTTACAAATTTGACCCTTCTTTGAATTTTCAACAGTAACCTAATACGAAGCATACAAAATAACAACAACATATCAAGCTGTAAATAAATGTATTCATAAATATTATTATTTTTATGCAACAATTACTTACGGTAGCTTTAACATTTTTAAATTGAACACTGTTGTGTTATTATAATTGCGTATATAATCAATAATCACCCTTACATATTTACAATACATTATTCGGCAGTACTAATAGAATTCTCTTTTGAAAGTTTTACTTTACGATTTCAAAATTAAACATAATTATAGGTATGTAGGATTTAAAATGAGGATTAACTAATGTAAAATGGAAGGGAGGGGGAGTAATATTAATTTAATTATCCCGTATTTTTAGAAGTTAGTAAATCTAACGTAGCCATACAATAATATAAAAATGTACAGGGTATCATATTATACTGTCGTCAAACTTTTATAAATAGGTACCTACTGATAGCGTAATAATGCTATTTCTGTTATTTATGTAGTGTATATTATTTAGTGTCTACATCTTATTATAATTTCAATCAAATATTTCAAGCATTTAAATATTATTATTATTAATTACCATTAGCGTAGATAGTGTTTAGAATAATGTCAGTAACCAGTATAAATAAATATCACATAAATGATAAAGAAATAAACCAAACTAAAAAAAAAAAACAGATCTTTTTTTTAATATTTTTAGATCGTTTTTCTTATATCAGATAACCGAATAAACAAGAAAGAGTGTTACACATTTTATGTTTTAAAATTTTGGATTTTAGTACAGTAATTTTCTTTTATTTGTAAGTAGACCCCTAGCAGCCCTAAGATATTAAGCCACTTTATGTACCTAACGGTTACAATAGAACCGAGCCATTCGTAAAAATAATAACATAATAATATTTTCCCGAACCATCTTCGCTATTGAACTTTCACCATTATTATTACATTGGAAAAAAAAAGAAAAATACAATAACTGTGTACGTGATTAAGAAAAGTTATGCTGTATAAATTGTTTCATACGTTTACGGTTTACACATAAAATATTAAATATTTTATTTTGATGTTCCGCTAAACTCTTCATGCGAGAATAAAACAATATATTATCTAAACAGTAGCGTGATTTGTGTTGTTGGCAACGTACCTAGTATGCAGCATTTGCATTGTGCGATTTTACATTTTTCAATACCCCATATAAATACATAATATATACGTATTACCGACCGTTTCGCGAACAAAATGGTCGTTGTGTTTTTTAAGTTTATTTTGTAGCCCTGGGAAAATGGGAAATTATACCACTTAGCTACATCTAAATAATCTAAATATTATCCAAGGGCAATCTAGACGGTTCCACTTTAAGTCGTAATTTCACGCAAACATATTACAGGAATTAAGCAAGTGGCAGTGTAGTATATTAACAACATACAATTATAATTAACACAGAAAAGTGAAAACGTATATATAGTTTTAGTTTTAGGCAAGCCTGTTAATAAAGAAAAAAAAGTGTTCCCATCCAGTTAATAATATCATGAGACAAAAATTATTTAAAATGTATTTATCTTGTAGTATAAACGAGTTAGGCTTGCAGCCATGTAGGTACTAATATAATTTGAAACGTAGAATAAAGATGTATAAAGTAACGAAGTAAAGATGTACATATATTCAATATGAATGTTGTAGAGAGGTCAAAGGAAAAGTGATTTAAAAAGGTATAGTCTTTGGAGGGTATAGCACTATAGTGGAATGACAAAAACACGAATGACCTCAGAATAAATGGAAAATGTTGGAAAAAGCACACAACAGGTCTAATACCTATTGACTATAAATAAGGTTTCCTGTACACACATATATTATTTATAACTCAATACATTTTGACCATTGCAAAAATAAATGAATAATTTAATATTTACTAATTGTATCGTCAGTTTATTATGTTGATGCCAATGTCTGCCTTATAGGATACAGTTAAATAGCATAAAGCGTATTAATAGATTAAATTAAATTTAGAACTCATTTAAATATTTCTACCGTTTATCAATTATTAGTATCACTGTTAAAAATTTCAATAGTAAATAATAAAATAAAAATATTATTTAACGTCTTAAAAAATGTAAAAAATATTCAAGATATTATATTATTACATTCAGATATTATAAAATACTATATAATATGTTTTAAGATTAAATATGAATAATATAATAGACTAAAACTACAAATGCCTATAGTTATATTACTTAATACTTATCTACAATAGGTTTGGTAAATATTGTTTAGCTTATATAATCGTATTATTTAAAATAAATATATATATACATTATACATATGTATTCCTAAAATAAAATATATATTAGGTAATACTATTTGAATAAATTTAATGAAATTAATAAGAGTAATAAAAAAAAATCAATAAACACGAATATAATATTATATAATATGTACATAATATACTACACTATTATATACTATTATTATATGATATAATAATAATAATACCTAATAATAATATGCGTATACTGCGATAAAGGTCACGGACTCCCAACAGCCAGAAGATAATTCACCGAAAATTACGACAAAGGGTCGTAGATAGGGAAACGGCAAAAGTGGGTCGACTAATAATAGTTTACAGTTTACGTTATGTAAATAAAAGAAATGATTTTTATCACTTTTTAAACAATCGAATGTCTTTAATGATAACAAAATTTAAACATACCAATCACATTGTTCATCTTCATATTAATATTAATTATACTATGTATTATTTATATAATTAAATACACGTCGTGCATTTCATATTTAATGTCCGATGACTACAGAATCTCAGATTTTAAAGCAAATGATTTTTAAAGACAAACAATATGATAGAAAAGAATAATATTGTAATACATATTACATAAATGTATTTCATACAATCATTTTAATAACAAACAAATCAAACATTTTTTTATCAAAAAGTATAGGCTCATTTTTTTTTTTTATTAGCGTTTTAATTTTATAACCTAAGTTCAAATTTAGACAAAACCATGAAAATTTAAAAATTAGTCCGTAAGAAAATTTATAAAATTCTTAATATCTATAACTAAGCCTTGGCAATTTAATACATTGTTATAAATAATTCGCAATATAATTTATTCACACCTTTCTACGGTATCTATGGTCAATATTGATTTATAATATCTTAATGACAATAATATTACGTATATAAAGTATACGTTAATTATAATAATATATAATAAAAGCATTGTTTTGTTTTTCACAAAAATTATTCCTTCATTCTTACTATGAGAAACATTATTTATATTAATATTTTATACTTAGTAATATAAATTTATAATACAATATATCATTAGAAATTTAGGCCGAAAGACCGCCTTAGCTCAGAATCACTCAGAATCAATTATTTAACATTGAATTAAAATTTAACACGTCCGTTTCAGTGATATATACTCAATGGCGAGATACACTCAACATCTACTTCTAGCAAAATCACATGTTTTTGGACATAAATTAAATAAACATTTATTTTCCATTTTTTGTATACTTTTCTAAGATTTATTACTCTGTAAAATTTGAAAATTTAAATTAATATTCAAGATCAATAATGATTTAATTGTATGTATTATATTCTTATATTATATATTAATAAAATCCTATTGTATAAAAATAAATTAAATACGAGATATACAATATTCAAAAATAAACAATAATGAGTAAAAGTTTTTTTTAGTAAATATTTGTATTACCTATATTTGTAAATTATACATTACATGATATAAATTACTACATATTGAAAAATAATCACAATCCTAGGTACGCCAACGATAAACGCCGATATGAAAAAGTGCTATAGTATAGGGTAGTATTTCATAAAATGCAAAATATTTAATATATTCAAATGAATATTGAGTAGGGAGTACTCATATTTTTAAACATCATGACATTCATAATGATAAACCATCGACGATTCAGAAAATAGTTCTAAGACCGAAACTAAATAAATATTATTGTTTACTATAATTTATAAGGACAAGTTTTAGGTTTTTGGTATTTAAAAAAAATATAATGTAAGTAAAGACTTTTTAAGTTGGTTAAAAGAATAAAACATATATTATAATTTATACTTAAAATAATTAAGTGGAATCATTTATATTTTTAATTATAAATTGTACTTAATTGTCTGAACTTAAAATGTATCTCTATCTGTAAATCACATCTTCTAAAGTAAACAAAAACACCAGATTCTTTATAGAACTAAAAAGAAGTTAACACTTTTTTGCAGAATTATATTTAGATAATAAAATACTAAAATAGTTTTTCGATTTATAACTTCAAATTTTAATCGATAAAATATAAAATTAAAATAATGACAACATATTATAAAATATTATTTATTTACTCATAATCTAAATAAAACTTATAAAAATCGTTCGTTTATAAATATTTAATATTTTTTTAATCTACAAAAACGCATTAATTATTTTATATATTAATTTTTGATGAAAAGAAAGAAAAATCATCATTAATCCTGTTAAGTAGCACATAGGGCCGCAATATTCATTATCTTTGAGATAACTTCTTTCGGTCATCACATCATCACATAGTCACACAAAAGGCCAAGGTTGAATCCAAAAGTAATTGGGAGAAGGGTTTAAAATTATGTAACGTATTCTATTCGATCAAAAAAAAAAGTCCCAATGGATCACTATATATTTTCTGTTATTAAATTAATCGAATATTGAACGATTCTCAAATCAAATTCACTCTCATTCTCCTATAATAATGAATTTATTCAGATCTAAGGACATTATATAAGTACACTAAAGGATCATGTTTTCAATGATTTAGATGTTTATATAATTTAAAGCGTGTTTTGGGCAGATACCAACTTTTTTTATTCAATTTAGAAATACTCTTTTTTCCTGTAATTTGTTAATCAAATTAATTTTTGAAATGTATGAAGTATATTAAAATGTAATCCAAACACGTAGCTTTTGAGTCGTCTAACTTTTTTTAACCTTTAGTTGTTATACACATTTTAATGATTCAGAAGCTACTTGTTCAAACTTTGATTTAGATACATTAACATTAAAAAAATATATTAATTTGTTTAACTATTAACAATAAAACATATTCAATTCTTATTAGAAAAAAAAGTTGGTATTGCCATGAGAAACTTCCTAAATGATTAGAAATACGATCTTTAAGTATACTCAATAATTCATTATTAAATAAAATAATAGAGGTGAGCAAGGTTGACAAATCACCGTGTATGTAATTTTTTTCATTAAAAATTATTAATTATTTAAAACAGTTATTTTATTTTAATTTAACAAAATATATGTAAACTGATGACAGCTCACTACTCAGCCCATATTGACGTATAAAGGTTGCAGCTAAGAAAATGTAAGGTTGACAGAGCAGAAACGTTATTAAACGAAATCAATAATGTACCTTTACCTATTGTTGACAAAAAAAAAATAAAAATCGGTTCATCGTCGTGTGACACAGATTTCTCAACATAGTACAATAAAAAATTACGTGAGTGTATGTACTTATTTATAAACATATTGTGAACCCTGTAGAATATTGATGTTTATTTTACAACTTTTCTGGGAATATCTAATGTGATTCTGAATTAAATTGTTATTTTATTACGTTTTTAGATTTAACTCGTTGTATATGATATACCTATATACTAATTTTATAGATTTATTATTTTTATCTAATTATGAATTGCATTAAAAGTAAGTTTCATGTTAACAAATAACAAAAATACATTAAATGGAAATGTTTAACTATCTTTAATATGATTAAATTGTGTTATTAAAATTTAAATATACAATGTAATATAATATATGTAGTTATTATTGACATAGTGATAAATTAAAATAAAATACTAATACTTAAGTATTCAATATTATACTTTGTTATGAACAATATTATTACTTATTAGATAATTTATTATTTTTTCTATACTATTTAATAATTGAATATTGTAATTTTTAATTTAAATAAGTAATAATACTAAAATATGTTAGGATCAAGAGCGCTCACTGGATTTTTCCGGAAAACCCCCACCCCACGATTTTGACCAATCATGTGTATTTTGGTTGGCATTAATTTTAAAATAAGATACATTCGTCAATACTACAAACATGAACAGTTTAAATATCGTTTATTATAAATCATGTTCTACACTATTTGACAAATTTCATAAATAACATAAAAAAATATAAATTTAAATTAATATAGTTAACCAATATTTTTTATTAACTCTTATAATACCCTAATCTTAGGATTAATGAATTGATAAATAGTTGATTTTAGGATTTTCAAGAGTAATTCTTATATTTTATATTCATTTTAGAATAACTAAATTAGAATACAAATATTCAAACGAAAAAGACTAAAATTATGTTTACAAATTAACATTTAAAAAATACTCATAAGCCTGATAATTCAAGCTACATTTCGTGTAAATAAACCATTATAAATTTAATCATAAAGAGAAATATGAATTACTAAAACAATAATCACTTGAATAAAATAAGGTTGAAATGCTCCATTGTTATGTTTTTGCTGACACCGTTACTCCTTTCCAATCTTAATTAACAAACTTAGACATAATGTCCATGTCAAAAATAAGATAACCTAGTCGAAACGTTATCAATAAAACTTTAAAAACATAAAAAATAAGTGTGTATACTAACATTTTAGCTGTAACCTGACATAAAAATTCAAAAGATCATTAAAAAACAAAGAAACAAATAAATTATAATCAAAAACCACATCAGAAATATTTGGAATTGTATTTAAAAACATTATACAAAAGAAAAAAATAATTATTTTTTATTTAAAAGATTCATAGAGTATCCGTAAATGAATCGAAGAAGTTTTAATTTAATATTAATCATAAACTAAATAAAATTAAATCACAAGCCTAATTTTTTTTTTTTAGAATTGTTAGTATTAAAATCATATAAATGTATAATCATGGATATTATAATATTATAGGTATCTATATCCTATAAGTAAAGCTTAAATTGGATATTTGAGGTTATTATAATGATTTAGTTTTATTTTACTAATATTATTTTCAAATCATACATAATAATAAAATATATATAATAGTAAAAACAGAAAGAGAAATAAAAGAACAGCACAGCATCATTTTTAATTATCAATGCATAGATATATTTATATATATTGTATGTGTTTTACAAAAAATACAACGATGATTGATTTCTATATAATATATTAACATTAAATGTAGTATTAGTTATCAATTATGTTTTTTACATTAAAATTTAGAAAGTTAAATAATTTAGGTCCTAAATAGTTTTTCTAAACATTTTTTGTATATTTAATTGTTATGTCATATTCTATGATTTTCGCTTATTGAATTTATAATCCGGCAAAGAAAATTTTTTACAGTAAAAGAAATAAAAATTTTTCATATAAAAGAATTACATGTAAAACATCAAGTTCTATATAAATGTGGATCCACATTTATTTTATTTTTTTGATAAGGCAGGTACAAATCGCTTTATTTTGTTGAATATTTAATGGATTGAGTATATTATCTGTTGTATACTACCCCATTATTCCATACTGACATATATACTGATATAGTGACATATATACTATTCCCATGGAGTCTTATTTTATTTAACCTATATAATTTAAACGTAATTAGGTACCCTTAGTCGAATTATAATGTTGGATATATATACAATATACATATTACATATATTCCATCTTGTATTACAGCCAAATATCAAACCCAAATACTTTATTTCAGTCATTTTACTTATTATAGAATAGCTTGGATTATCTATTTTTTCATAATTACAAACCTTTAAATCATAAAATGAAACATTTGAACAATTATTTATCGAAAACGCTATAAAAATATATTATTTTAATTTATTATTATTATTAAATCGAGTTAATTTATTAAACGATTTAATTTAGAGATTACTGTCCACTAAGTTTCAAGTATTATTTGTAAATATTAAAACAATGTATCATCAGTATAGATAATTAAATTTGCATAACACATTATGCTATTTATCTATACATTATAAAAAATAAATAGTACCGGACTACGATTCTTTGTGGTACACCACAATTTAATTTGCTATTAGCCGCTACTATCTCGTTTATAGTAACTTTCTATCTCTCATAGTTTGAGAAATATTTCAAACTTTCTTTAATAATTCCAAACCCAACCAATTAGGCAATTAAGTAATAACAAAGTTCAGAAAGATTTTATATAGAACAGTGATTAATAATTAATAGGTATACTCGTAGATCGAAAACTCAACAAAAATTATACAATATACAAATAGGTGGTTTTACAAACGCCTATATTAATTTCAAAAGTTTTCAAAGGTTGAACATATACTAATCAATAAAACAGTGAAACAACTATACATATATATAATTATTAAGTATAGGAAGTACCAAATTTTAATTTGTTTAACTCGTGAAGCTAAGAGTTTTTTAATTCGGTAGTTTTTAAAATTTGAAGACACCAAGGAAACTTTTTCAAAACCACAACCCATATAGTGTATTTTAAAACTAAGAGGACAGAGTTATGGTACATGGTTTTTTAAGACTGACTAAAAAAATGTATTCTTAAAATATGAATTTACCATTACAGTACATACTAAAGCATATTAAAGCATTGCGCCAATAATCATAAATTAATAAGAAACATTACTGATATTTTTCAAAAATATTCATATCATAATAATTAATTAATATTATTAACAATATTAACTACAAACGACATACTTATTACTATATAGTTAGAAATATTGATAGGATGAACATAATGGATAAGAGTCTAGACATTTCTACCAAAGCTATAATAGAGAAAAACGATAAATTTCAAATGTATTAGCGAGTAATACTTAAAATTGGTATATAATATTATGTAAATACAATATTTTTTTTTAACAAAAGGACATTTACAATCCGCAATATTTATGTACAAAAAGTAAACTTGATAGCAAAAGATAGCAACACCATAAATAAAAAGAGGAGAGAGGCCACCAGCGTGGAAACCCTCAGACTTGGGGAGAACGTAAATACAAAAATTTGTATTATAATAACGTATACACTATACACGTATATATTATTATAACATACACGCTGTAAACATTGATTTATAGATAAGTTGCTAAAACAACATAATTCCAATGTATATATTATAATATGATTGAATAATAACAAGATGGTTTTGATGGATAAGAACGGAAAGTAAAAACAAATTTTAACAAGCGGGCGAACGAGAATAATGGATAAAAATAACGAGCATTTCTGAGTTGAGATAGTAATTTTTTTTCCTCGCCAGTCAGCCAGGAAGATATTGAAAGCAGTTGAAATTTCAAATTACTATTGAAAAATAAATAAGGATAAGAAATAGACGATCTTGAGCCAAATGGAGAGAAACATGATAATCCAATCCCATGTTTACATTGTATAAAAGTATATAATAATTTATGTACTATAAAAATAAACTCAAATACCCTTCTCAATACCTACCAATCGGGAATTTATTCATACATCTTCAATCTTATTTCAAACGTAACATTGTCATTAAAATATGTACAAAAGCGTATTTCATCGCATTGGTTTATCGATGCACTATAGAAACTATATGGAGCATAAATCACTGGAAACGTATTATTATACTGTTAACGTTTCCTATTACTTATGAATTCGAAAGTCATTGTTAAGCAATTATTTAATGAACGCGTTAACTTGAAAACCCGAATGGAACAAACGGTTTGTCTAAAGGTCGGTTTTTCAGACTCATTATTTCATCGCCATAACAATCATTGGATTACTATCACGGTGGACCACGCTGTATCTAAAGCCGTAGACCAATGAAATAACTCGTTATGTCCTATACTACGGTCAACTAACATACAGCACGTATAGCTTGCGAATTTCAACTTTTAAAAACGTTGGCATTTGTATTCTAAAACGTTTACCGCCGACAAATATCCTCTTTTTTCATTATACCATATGCGCGTTCAATGGTAGCCGAATAACGGAAACGTCAGAAACAACATATAGGTCATAAAAGTATTAGACATTTCTATCTTACCGTAATTCCATTGATCTCGGCGTACAAAGCGAAGCTTAGACCAATTGAACTAAATCATATTGAAAAACGTCGACTCGACTCGTTTAAACCGAACTATAATATTGGACCATTTATATTTGTACGAGAAAATTATCTTTTAGTTAAATAATTGCAGTTAATTCGTATGACAATTAATCATTTATTGATTATTTTATTTTCATATCAATACGCGATATCTTAATTATTACGATACTATTATACGTACCATAGTGTTAAACGCACAGTACAATGACACAAATGCCGAAAAACGACCGTGCGAATATCTATTCTATCGGAGAGTGTACCGAAAACCCATCGAAGCATATTATTATAACACATTATTATGTGATATACAAATAAACAATATGCCCCGTTCATTATCGTTATACCCAGTGCTAAAACGTTGTACATTATAATATAGTGGCGCTTTTGTCCGTCATCCCACCGAATCCAACACCTCGACCGCAATCATATATTATTATTATAACGCTGTTATACCGACCACACAGTATATTATTTAATTCGCGATCTATAATACACGTGTATAGGTACGACACTATGACACAAAGTACACATATTGTACTCGTGTATATACAAATAATGCCGAGCGACTATATTATACGATAATGCACGACCGTGCTTAATATTTATATCATGTTGCGTGACTATTTCCCCAAGGTTTTACATGGATTTTCCAAACCTATACAATACACATACATTATACGGTAAATACAATACATTTTAAATAAGCGCTTGTAAAGGCGTATATGCAATTTTCGCCGTTCCCGTACAAAGAACCTGTAAATAATATAGGCGACTTACCTATACGCATTCTACTCGGCAGCACTCGGCTTGTGCGTATAATACTCGCGGGCAGCAGGCGGGACGGGACGTTTGGTCGGGCTCCGGCAGTAATGTGTGCAGGAGAGGCTCGTTCGATTTTGTCGTTCGAGACTTGTTTTACCGAATATTTTGACGCGCCGGACACGCTGTCTATTGTTTATTATGATTTATAATTTATTATTATTTATAAAGCATATACCTAATCGTCATAATAATAATATGGCGGTGACGCGAAATCGTTCGATCGGTAATCGTCGTACAGACGATGATGGCGAGACTGTAAGTTAGGCCTGGGCGACGACCGCCTTGAGTGAAAACCGTAATGTCCGTAATATCATTTGCGATATACTCGTAAACCATCATCATATAGTCATCACCGCCGTTTTCACCGCATATAGTTTTCGCGTTTTTTTCGTTTTTTTTTTTATCACGTCAACGAGTTTGTTACGCTTTATCTCGTAATTATGTAGACTTGAAGCTCAAACTATAACCGTTGACTCGCGAACGACGAGAATAAACAACCTACGTATTGTTACTGATTACCGACAAAGGCGTAGGGGGATAAAGTATGTTGAGGGATATATCATTATGTCGAGATGATCCGCTTAACATAAGATACTTCTTATATCAGAAAACAAAAACATTTTTGAAAATATCATTTTTACATAATTTGTTGAAAAAAAAACTTTTTTCCACTTTTATAAGCTTTTCACTTTTTTGCACCACGAAGTTGGTACATTTTTAACTCCGAATTCCTTATTCCGAAGCAAAACATTATTTGAATTATTTTGATTTATAAAAATACATTTTCAGACAAGTAATTTATTAGTTATAAGTATTTAAAGTTTAGACGAGCAAAGTAATGGACCACTCTGCTCCATTCGTTCAAACTTTAAATACTTATAACTCATAAACGACTCTTCCAAAATTCCATATTTTATGTATCGGAAGTGCTTCAACAAATATTCAACTTTGGAAAAAAGCATTAAAAATGTATGTTATGATTAAAAAATTGTAAAAATGATAACAGAAAACAATAGTAAAAAATATAATAGTATAAAAAAATGTTGTTTTTAACGACATAAAAATAATCTAAAAAAATATTCTCAAAAATGTTCATTTCTTTTTTTTAAATAATAAGTGTTACGTTAACAGATGACTATATATTTTATGTAATATAAATACCTTATTATACATTTAAAATTTTTAATAATCTCTTTTAAGAAGGTTTCACGATGTATATAATCTTATGCTACGGAATATCTAAATAACGATTCTAACCAGCTAACAATACAATATTTAATTGATAATAATTACGAACGAATAACAAAAATATAAATTGCGATTCAAAATCATAACTCATGATGTCTAATTAAAAATATTCAATAGAGTATACGACAAAACAATAAGATATTGCCTAGATGCTATATAATGTTTCAAAATATAATAATATTATGTTGTGTTTACAAGTCCAAATATTGCGAGAGAAACGTCACACAATAATATTAGATTCAATCGCCCCCCATCCCCCGCCGAGAATACAAAAAAAGTTATCTAACTAAATTTTAATTTACGTTTTCGTTTTTTATTTTATTTACTCCAAACAAATCTAGCTTATGTTAATATGCCATTGGTCATCGAATTCATAAATCTATTATTTGATATATCTAGCATAATACCTACGTAGCTATATTTGTTTTAACTTTATAAATCAAACCTAAACACATCCTACATGGCCTGGAACAGTAGGAACGGACATTTATTTTCAAAAACCATACAATAAGTACATACTTGTCAATCGTCATTATAAATCATAAATTATAACTTATAAACGCACGGTGTTTAGAAAGTTTGAGAACTTTTAATGGATTACAAACGTTTTATAGAAGATTTTAAAACTTTATTGACACCCTGTATATTTATTATACATACAGATTAATTTACCAAATTTTGTATGTACTGAGAATAAAATATATTAATACTCGTTACATTAGATTTGGAATAATTATGATGCAATATGATTTTAAAATGTTCATAATAAATACTAAATCCGATAACGTATGGATGAGTAACATCCATTTTATACATTTTTCCAAAATCATTTACCTATGATGAAGACCATACTATCTTTAGTACTATATATAAGTACGTTTTAATGATACAAAAGCCATTCCTTAGAATTGTTATTTAGATAGGTTCATACAAATTATTCGACAATTATTTGTTGGATAATGTACGATGAATGATATCTATTTCAATAAAAAAATTATTTTTTTACAAACAAAAGTTATTTCTCAACGAAAATGCATAATTCATTCATAAAAAAAATTTGTACCCTCCAAACATTCCGGGTATCAAAATATCTCATGTTCAATATATTATATCCTGCGTTAAAAAATAAACATGTCAACTATTAAGTGAATAATGCATTTATATTATATCAACCAATATACAATTAAATATATTTTTCCTATTATTTTCTGGCGTATAAATGATAACTCACATAAAACCCGACAATATCAATTATATACGTATACTGAACTCATTGTGTATAGTTAATATATTCATAAATCATAATCCAGCATGAACACGAAGTATATGCATCATTTTTTTTTATTATTATTAATATATTTCTTCTAATAACCACTGATTTTTTTTTACAAGTAGGATATTCAAACATCAAAGCACATGTTTTTTAGTTACATTAAAGCACAAAATAGTTCTAACTCAACAAAAATAACATTTTAAATTATTTATTTCCTATTATTATGAAAACTGCCGACACACATAATAAAAATAAAATATAAAAGTTTTACAACATTTAGCCACTCTCGACATTGTACGATATGGCTTTTTTTTTCATCAGTATAAAGAATTTTCTATACGAAATTATCACGAACACACCCGTTCATATTATTATATTATTATATTATACTGTTATACGTTGCACGTACCCATATATAATATATATATATAAATATAACGCAGTGCGCTCAATAAACTCTGCCGGCATCCAATTTGTAGCGATTTTTTATTCAGTTATTTTAGCGGAGCGGGCGTAGAACGGTTAAGGTGGTCTATAATACTAGCCGTCTTTATAAAACGAAATCCGACCACGGTCTTCTCAATTTAGTTCGTATAATTTACTTAAAATTATGACTACTATAAAATTGTCTGGTAGAATTGGTTTTTTTCGGAATAAACTATAAACAAATCACGTATACAACAGTTGGTCAGTTCGAATATCACTGAATACTTTGAAACAACACAATAACGTGTGTATTACGTAAAATAAATTTTAATTAACATCTCTGTATCGTAATATGATTTTTTTTGTAGTATTCTATACTGTTATAAACATTTATTGTTCTCTTAAAAAAATGTTTATAGTTTGAACGAGGCACATCTCGTGTGAGCAATAAAAAAAATTATATATAGACATATAGTTAGGTAGGTACACACACTATAATAATGATAAGCATGATAATAAATAGAACATCAAGTCGACGTTTTTATGTCAGGTATATTATTCGCTGCAAGTCCGCGATTTTCACTTCATCAAGAGCTGAATTCCGTGTACCCATCTAAACACTTTTTTTTTTTTTGTACATTATGTGCACACCTGCTTATATGTGTGCAAATTTTAATACTGCACCGAAATTGTTGTATGTTTCGACCCGAAAACGGTATAGGGTACGGTGGGTGGTGAGAGTGGGTAAAAGCGAGAAAGAGAGATGTTCAGACGTATGCCGCCGTACCCTTACAACCCCCGCACCACTTCAACCACGTCCACTGCTGGCCCGGCCACCGGGTGTAGGTGGGTGGGGGGGTGGGTGGGTGGTGGGTTTTGGCGAAAGGGTGACGTACGGTAGTAGATGTAGGCGGGATAGGATGATGTACGCGTAGCGTGTACAAAACCTTATACCGTCGAGGAGAAAGCGGAGGAAAGGAAAATGTATACACCCGACGTGAGTAATCGGAAGTCGATACTAATACCACGGCGGCGGCCAGGTGGTCCTAAACCCGTTGCCCCATCTCGCCACTGCCCCACCCACACTGGTCTTCGTGTACATATATATATATATATATACGTTATACATATATATATGATATTATATACTGCACTATAATATTAGCTATAATATATAGCCTGCTGCAAGTTGTATAGTCGTCATCGTCGTCGTCGTCGTCGTCGTCGTCGTCGGCGGCGTCGACCCACGCAAGCCAACACGCCACTTTCTATACCGCGTAGCATCAACGCACCCCCCCGGTAGGTACCTAACTTAGTCGTCGGCCATTAGCGTTTACGGGTGCGTTATTTTGACGTGGAAAGTTGTTTTTTTTTTTTCATTTTAGGCAGGACGACGAGGACGAGGCAGCGATACGATGGCGTCGTTTTACCCGCCCGAGGAAACGGTGTGAAAGGGAAGATGACTTGAACTACCTACCGCGCAGACGGAACGTTACTATATATACGTATAGTGAGTGAGAGATGAGCGAGCGAGAGAAGAGAGAGAAAGAGAGACTACGCGACGGACGGTGGCGTTTGCTGCAGGTGGACTTACCGAGAGTAATTAATTATTTGCGTATACACGGTCACGGTATTATATAGTTTTATTTATAAGTGCGTATATGCGTATAGCAGCGATGTCGGAGGCCGGTTACAGCGCCTGAACTTTATTTAAAAATAAAAAACAGATTTCATATAAGTATATTATATACGACTACATAATTACACAAATAAGGTACTACACTCACCGCAATACTATTTAAACACCATATATGCGTTTTTAAGTAGGTAGCCCGATTGTTAAAAAATTATAATAATATGTCAAAACCCACGTGTCGTATAACAACGCATAATATGATGCTTTTTATCAAACATGATATTTTTATTTGTTTACTTTTCTAGTAATATATTTTTATAATTCAGGTACCTTTTAATTATCTAGTCTATAGTCTAATTTGAATAATAATATTATACTATTACTCTTATATGATGAAGATGTACATTGTACACGCATGGTGACATAACCGTGGGCTACCAATCCTTTTAAATTATTATACTATTATAGTGACACTGTATATAATATTATGTTTGATAGTATAATAATATCTCATTATTCGAGCTTGCAAATAAATATCGTGCAAAGGAAACTGGACACCGACATATTATTATTTTCGTGTGTACTCCGACTCGGTGGTTAACGATACAGAAAAAACCTTATTCTGTATTTCCGCCGATGTATGAGCTCCGAGTTAAAATTTGAATCAAATAATTTATCTCAATATTTTGAAAGAGAAGATTTTAATCTATAATCATGCGATTAGTTTTTTTTTTTTTTTGTATTTTATTAATATCGAGGTTGTTTCTTGTGTTTCGTGTATAAACAATAACAACTAGAAAAGTTTGTTTTTGTTTGCAACACAAATAAGACTTGATTTGTTATGGCTATAATATGGAATACATTACCTAAAATCTATATTCTACGCGTTGGTACACCCAAAACATTTCGCATCTGTATAAAATAATCCGTCGAATTTCAAAAATAGTTCAAAAGTATTCGTATAGATAAATTTAGTTTTACGTTAAATACACAATAATATGACTTACTGTATTCAATATTAATATAATAGTATTACAAGGAAAAACTGATTAAATTAAATTTTCGGAATACGAACAGTTCTTGGAAATACAACTAGTATACAATATTCGAGTATACATACAGGACTAAAATCTATACATTCATTTCCAATAACTGATAATTATATACACTTTATACGGAATACGTTAATTTTTAACACTATAGTTGGCTAATTACGCTAAAAAATGTATAGAAAAATTAATTCACCACGACATTAATAATATTGTACGTAAAAATGTACAATAACGATTTTTGAGATAATTGAATAAAATGTCTAGATTGATTTTAAGTAAAAATTTAAACTTAATTTCTTAGAATTACTTTATAGATTTTAAAATGAAACTCATTTATTATAATTATTGAACTATCTTAGTTTATATTATATTAGCTATTAATAAATAAATAAAAATAAAGTAAACGTAATTCATACAGTAATAAGCAGGAGGTGCGCTAAAATGTAAGACCATTCTTGAAAAGTTTAAAACGTATATTATTCAGCTACCTATTTGAATATTTTTTTTTAAATAATAAAATTGTTAAATAACTCAGACACTAAACTTCCTATATACTAACTGTATATTATATTATACCCAAGACCATATTTAGAATGTTTGTACCCTGGGGCATACAATTTATGTCATCCCTAATTATCAATATATTACACTTGTTCGTCTACAATTTAGGGGTTGAGATTCTTTAAAAATAATTATAAAAATATGACAAGCTTTTTTTAAGTTGAAAAATAGTTTTTTAGTCAAATTACTTAAAAATGTGAGTAAATATATACATAATTATATAAACAAAAATAACTTATAAAATAACTTTTACATAGACTAGTAAGATAAACGAGAGTAAATAATAAAACTTTTTCATTTCACTGGTTAAATTATAAAACTAAAAATATAATAAATAAAAACATAATACCTACCAATAATATTATAGAATAATACATCAATTTACGCAATATAAAAATACATAATTCATTCCATTAAACGAATAACACGGACAAAGCCTTAATAACTCTCTAATATTTTTTTTACAAATCAAAATATTCTAAATATATGTAATTCTGTTTTTAGTATAATATATGTATAATTTGTAATAATTTGTAATTCACGTTAAAACGTATACCAGTATCTGCATCTCTAAGATTTTATAAGGACGGTGATGCTCTGTTTTCTAAATTATTGATTCACGATAGAAAACTTTAATTATTTTTAAAATTTTGATACAAACTAAAAACTGCAAACTGTTAATTAAATCATCTAGACGCGATATTTAATAATTATAATATAGAAACACGAATTACTACTGTTTACAACGCCTACTATGTTTATTATTCGTTGTACCTGATATCAAACCAAAGCATATAAGTTTTTTATTTGGTATGTAAGCGGAGTACAATCTCATTTGGTATGTATAGTATAATGTATACCTACTATATATACATTATATATTATGCACATAAGCAAATTCATATCTGGGTACAACTTAACTTTTTTTAACTACGCAGTTTTCCGATTTGTTTTTTATTCGGTGCTCCATAGACGATTTATTTAATAAGAATAAAAAAATTACAACTGTAGTCACTTCCGGCATATTTTTATACTTCTTAGTTCGTAGTTTAAGATTTCCCTACTATACGTCCGAATAGAAAATACAACCTTACATTCCCGTTTTATCATCCGTTCGTCTCGTCTTCCGTCGCTATTGTTATTGGTTAGTGCATAGCGGTTAAACCAAATATAATTTTATAACCATCGTTCAACTTTATTTTTTGACCTAAGCGCGTTCCCTCCTTCTTCTTCTAAAAGTATCGTAAAATATTGTATGCGACATTACATTAAGAGGAAGCTGCGTCGTCTCCGTTTTACAAATGTGTACAACGTTGCAAATTTGCGTATAGAAAAATCCATTCTGTGTTGTTATACTTGTTAGCTCAATATATTACTTGGGTCATCTCGTAAGCTTTTATTGATATTTTAACTTTAAAGGGATTTATCACTTATTCAAAAACTATAATATTTTACATGATTAAACTATACAAAAAATGTAATTAAATTCGTCGTTATATTAAAACTAATAACAAAAAATTGATTCTTCTGAACACAAATGTGCTGTGTTATATGTTTAAATGATTTGAGACAACACATGTGAGTTTAATATCATCATTTATCCACACTCCTCTCTATTATTCGCTTTTATTTTTTACATGCATACAATAATATTCCCTACAAAAATTAGTACGTATCACGTATTATATTTAAAATATTTAAATTATATCATTATAGATATGTACAATTTAACACGCCTATTGGCTATTCTTATACTTGAATAGTTAAAATATGTACGAATATCTTTATATAGAACAATGTTTTTAATTTCGTCCATTTATTTTTCAGTTAAAATAAAATAGTTAGAATACAATGTGTTCCTAACAACCTAAAATAATATTTAGTCAATTTTTTTTTTTTACATAAGGCAATTTGAGATTCCCTCATCATTTAAACTTTTGCACAGTTCATTTTATTTAAAAAGATAACTACTAACTATATTATATTCTTAATTTTAAAATACCTATATGTGAACACTTAACTAACTTAATCATTTCCTCGGTTATTATCAATGTCTGTTTTGCTTACTCTTATCATTTTTCTACTGTGGAATTACATAATAATATGTATCAGGATTCAAGAATATCTGAAAATTTTACATTCAAATATATTTGAATCGTGATATACTCTGAATATGTACTCTATATCATCGTTTCAGCAATATAAAATAATAAATTACTGTAAATAAAGAATGATATGATATCTATATTAAACATAATAACACCTAAGTCGTTACAAATTTGCTTTAAATTGATTTTATTATTGCATTTAAATAATTAAACGACAATAAAACATTGTAATAATTATTTGATAGTACAAAATATACTACATACATTAATTTAAAAAAAATATATATAAACATAATCACGTCTTGATTGGTTATACTAACAAATTAGCATTATTTTGTATTTTTATAATAGCTACATTTATATATACAATAGCGTGACCGCACTAAAATGTGCCACATATTTACAAAATAAATGTATTGACTCTATTTTAGATTTGATGGGCGTTGGCTTTACGGCGAAAGTAAATATTTTATACCTTTTATTGATTTATTTATATTAATCCTAGAACATATTTATTTAAAGTAAAATAATTACTGTAACGGCCCAAAATATATTATTATACTAAATATAGTTCAAGGTAGATATAATACAACTCCACAATCAGCATAACATTTACATTTTTGAGGGAAAAGTTGAACTACAAATCGCGTTTTTTTTTTGTTTTTCATTTTGATTTATTCATGGAACTTTCTACTGCAGATGAACATATGCCTTAGCTGCCATAAGTCGTGGTGACACATTGCAACCACGTCTGCAAAATGATGAAAAATAAATTCATATCTATTTTGTGAAAATACCACCGTCATACGATTTTGTTTCGAATATCGTAGTTTTTTATTTTATAATAAATTCTTCAAAGCAGACCAATATATTTTATTAGTTTTGAAAATAAAATTAACTATATAACGTGTGTAAACCGTCTATATAGTTTATTTGAATTGAATAGTGTCGCTTCTCTTAGATAACGGACAATGCTAGTTATTAATGTTCATATCATCACTCCAAATAGATTTGATTGACTGAAGCGCATTAACTAATTGAAAACTTTAAGTAAAATTACATTTTTATGTTTTTAATGAATGTGATAGTTAATACTATATGTATTATAACTGAAAGGCGATAATAACAGATGATAAAACAACGCACATGATAAAAAAAATAATAATAATAATACGAATGTAGGTGTACATAAAAACGTTTACCAACACAATATTTAAGCGTTTTATTAATTTGAAAAGTATCTCAAAAAAAAAAAAATTATGAACGAAAAAAATATGATGTATTACGACAAATCTAATCAAATATACATATGAGTAGGTATATCTATAATTTCGAATACACAATAATATTGAAACGCTCTCCTCTCGCAGGTTGTTATATATATATATATATGAGTTTTTATGTACAAAACAAAAATAACAACAACACAACAACTATTGCGCACTATATGTTAATCTCTAGTCGAACGCACAGTCGTCGTGGCGGCAGAGTGGAAGGGGTGAACGGGGCTGGAAAAAAACTCTGACTATACACAACTTGGCCGCCTTACGACAGCCGACGTTCTCTGCAGCCTACACTCGCAGGAATCTCGAGGATCGAACATAATATATACCTACATTGAAACGCGATTAAAACACATATAGTCACTCGATTGGCCCGTTTTAGACGAATTTATGTTTACTGCTAGTCGACCGGCGGCGTGGCAGATGCCGTACGCGCGCGATGTATAAAATAGAGTAATAAACATTTTACGAGCATTTGCGAACCGCGGACAAACACATTAATATCGGCCGGAGGGGAGCGTGCTGTATAGCAAGAGTGAAAAAAAAAATGATTGTAAATTAATCAGGGTTATTGTTTATTTTAACCGTTGAACCGTATAGAGTCTGTTTGGACGGCCGACGATTGATGTACAGTCTATATCCGAGGCCATTTGCCAGCAAAACATATCGTCTTACAATAATGACGTTCATCTCTGTCAGTGACGTCATGTGGAGGAAAAAATAATATTATATAAATATTTTTCTAACCATCGGTCCCGTCCATATTTCTGTTTCATTAGACCTCAGGTTTCTCGCAATCAATAAGTCGGTCCGGATTGGGTAACGAACGGGGTGGAAATAAATGTACAAACAGTTGTCATTGTTCCCGTCCCTGGCGGCTCCTGCGCTAATTGTGTTCACTCTTTGGACAACGAAGTCTAATCGACATGGCGGGGGGGGGGGGGAACAGTGGAAGGAAAACTTTTTATAAACTTTGTACTTTGTTCGCATACGTCCCCTCGTCGTCACTCTCATCCAAACTACAGTAGTTTCCTCTGAGTTTTCAAAGAACGGTTATCCGGATGTTTGAGGAATACGAGTCCTGAAAAGACGAAACCCGAGTACTACGCCTTGCGAGTTTATAGAAACCAAAACAAAAGAACAATATACATATTAGTTCATTTTTCCAAGAACAAGGGCACCATTGAAAACTTAACGATTCCTATGGCATTTCTTTGTGCGGTATATACTATTTTTAGATATTATTAATTTACCAGTTTTAAAATGAGTTTTACTATTATTATGAAGCAATTTTTCTCAAACTCTTAACTGCACGAATGATTACAATCAGGTATAATTGAAGCTGCGGTTTGAAATATAATGGAGGTTTAGAGATTAACTATATAGTATAAAATATAAATCCAAATTCATTATTATTTCTACTAAAGTTTATTTCAAATTCATATAATTTACAACCTACAAACACCAGGTATTATGTATAATCTTGATTTTCCTTAATTGTTATAGTAAGGAAAAAAACAATAATGGTTTCATAATTTTTTTGAAAATAAGTAAAACATTTTATCATAAGTTTAAGCAATTCGATATAATTCTATTGATCGAATAATAAAATTAAGAAAAAAATCGTAGTATGTATCTGTATTTATTGTATATAATTTCAAAAAAATACCTACCCAACTACCTAACGTAATTTTAATAAATGTCCAGTACAATAACCTGATAATTAATAATTTACTTTACCTAAATCATTCGTAAAATGTGAATTTTATTATACGTTTGTAGGATAAAACTCTAACTAAATTCACTTTAAAATGTTTATATTAAACTTTTTACCTTATAAATAGATTAGTAAAATTAGAGAAATGTAATTTTATAAAACTATTTAATTTTCAGTATCAAATTAAATAATTTACTTTTAATTTGTAATTGACTGCATCTGTTGTAGGGACCCGTCTAAAATATGTGGCCTTAAGGTATATGATACACGTATAGCTATATTAAAGAAACGAGTCTAACCGACATATAAAATGGCAAATTTACATTCAACAGAACTGATTTTGTATTGTTATACTTACTAATTAAGGATTTATTATCAGATATATTATAAATTGCGAAATAATATCTGTGTTTGTAGCTACGATATTTTAAATTTTAAGCGAGATATGATTGTTTTTTAATTGTAATAGTTTATGTAATTTCAATTAGTTTAAATACATTAAAAACTTGTAAAAAAAAAACCAAATAATATTCTTTTTTTCAGTTTGATTATAAGCTGAACTAAAATGCGCTATATTGTGTTATGCGTTTGAAAGCTGAGACAACACGTGTGGATGTGACGTTTTTTGTATAATCCGATTGAAAAAAACCTTATTAAAAATTCGTTATACGCTACTTGTTATTGAATATGCTCGAAAATAATTTACATTAAATTATTCTAATTACAATTGATTACTTTTTATCACTCTTTTTTTTAAATGTAAAAATAATAATACAATACATATGATACTTACTAAACATAGTTTTATATTTAGTAATAATAATTGTAATACTGATGTGAAAGGTAACGTTTTGTTACACGTTGTTTTTAAAGTAATATTACTAAGTTAATATAAACAAACGGACTCGATCTAATGTCTAAAAACGAATAAAATATTAAAATGTGTATCGAAGCGACGATAGTTATAATAACATTATTGTGTATACTATAATAGTACCTATCCTAATGCTAGCAAGATAATGATATTCAGAATACGATGTCAGATCAAAATAAATATTAATAATAATCATTTTTTTTTTTTATGAACTCTAATGATTTTTTTATGTTTTTCGCGTCAACTCGTCAAGTAATAATATTTGTTTCCGAAAATTAATATAGTTATATTGTCAATCAGAAACGTCACCGCCTAAAAACTCGAACAATTAAATTATTATTCGGAACAGCAGTATACTGTATTGTTTGTCGACATTTTAATATTATGATAACGCGTAGCCTACGCGTGCATTATTATTATTTATTAAGCACCGTTAACACGGCCGACATGCAAACGTTCAACGTATAGTGATTCTTGTCGACTTTACGCCAAATCAATTCGCGTTTGCGACGACCTATACCGCATACGCTCATATTATTATATATACTTAACATTATATATATAATGTACCTATTTTCTTTATACTGCTGATACGTCATTTTCCGTTCAGACACGACACTTAAAAGGCAGTAAAACTAATTGTTTCTACGTCAGCACGGCCAAAGAACGGGATGGTGATGTACGTATATAAAACTTTCGCCTGGAAACGGATGTTCTCGTGAATATTTATCGTGTCCGTGTTAAAGTCAAATAACAATGTCGCGTGTCAAATACGTTCGCTCGAACACACACACACACACACACACGCACACAAATAAACACTTAATACATATATACATTAAACCTACACACCACATGTGTGCGGTATCTGTACTCGTATATATATATATATATAAAAATACGGAATTCTGCGTAGGAATATAAGACTTTGGCCCCGAGGGACCCTCGTGGCAGTTCCCAGGCAGAAGTCGATGTATCAATGGCCGGCCGCCGCGTTTTGACGTCTTCGTCTGTTTGCTTATTGGATCAGACGACTGTTCGGGGGTGGAACTTTGTGTGAGTTGGGAGGTGTAAGTACCGTTCCGGTAAAAAAAAAAAACGGTATATATGAAAAAATGAACTCCAAACGACAGGTGCGTATATTATTCTACGATATTGTATATTGTGTATATAATACAGTTGCAGAGTCGTTTTTTCGTGACGTATGCTGTACCAATCGTTTTGTACACGCATAAAGGTCGTCGGTGAAATATCGTAATATTAAATTGTTATAAATCGTAATAATTATATTATACGCGGCGGTGGCGACGGTGCCATATATGTAATAAATGACGAATCGGAATAATGTATATACGAGCACGTCGTTTGCAATTATACCGCAGGTCATACGTGACAGTCGGATTATAATTATTATAACATATTATTCGGGTACCGACTGTGTACGTTTTAAAATCACGGTCCGGTCTGCAGCACTCGAGCAAGCACTCAACCTCGCGTATATATAACTATAGTGCTATGATGGTGTGTAATACGGATATTTTGTGGAGGTACGTAATATAGGTCTGTACCTCGTCCTCTCTTCCGGCGACGAATTTTTTAAACGTTTTAAATTATTCCCGCGATTCAAATGTTAAACAAGCGTCGTAATCGTTGTTAGGGTACGTCATACGCCCATCACCATTAATTTTCAACGATCATAAGCCACCGCGTCTGTGTGTTTGTGTACTTACCGCGCAGACACGGACCTCTACGAATTACCCAAAAAAAAAAAAAAAAAACAAACAAACTGACCAACTGGCTCTCATGAGTATAGACCCTTGATGTTGTAACATAAAAATAATAATAATTAAAATATGTGTAGGTACATAACTATGTCAAATAACACTTGTGCCTAATATTTACTATTAATACCACGCATCTTTTTTAATACCTTTCAGCTGACGCGCTGTTGTTAAAATGCAATAGTTTTGTACTTTTATTTTATTTTTTACTTATATTTAACTGTTATCGACGGTCATGGGTATTCCTCGAAAATGTTATTATCTACGTTTTAGACTATTTTTGAAATATTTTATGAATTTAAATAAAAAATAATTATGTAAACGTATTAATTTTATTTTATACTGCCTCTATTAATATGTATTTGTACTAGTAAATTCAGCCATTCGGGTATATAAAACAATAAATGCAATTATATTTGATATATTTTAACATATACTAGAATTATTGTAAAATGTACAACGCGCAACTATTCTTTTAAGAGATTATATTATAGCGCGCTCGCTGAAAGATTATAATATCATTATTTATTACATTATGCTTTTTTTATTTTATTTCTTTTTTATTATTATACATAACAATCATAGGTAATCAATATATCTAAGTTCGATATACAGATATACTTAAAAGTTTCCCTCAACAATTGTAAAATATTATAAATAATTATGGTTTTATATTATTTAATAACATCATAAAAACGTCTATTATTATAACATTAATTTTAGATGACCATCATGTCAGAAAATTTTTATAAATAATATAATATAAATATAAACCGTAAATATTTACTAGGTATTGAAACAATACAAGAAATATAAAATGAAATAAAATTTAATAATCAACCTAAAATCATAACTACTATAGACACAACTAAATTAAATGTTTACCATAAACTAACTGTTCACTTTCTTCATCATTATTATTTTAGTTATTATTATTTTTTTGTCATTAAATAAATTAACATTATAATTAATAATCATGCATATTATAAGAACCTTTTGGGATATAAAGCAGATGCCATGTATTTAAGTTATATTGTAGTAGAGAAACTATATTTCTATACAACACAATTAACATAACTACGTATATATAAGGATATGAATATATTATTTATATAACAATGTTACCATTAATACATAAATCACGACTAAAGCTACGGCCATATTATTACTGAATCGAGACCATTTATGTTATGCTATAAGTAAGTAAATACTGTCCAAATGAATTACAATTTTCTTCTTATAAATAGGTAACAAGACATGTAGATCAATGTCAACTGATTATTAAATCTATGCAAGCTGCGACTCAGGCCATTTTTCATTGGCTCCTTTTCCAGCCATTAAATTAATTAATTAATATTTATATTTATATTAATTTATTAATTAATTAATATGAAATAAAAAAATAAAAAGATAAAATTATTTTGAATAATACTAAATAAATATTTCATATCTTTAATAAAATTTATTGATTAAATTTTGTAAGTAAATTAAAATACTAACTTATTCCTTCATAAACCGAAATCTAAATTCATAGAAATACTTATCAATCAAACTCCTTTATTTAAAAATTTCGATATTCTTATTTACATTTTTTTTAATAACTTCACAAACTATAAGGAAAATAAAAAAAAAATATTCAAACAACTGATTAAAGTAAAATTTTCAATTATTGGGCTTGTAAGCTTGTTGATTTATTTTTTTTAATTCACAATATTTTTTATGATATAAAATAAATGGAATAATTCGTTCATTCATTGAAGATCATCTAAATTGAAAAACATAATATACTTTAAAGTTTAAATTGAGTTATTAGAATATTTGAATTATAAAAAAGTGTTCTTAAGTAATTTTCTAAGTATTTGAAACTATCAAAAAATAAAAAAAAGTATAAGTAATCTATAAAGTGTTAAAATTGTAATACATATTAAAAAAAAATAAATATATTTTCATATTTTATTAATCTGTTTTGAGAAATAATAATAACTTTAAAACATACAAAAATATTGGAAAATATTGCAGTAATCATTAAAATGTGACATACACATAGAATACAGAATAGGTACTGAATATTGCACTAGTCACAAATGAGTGAACAAATAGTAAACACCAACATAGTATAGTACCATGTGAATATTATTCAATAATTATTATGAAGTCTCTCCGATACCTTATTATTTTTAATAGTTGATACAAGTCATATGAGTTATTAGATTATTTTTTTTCCATTTTAAATTCAAAATAAAACAAATAATACAGAAAATGTATACATTGTATTGTATCCAATACAGCGTTAATTTATTAAGTTGTCCATATGATCAATTTTATTTCAATAGCACATGTCAACATGCGTAAAATATATTACTATCATTAAGAACTAAGAAGATGTCACGCCAACATGTGTTGTCACATCTCACAGACGTACAACATAGCAAATTTATGTCAAATAGTTCCAATTTTATATAGCAACCTTTAATAATACAAGTAATTTACTTATTGTACAACGTAAAGGTTATAACACTCCCTATTTTTGTACGACATTTTAATTTTTAAGAAGTTACGAGCGTGCAAAATATTACAGTTGGAAAATTCTCATTAGCTGTGAAATTAAAATATTGTAAAAAACAATAAGAAAGACCTGAAAATATTTTTGAATTTACATTTTATAATAGGTCACTTCACTTTAATATTAAAGCCTACTACACAACATTCAAACTGCTTTGATGATTACTAATTACTACTTACTAATTACATACAATTAATAACATTATGTTAAGTACATTCATTAGCCTAGACTTCTTGCGGTTTACTCATGAGCTGATTTCGTGTGCACTTGTGTAATTGTAATTTTGACACTAAGATAGTAGAACAAATGACGGATAGTGTCAGATGAAACTAAGATGCGAGTGACATTGTCAACGCCCAAACATTACTCAAAGCTTTATATGAACAATATTTCTTTGGTGAAACAAGTCATTAATGGAATTTAATAGAATATATCGCTGAACAACGTTTTGCACCTAAGTCTTTCGCAATGATTATTGTTTAGTGGACATTTAGAAGTATATATTCTTTCGATCTATAAATTATACTATAAAATAAATACAGGCAATTTTAAGAACATTTTTTATCGATATTTTTATAAAAAAAATTAACTTAATTAAAAATTTTAAAATTAAAACAATTTATTTGTTTTTAGTTTAATATTTCAAAACTATTTGTTCTTATGTAGATAATAATATCAAAATACTAGAATGTGATCATAATTATATCCAATGCTTAAGAAATTTAGATAGCCTGAAAATTATTATAATATACGTTTTAATATTTTATAAATAAATTGTATACAATATGAGATACGTTAAAAGAAACAAAACAAAACGATAAAAGTGGGCAACCGCTATGCTGTGCAGTAAGTGTCAAATGTATCTCATCATTGAGTAAATCACTCTAATGTATGTGTTAAATTTAAATTCAATGATAAATCATTGCATCCGAAAAACTTTTACTAGTGATTTCAAATTTACCAAACAGTATCTAACAACGAGCATTAAATTTTTAAGTTGTAATTTCTGGAAATTTTACGACCTAATATGTATAATGTATATCCGTATCTTATACTATTCACCTGTTCAAACTATTTTAGAAAATGAATCGATAATCTAGAATCCGTATTATCAAGATAACCTTAAAATAAAATTGGAACTGCGTCAAAATTTGTTTATACGGACGTTAAGCGTATAGAACAAACAATAAATTGAACAAACATAAAAATCATTAACTATATTGAATTTAATATTGAAACTTTGGAATTCAAAATACAATTTAAAGATTTGTATTGGCTTTATAGTTTGCTAAATTCGAAGATTGAACGTCCCGAAATATTATCTTTAATCTACTTAAATATTCCAACTTTCTCGTTAAGATTCGAGCACCAATAAAACTATGTTTTTGCATGTAAATGCAATTATTGTCTTTTTGCGACAGATGAACCGTATGCTAATAATAAGAAAAAAAACTTAAGAAATTTCTTCTTCTACTCTATTGATACGAAATACAGTTTACAAAATACTTAATTTATAATACCAATCAGCTTTTTGATCTAATTTATTTTTGTTTAAGCCTTAAGACTCGTACTATTATTTTTAAATAATATTATTATGTACCCTGTTTCTATAATAATAATAGGTATTGTTTATTGCTATTAGAGTAATTTATATTACTAAATATTATGGTGGTCTCATTTAATAAAATTATGGTCCAAAACATATTATCATTTATTATATTTTTATATGAAATTTATGTTTGTATAAAGTAAAATGTAGAATATTGTTCATAAAAAATATAATAAAACCGTTTTTTTACTTTAAAATATTTAATTTTGTCCAAATTTGAACTTCAAAATTCTATGTAAAAAAAATTGTAAAATTAAAAATTTGGTTTCAGAATAAACTACTTACAACAAACATTGTATTAAATTTCAACGCTAAGGACAGAAAATTGATATTTTTTACTACTCTATATCATATATGTACTATGTGGGCATTGATTAAAATAACAAATTACATTATCATGAAAATGTTTTGATTAAATTGAATACAGAACATAGATTTTGGGCAGTCGTGTTGAATGACGATAACGGTTGCTTAACCACTTTCTACACACCATTTGGTAAATATGTGACCTTGTTTTAATAACAAACCAGACATGAGACAAATAAACAAATAAAACTTAATGCAGTGAACTATACTTATTCAAAATTAAATAATTTAATTTTAATAATCCAAAATGCTAAATATTTTTAAAATATTGACAACTAAATGTCTAGACTCTCAATGTTCAAATATTAACTTTAGTAAATGCACAAATAAACGAATAAATTAGAATACTATTTATTAGTATATTATACAGTTATGAATAAGTAAGAATACATATAAAATAGCATAATTTATTTTAGTATAATTAATAATTAATTATAATAAAAGCATTAGTGACATGTAATAAAATAAACCCGAGATAAATAAATATAACATCCAAGAAATAAGTATTTTTTTTATATAAAAAGTAAATTGATATTCAAACTAATGTTACTGCGCATTTTGAATATTTTATGTTCAACAATTAAACTTTTTAGTACACAAATAATGTTATCAATGCCAGATAATTCAACAAAGTATTCTTTTTATAAACAAAAACTGTTTTTCAACAATATATGCATTAAATTCAAAACTGAAAAAAACTATTAGGCTATTGAAAAAAATAACGTCTGACATTAATATTATTTACAATATAATCCTTCAACGTGAAGGTAACATAATACTTCCTCGGAGAAAACTAAATCATCAAATCAACACTAGTCTACATACGAACACTCCAAAAAGGAAACACCTGAACTACAGTTAATATAAAATATATTTAATATACAATACATATTCTTCTAATCCCAGTGCCCGTTTTAATATTTTATCGGTGTGTCTTAAAAAATTAAATTAAAACTTGAGGAGGCTAGTTCTACATCATTATAAAATAAAATAATTTTTACTAAACACTCATTATGGTATCATTTATACGGCTGAATATTTATAATTCTTCTAGAAAGGAATTCAAACAGTCCTTAAGATAGGAAAAACAAAAAATTTACACTTGCTCTGGCACGCACTTAGAGCCCATATCCAATCTTAAAACCAATGTACTGATAGATCCTTTAAATTTAAATATTAGCAACATAACCTTACCAATCTAATAAAAATATACGCTCTACATCAAATCCGGACCATATAATAACAAAAAGAGAAACAATCCGTCAGACATGTTATCAGCCTCCTAAAACACAAAAAAGAACAACATCAACGGTAAAACACTATCTTTTCCAACAATTTCGAAATACACGGAAATGTAGATAAATACTACATTAACTAATAGAACACTGAGTGAAACAATGTTACAGAAAACAAATTAAGGGAAATAACACACTTCGTTGAGCTCTAGCCAAAATACAGTATAGTTAAAACCGTAAATAAGAGGTCGTATTAAATAGACTCTAGACTAGAATTGGCCACACGAGAATCTCACGTGGAACATGATTGTCCAACATAAAATAAAATAATCACAGTTAAACACATTATCATCCACTGCTCAATTTTCACCTAGGCCAAAAATGAATCCCTTATTTTACAAATAATCTATACGAAGCTGTTGAAATAATTACTGATGTAAATAAAATAATTGACAAAATTTGAAATATAATATATACCATAATACAATACTATTTTTTTTTGTTATTATTATTCAAACCCTAACGTTAGATAATAACCTTGTAATTAATACTTAAACAATAAAATAAAAATATTGTAGAAGTGTATCTCATAAATGTGCCTTGAATAATACACGCCTTCATAGTCTTTTGTTAAAATGCTTAATTATTATAAACGCATTATTGAGACCTGAGATAATATTATTTAATAAGTAACAATAAAACGTAATTTAAAACTTTTTATACCTTGTAATGACTTTTAAAAACAACATTTCAACTTCTAATTTTCATATTAAAAATTTGTTCTGAAAAATAAATTTCATAAAGTCAATTTCAATCTCAATGATTATTTTTTAATTAAAAATCTTGTTTGATAGTTAATAAACTATGTTTTAATTCTTAGCTACAACAATAGAGCAACAATCAATTTTCTGTTAGAACTACTTTAATTCTTCAACATTAATTTTAAGTAAATTATAATATAAAATATGGATAAAAATATCGTAGAACTTACCATAAACCAAGTATTTAAATATATACAGCCATATATGTACATTTATACGGTTCAGAAACTGATATTCTTTTTACAGCATATAAGTAATACACTCAAATACCGGTGAGCTATATTATGTAGATGCAAAAGTTAAAAAGTTATAAGTTATAACATTAAGAACACGAATGAAACTTTAACTTTTTTTTTTTTTAAATTGTATTAAAAATTAAAATTAAATAATTAAATAAATGATAATAAAATAGTAATTCATGCAATATTTCGTGACTGGAATACATCGGTAAAGTTTTAAAATCAAGTAAAACTATAAATGATACAACATAACCATTTATATATGTATTATATATCTTGAAACGTGATAAGCCACGTTACACATTTATTTTTACATACTCAACAAAATAACAACATCTGTAATAATAATAGTTACAAAACGAATATTATATTAGAAGAGTTTTATAGAAGTGCGAAAATACATGGACTATACTTAATGACGATTTTTAAACCCCGTCATATTATATAGCAACGAATCAACAAAATTCTGCATCGATAGTGGGTAGAATAATCGTGTATACGTAAACACACTTTTCTAGATACATCTCTACAACTTCCAGTTCACGAAACGAACACACAGTACAAAAAGGACACTTGAAATATTCACGTAAAATTTGCATGCGATTTACAGTCTATTAAACTATTAAATCAGCTAACACGTAATCGTAAAGCTCATCCAACCATTATGGGACGGAGAAAAAAATAGACCACTACTGATGCTAATGTGAAAAACTCGTGAATTATTTATATTTTCATAAATATTAAACTTGCGTGATTCCCCTCTATCTAGTTTTTTTTTTTTTTTTTTTTGATATCCATAGCCATTTCTTTGCCTTTTAAGCTATTCCTTATATGTGAATTTATTTTTTATACCATCATTATCCATTCCTAAACGATAACCAAGGCTTTGTGTGCTAATGAGATGTTATTATTTATTCTTGTTTGTCATGCGATTCCCGACCATTGTGGAATTTATTTAATTACTTGCGGTTTAATATTTCAATTTTAAATAAACTCGGCTATACACGCGCGTGTCCCCACGAGTACATTTAGAGTAGTGTTGTCAAGACTAGGCTATGCGGCAAAATATTGCGTTTTTTTTAATCTAAAAGACGACATCATGCAATAATGGCGCATATAGCTATACATAAATCCGTTCAAGTACTCGTAAAAATCGAAAGGCTTAACCGTAAATATAACGTCTTGGGACGTTAAAAAATAATAGATTTATTACGACCCGGGCGGATAGAAGAAATGGAAGAAAAATAACACTGGGCTGTAAAAAAAGTTTTATTATAGTATTCTGTCAGGCGGTTCATATGGTATTCAACTGTCGTTTAAACTCCGTAGATTTTACTCCGTTAACAATAATCCCTGTTAAGCTATAATCTACTTTGATTAATCGACAACAGAACATTTCCACGTGCAAATTAAAGATATCAACTCACAGCAGCACATGCGACTTTAATTTGTTAATTATCATTACTCTCGTAAAGATGGTTCACGATAAAAATGTCATAGGCAATGTTTCAAAAGGTAAACATATTATGTTAAAATATTGTTAATGTGCATGCACAGGTTGGGTCGTATCGTTTTCCACTATAGTTCGACATCTCACGCACGTTTCTTTCTGCGCATTCGGCACTTTTTTATCTTTACTGTTTGCCGCTATATCTTATCCGCTTATCGGGAAATAAAATATAACGTACCTATATTTATTAAGGCGTAATAAATTGTCAAAATAGATAAATTTATAACAGTACAATAATAATTTTTCTAAAACATTCAATTCAAATAGAATAATATATTTTCCAAAACGAAAAAAATTAGATATTTTATTATTTTTATTATTAGATATTATAATGTACTAAAATGATAATAACGATAATGATAATTTTTTTCTTAAAATTATCAATAAGTTATATAACTTAATAATGTACTGTTTTTAAATCACTCAAAGATATATTTGAAGCTTTATGATTGTGTAAAAAAAATAGATGTATATTATTTAGATGAATTCAATAAAGTATTAGAAAAATCATAAACGATATAGAAAATAAATAAAATTATTGCAAAAGTAATAAAAGAAGTATATGAAATAATAGCGAGTGGATGATTAAAATTCATGATTAATACGGCTTTAATAATAATCGTGTTACTGAATAATTATAAATATATTATAAAATAGTAAATACCCCTTCGATGAATTAAAGCACACAAAATAACTTGTCAAATGTTAAATGTTATAAATATATGCATACTTAGTACAAAACAGCGTTATTATTTATGATATTTGAACATGTAATAAAAATACCTAGCATATAAAAAATGATTTAAAAAAATCTGTTTTGAACAACTAAGTAAGTAATAAATTACAAAACATGTTTTCATTATTTAAAATATATTAGATTTTTTTTTAAAATCCTTTTTACTTCTTCAATTACAACATTAAAATACTGTTAATGATTCGTTTGGTACGTTTTTGATAAATCAATTAAATTTTCTGTACAATAACAATATGTATATTATGTAAACACTGACTGACATGTAGAACGCATAATATGTAATAACCTATTTCAGTCAAAATCAAACCGAAGGATTAAATTAATTCGTTATATTTCGCAGTTCGGGTAATCAAGTTTAGAATTAATTAAATATCAAATCTTGAATAGGCAATTATATGCAGAAGACACTATACTAAAATGAATGCGCAAGAAGTCGACATAATAGTATGTGTCTACGTCGAGGGCCATACACGCATGCACGAGTGTACTAATATTGCATATAGTAAAACGCCGTTTTATAGAATACGCAAAATGACGAGAGCGACGCTAACGTATTATACTGCGCAGAGTGCATATAAATTATAATATATCGTATTTTACATAATATTATACACCAATACATGGTTCCCAAAACAACGTTGTATACTATTGACTGGTCTGATTAAACCACACGAAAATTAATTACGACGAGATAACATTTTGCTTCGAAATATTTCGGTATCGAAACGTATATTATAGACCGTGATTGGAAAAAATTACGATTCCGTTTAATCGTCGATACGGAATCCGCGTACAATGTTTTGAATCGCAAAATTATTGTTTAATGAATTATTTATCCGGCGAAAATCGATACATATATTAGTGTTTAGTTTTAACAGCTGTCGCCTATATAGGGTTATAAGGTGGCCATGTGTATTCATATTTCAGACCTTAAAGAGCGCCGGTGTTCGATTTGTACACGTAACAAGAGTCCTGAATAACCTACGATCTCGTTATTATAAATCTTTTATTTTCATAGATGCACTATAATTGTTACAACGACTTGAGTCACGTATTTTATCGAATTGAGATATTAACGCAGAAACGTCTGTTATGTTTATAATGTGTTTTCATCCGTTGAGTGTACAAATGACTCGACTCGTACAATTTTTACCGGCAAAATATTTATAGGAAAATCTGATTTACAGCCAATGACTTGATTAGTTTCAACAATCAACAGTAACTTTTGAATTCTTATCCGTACAGGAGTTGCTTTTAATTTAAATTTAAACGTGTATTTAATTAATACCGGATTATTGTCTGGTGTTATATAAATAGATCACGTGACATTTCATTTTTCCAGCTTTGGTTGATATGGAAAAATTTTAAACAGTAGAATATTATTTCCCGATTCGAGGACATTTGTTTTGAGATGTTGAAAGAAACTTAGGTATAATTAAACAAAGTTTGAGAAAAGTTGACAGAATCTATACAATACAACAAGATCTCGAGTTAATAATGCAGTCTAGTAATAGAAATAAGTTCGAACTTCGAAGTCTTATATAAGTTTTATAAGACATAACAGACTCAAATATATTTATTCTAAATCATGGTAGATTATTTACTTCATGTTTTATAAGGGAACATGCAATTTGGTTGAAACTTCAAACAGATCAGTTCCACGCAAGAAAAAAGGTTTTTTCTATGTATCATTTTTTCATCACTACGTTTCAAAAAGGAGATGGTAAAAACTATCAAAAATATCAAAAGCACCAACAAACATATTTTCAGGTTGACACTTGACACTATCTGAAATAAACCACTTTGAGCTAACAATGGAAAAGTATACGAACATTGTATCAATTATTTTAAAAAAAATTAAGGGTATAAAAAAAAATCAACTTCTATAACATATTATCTCCTACTAAAAATTATTATAAAATAATATTATAGAATATTTATATTTTAATGTTTCATACGTATTTCAAATAAAAATAGTCTTTTATGAATAATTACTGAAACTTACTATTGGTGCAACATAATACATATATATATAGGTCAGGTATGATAAGTCATTATATTTTAAAAATATGATTTAAATATGAACCTTCAATTGAAAATGTATTCAAAACAATTTAATTACAAAAATATGTTTAAATAAATTATTTTCAAAAAAGTTGTGAACGAAAAACAATAAAATAAACTCCTGAAAACATCAAAATCAAATTTAATTTAAAAAATAATAATTTAACACATATGCGCGCTCAACCATCATTTTATTGGATGGCTTTCCTTTATGTGAGATTTTATTTGACATTCACGTCAAACATCAGGCACAGGAAAATTACGTAGGAAATGATTGGCAAATAATCTGTAGCCCCCAACCTTTCCAGTTATCCATTCACACGACAGCTTTCCTATGCTGATCAATTTTTAACATTAAATCTAACCAATTTAAAAAGCTCGATCTATGTAACAAGTTCCTTTCATAATAAAAACGTACCCATTTCAAAAGTTTTCCAACAATAACTATAAAAGTATAAATTAACAATGATGTTTTAATGTATTCTTGTTAACGTTATTAATTAAATTAATAAACATTATGTTCAACTTGCCAAGACTTGTAAAATAGTTTGATATTTTCTAAAAGTAAAAATTGATGTTCCGAAATTGTACGCTTAAAACAAACTTAGTGCTTCTGTTTTGACATTTATAAGGCATCTCGATATTTATGAATATTAGGCATTTAGGCTATGAGCCAAGAAAATGTTCAATGTAGTTTACAAAGTTGATTTCATGCGTTTAATTATGATAATAATCTATTTTATACTTTCATCAAATTAATCTAAAATATTAACATTTTGATAAGACGTTAAAAGTAATATTACTATTTATGTAAATTTTAATTGAAAATCTATTTTTCACTTAACCAACGACTAATTAAGATATTAATTACCAACCTACAAAAACTTACATAAATATTAAAATAAATAGAATCTAAAATAAAATAGTAAAATGTTTAAAATTAATTATTAGATTTCATAGTACAGAAAATAGTAATGTTTATGAACTTAAGTGCGCAGTTAGTAATATTAGTATATAAATAAACTATAAAATAATGTAATATGTTATTTTAATGTCTATAATATCATGATAAAAAATACGTGTAAGACAAACACGTAAACAAAACAGCGTGTTTTTTTTTTAAAAAAAAAGATATAAATCATAATTTGTAATTTAAAGGGAAATATTTAATGACTTGTAAATAATTTGAATAGTAGAACCATTATGTTTATCGACGAATAAAGATTTCTTATTATAGGAAGCGATTATTTATCAACATTTTGATGCTTAACGCAATTGGTTTAGGGGATCAATTAATCGCGCCATTATACATTAGTATAATAATTTTCAATGAAACAAATTAAATTAATGAGTTTAAAATAATGTCTTAACACTTAATAGATTAATAACTAAAGAACATAAATAAATAAATTGATAAAATTATATTATTTCAAATTTAAACTTAAATATAAGTGTTTTCCATGACTAAATTATTGATTCATTTATTACAATTTAACCAAAAATGTTTTTAATTATAAAGCAGTGGATATTATTTTTGAATTGACTAACTTAAAATATTTTCAATAAAATATACTTAGGTATATTTTTAAGCATTTATTAAAAAAAAGTAAAATAATAATAAAATGTAAATATTTTAGACATAAATTTACATTAATTTACAAAATACGCTGATTTAGAGAACGTTGTAAAATAATAGTTGCTGAATAAAATAAAAAAATTATAAAACCAATAATACAACACAAATAGTATTTTATCACTTCTCTGCACCAAGTACAAAAACTCTGTATAGTGCGGAATTTAATAAATGCAAAAATATGAGTTGCATACATATTGATAAAATAAATTTGTAAACTTAAAATAATGTCTCAAGTTTAAAAATAATATAATATTATTCTAACTATAGAGATGTTCATATATCTAGAATCTTTTCCAATTTTTTTTCTATTAACATCACAAGTATGAAGACGATAATGTAAACAATCACGTAAATTGATCTCTGCTCAGAATCGTCTTTTATATGCGATAAAAGTCTCGTCCAAAATTTAATATGATAGTAAACCCAACCTCTAAGCCCTACGCATAACAGTGAACTAAGAAACAAGTGAAGAATTTCTATTTCTTGTATTAGGTATATTATACTCTTTGTAGAACATCGAACGTAATTTAATATATATTAAGTCTAAACTCGATATTATTAACCGACATTTCCACTTAAAGTCTATCTAATATCATAAAATAAAAGCAGTTCAATTTATTTTTATATATTTTTTAAAACTTTGTGTAAGAACATTTATAGAAATTTAATTCCCTGCAATCATACTTATTTCAAAATGGAACTACATTGTTCGAATTGGTTTAAGTTAAAGAATAATTATCTAGTTATTAAAACTACCCAAAATAATAAAATATATTTTAAATACCAACTTTTGTCAAAAATTCAATTGCGCTTAGCATTCTCAGTTGACTAGAAAACAAAATCATCAAAATAAGTATCTTAATAGACGCAGTACCCAAATCTGTAACGAAGAAAAAAAATGATCAGCACTATAAAACACGAATGACTATCATTTAAAATGACTTCAAAGTTCAAAATAAATTCATTTTGCTTCTTTAAATAAAAAAAAAAAGTTACGCAATTAGAATTATTAATTTTAAGTACTTCATGCGAACTGAAAAGTCATTCATAAACAATTCAAATAATTCAAACATACTTCCACTCAGTACATTACGGAGTTCGTACATAAATGTGCAGTGTGATTCAAAACCACTGAGCCTCAAAGTAATAATGTACTACTAAGGATATTTCTGAAAATCCACCTACCCTTAAAAAATGGTTATATAAAATTTAAAATATTAAAAACTAGATAAAAATCGTCCCCATGCTATCCACTAAGCACCACAAAAAACATCAATACATCACATGTTATATTTTAATCTGTAAGTCGCATATATTATATTTTCGATTTTTTGGTAAATTTCTGGGATATCAAATCATAATTTGTCTAGTACTTTTAAAATATTCTGTTTGACACTATATAGTAGAAAAATGTTCAAAATTCTATTTCGAGCATGGTTACTTGCTATAGCAAATTGAATTTATAGTTGGTATTCTGGGAATCAAAAGTAAATAATTTTCAATGCCTTTAAACATAAACGAGAAAAGCAATGAAAATACAAAAACTCAAAGAAAACTCAAATATCTACGCAAGCCCATTTTTCACAAAATCGATTTTTTTTTTTACTTAACTAAAAAATGATAAGTAATCCAAGTGTTAGAGTCTCGATATTTTCACCAAATATTCATATTAACAATACATTACTAGAAATGATACAGTTTTAAAATTTATTTCCCTTATTTATGTTCTGTTATCACGTGTATTTAAAATTGTTTATTAAATTAATAATTACCTATGTAAGGTGAGTATTATTAATATCTAATATACACACTCCGCCTTTCTATTGCAATATAATACACACATATAAAACTGACTAACAGCTAAATTGTATGTTACGTACACTACGCCGATATGATGATAGACGAGAATTCGTTTTCGAAGGCAGATGGTGCTTTTTCGAGCACACGCTCGGAGCGTTAATGCCACTAAACGATGAATGCATAGGTACTGTAACGTCGTCGCAGAGAGAAGTATGCTCGGCAGAGCGTGTAACGGCTGATGAGTCAGGTGTATGATATTCTACATCGCGATAGTGCTCGTGTACGGAACGTAAACAGATGAGTGTGGGGAGTTGTAAAAATAGCACAAAAGTCGTGGCAAGCTTATGAAATAAAAACTCGAAAGATCCTTATCCTCGCGGTCGAGAGTACGTCGTCCCGGGAGTGCGGCATACGCGTATAAGAATCTGAATTTCAGAATAATCCACAACTATAATTTATACTATTTCTCGTAGGCATTTTTTGTTTTCGATATTTTTACGTCGAAGCTGCGATTCGCGGGAAATCGGCTAAAAATCAAAATACGAATTTTAAAAACGATCGCATTATTATTATGATCGGCTTCGAAATCGCCACGCGTCCGCGGAACCGCCCAAAACTGCAACGCTGACGGGTTTATTAACACAGAAGCAGCAGCAGCAGACTACGCCTTGACCACACTCGCGGACGAGGCAATCGATATAATACACATACGTTTCCGCGGGCGTAGGTTAGGTTAGGTTAGGTTAGACGACTCCTCCCCCCGAAATTAAAGATGAAACGGTTTCAAAATAAATATCGTGAATTAAACGCCGAAAACCCCCTCCGAAAGTATATATCCTACGCGTTAGGTATTAACGATAACGCTCGCACGGTGGCGATCGCGGCGAACGGTCTTTACTTTAATCGTCTGCTATATTATACGCTCGTCCATAATCTGACCCGCAACGCCACCCCAACGGCGGTTACGTGAGGTTTTCACCCACCGCCACCCATCGAGCGCGCACCCGTGACGGTGCGGCCAAACGACGATTACCCAGGTTATACCTTTTTGTTGTTGTTGTTAATGTCGTTGTTGTTGTTGTTGTTGTTGTTAATGTCATTGTTGTTGTTGTTGTTGTTGCAGCGGCGGCGGCGGTTATTTCGACATAGAGCGGATGAAGTTACCCCCATGATGCCCGTTATGCTGATCCAGCACCACTTATTGGCCGCTGACGTATTCCAGTGCTTTACCGTTCGGATGACGGTATCTCATTCACCGGCACACCGGGCAATGCGCTACTACCGTATCTGGATCTACACGTGCAACACCGTGCTCATGGTGTGCGTCGTGTGCTTCGTGGTGATCGCCTACCAGCTGGTGGTGGCCGACCAGCGGCGGCACCTGGTGCCCGGCCTGGACCTGTGCCATCCCAGCCTGCTCTACGTGTACGCCGCGCTGTTCGTCCAGTGCACCGTGCTGCAGATCGTCGGCTTCCTGGGCGCCCGGTCGCTGAGCGAGCGGCTGCTCAACGTCTACTGGCTGCTGCTGCTCGGCCTCCTGGTCGGCGACGCCGTGCTGGGCGTGTACTGGGTGTACAGGTACGACAAGATGGTCGCCCGGCTGAAACCGGCGCTCCGGGACCGGTTGGCCGCCGACTACGGCCGCGACGGCCGGTTCACCGCCGTCTGGGACGACCTGCAGCGCGACCACGAGTGTTGCGGCGTCACCGGGCCGCCGGACTTTTTCAACGTCACCGTGCAAGTTGGCGGTGAGTGTTATTATTGTGTTACGTCACGCTTATTGCAGTTTTTACTTTTTAATGATAATATTATTATTATGCTTTTCTTCGGTTATTATCATCAATTGTACCCAAGTCGATTGGTGGTTACGGTGGCAAACGGTGGCCTTTGGTCTTTTTGCAGTTCTGCACCGCGGTGAAAATCGCGGCGTTTTTCCGCGTTATAAGACGCTTTTCAAAAAACGAACCGCTATCGTACGCGAAACCGTATCCAATCGTATTTTACCATATTTTATTACAGAGATCGATGTCAACGAATACTGAACCCGAATAGATCCTAATGATCAGTATAATTACCGTTAATCCGTTTTCGATTTTCTTTTAGCTCGTGAAAATTATTTTTCTTTTAACGTTTTCCAGGATTACGCGATCGTGATTTATCGCGACCGTCATTCGTCTGACCGGTTTCTGCGGTTAAATAATATTTAGTCGCTTTATTTTTTTAATAAGTAGATATAATTAGGTATGAAACATATTGTATTGACACGCAGATACCATTAAAAACCGATTGTCCGCGGGAACCTCCGCCGAATTGTTCACTGCTCTCGATATTATAGATCGACAATCGTGAATCGACATTAAGTCGCACTATAATTATTTATATTATTTAGTTTAGTTTTGATCGATACTGTAGATTTTCAACGGTAGTGAGTCAGTGTATTTTCTTTATGTTACCGAACTTTTTTTCGTGTCATGATTTAATTTTGTTTTGTGGGAGGCACAAAATGTCTTATGTATGCGGCACATATATTTAGATACACAAAAAAAAATCAACGTCGTCATCGTCCGTTCGTGCCCACCCCCCCAACAACCATTATATAGGACTTGCTTCGTTGGGTCACACAAAGTTCACAAGTTACTATTACTTTCATTATTATGCGTACGTATAAGGGGGTGTTCCTATATGTTATTTTTCACGTTTAGAAATAAATTATTTGGAAGAGGTATTATTAGATAAAATATTCTCGACGCCAAAATTTCGAATACAATTTCAACTCAACATCACACAATAAAATATATTCGTATAAGCATATATTATATAATGACAAACGCATTTTCAAAGCGATCAATTGTGTATGTATACATTATGGTTTACTGGTGTGTCCCACTAACCGATTGTATAAACTGATGCCATCTATCTGCAGTCCGCACGACAGTGTCTCTTCTAGTAGAAATTTAAGTTGTTTTTACGAGAACATGCTGAAATGCTCACAAATCGATATCGATACTCTATGATAAATGATATACATTTAAACATTAATAATTAAGGTCTAATCTAAAATAAATTCCTAGCAACTACTCTACACCATATTATATTATGATAAATTTATTTTTTATATTATACTGAGTAATATTTGAATATTTTAAATAAATTATTCAAAATATTATACTATTTGACTTTTATGGTCATTATTAATAATCAATGATTGATGATAGTTCATTTTATCAAAATATAAATACATTTTTAAGCGGTGACTCGTTATGTTTAATTGACATAACAAAGTGTACAACAATTGCGATCCCTAAAAATCTTAAAACCGATATCGCACTATATTTAATTTCATAGATATCTACAGCTAAATTAATTTAATAGTTTACATAAACAATTGCATACTTAATTTATACTGTTAGGTGTAAAATAAAACAATATACAATGTGTATACAAAAAATAATATTATAATTGTTATTTATTTTGTTACCTACCTATAAAATGGTAAAAACCAAATGACGAAAAAATGTATGACACGTTTTCAAAAACCTAAATTCTGTAGAGATTTATGATTCTAAGCCTCGTTAGAAGTTTTAGTTAAGCTACGTTATTAATTACAATGTCTCTTGAGTTATAAATGGTTACCGGAATATACAGGCTTAATTATTCAGCAGTTATTGCATACAGCCATATTAGACCTATATCTTCGAACTTTCTCGACGGCTATAAGTCATACTCGTTGGACTACTGTATATAATACAATATAATAATTGTATTCAATGTACACTTTTTATGATAATTAATTTTCATTTTTATAAATAATACTTGAAAGCATAAGGTTAGGTATCATATGATAATAACAAATTTATTCATATACCTATTACATGAAAAATATTTTGAAAAAATAAAAAAATAAAAATAGTTTGATGAAATAATACGTATTTTTATTCAATGTTCCTTTAAAAATGACAACACTTATTAAAAACCTCATTAATAATATCATGCCTGGTCTTAAAAGTTTTTTATTTTATTTTAATTTAAATATTAGTTATATATGCTTAAAGGACTAAAGTTTAAATAAAATTTATTAAAACTTTAAAGTATGAATATTATCATACGTAAGTTAACTATTTATCAGCAAAAATATGTTTTTAGTTTTCTGAAGTCAATTTATATTATAGTTGACACTTACAACGAAGATTAAACTGATTAAAAATTCCTCTAAATGAGTGTTTTATATAATTTAAATAAACATAAATTGTGTAGATTAATTAGGTTAATTAGGTATCTAGATTATTTATTTATGTTTAACATTCAAAAATACACCATAGAATTTTTTTTTAATTATTAAATAATTATATATTTTTTTAATTTGTATATAAACAAAATTTAGTGTTAATTAAAGGACCGACAAAAGAAAACAAAAATTATTGAACATTTTTTTTTGTTATACATTTTTAGAATATATATATTATATTATGTTGTGTACCGGAAGTCCAGACATTATTTGGCTATTATACGCTATAGCCATCCCCGCTTCACACATAAATGTATTCTACGCCTAGCTATATTGAAAATAATATTATATTTTTTAAAAAAACAAGAGCTTAATTAGCACCAGATAAAAGAAAATCAGGAGAAGTAATAGCTACCTACGTAGTGTTCTTCTTTAAATAGATGCTCAAAATCAAAAAAAAAGTAGCTTATTATTATTCTAAAAATGCTATTTAAAAACAATTTGTGATCCTATATTCCTATATAAGTTTTAAAAAAACCACGATAAAAAAAAGTACAATGTGTAACCATAGCTCCAATCATAATTTAATACAATCTTCGTATGTGTCAAATAATAACTTGGTGGGTAAAAAATAAAATGAAGTTTTTAAATATTTCTACTGATATTATTAAAAATATTGAATATATTATTATACCTAATTTTATTATATTTTATTATATCTAATTCAACATTTAAAGAAATATTGAAACAATTTTTTTTTAAATTCTGAATAAAAGACAACATAACATTAAATAAATAAATAATTATGTATTGTATTAATTCATCAAGTCATAAAAGTTGTATAAATAAAAATAAAATTACAAATTTCAAAATCCTAAGTGTATAAAAATTATACCACTTTATGATTAAAATATATATTATCGTTTAAAATACAGTAATTTTATAGATTTATTGTTTTCTGAAATTAATAAAAATTATGACTTTATAAAAGGAGGGGGCGAATTGATATTTTAATACAAAACTTTCAACCTAACCTAACCTAACCTGCAAAACAGATATAAATTTAAATTTTAAATCAATAGGTACAGTATTATACAAAATTTAGTTTTAGATATTGTACTTATTCATCAATCAATTAATAATCACGAAATTCGATAAAAAAAAAAAAAAATGACGACATACTTAGAAAAAACGACCATTTACGATCATTACGTGTTGGCGTTGATTAATAAATATGATATACATTATAAACAAAAACCAATTTATTAAATAACAATAACAAAAACATATAAATTTTATGTAAACAAATACGATTTTCGGTATCTGTCTAAGTATAAGCACCCGTCGTTGCAACTGCACGATTGAATTAAATTTAGAAAATAGGAAAAAAATCAGGTACCTACTTATATTATTGATTAGGCATACACCGAAAATCTTTACAAGCAGTCACGAAAATTGTAAACTACTATAATAGTATAATATTATCTCTAAAAAACAGAATCTGATCATGTATCACAAACCGCAACAAAACATGCGACGGACGAATCTCTTCGTCCGTTTCCATAATGACCGACGTTTAGCCGGCACTACCCCCGACGAGTCGCACGGAACTTGCGTCGGAGTGGCGATACACTCGATTTTTGGCACGTCGTCTGATTTCGTCGCCACGTAATAATTCGACAAGTTTGGCATCGAACGCCACGGCCGACCGGCCAAATCCCCACGGTTCTTCCCGTCGTGGTAACTGATCGGCCCGGGGTTTTGTTCATCGAAAAACTGCCGATTACTCAACACAGATCGCGTTTCGATCTCGACTACCGCCGGCTCTGCGGTCGCAGTGCACGCCGACGAATTAAACGGAACTTGCATCGGACCGGCGATGCACTCGATTTTCTTCTCACCGTCAGACTTCATCACTACGTAATGATTCGATAAGTTCGGCATCGAACGCCACGGCCGATCGGCCAAATCACCACGGTTCTTCCCGTCATCGTGGAAACTTACCGGCCCGGGGTTTTGTTCATCGAAAAACTGCCGATTACTCAACACAGATCGCGTTTCGATCTCGACTGCCGCCGGCTCTGCGGTCGCAGTGCACGCCGACGAATTAAACGGAACTTGCACCGGAACGGCGATGCACTCGATTTTCTTCTCACCGTCAGACTTCAACGTGACGTCATTGTTCGATAAGCTCGACATCGAACCCCACGTCCGACCGGCCAAATCCCCACGGTTCTTCCCGTCGTGTGAATTGATCGGCTCAGGATTGTTTTCTCCGAAAATCTGACCATCGCTTAACTCAGATGGCGTCTGGATCTCTGTTTTCTCCCGGTCCGCGATCGTATTATCGTTCGATGTTGTTGTCGTCATTAAATCGGGAGCAGACGAGTACAAACGTTTTGTCGGCGAGCCCGATAAATCACGAAGTTCTGAAACTTTTGCCGCAGAACTTGATGCCGACATAGTTTGATTATCGTCGATTATATTATTCTGCATAATATTGTAATATATACCTATATACCTACTAGTAAATATATTCTACACTTTATAAACTATAAATTCGTAATGTTTTCAAACAAGAAGAATTATGAAACGTAATTTTTGTAATTGATGCTCTAGTGCTACACTATCGGAGGCTGAATTAGGAATGTTATATTTTTGTACAGGCACGCGACAGCATTATGTTTATTTCAAACTATGTAGTTGCCAATAGCAACGATAATAGATGTTTATAGTTTTGTAATGGGAATACATTTTTTTTTTTTTTTAAACAATCACATGAACGATTTTAAATTTAATTTTGTGTAAATACACAACTAGTTAGAAAAGAATACATATAATATATGTTTGCAGGATGGATATAAATTATATTGTAATATACACTGTATATTATACAGTTTTTAGTTTTATTCATGATACTAAATATCTTGAATTAAGAATTATTGTCCGTTTAATATTTTAATATAATGAATATAAAGAGCATTACCAAACCTAATTAGGTAATCTAACCTATTAGAAGAAGATTAAATTTGTTCAAGCTAATATATACAATAATAGTTGGTATTAAATACAGTATTATAAAAATATTTAATAAATTTAAAAAATATAAGTAAGTAGGCTGGGTTAAAATAAAAATACAGAGCATGTATTTAATTCTAAACATATTTTTTTTAAATCTAAACATTAATTAGACATATTATGTTAAAGGTTATAGAAATAATGCTAACATCTCCATTTCCATAAAAAAAAATACAGTACCTATGATAATTTATAGTTTATAATTATTTATATGTATAATGTATATATAATTTATTATACGATAATCAACAATTATTACCTATCGTTTTATTTAAAACTCAATTCTAATGAAACAAATTCAAGCCAAACATTGAAATATTTACATGTCATTACTTAGTCTCTGTCTCTGTTTAGTTATCTTATTTTCTTTTAATTAAATATTAATTTATTTAAATATTTTTATGAGAAAATTACTGTCTTGTTTTTTTTTTACTATGATACCTATGTTTTTGTCATCAAATAAGAAATTTAAAATAAACATAAAATTCTTCTTAGGTACCACTAAGAAAATTAAGTTAGGTAAAGTTACACACAAAAAAACAAAAATAACACAAAATGTACTATTAATTATTAAAAATATATATATAATACTTAATGATCAATATAATATAGGATCTATATATATAACAAAATAATTGTATACTTAAAAGAACTTTATCACTAAAATTATAATGATAGGTGTGTACCTACTAGAAGTTATTTTTAACGAAACAATTAGTGTTACTTAGAAAAAAACTTTAACATTTCATAACTAAAATTATTTTATGAGTTGAAACTAATTTTCCAAACTAATAAGCAATATAGGTAAAACACAAAAATATGATTATTATAGTAATATGTACAAAATAGTTACAATAACTGGGTTATGATTATAAATAAAAATAAATTTATATAGGTACCTAACATTTAAAAAGATTAAATATTGTTTCTTGAGGTAGGTAATAGTAATTAAATACTGCTATTAAATAATATTTAATACTGCTTAAAAATATGGAATGTAGCAACACGTATTTTTATAGTTCCAACTTACTAGAAAACAAATGCCTATAAACTTTGTGGAAATATTTTAAAATATATTTTAGTTTTAAAAATATTGTAAATTATAAATTATAACCTAAATATAGATGCCATACTTAATATGTATTTATAATATATTTTATTTTATTTTATTTTATATAATTATACGGACCTTAAGCTAGTTAAAATTATAATTTTTTTTGATTTTTGTTTCAATAAAAATAGCTTTTTTTATCTATTGTTATTGGAAATGTTAATGTCATAAAAATGAATAATATGAAACCTATATTTTTATTAAATAAATTTCTCCGAGAAATTGAAGCTAAAAAATAAATATAAAAAAGTAGCTACGTGATTATAATATATTAGTTTGTTTGTATTTATTATAATTATTTCACTAGGTATAGATTTTGTGACAAAAGAACGTATAAGTGTGAGATAGTTACCATTTAATTTAATTTTAGTAAAATCAATAGAAGTATACAAACCGTACATATTTCGAAAAAAAATTATTTATTATTATTTATTTATTTTGACAACGATCAAATAATTGAAGTATATAACTTTATTTAAAGCGAACAGTGATAAAATAAATAGATAAATTAATTATACATCGAACAAAAAGTAAATAGAGAATTGAAACAACTTTAGTAGTCAGACCCTGCTGTTTTCCATAACACACAAAATACATGTTTACTGTTTAAGTAAAGTGAAGTTTTGGAAGTATACACATGAGTTTGGTCAACTCTAATTTAATGAGGGGGGTATATAGAGTATAACGCACATTTATCGAAGACTTTGGACCTATTTAGAAGTCAATTTTACAATGTTTAAATTATATATTATTATAATTTATGTATACCGTAACATAAAATATGTATAACACAATAATAAGGATATAAAAGTTATATCATGAATAAATAGCATGGATAGGCAAAATACGTATACTTTCTGACAAATAGTGTAATATAAACACAATATTATTTTTATTACTTTCTAGTTGAACACTTTGTCGATTACACGACAGTACTACCGGATAGCTGCTGCTACCATAAGCCAGAAGCAGTGGCGTCAGCATTCCGAAGGGATTACTGGCAGCCACAGACAACAACTGCTGCTATATTTACCACTGTCCAGGCGAAGAGCATGACAACATGGAAGAGATGCCAATCAAGTGTCGGCTCGTTTCGCACCGGTACTACTATATCGGATGTGAACGGGCGCTGATGGCATGGATACGTAGAAGTGCCGACGTCTTGTTCGTCCTCGGCTACTGTGTCATATCATTTTTGAAACTGTGTTTTCTAGGCATTCTGAGGTAAACCGAATCTAGACTAGTATTTTAGTAATTTTATTCGGTACGGTTCTAGACAACTTTTACACCCGTAACATTAGAGATTAAACAAGGATATCCTGAATATTGATGAATATCGTCAGCCTTTATATTATATACGTACCGACGAATAAGCAGAACGTACCTACGTGTATACATTATTCATCACACTTCTCTACAAACACAACATCTTATTCAATTTCTAAGTTGCATTTGTTTCTTTTGTATTTAAATGAGCATATTGACCTATTGAGTTTTATAACAATACGGTCGCTATACCGTTGATTTTGAGATATAGATACGAAATAAATTCAATAGAATAAACAGTATTACCTATTATGCAGAATTTATGCTTATAAATAAACCAGCTTGATAAAGATATCGAGTAGTAGTCTTACATCACTTAAAATATAAATTTAATAAAAAACTAAAAACTTACTTTTTTTATCTATTTTTTAATTTATTCTACATTTTAATATTTCTAAAGGTTTTTATTTGCACTGAGTAATTAATTATTTAATTAGCCAAAATAATCTAAACATTTTATAATGACGCTCTATAAGGTATAATATATAATCATATAATATGTTAATCGAGACACGCATTGAACTTTATACATTTTATGGTCACCAGAAATATTTAGTAATTGATTTTAGAGAGAATTTCAAAAATACAAAAACGAATTTCTAATAAAATAGTTGACATTTTTGGTTTGTTTGAATTTATCATTAAAATACTTTTTTCGCAGGTATGAAATTCGAGAAATGATACAAAAAATAAAAATACTTCATGGAGATACAGCTCGACTAGAATTAGTCAATGTACCCCAACAAGCTACAGGGAAGTTGTTACAAAAAGTTGAACATAACGGTAGCGTAGTACGTGTATCTACTCCTATGAGACAAGACACTCAGATAGGTAAGTACGGTATTTCTAATTTCTAAGAGCCTATTATATCTATAATACGTATGTACTTTACAATAATAATAAAAAAAAAATTCAAACTAGGATATGAGATAAATCACATACAAAATAAATAATAATACATCGTTTCAGAAGTATATTTAATTTATTAATAAAATTATAACGTCAATTAGAGCCATTTAAAACTTTACGAAAATAAAGTTATTGTATTTTAATTTTGAAGTGCACCTGCCTAAAATTATAATAAGATATTTTATAAATCAATAGAATCTTTAATTTTGATTTCAGATGGAAGTTTAGATGGAGTGAAACCACTTCTAAAAGGTCGTTCGATAGAAGCGACATTCAGGGTAAAGTCCTCGAACACGGACGGCAATGAATCAGACACGAATAGCCATAGTGCGTTATTATTATGTGATGACAAGCGATTGACAGGCTCATCTAGTAAGAGTAACTACGAACTTCACGAGTTAAAAGATGTAAATCGACTACTAACTACCAGACATAAGAATCAAATATGACTACGAAGATGCGTAGCCGCTTGGTTCCGAGTGATTGACAGTAACCAAAAATTCTCATTGTTGGCGACACCAAAACCGCATAAAAGTTATTAAAAAAAAAATAATAAAAACAATAAAATATTATTAAAATTGGAAGATACATTTTTTACGTGATACCTACATTATAATTTATTCAAAAAAGAATACTATAAAAATAGATTAAAAATTAAAATTAAAAATAGATTAAAAATAAAATTATAATTTATCATTATACAAGTATGCAAACAAATAATTTGAAACATCGAAATGATTAATTAACTAATTAATTGCTAGGCATAAATGTGATTGGAGTAGACTACATGGTGCTACATGTCAATAAATTGATTAAATATAACAATAATAATTAATAAAAGAAATGTAAAATGATTAAAAATCAACTTATAAAAACATGTTTGTGGTTATGTTGAATTGATTTTAAGAATCATCCATTGGTTGTGTTCGAAGGATTTGCATTACCTTGATATCTTTTTTTGTAGATACCTATTTCAAATTTAATATTTTTTTTCTTCAAATTCTATTGCATTGATTATTGAATCCTTTTATTCTGCCTTAACTTTTTGTGATAGTGACATTTATTGTAATATTTTTAAAAAGTCAAATTTTGTAAGTAAAATATAATTTGGTAATCCTTAAATAAATTGTATAAAGATAAATTATAGTAATACATATTATTTTGAACTATTACATTAAATATTGAGAGATCCAAACTTCTATATTTTATTTAATATTGTAACTTAATAATGAATAACAACTTTTCTACTATCTATTAACAACCTAAAGTGAATTTTTTTTTTTGTAAGTTCATAAATTTTAATACAATGAAAATTTAAAAAATACTGCTAGTAAAACAGATTATCATTAAGGATTAAACTATTTGTTCAAGCATCTAAAGAAATATAAGTATAGTAATACAATTTTAGTACCTACCTATTAAAAGGAAAACATCCTACATAATTATTATTACCTATATGAATTTATAAACACAAATTTGATAAAACTAATAATTATAGACTCTCATTGAATCTTGAATGTATTTGAGTCATTTTAATACAATTTTTACACTTCTGGTGACAAGTTTATTTTATATTTTAATTTAACTAAATTCTATTTGTCTTATTTTCAATCAAACTATTCATAAATGCTTATGATATACAGTCATCCAACAAGTCTACTTAAATAATATATTATAGGTAATCCCACATAGGATAACAAAAACAAAAGAAAAGATCTATAAACTCAATATTTGAATAGCTCAAAGTGGATACCTCGATCTCGATACATCTAAAGTGTTAAAATAATGACGTTAAAAAAATTAACTACCAAGTTAAAAAAAAAAAAATGATTTCACTTCCAGCAAATATTTGATTAGGTACTTATTTTAAATTTCAATGAACTATAAATCATTCTATATTGTAATGAGTACATAATGAACTCAAAACTTTATTTTGCAGTTAAATTTATATAAGTACTTAATACTAAACCTAATTAATTTCCTTATTATTATAACTATTTAATTGTTGAAAATCTTAAACAAGATCATTACAACCTACTTATTTCTAATTTAATATAAAATAGTTATACTTCTTATCTTAAATTTTTAGTTTTCCAATGAAGCTAAATTTTATAATACCGTTAATTCTAATATTATGTATAGCCTATTTTCTTGTGTCATGGAATTGTCGCTTCCCAATTGTCTTTAATACAATCATGAAAATGTATGCAAAAGTTTGACTGTACTAGCAAACCGTGGTTAGGTATGTTTTATTTGTTATTAATTAAAAATAAAATGTTAAAATGTTTGTTGTACAATAAATGTTGTAAACTTTGTACTATTATTTTTTAAGCATTCCTAGAGCTATTATAATTATTATTAATATTATTATTAAAATAATGATTTATCAATATTGTTTTTTTTTCATAATCTTAAATACTTATCCTTTATTTTCCTATCATTATTATTCTGCTAATTTTGACACATAAAGATTATTTAATAAATATTAAAAAGCATTATAAAATATGTATTTTAAATAATCTTCAAATTTAATGGACTAATAATTAAAGTTATAACTTATAAAGTTTAACTTACCTTTAAATCTTCGTCAACTTGAAGCACATAGTCTACATTACTACCACCAATTACTACCTAGATCTCAAAACAATAACAATAATTGATGGATTTAAAATAACAACCAAAAGTTAAAATCTTAATATACGTACAGGAGATTTTCTAGATTTGTTAAGACTTTTTTTTATTTCAAAAACTGATTTTGAGGTAGAAGACAATTTTGAATAATACTCCAATGCAATTTTACTTCCAATCAAGGAATTATTCTTCAATAAAGAAATGTCTAAAAATAATAATAATAATAAATAAATAAATAAAATATAAAAACTACTTAAATGAATAGTTTGTTTGCTATTTTTACTAGTCTCCATGGAAAGTCCTTTTGTCAGTCGACTAACTTCACTCAGAACAAAAGGAGTAATATTTTTTCCAGTTATTCCTTGTTTTTCACACATTTGACGAGCATTTTCTATTGCTTTGTCAATTTCTGTTTCTTTGAAAAGTTAAATTGTGTTACTTGTTAGTCATATTGTATTATTGTACCCTATTTACATATAAAAATATTTATAATGCTAGTTACTTGTTATTCTTTCTTCTAGTATTGGAACGGCTAACAAAACACCAGATCCCGTGTTTTGACATTGTTCTAGCAAGCCAGCTGCTTCATAGGGCGAAGTAACATTACACACAGACTGATATCCACTTAATTTAGTATAAAATGCAGGAAATTCCCCATTTGAATCATATGAAGCAACGCAAACACCCACAGTTTCCTTTAAAAATTTAAATAGTTAATTAGTGAAGTATACTTTTGTAATAACTGTCCCAAAATGACACAAGGTAAGTAAATACTTACTAGGTACTCTAAAGTTCTTCCAATATCAAGGATAGATTTTATACCAGCAGATATAACCATTATTGCACATCTGGACAACTCAAATAAGTCAGCACTTATATCTAAAGAATTTTGACCATCTATGTGAACTCCACCAATTCCACCTAAATACAATAAAAATTAATTAATTAATGATAGGTAATATTATTAGGTGAATAAGTTAGATACATACCAGTAACAAATAATTTTATGCCCAATGCATTAGCAATAACCAATGTACCGGATACTGTGGTGCCTCCATTTAAGCCCTATGGTTATAATTAAAACATTACAAATCAGTAATTTAACTTTAACTAAATTAAAAAAATTATAAGTATTACAAAAAATATATATGAATATATTTTAAGATTTACTTGGCTGAGCGCATAAGGAAAATCTCTTCGAGAAACTTTGATAGTTTTTTTCTCAGCTGGCATGCCAAGAACATTGATTTGTTCTGGACACATACCAGCCTTAACTCTGCCATTAATTATACCAATTGTAGCTGGAATTACATTCTAAACAGGAAAAATATAAATTATAAAATAGACAATAAATTATATTACATAGGTATGTAATATGTACATGTAAAAATATATACTTATAATATTATGTTCATTGATGATAATTACATGTGATTTGATGATGTGTTCCATTTCCAAAGCAGTCTCAACATTTTTTGGATATGGTAATCCATGTGTAATAAGAGCTGATTCTAATGCAATTACTGGTTTTCGGTTATTCAGAGCGTTTTTAACTTCGGGTGTAACATCTATAGAACTTCTAGAAAAATATCGACATACATACTTGAAATTTCCCTTCATAATGAAACTCGTGTACTATTATAGTTACACTGAATATTGCAACTTATATTGTAGTTAGAATGAACAACATAAATTGTGAACTGGTAGGAAGGTAGAGGTATAAACAAAATGTAGTGTTTTGGTAGCTACAATCACAATAGGTAAGGTTTATAGTAGTTTGGTAAAAAGATAAAACACTTATGAGAACATTCAACTGTATAGATTGTACTGTACAATAATGTTGTTGAATTAATTCATTAAACATCCAATTGATTGACCTTTGTAGTCTGTAAACGGTTAGATAAGTTGTCAATATAGATAGTACATAAATTTATAGCATGGTATAATAAACGTTAATAAAAAAAAACAAGATGTATAGACATAGATGTCTACTTTACCTAATACCCACTAACAAAATACTCATTACTCAGTAACCGTTAGTTTTGCATACTGGCATACTGCTAATATACCAAAAAATAAAAATTTAATTTAAATTTATATCATTTTTATTTCCTAAAAATGTACGATTTGAAATCGTAACATTCAAATACAAACTTTACCTAGGTATTTCAACCGATATTTACAACTAACATATTTCATACGTTGATAGACAATAATAAACAAATACAATTTATACACATTCACATTACCTAATTAATGATTATTAATTTACATAGTTTTTTTTTTTTTTAAGTAGATTACATTCTATATGGAAAAATAAGTGTAAGGTATACCTCGCATTTTAAGTCACGCAGTAATAGATGTATTAAATATGAATTTAATGAGATAAGTCATTGCATACGAAAAACAAATTTCAGCAGAATTTTCAGTTTTTCTATACCTAGGTATACCTATCAGCCAGTTAGCTAAGAAACGAGGGTATTTTAATTTAATATGTAAATACAAATAGGTGAAAGAGCTGTTCACACATCCGTCATGGGGCCATACGGTCACATTATTAAATTATTAAATATATTTAACTTTCGAAAATTTCTTTGAACCAAATATTCTCGATTATTTAAAAAATACTTTTGATTAACATGTAAAAATTTAATATTATTATAATTATATAAAAATTATAAATACCTATGAAATAAAACAAAAATAAGTGCCAAAATAAAATTCGCCAATGGCGCCACGAAGGGTGGTTACGGCACTGACCCTTCATTTTCAAATCTTCAGATAATAATTAATAGGGTTTCCAATTCCCAAAATTCCCAACGTCGTTTATCAATAACATTTCTAATAGTAGCTGCTGTTAATTATAATTTGTAAAAACCTGAATCGTTTTTAGCATTTAATTTATTTTTAGATCACAAATTGATATCACCGAGAGGAGGAAGGTATTTTAACGTCCCCAAAATACCCCCTCAGGCTAAGCGCCTGATATCTATTTATTGTTTTCTTATCTTATATGTTATATAATTATATTTTTTATGCCTCATAATATCAGGTTCTTAGAAGATAACTTCTAATATACCTACTACAGTGGCGTATTTAGGATTTATTTGAGGAGGGAGATATGACTAAATAAGTTTTTCTCCATCCACTCGAAATACATGAAGATATGTACTATCAATATTTATTTATTCATTTTAAAAAACCCTATCTAGGTACCTAACACAAATTGCAATTAAGAAAACGCAGCGATACACCACACCAAAATAACCAAAGACCAAACTATCTTAGGATTTATATAGTAAATTATATAGATAGTCTATCTACAATATTAAACTATTAGAAAACCCGTAATAAAATATTTATTTAGCATCATGTAACTTTTTTTTTTATTTTGGGGAGAGGTTGAACCCAAGAAATATATATATACAACAAAAATATAGAAAAGTAAACATAAATTATATACAAGAAAAAATGAAAGAATTATAAACAAAAATATTTGTTTAGAGTTTGTGTGAGTATTATCATATTGGTTGTACATTCGTACAAATTTTGGCTACTTTTAATTGATAAAATTGATTTAAATGTTAATGATAAATTTATTAACTGCAAAAGAAATACTAAAATATTACCTACACCTATTGTCAATTCTAACTTTCCAAGTCTGTAAAATATTTAATTTAAAAAATATCAGTAGACATGACATTAAATATTATAATATGTATGATAAAAAAATATTAGTCTGCAATCTAAAATAAAACAAAATATAGTATATACCTTATACAAAATTTAAATACGCACTAATTTAGGTACCATAAATAATAGGAAAACATTTACAAACCCCCTAATTTATGCAAAGACATTTTCACTAGAACCCTCACAACTTACCTACCAAAGCAACAAGAGAATATTATACAATAAACATCATTGACAACAGAAATAAAAATAGTTACATATTATGTGCATTAATATTTTCTTATTATATAGGTACCTATTTATTAACTTATTTCTGATTAGTTGTTTTACAATAACAGAATAACGGTATTAGTTATCGTTAAGTGAATGTGAAAATGTATCTGCAATTATTATGATAGATTCATATCTTTAAATTGAGTACCTACAATAAAATAACTTTTTCAACATTATTCGTTTGAATATCTAATTTTGTCTTCTAATGTCAATACACAAAATATACATACTAACCAACATCTTTTAAAAACATTAATTTATACGTGAATATTCAATTTTGTTAAAAACTTAACTTCAGACATTCACAAAAAATATTTTTTTTAAATGTTCATTATTATTTTCATAAGTATGTTAAAAATAATTTTGAAAATGTCAACTATGTAAGCCCTAAGGTCATTTATTATTGAGGTATAACAAGAAACAATATTGATTTTGTCAAAAATTAATTCACAGTAAAAATTCCTTTTTTTCAAGTTATTTTGAAACACGTTGGAATTATTTTTTACTTTTGACTCCTCAAATAATAATTACATTTAATTTGCTACCAGAAACCACCTTCTAAGTTGAATATCGCAGGCTCACTTTTACTGTCTTAAAAATTATGACTGACATTTTCTAAGTTATTAAATACCATTAATTCAGAAACTTGTGTTAAGATATTTTAGATATTAAAACCAAATAATTCATTATTTCATTTCAATAAAACTAATAAACAGTTTTTTTTTTTTATTAAAATAAAAAAATATTGATATCAAATATTTTAATGACATCCATGATAATATAATTTAAGAATGTATAAAATTTAGATATATTTAATAATACAATTTTATTAATAACTATAATTTATAAATATATAATATACTAACTGTTTAATTAAATAATATTAATATTGGCTATTAATAAACAATTAATATAAAATATGAGTCAACGTTTTATTATTACAGTACAATCTATCAATTTTAATATTATATTACTATACTTTAATAATTCAATACCATAATAGTTATAGATTTATATTGTAATGATTAAATATTCAGATTTAATTGGTTTTCAAATTTGTAATTGGTTGAAAATTCAAATACATTTAGGTTTTTAATTATTTTTCAGTGTAAAATAAAATGTATTATAAAAAACAATAAAAAGTATGATACCAATAATAATAATAAAATACACATAGTTTTAATATTTAAATTTATATCAATTAATACACTGAAAAAAAATGTTTTAATATTTACACATAAAGTTTTCTGAAACCAATAAATAAACAAGATATTTATAATATGAGATGCAATTTGGTATAAAATATAATAACAACTTACAACATAAAAAAAATATTATATTTGCTTAATTTTTTAACAACCATTATAAAGTAACACCTAATCATACATAAAACATGATATAAAATTATTTTAAGGTAAAAAAAGTTATATATATATATTTGATACTTTGTACAAGTATTAACCCAACTCCACATTTCAAAATGTTTTTTTTTATGTGGTTATTATTATTTTAAACTTAAGTTATTTTTGTTTTTCTTATGTACATCTTGTTAAATGTCACATTATTATTAACTAAAAATATATATATTTATATATAAATCACTAATTGTGTGAAAAAAAAATGGCAGTAAAAAATTGGTTTCACAATAATTGAATAATCATATAAATCCAAATCCGATGGTTAAAAGAGAAGTAATATTTACCAATTGTGCAACCATTGTATAAATTACTTTAATATAACCTGTGTACCAATTGTTTTAATGTTTTTTCTTTGATACAACACCATAATTATAAATTTATAAAAACTAGAGTGAAAATTGCTACTTTTTTTAGTAAACAATTGAAAATCAGTATCCAAAATAGGGAAAACTCAAAATAAAAATAAATTATGTCCAAATAATTAGAGTTCTCGCAGATCCAAAACAAATACCTGCAAAAAAATTAAATTTAACATGAAAATTAAATTCTGAATACTTGTAACTTTATTTTGTAACTAGTATAAACTGGTTAAATTTATTATTTAATAATATCAGAATTTCTAAATCAGTAATTTTATATTATTAAAATGTATAATAGTAAATAAAATTGAGTGTATTATACTCACACTTCCATCAGATGCACTTGCACCAATTTTGTCACCTCTAGAATTCCAGCAAACTTCAAAAATACCACCGGTTCCTTTATAACTATGAACTAATTGGCCACTCTGAAATAAAAAATAGCAGGATTATTGTTTTATCTAAGAATTAAATAAAGTAAACTGTTATTTATTTTAGTTATTTCTCATGTTTTGATTTAAATATTTACTTGTGTTGACCATAAATGAACAAATTTGTCAAAACTGCCAGATGCCATATACTTTCCATCTGGTGAGAAGGCTACACTAAATACAGGTTCTGTATGCTTGGTCAAAGCATGTATGCATGCACCTCGCTCAACATCCCACAAAAGTACAGTTGAATCAAATGATGCACTGATAAATATATAGTAAATAATAAATATTAATTATTAACAATTTTAGTATGACATCAATTTATTATTGTGTTTACCTAGCAAGTATTAAATTCATGTTAGGATTGGCTGTTCCTGGACCTGTTGGACTCCATTTGATTGTGTATATTTCTTTAGTATGCGCTTGTAAATTATGCACACAAGTATCTTGTTTCATAGACCATATTTTCAAAGTCATGTCATCAGAACATGAGGCTAATAGATTTCCTTGAGGATCCCATTTAATAGCATTAACTTCATTCTAAAATGTTTTCAATTATTAAGTAACAAAATAAATGTTGTTGTTCTTAAATATAATAAAATTATGATACCTTAATACTTTAATACAATAAATAAAAGACCAAAGTTTGGTTAAATTAAAAATTGTCAATTGAGTATAATAAATGATAACTTACTGTATGTCCATAGAATGATTTTACTGGGCGATCTAGCCCTAAACGACAAACATGTATACATTGATCAGTACCACATGATGCAAAACTATTGTTTGTTTGCCAATCAACATCTAATGCTGGTGCGGTATGGAATGCAAATTGCTGTTTGTACTGGCCTGAAGCAGCATCCCAAATAATAGTAGTCTAATGTACACAAACAAAAAATTATAAATCAAAAGTAGAATGGGAAAAAAAGAAATAATTTACCTTATCAACTCCAGCAGTGAGTATATAATTCCCTCTTTTATTCCATTTTACAGCAAATATTGGACCTTTATGATGACCAAGGGTACTTGATACTCTGCCATTTAGCATCCAAATTCGAGCATAACCATCATATGATCCAGTGGCTAATAATGTTCCATCACGCTAAACATAAATAACAACTATTACTAAAAAAAATTAAAATATTTATTTTAAATATAGAAAATAAGTTATATACATTCCAATCAAGGGAAGTAACATCTTTATTACTGGGTACTTCAGTTCCCCCTTTTTTAATACAATGTCTCAATATAAGTTGAGAAGGAGAACCAGAACTGTCAGCCATATCCCAAATACGCGCTGTGCTATCTCCTGATCTATAAATGAAAATTGTTTTTTAAAATGAGAAATGTAAAATCAATCCCAGAACACTGTAAGATTTATTAATATTTAGTATGTGCTGATGAAAAATATAAGATTGGTAAGTATATAATCAATAAAAGATATTTGAGTTATAATTACCCAGAAGCAAGTAAATCAGTGGTTGGATTCCACGCACAAATAAAAACTTCAGATTCATGGCCCTTAAGAATAGTTAATGTGTCAGACTGTGTTTCAATACAATTTCTACATGGTTCCATTGTTTCAGTACTGGTAACAGCTGGGGTCACAATTGCTGTGTCTTCTTCACCACTGGTTTCTTGTGACTCATTCTTAGCTACATTTTGTTTTTGTTGATTTTGGCTTTGTCGACTGGCTACAATTTCTGGCATCACTGCATCGATCAAAGACAAACTCTCTAACAGACGCAGTTCTGATCCATCTTCTCCAACGCATATTTCAGCTTCAGTATAATACAGACCCTTTTGAATGAGACTAATCAAAGCAGCTGGAGGAACCAATGCACCATTGATATTGGACTCAGAAATATGCGATTCAAGACCAAATGTATACGCCGAATGTTGAAACCCTAAACGAAATTTTATTTTAATTCAAATGTAGACCAAACAACAATAACTAAGGGTCATCACGCTTACCAGATTCTTGTAGGTATCGGTAAACGAGGAAGTTTAATTCGTCACTTGAAAAAGTCATACTTTTATTACTACCTTAAAATTTAAAATGTACCAAAATTAAGCATAATCTTAGATAATTATATACAATAATAGAAAAAATTAATACTAAAAACTTAGACCTAAGTTGCATATATCTATGTTAGACAACATAGATGTCTACTACACCTATACCTATTAACAAACACTCAGTAATCGTTAGTTTTCATACTGGCGTACTGCTAACATTCCATAGATAAATTGATAATATTAAGCTCTTATAATATTGTATCATTTTTATTTGTCAAATTGTAACGTTCAAGTACAAACTATACCTATTTCAATCGATATTGTTGAGAACCACTGAACACTGTTAGTAGGTAATATTATTCCATATATTATGTTGTAGTATTAACGTATTTTGCTAAAAAATAATAAAATTAAACACATTGTAAACTGATACGTGTGTGACAACAGGCGAGTAGGAATCCCTTCTCCATACGACTGGTCAAAGAAATCTGCTGAATAAACCCTTTTTGAACAGACGACTTGCTCGTATGCGAGGACTCGCACACGTAGCAGTCAATTTTTGAGTTACCTAACTATTAAGAAGCGTTTTTCTGAGCATTTCTTTTATTAAAAACGTTGTAACAATTAAACAAAGAATATTAGTTTGAGCCTAAGTAATTTCGTTTCGTAATTTTTATTTGTTGCAGAGGCGCTGAGCACGTGTCCATTACATTTTTGGTGGCAGCGGTGGATCTGGCTATTATAGCTAGTATCCGTTACCACGAGTAAAAAAAATACGTCAACATTTCATTCTCTAATAATTGTGTGATCGTTTTTAAATGTCAACAACTTTAAAACATATCTCTGGATCTAAAATATGTACAATGATGTGAATTACAAAAAAATTTGGGCTTCACCGTGTACTACAAAACAGAAATTTCAATGATTACCCAACTATAAAATTCGATTAACGATTTTATAAATTTTTTTAAGTACGATGTTTCTATTCCACCTAACCAGGTGTAGGGGAAAAAAAACAACGGCTTAGTTTTCTAAGGATTTGTTAATCAACTCTAATGAGGCTGAATACCTAGAAATATAATTTTAAAAACCGTTCAAATAACTTAATTGCGGCCTTTATTATATAAAAAAAACATTTTACATTGCTGCGCGGATTTGGCTTGTATACTTTTTGCATGTTTCTATTTACCCGGAAAACAAAATGTTTAGATTGAAAAAAAATGTAAACAATAAGAAATTAATTAAACAGGATTGATAACTACGTTACTTAATAATTTTCCACAGACTTCTATATAATACAGATTATATAGAAGTCTGTGTAATTTTCAAGTTGAAAATATCAACATCCACGCCGTATAGTGAAAAAAAATTTTGAAGTAACCACATTTGAACATTTCGTTCGTGAATTATGAAAACCACGTTAACAAATTTTTTGGAGGTAAAATTATTTTTGCTCTTATCAATTTTCTTATCGGCAATTATCCGCGCCTGCTATGTAGAGCGAGTCTCGGAATAAACGGCAATAAAGGTAATAATAAGCGTTAAATACCAGCTTGCGCATCACGGACTAATATGTATATAAGCCATAAGGTCGTATCTTACTATCTTAGTCCGTGTTGCGCACACAGCTATCGTATGCTTTGTTAATAAATGGTACGATCAAAATAAACACAGACGATAGAGTATAACGATAATAATTTCATCTGTTTAAATGACGTTTTTGTCAAACATTATGTTTTTAAATACGTAATAATATTATAATAATTATTAATGACAAAATAATTTTTGTTTGTATTATTGAGCATGCCCGGAGAATTTGCCTCTGATAACGACATAACGTATACCAAATTTAATGCATCAACAATACTTATAAATATAGTTATACTTAGATTGTAGTTATTGGTCAATGAAACTTTTTCGATATTATGTTCCTATTCGCTAACAATTTCGGTATTACATAAGACGTTGTTTTACGTTTTACGAACAGAAATGCATAGTGTGAGAAAGGGTAATGTCAGCGATTAAACGCAGTCCCCGTACTCGCCCGCCAACACAGTACCTATGTCTCATACGTTATTGTACAGCTGCCACCCGAATGGACGATGTACGGGTGACCTTATACGACCGTCGGGACGTCATCGGACTAAGCACTCAGGGTGTGGCCGCCGCCGCAAAGAAGTCGGGCGTGATCGTGAAATCGCCGACGTAGACATAAAACAAACAATACATAAAATCGCCGTGCACATTATAGTGCTGAGAGCATTGATTTTGGATTCATCTTCAACAAAATAACTCAATTACAGAAATGTAAAAGATATCAATTTGATATCAGAGCAAGCTCGAATCATCGAATTATCAACTAATGAACATAATAAAAAAACATTAAACCAAATATTAACAAACCAACAGAAACCTTAACAGAGCATCCAGCTGTCTGGCTACTAAGCGAACTAGTAAAAAGAAATGCAAAAGGACATTGATCGAATAAAGATCCGAACGACGCTGTTAGAACAGACTATAATTTTCTCCGAAATCCTATTGAATCAATGCGCTTGTGAGACTCAAAATCTTTTAACAATAATTGATTCAGCCCTACACGGAAAATTAAACACCAGTATAGTATATTGCACACCCAGCGTTGGTTAGCAGAACTTAGAGAACTTAAGACAAACATCCCAATAGGAACGACTCTTCCACTTGAGATTAAAGCAGAATCTATTTCAGATTTCATGAAAATCTCTGAAATAACAATTTGTCATAAAGATCGAACCTTATATATAATTATATTTCTAACAAAAATTCCTCTAGTATAATAATATAGACACCATTTCAATACCTATAATATAATTCCGTTGTGGCGTTACCTATCAGTTATCACGTACGATAGTCAAAGTTTTATCATAATCAACCTTAGTATGGAGATTGTAGCAACTAATTTCGATACAGAAAAGTTTTTCACGTTGACAAATTATCAATGGGAAGTGTGCAGAGAGGTACAATCATATACACTTTGTAAAATTAGTCAACCGATACATCATAAATCTAGATCAAACTTATGTGAATTTTACTCATGTCAAAACCGCAGAACTTCCTCGACACTTGTAAAATAAAATTTGTAACAACAAATGCATCTTTGTAGAACCGACTATCACAATGTAACTCTTGGTTATTCTATACACCATTTGAGATAATAACAATATACTGTTGTGTTCCCTTTTGGTTATATCCGTAGAGGGTTTGTTGATTCGTCTTCGTTACGGAAACAGTTATATTATTTTAGAATGAATCTCAGAAGATTGCGTTAGGTATTAAATAGACTTTTGATAACTTCACTAAATACTTTTATTGATTATAGGAATTCACATGAGCCGAGTATGTAAAATGAAATACGACTGCTGGCGACGCTCATTTTGATGTATTGTTATGGCATCGTGTTAAAATGCTTATTATGAATATTATGCTATTATACTATAACTAGAGGTTCGTAACACCCTCAGGGTAAAACGAAAGTTCATTGCCCATTTGAGCCATAATTCGTTTCTACAAAACCTTTTTTAAAATTATTATGTAGTTCGTCTAGCAATTTGGAGTTTTCTGTTAATTTATTCAAATTATCTTTAATTTCAATGCTTGCTTTTGGAAACAAGAAATCAATTATTGAATGAATTTTTAAGACATCGAAATTTATCGACAAATTAAGCTTTGGAGTGAAATGTTTATATATTTTTGTACTTATTTAATTTCGTTGTCTGCCGTGTAAGTTCCACAATGATTTTGATGATTATTTTATATTTTTAAAGTTGATAATTGCTTAATTCTATAGAGTATAAAAGGAGTTTATCTACTGCTATATAATCAGAGTTCGGTTCTAAAATAGCATATAAATTACTTCGTGCTTTTACAGTTAAAGGAATAGATTTATACATAATATATTAAGATCGTAGTTGTCAATCAATGAAATTTCCATGATGAACATAAGGATTTATTCTTCGTAAACTACACTAACTTCAACTATCCGTAATAGTTCCGATATCCCTTTCTCTGTTAGGTCGATTAGTAAGCCTAACCCTATTGGTAATTGTATTTTTATTTTTTTTAGTTGTTGATCGACTCTACAGCGTCTAATTTCTTTGGATCGATTAGTAGTGGCGCATTCCATGGACTATCGCTATGTTTAACGATCCCTTTTCTTCTAACTGTATTACTTGTTCATTAATTTCCACGTTCTGAACGTATAAAAGCCTGTATGGCCATTGATACCACCAACATAGTACTACCTAGTGTATTCACCTATTGATCATTTATACCTTGAATCTTGTATATTTTTGCATCCGATACTAGGACATCATCTTGGAGTAAGTTTTATATCAAATTAAGGTCTGCGTCTGTATCAATTAGTAAATTTTCGACACCAGAGATATATTGTGGTATATTGTATTTGACAAGAATTGAATACTTTAGAAAAACTACCCTCAGAACCTCCAAGCTGTAAATTGATACACATACACATAGTATTAATATACAGGGTGTTCAAATTTCATGTGACAGCAGATTTCAGCATGACGTGCTTAAATTAGGAAAAAATAACCTAGGTGAAAACCTTATTAAATCACATAATCAGAATTATTTTTATGTTAATTTTTTTTTTAATTGGAACGGGGAGGTTTGAGGAGTAACTTTTAAAATTAAAATGAGAACCTATATTTTTGAAGTATGATTCATATAGGATTTATTTTTTTATGAATTTTTAATTAAATTTGTAAAATTCCATCAATTAATAATCACATAATTGTATTCATTGATATTAAAAATAAACAAATAAATAAACAAACAACAACGCATGATACTATATAGTCTTCTGTATATTGTATAATTGTACTATTTATAATTAATACTATTATTGAAACGGTTTTTATCTTCTCAATAATTTTACATAATATTTATTAATTTATTATTTATATAATATACAATTATAAAAAAAGATTGTACAGAATATAAATAGGCGATCGGTGGCGTCATTTCGGCTTTCAATAGAGGGGCAAAAGTTTTGAACGGCTTGAATACGTAAAAAAATCGATCGCTTCGCTCGCAAACAAATATCTACTTACATTTTATCAAATTACCATTTCCAATTTACTTATTTTATAATTTTTATATTTTTAAATACTGATTTCTGTATTAAATGTTATAATAATAAAGGTTAAATGGCAACAGGCCAATACCGGCCCATCGGGCTGCTTTTAAAATTAGATAGGAGGGAGGGCAAATGCCCACCTTGCACCTCCAAAATGACGCCACTTTAAGGTAATAGTTAATCATATCAAATTATAATAGTATATTATACAGCATAGAATTATTTAAAATTTATACAAATATATTTTTTAATTTAAATAATAAGAAATAACATACCTACTTTCATATTTTATTTGAATCAACTTAATATTAGATTTAACATTTCTAAACACTATAAAATGACAACATTGATTTCAAAAACTTGTATCATTAAAATTCGCGTTCAGCATAATGCTAAATAATGCATATAAAATCAAATAGATTTTGAAAGAACATTACCTTTTCACAACATTAAGATATGATCAATCCAATATTCAATTATAATAACTAGGGCTTGGATGTTGTTACATTAATTAAAATGTATTAAAGACTAATGGTTATAGCTAGATTTAGGCCTTAGGGACTTAAAAGCTTTAAAAACAGACAAATAAAAAAATGAGCAAATACATACATAGTATATACACTAGATTACTAAAACAACACAATTTTGACAAAACTTATTTAAAAATGTATTTGTTATTTCATATTTGTATTACACATATTTTTTTTTTTTGAATAATTATACCTATTGCTTCAATAAAAATGTCATCGGGTAAAAAAAAACCAATACGTCTATGCATAGATCATCTTTAACATGGAGTGCAAAGCCAATCACATGAAATTCATACTTACACAATATTGGTAAAATACATTACATAATATGTACCTAATATTATATATATATACATTTATATGAAATTTCTTTCCTCCAATAAATAAAAAACATAAAATATTCATAATAAATAGGTAAAGTTTTATAATATTATTATAAACATTATAGTTAGTAATTTTAATTTAATTATAACAACATCAAAGTCCTAATCATGACATCAAATACTATTAGTAAGTATAGTAAGTATTTTAAATATGTCCAATTGTATCAGTAAAAAATTATCATAATATATGTATTCTGATTTCTGAGTATGTAAAAATAAGTGAGCTATCGAGATATTATGTATGGTAAACTAAATTTAAAAGTAAATTCATTGTTTTTGAAAGACTATCCATACTTATAACTTAATTTTCATAAATGTGAAGATAATTGAAATATGTACAATATTTTGATGTGTTATGATCATTTATTCACTAATAAAAAGATAAATTGTTGTCATTTAGTAAATTTTAATATCTACAATAAAATAGGTGATCTATCAAGATTTGTATGGTAAACCACTATTACTATTTTGCTATATTTATTATTTTATTAAATGTGACTAACGTTTAAAAAAATTACTTAAAAATTATGTTTAAGTGTTCATATGCTCAAATTAGTTTAAGAAAAAATGCTTCTGTGTGAACAACATTATAAAATATAACTGCAAGTCTTTAAAAAGTTAGATGAATATAGATAGGTACTAATTGTTAAAGACACTCGCAATGCTTAAATGTATTAGCCACAAGTTATATTACTAAGGTATAAATTTATACTAAACATGATTGACCATTTTAACTTACAGAATTTTAGTTCATGCCAGTTGGAGTCAAAAAACTGATTCAACCGAATAACTATTTTGCTATATTGATTATAATATTGAATGTAACAATGTTTAAACAAATAAGTTAAAAATAATGATAAGGAATCCATAAGCTCAAAGTAGTGGCTTTTGTATGAATAACTTTATAGAATATAGACTTTAAAAAGTTATAAATTTTATAATTTTACGAACACAAAACAACAAAAACCATAAATGCAAATATTTGTTAAGTTCATTGTTGAATTTTATGAAATTATTGCTCATGAGTCAGGAATTAAGAAAAATAATGACAAATATATTAGCAAATTTAAATATTTAGGTGCTGAAATTTACTGAATTGTACCACTTTTCATTAAAAAAAAAAATAATAGGTACAAAATTTACAATGACTTTTAGACTAATTAACACATTGACTGTGTACTGACGCCAATCGGCATCATGAAGATCATTCAGCAATGAGTTTGATACCGTTTGGCATCCAAAATATATTTAAAGTAAATGGTTTATTATTTCCTACGTGTTGCTGAATGTTGTTTTATTATTATTTTGCGTTATTAAGCGTGTGTTTTAAAATATGTAATTATACACCGTTTGAACGTATGACCAAATAGGTACAATTTTTTATGTTATTTTTAGAAAAATGACATACGCATAGTGTGAAAACTGCAAAAATACTTACGTAGTCTACGTGTTAAACATTTTGCTTTATTCTAATTTATTAGTACCATACATTATACATATTCTACGTATTACAATAAACTTTTGTCTTAAACTGATTGAATAAAATAGATCATATCCTATACCTAACAGTTTTAATTTAAATCAAAGGGCTAAATAAAAATTAAATAAATGAAGAACACCTACATATTGAACTGTGATGAAAAAGTCAATTTAAAATTTAAAGTCTTAGATAGGTAAAAATTATGTACAATGACTTTAAGACTAATTAAACATTTTGCTTTATTCTTATTTATTAGTTACCATACATATTATACATATTTCCATAAACTTTTATCTTAAACCGATTGAAGAAAATGGATCATATCTTATAACAATTTTAATGTTAATATAATATTAAATACCTTTTAAATGTAAATAGTAAATGTACCAAATTATTGAAATTACATCAGCTGCTGATGTCACTTTAAGACTAATGCAAACATTTCCAAACAATAACAACCAGATAGAAAAAATTTAAACGCACTAGGTAACTACGATTACTTAAATATATAAACTTGATTGAAATAATTATATATATTATTATATTTAAATTTAATTTAAGTCTTAAGTTTTAAGTGTTTTAACTGTCATATAAAAAATAAAAATCATGAAGAAGTGTTATCAACAGACAACCACATGTACGTGGTACCTAATCATTTATCACTATTATCAATAATATTACCTTCTGTGATATTACTGTATTACTGGATTTTTAAAAAACAGAGAATTCTCTAATGTTCACGTAATTTATATTATAGGGATTTTCGGCGATTAACATTTTACTTTTAATACCTGCCGATAGGTAGCGTTATATGAATGAACTTTATATTATTACTGACGGAAAATAAAACATATTCGAATATTCCTAGTCTCCTAGACCGGTTTAGCCAGCGACGAAATAGCGATTTGGCGATATTTCCTAGGCACGGATCACACAATGCGTTTTGTCTTAGAAATAATTTTGTTTTATTTTGCGCATTAAAAGTTGTTCAATTATGTAAATTTTATGCTCCGTGCTGCAGTTTGTCAATGATTCATCTTTCATCAAGCAGTTTTTAATTGTATTATTATTTTTTACGCGCTCATAGCTAGTTGAAATTTATTTTTATGCAAATAATTTTAGATTCTGAACCGAGTGAAGAATGTATCGATTTCATAATGATGTGTTTATTTACGAGTACACGATAATTTGTCGAAATAATGCTTCAATTTCAAACTTTAGGGGTGGTTTTCGATGGCAAATTGAATTGCTATTCTTGGTGCATTATACAAGTCAAAAGTAAGAAGTTTCCAGCAGTTTTCAAAAAATCGATAAAAACCATAAAAAAGTGACTGATGAACGGTAATTTTTACACAAAACCAGTTTTTGATAAAATCGATTTTATTAAATAGTTATAATTCAAAAACGAATCACTAAAAACATGAAATTTTCACCAAATTTTTATATTTCCGTTTTCTACACACGGTTAAATTTTCAAAATATTCTGACTTTTTTGAGCTATTTATAGAGAGATGAATTTTTCTAAGTATTTATTTTTAAAATATTAATGAAAAAACTTGAAAATTTAATATAAGCTTAATAATGCTTAAATTTAAAGAAAAATTATAAAAAATGGATCGTTTAGAGTCGTGTATTTCTAATCGTTTTGATCTGGAAGTCGTAAATTTTAGGAGATTATGTTATATACCATATTCATGTGATATCGTGATTACCTAATCATCTGCTAAAACAATGAACTTAAACGATTCAAAGGATGTTACTTGAAAGTTTAATCTAGACTACTAGTGATGAGTCACTATTATACTATAACAGATAAAATTTAATTTAAAAAAAATTAAATAACAGTTTAATTTATTTGTAAAACCTTAGTTTTAAACTTACGACTAAACTAAATACCAATTTAGTTTAATGTAATATGCGTATTAAAAACATTAAATATATATTTTTTAAGGTTTTCGGTTATTAAGATCATTTTACCAATTCCTCTCAATCCATTCCTTTCTGCCGATACTATACTATCTATGATATATCTTGTAACGTGGTCGGGGAAGGACCAGTTAAATATAAGATATCTAGGGAGAGTCGTAGGACCCTATAGATATAATTACCGTAGCCTGGGGTAGATATCGGAATCTTAAAAGTAATGTAAATAAACGAGGATTCAGCTTCAGTTATTATTAATATTTATTATATATTAATATTAAAGACTTATAAATAATGTTACTCACAGTAATTATCTTCTATACCTACTAAAAATGACTTTTACGTGGTCTAACGGAGTCCTGAACTACTTAATGTCTAGAAGGTGTACAATCGACTGGCTACGTATACATTCATTGTCTTGGCCATAGGCCTTACAATTATATATATGTATGTGTTGTCGTATACGCCGATTACTCGGACGTATACCAAAATAAAGTTAAACACAAAATAACGCAAAGTACTTTATTTGAACACGACGTCCGGTGGTGATCGAGTCACACGATCACCACCACTGACCCCTTTGCTGCCTTAACCATATCTCTTATATACTAAATTTACAATTCAATACACCTTAGCTTACGTAATTATTATTTTAACCCGATTAATAACAATTTTTATTTACATTTCTTACTACTATGTTTTGATTAATAGATTACTTATGCTAGCTAAAATATAAAAGTTTATCAACACCATATTTCACAATTTATTGTTATCTTAACCTATTTAAATGTTTTGTTTTATTATTGCTTAATAATTATTGAAGTTCGTTAAATCTTAATACAACAGTGTGTAGGTATGTGTATTGGTCAGCAGTAACGTTCATATATATATATATATAAGTGTCATGTAACATACTTATATTTATAATTGTTACATTACCCCTCCCTTAAAAAAAAATTACAAAAGAAATTTTGAACATAAACATTGTTTTTATCTTGTATTCGTCTTGATTGCTTGAATAATATGGCGATGATGGGCTGCTGATTGAGGTTTTTTTTGTAATTGTTTCGTATTTCTTCATTGATGCAGTGAAGGCTATTTGTGTAGTACAAAGTATAAGTATTTGCTTACAGGTGTTTCTACCGTGCCAGAGGCAAATTATACCTTTTATTAATCCACATAGTGTTTGTCTTATATTGTATAGCGTATACACTCGATTGTTTCATTATTTATTTCATAATTATTACTTTTTCTAATATCATTAATGATTGACAATATGAGTATAACCAATAATATAATATTTATAATCACTTAATCTATAATTACAATAAATAATCTCCTCTTTTTTGTTTACATACTTATAATCATAATATTTCTATCATAACTTTAATCTATATTTAGTTACATGATTTGAATATTTTTGGACAATTTAGGTTGGTTGACTTAACTAAATTGGTGTTTGACGTCCGCTGTGTATTTATGAATATATCTGAAACTTGACTTTAAGGTTAACATAATAAAATATTTTTTATACAATAGTTGATTATTAACTAGGACTGAATTAGAACTCTCAAAGTGTGATTATTCTATGTTGTTTGAATATTGTGTAGTTTGAATACTTCGTCGTATGGGTGTATGATTATTTTTCTCCTGTTCGTTATTTATGAATGATTCTTGCATACTATTAAATTTCAAATTCGTTTATCTCTCTTAAAACTTAAATTTCCTCTTAAAACTTATACCTAGGCAGTATTAATCCTTTTTTTTGTTATTTAGAATTTATCTAGCTTAAACTTAATTTTTTCACTCTTAAAAAAAAAAAAAAAAAAATTTTTAAATTACTTAAAATTATAAATTAATAAAAACTGAAACAAAATCCACGTATTGCAATACAACTGTAATAATTACAGGCTCCGGCGCCTCCACCAATATGTAACGTGGTCGGGGAAGGACCAGTTAAATATAAGATATCTAGGGAGAGTCGTAGGACCCTATAGATATAATTACCGTAGCCTGGGGCAGATATCGGAATCTTAAAAGTAATGTAAATAAACGAGGATTCAGCTTCAGTTATTATTAATATTTATCATATATTAAAGACTTATAAATAATGTTACTCACAGTAATTATCTTCTATACTAAAAATGACTTTTACGTGGTCGAACGGAGTCCTGAACTACTTAATGTCTAGAAGGTGTACAATCGACTGGCTACGTATACATTCATTGTCTTGGCCATAGGCCTTACAATTATATATATGTATGTGTGTATGTGTATTGGTCAGCAGTAACGTTCATATATATATAAGTGTCATGTAACATATACTTATATTTATAATTGTTACAATCTCAATATATCTAGTTGCATATTATATATCTTTTCCACGTCGTTGTACAAACAGCTTTCCCAGTGACTTCGTACTATAGTTAGTTAACTACAAACAATTGAACCTATTTTAGCTGCCTCTTTTATAAAGTCATTTTTTTTAACGACTGATTTATACACTTAAAAAGACAAAATAAAAACAATAATTATCTGTACAAAACAATATATGTATTTTAACAAGTATAAATATATAATATATAACAACAAAACATGTATGAAAAAAAGTAAGTATATACAAAAATAAATTCATTTTTTGTAATAAGAAAAAAACAAAGGCCAAAGCGCCTTAGCAACAAACATTGTTGATAATAACATCACAATAACGAAAATGAAAAAAATATATAAATTGCAGGTACGTTTTAATTAACGCAAAACAATTTTTGTAAAAAAAAAAACACGAATGAACAATAAGGTTTTTAAACAATTTAAACACGACAATAGTAATGAAAACAACAAAAAAACGGGGGAGGGAGTACGTCGGCAGGACAACACGATAAACCGGCGAGGGGAATGCGAGATGCAGTGGCGTAACAAAAAAAATTTGACAATCCCCCCGCAAAAATAAAAAATATTAAAAACGGGCCCCTAATATATATTGTTATACCAAATATAACCTATAACTGGCTATAACCAGAGGTCCCAAATGACCATGGTCCCCCCCCCGCAACGCGGAGGCTGCGGGCCCTCAGTTACGCCACTGCGACGAGATGGCGAATTGGTGCGAGATACAAACGTGCCGTACTGGTCACCTACTCTGCGGCGTTCTCACGTCCGGTCCCGCGGAGTCGTTTTGCTCGAACGCCGTCTCAGCGTACGCAGAACAAGCGCAGAGCGGCACGTCTGACGCTCTTCCACGCTGTAGATCGTCTTCTGCGCGGCTTTGACGTCTTCTCGACGACGAGTGCTACGTACGGCCGATCGGGCTCGACCGCGGCTGCCGAGTCTTCTACCGTCGTCGGGGCTGCGGTTTCCACCGCGCCCTCCGCCGGCAAGTCTCGGTCGTCGTTTTTACCGCCGTCGCCCTCCGCCGACAAGTCTCGGTCGTCGTTTTTACCGCCGTCGCACGCCGTCGGACCGCCTTCGAGGGGGACGGTCGGTCGACGATCCTGCAGGTCCTCTCCGTCGACCACCATCACCGACTCGTCCCTCGTCTCCAGCACCGGCTCTGGAACGTCGCAGCCGCGGGTCTCGGTCGCTCGGTCGACAAGAAGCACTGCGGCTGCGACGGTTCTGATCTCCGGCGCTGGAGCGACACCGGCGGCGCGATCGCGGACGGCCAACGCCACCAACAACGCGTTGTAGACGATCTCTTCGACGGCCACCAGTTCTTCGGCGCTGCCTTCGCCATTGCCGTCGACGTGCAAAAGGATTTTGTATATCGTCTCCTCCACAGCTTGTAAGTCGTCGTCGTCGTCGGAGTTGTTACGAGCAGTAATGTACGCGAGAACGTTATCGAACAACCGCGAGAACGTGACACCGTTATTGGTGCAGACGGATTTTACGGATTCCATTTGTATTAGTTGTTTATTTACTAGACGAAAAAGAACGTATACAAATATTAAACGGACGCGTCAGAATTTGAAATGTAAATGCGGAACTCGAACGACAATCATCCGTCCGATTCCGTGGCCGAGAATATTGAAAATCTCCAAGACGACAGGTATATACAACGTTGTTTGTATTACGCGTCATCTATCATTCTAATCGGCCAGCATCAGGATTTTGCGAACCCGTTTCATTGTTTCCAAACACCTTTATTACGAATTAATCATAATAATATATTATATATAACCTACGAATAGACGTAATATTTTTTAACTAGGATTTCGATTTTTACCGTACCTATTTACGTAACTATATATTATGGTCACTTTTTTTAGAAATAAAATTTTGTTTTTCAATGATTAAATATTTAATTCGATGATTAATTCTTTTTTTTTTTATAGCGTGGGTATATTATGTATCATATGATCATATTTTATGATTTTATACGGCGACTAACAATATAATATTAGTTCTTAAAATATTATAACGGAAACTCAAAATAATACCGCAATAACACAACAATTAGGTAGTTGTGCGAAGTTTATACATACCTAGGTAATAGTATATAATATAACGGCACGAGAGCGGTAACGTAGAAATGACCAGTATATAAGCTATGCATAGACCCATCTATAGTGTCTAGGTACCTACTGTGTGTAAAATTTAAAACTAATTATAAAATATTACGATTTTTTACATATGTCTAGGCTTATTATTTAATGTAACGTATATAGAAAGAAGGGCTATTTTAAAGTTGGTAGTTCAGTAGTTGCTATTCAGGCACACGATTTCAAAGGTACAAAGTGTTTGAGAGTGTTAGATTTATATTATATTATATGTTTTTAATATAATTAATATTATGTAAATTTTTAGTATAATATGATAAAAAAATTTTTCTCGTTTTTAATTATCAAGACGACTAGCTGATTTTAATTTTTACAAGCTTATTTAAACTTTAAAGTAGTATAAGATCGATCATTTTAAATTCATACGAGATAATATCTATAGCGGTTAAAGAATATTAGGTACCTATTGAATAATACGTTGAAAAAAATCTTTTTACAAAAATATAGATAAATCAACAATAATTAAATATAGAAACCAAATGAATGTTTATTTATTGTTTTTTAGTAAACATGCCAACGAGTTTACCGGAGTCCAGATGGATAACTGAATGCTCAGAAAGTAAAAATAACGGCATAGGTATATTATAAGAATTTCTGATAGAATTGAATTTCAAATATTACAAATAGGTAGCGATATCACGGTAGGTAACTCGTATTTGAAATACAATCATCATATTTTTTTAATTATGATAATTATATTTACATAACATAGGACGTAATCACTTAGATTTTTTTAGTATTTAAGGAGGTAGGTATACATATATGATACATCAATATGTACTTAGTTTAAGTAGCCAGGTAGGTACATATTTCCAATTAATTACCAATGAGTTAAATTTAATTTTCAGGATTAAAATCGAAAATATAAGGATATATGAGGGATATATGTGGAAGGGGGTTAAACCCACCCTAAACGTTCTCATGTGTGTTTACACTAATGTATATTACCAATTATCTGCTTATGAATTTAAGGAAATTGTATAGGTAGGTATTAGCCTATAAGTACACTAGTTTTTTTTATTTTTTAAAAGAGATATTTAGGTACAATGTATGTTTATAGAAGTACAATTAGTAAATTTATCTTAATTTTGATCTCTTTGCTAATACTGTAATGATGTGCGTTTAAGCCATCATATCTTTTAAATGTAAAGTATTTAAGAAAATAATTATAATAATTATTAGCAATTAAGATTAAGCACACACACATACACACACACACATTAAGATATCATATTATAAGAATTCCAGTCTGCCGTTCAGGCGGGCATTCGCGTTATTATTGTCTTCTTGTACAGACGGCCAAAGGCGAGTTTAAAAGACTACGCAGATCGTCTGGACAGGAAGATATAGTTAAATAGTTATAAATGTTTGTAATAATAATTAAAAATATATATATTAATGTGTATCAAAAAATTAAGTACAATTAACAAATATAGTGATTCAAAGAAAAAGATTTTTTACTCTAAAATATAAATCGGTCACCTAATTCCATATATCAGACGAAAGCCACGATTTCAACAAACAAGTCGACACGGGAATCAGAGAGGTAATATAATATAAGTTATGGTTATTTAATAAATAATGAATTTAGAAATATACAATCTCCCCCGATTAATTAAGTAAACCTCTTTTTCAAATCACTACAATACCAAGAATATAAAAATTTTTTAGATAGGTATCAATTTTTAATTTTTACAACAAATATGGCAAGCGGAGATCAGCTTAAGTTTATTAAAATGAGTAATCCATTGCCTGAATATTAAAAACTGAAGACCTACCTATTTAGTTATCTAGGACACCTAACCATATAGATAATATAATTATAAATTATAGTTTATAATACATAGCAGCATCCCTACTAATTCAGCGCTGGTGAGAATGTGTTTCACATCGATTACCTATACAGTATTTGTATATATACCTACATTTAAAATTTTACTAGATAAATTTTGTACATTCATTATTTTGCAAATTACTGATACATGTTCGTTCACCACTTCCCCACTAATCATTAACATAATAACACTTTACACTTACAAATGTATTTTATTTTTATCTAACACCTAATTCTTTGAGCATTATTTTAATTTACTTCAGGAACTATTCACCAGTAAATTTACATATTATGTTATTTTATCTTCTAATGTCAATAAACAAAATGTATATACTAACCAATATCTTTTAAAATCGTTAGTTTATACGTAAATATACCAATTTTCTTCAAATCTTAACTTCAGACATTTACAAAAAATATTTTTGGAATAATGTTCAACATTATTTTCATAACTTATAGAATTATTTTGAAAATTTCAACTTTCTAAGGCTCTTCATTATTGAGTTATAACAAGAAACAATATTGATTTTCTCAAAAATTAATTAACAGTAAAAAATTCCCTATTTTCCAGTTATTTTGAAATACGTTGGAATTATTTTTTACTTTTGACTCCTTGAGGTAACAATTAGATTTAATTTACAACCAAAACCACTTTCTAAGTTGAATATCACAAGCTCACACCATTTTTACTGTTTCGAAAAATAATGACTGACTTTTCCTAAATTATTTGATACAATTAATTCAGAAGCTTATGGTTATGATATCGTGTATTTGAATAAATTCATTTAAATCTAATAACAAATAGGTACTTTACAATACTATTGAATATCAATATTAATTATAAGATTAATGACTGCACAGTTGCACTCAATTGTTCTGTAAAATTAGGCAAACAATATAAAAAAAAAAAATTCTGATGAGATGTTCTACAAAACAATTATATAATATAAAAAAAAAAAACTAATCTTAATACAGATTAATATAGAAAACAAAATGTATTTTCTGGCGATGAATCTGAAATTCTGAAACCATTAACTATGTTATTTTTATAATATAATTGTTTAATGAAAAATAAATTTCCTTAAAATAATAACCATCAACCAAATTATTCATTATTTCATTTTAGTAAAAATAATAAAAAGTTTATTTTTAACAAAATAAAAAATTATTGATATCAAATATTTTAATGACATCCATGATAATATAATTTAAGAATATAGCAGATTTAAATATATTTAGTAAAACATTTTTATTAATAATTGTAAATTATAAATAAATATGCCAACAGTTTAATTAAATTATTATATTGGCTATTAATAAACAATTTATAATTTATATAAAAAATGAGTCAACATTTTATTATTACAGTACAATCTACCAATTTTAAAATTATATAATACTTTAATAATTCAATACCATAATGGTTATAGATTTATATTGTAATAATTAAAACATTCAGATTTAATTTGTTTTAAAATTCAAATACATTTTAGTTTTTAATTATTTTTAAGTGTAAAATGAAATGTACCATTAAAACCAATTTAAAGTATTACATCAATTATAATAATAATAAAATACACATAGTTTTAAAATTTAAAATTTATATAGATTAATACACTGAAAAATAATGATTTAATATTTCCACATAGAGTTTTCTGAAAGCAATAAATAAACAAGATATTTATAATATGAGTTTCAATTAGGCATAAAATATATAAACAACTTACAACATAAAAAATAATATTATATTTGCTTAATTTTCTAACTACTATTATAAAGTAATACCTAATCATACATAAAATAAAATATAAAATTATTTTAAGGTATATAAAGTTATATAATATATTCGATACTGTGTACAAGTATTAACCCAACTCCACATTTCAACATTTTTTTTTATTTTTTTATGTGGTTATTATTATTTTATACTTAAGTTATTTTTGTTTTTATTATGTACATCTTGTTGAGTGTCACGTTATTATTGACAAAATGATATATATTTATATATAAATCACAAATTATGTGAAAAAAAATGGCAATAAACAATTGGTTTCACAATAATTAAATTATCATTTAAATCCAAATCCGATGGTTAAAAGAGAAGTAATATTCACTAATTGTGCAACCATAAATATGTTTTGTATAATTTACTTTAATACAACCGTGTACCAATTATTTTAATGTTATTTCTTTGATACAACACCATAATTATAAATTTATAAAAACAGGAGTGAAAATTGCTACTTCTTTAGCAAACAATTGAAAATCAGTATCCAAAATAGGGAAAACTCAAAATAAAAATAAATTATGTCCAAATAATTAGAGTTTTCGTAGATCCAATACAAATACCTGCAACAAAAATAAAATTCAATATGAAAATTAAGTTATGAATACTTGTAACTTTACTTTTTTTTTTACTAGTATAAACTGATTAAATTTAATAATATCAGAATTTCTAAATCAAAATTTTATATTATTAAAATTTATAATAGAAAATAAAATTGAGTGTATTATACTCACACTTCCATCAGATGCACTTGCCCCAACTTTGTCACCTCTAGAATTCCAGCAAACTTCAAAAATACCACCTGTTCCTTTATAACTATGAACTAATTGGCCACTCTGAAATAAAAAAATAGCAGGATTATTATTTTATCTAAGTATAAAATGAAGTGAATTGTTATTTAATTTGATGTTTTAATTATTTTTCATATTTTGATAAAAAATATTTACTTGTGTTGACCATATATGAACACATTTATCAAAACTGCCAGATGCCAAAAACTTTCCATCTGGTGAGAAGGCTACACTGTAGACAGGTTCTGTATGCTTGGTCAAAGTATGTATGCATGCACCTCGCTCAACATCCCACAAACGTACAGTTGAATCAAATGATGCACTGATAAATATATAGTAAATAATAAATATTAATTATTAACAATTTTAGTATGACATCAATTTATTATTGTGTTTACCTAGCAAGTATTAAATTCATGTTAGGATTGGCTGTTCCTGGACCTGTTGGACTCCATTTGATTGTGTATATTTCTTTATTATGCGCTTGTAAATCATGCACACAAGTATCTTGTTTCATAGACCATATTTTCAAAGTCATGTCATCAGAACATGAGGCTAATAGATTTCCTTGAGGATCCCATTTAATAGCATTAACTTCATTCTAAAATGTTTTCAATTATTAAGTAACAGAATAAATGTTGTTGTTCTTAAATAAAATAAAGTTATGATTCCTTAATACTTTAACACAATCAATAAGATACTTTTAGTTAAATTAAAAACTGTGGATTGAGTATAATAAATAATAAGTAATAACTTACTGTATGTCCTTGGAATGATTTTACTGGGCGATCAAGGCCTAAACGACAAACATGTATACATTGATCAGTACTACATGATGCAAAACTGCTGTTTGATTGCCAATCGACATCTAATGCTGGTGCGGTATGGAATGCAAATTGCTGATTGCACTGGCCTGAAGCAGCATCCCAAATAATAGTAGTCTAATGTACACAAACAAAAAATTATAAATCAAAAGTAGAATGGAAAAAAAAGAAATAATTTACCTTATCAACTCCAGCACTGAGTATATAATTCCCTCTTTTATTCCATTTTAAAGCAAATATTGGACCTTTATGTTGACCAAGAGTACTTGATATTCTGCCATTTGTCATCCAAATTCGAGCATAACCATCATATGATCCAGTGGCTAATAATGTTCCATCACACTATACATAAATAAAAACTATTAGTAAAAAAACATAAAATTCTTATTTTAAATATTATAAAAACTAAGTTACATACATTCCAATCAAGGGAAGTAACATCTTTATTACTGGGTACTTCAGTTCCTCCTTTTTGAATACAATGTCTCAATATAAGTTGAGAAGGAGAACCAGAACTGTCAGCCATATCCCAAATACGCGCTGTGCTATCTCCTGATCTATAAATGAAAATTGTTTTTTAAAATCAGAAATGTAAAATCTCAGAACACTGTAAGATTTATTAATATTTAGTATGTACTGATGAAAAATATAAGATTGGTAAGTAATAATGTAATAAAAGATAATTGAGTAATAATTACCCAGAAGCAAGCAAATCAGTGGTTGGGTTCCACGCACAAATAAAAACTTCAGATTCATGGCCCTTAAGAATAGTCGATTTTTCAGCTGGTATTTCAATACTACTATCTAGTTCCATTGTTTCAGTACTGGTTACAGCTGGGGTCACAGTAGCTGCACCTTCTTCACCGTTAGTTTCTTGTGCCTCGTTCTTGACTACACTTTGTTTTTGTTGATTTTGGCTTTGTCGACTGGCTACAATTTCTGGCATCACTGCATCGATCAAAGACAAACTCTCTGTCAAACGTTGTTCTGATCCGTCTTCTCCAACGCATATTTCAGCTTCAGTATAATGCAGACCTTTTTGAATGATACTAATCAAAGCAGCTGGAGGAACCAATGCACCATTGATATTGGACTGAGAAATATGCGATTCAATACCAAATGTATATGCCGAATGTTGAAACCCTAAACGAAATTTTATTTTAATTCAAATGTAGATCAAACAACAATAATTAAGGGTCATCGCACTTACCAGATTCTTGTAGGTATCGGTAAACGAGGAAGTTTAATTCGTCACTCGAAAAAGCCATACTTAAGATAACTTAAAATTATTTAAAATGTACGAAAATTAAGCATACTCTTAGATAATAATATATAATAATAGAAAAAATTAATACTAAAAACTTAGACCTAAGGAAATGTGATGGAGACTTAACTACTTAAGCAATAAGTTTACGAATCGCCGCAACTTGCGAGTGCGCTACCGCTAAAAAAAAACCGAGATAAACAAAAACTATATATACTCTTTGGAATATTCTTATCGTCTTTGATAATAAAAAAAAGATAATCGTATCCGACTTTTAAACCACACAGTCAATTATTGACTATTGTAGTGGCGATATAATATATTAATATTATTATTAATTACTATAATATTCTAAAATACAGGTTAATAAGGTTAATTTATGTGTAATGTAGAGATATATATATATATTTTATTTTTGTATACATAAAAGGTATGTAGATGATTGTGCGTGGAAACTGGTAGTTGTTCGAAAAATAATAATCGAAAATTATTCTAACCGCTATTGACAAAATACTATCATATAATAATATATAATAATGGGTATCGTTTTTTAGCCTTGTGACCTACCTAAGGTGGTGTTGCTTAGCAAATCGAGGGATGTTTTAGTTTCGAATGACCGAGCGAGCGCATCTAGCAAGTGGCAACGTTGGCCCATAAATTCCCTTTGAAAATTGTAGGATGTAAGGATGTTGAAATAAGCATGTATTTTTTTTGAATTACCTATTTAAAAAACTTATGATCTCCGAAAAAAGCATTTGGTACCACAATTTTTAAAATGTTAAAATACATAAGTTTCCAAAAAAAAAAAAAATAATAATAAACTAGATTTGTTGATTTACGTATATTTGAGAATTTGAGATCGGTCAGTCCACATTATTTTTTCATGATCGAACCAGTGGTGTAGTGAATACGTGGTGGTCGATCAAATTTGTTTAATAAAATATTTAATGGTAGCCGCCAGCCGGTAGGTAAACTGATAAATAAAAATCTTTGCTCCTATTATGTTAAACATTGCTTATATCTCGACTCCGGATTGAATTATGTTTGGATAATCATTGATAAATGTAATGCGAAAAGCTACGAATTCATAATTTACAACAGTTATCGGGAACATTTCTATAGTATGGTTTAACTTGATGTACATTATAACATTTAACGGCATATGCAAGCGAATTATATTGTTCATTAAAAAATGCACACTTAAAGTGTGATAATCGATTACATGAATACTCTGGATCGTCATGATAATTATTTCCGATGAGTGGCGTTAGTGACGATGCAGTTAATTATGTTTTTTTATAATTAATAATTTGTGTTTAACTAAAAAACTAAAAACTATTTTCAATTTTGTATTGCCACCATTTTTTGAAATTATGGTCATTATCTTAGTCCGTGGTATTACCACGATTAAAGATACGTTATCATATATCTTACCATTAAGTTATAAATTATTCTACCGTGGTTGCGGTTGGTACACCGGGCCGGGCTATCAGCAACATACACGATACACGTAAACAAGTTGAACGAATTGAGTACTGATGCTTGATGGTGAATATAAATTTCTGTTTTAGCTTTAAGTAAATTCGAAGTATTTTGAATTATGGTGATATATTTCGTTCAACATTAAGGTTTTAAAGAGTAAGTGCATTTTACATCATAATTATTGAAACAAAATATGTATTTAAAAATATTTTGGTGATTTTTTATGTTATTGTTCTCTTGCGGTTTCTTTCGATAACATTAACTCTGTTGATTTGTGGGTGTGTGCTCTGTATTATAAAATATTTATGTTGACGACTTTTAAACAATTATACCCGGTTTATAAAACACTTGGTTAAATAAATGCGTTCTTAGAATAAACTGAATTAAGTATTAGACTTTTAATGTGCCTAATGTATGTAAATGTATCAATATCGAACTAAATAGTAATACAAAATATTTAATATGTTAGAATTATCGTATAAAACTCATTTGGTGATTTTTAAATAGTTACAAAAAATATTATAATCTATGTATCGATATGGATCGAAAGTAATAATTTAACCATTTTAACCAATTAAAATATTATTGATGCAACTGATGTATTTAATTATAACTAAATATATTGGTACCCTAGAAATCTAAAATTTGCTGTAGATATTAATGTTATAAGTTGTTTTCAGTATTGATATTGCTTATTTTAAAATTTGATATAATGTTGTGTAAAATTTAAATAAAATAATTGAGCTAGTATATTAAATTTATAGTAGTCTAATAGGTATAGTATTAATATTTTGTAAAATCCTTTTAATATACCTATTCTTTGTATGGTAATACAAAACCTTTATGCCTTAAAGTTTTCAGATTTCTAAAAATACATTATTTATAAATTTAAGTTCAAGAAATGTCTTACTAACACCTATATCATCAAGATCAATGAAAACTGATAGAATTAATTGCTTAACTATTGTATTTCATAACTGAAAAGTTTATTATTCTTTTTAATTACAGGTGAATTGTAATTATGTTAACAAAATTTGAAACTAAATCGGCCCGTATAAAAGGCCTTACATTCCATTCAAAACGGCCATGGATATTGGCTAGTCTTCATACAGGGGTAATCCAATTATGGGACTACCGTATGTGTACCTTGTTAGACAAATTTGACGAACATGATGGACCTGTACGCGGTATTAGTTTTCACAGCCAACAACCTATCTTTGTATCTGGTGGTGACGATTATAAAATCAAAGTATGGAATTATACTCAACGACGATGCATATTTACATTACTTGGTCACTTGGATTACATTCGTTCCACAATGTTCCATCATGAGTACCCTTGGATATTAAGTGCATCTGATGATCAGACAATAAGAATTTGGAACTGGCAAAGCCGTGCCTGTATTTGTGTTTTAACTGGTAAGTGAAATGAATTGTCCCTTTATTTTGATAATCTTGTTATACCTAAAAGACTATATTGTTAAAAAGTATTCTTTTAAACTCCATTTATACCTAGGTATTTTAAATATTCATTTATAATAAAAACTACTAGTATTCATCTATAAAAATCCCGCACATCATTAACAAAAAACATTCAAAAAATAATTTCAGGCCAAAATCATTAAAATGTAGTACTTTAGTATTTTTATGGTTATTGTATCACTTTATCTAAATCTTGACTCAATAAAATATTTCACTAATATATTATATTATTATATTGAACTCTTAAAAATATAATCATCTGTATTTTTTGTAATTGTGATTTAAATCTAAAAATGTTTAAAACCATAAAATCTAACCTAATGTGTTTTGTCTATTTTACATGTGAGTTAGAGAAAATAATAACAACGATTACACAGCAATAACACTTTCTTAACAACTAGTCCAGTCAATTATTAAATATTGTTTTATACTTACATAACCATATAAAACCTAATATTATAGTCTAACATACCTAACTAAATATATTATATAATGATTTATGAGTTATGTATTTTATACATTTTATACATAATATTTCATTATGTTAATATTGTTTTCAGGCCATAACCATTATGTCATGTGTGCTCAGTTCCATCCATCTGAGGATTTAGTGGTCTCTGCATCTTTAGATCAGACAGTTCGTGTTTGGGATATATCTGGATTACGTAAGAAGAATGTAGCCCCTGGCCCTGGAGGACTAGATGATCATTTAAGGAATCCAAATGCTACAGATCTATTTGGTCAAGCTGATGCTGTAGTTAAACATGTGCTTGAAGGTCATGACCGTGGTGTTAATTGGTGTTCATTCCATCCTACTTTGCCACTTATTGTCTCCGGTGCTGATGATCGTCAAATTAAATTATGGAGAATGAATGATTCTAAAGCATGGGAAGTAGACACGTGCCGTGGACATTATAATAATGTTTCCTGTGTTGTGTTCCATCCAAAACAAGAGCTTATTCTGTCAAATTCTGAGGATAAAAGTATACGTGTTTGGGATATGACAAAAAGGACATGTCTCAATACATTTAGACGAGAACATGAACGATTTTGGGTACTTGCTGCACACCCAACCTCCAACTTATTTGCTGCAGGTCATGATTCGGGTATGATTATATTCAAGTTGGAACGTGAAAGACCCGCATTTACACAATTTGGTAATTTCTTATTCTACGTAAAAGAGAGATTTTTACATCGTCTTGATTTCACTACCCACAAAGTGAACACTGTCATGCAACTAAGAGGTGGTGGGCGTACGCCTATTTACAGTATTAGTTACAACCCAGCTATAAATGCAATGCTCGTATGTACAAGAAATTCGTCAAATCTTGAAAATAGCACTTATGATTTATATCAAATGCCTAAAGAATCAGCAGACAGTAGTGTTACAGAAGTACCTGAGAGTAAGAGGTCTAGTGGTCTAATGGCCGTCTGGATAGCCAGAAATCGGTTTGCTGTGCTAGACAAAACACACATGTTGGCTGTAAAAAATTTAAAAAATGAATTAACTAAAAAGAACATAGGACCCAATAATATAGATGAAATTTTTTATGCTGGTACTGGCTTATTATTACTACGTGATCCTGAAAATTTGACTTTGTTTGACGTTACACAAAAGAGAGTGTTGGCTCAAGCTAAGATAGCCAAATGTCGTTATGTAATATGGGCAAATGATGGGTCTTTACTGGCCGTTTTATGCAAACATAATATATATATATGTAACAGAAAATTGGAAATTTTATGTACAATACATGAAAATTCCAGAATAAAATCAGGGGCATGGGACGATTGCGGTGCATTTATATATACTACTAGTAATCATATTAAATATGCTTTGCCAGATGGTGGTGACTATGGAATTATACGTACATTAGATCTGCCTATATACATTACAAAAGTCAGTGGTAACCAAGTGTTCTGTTTGGACAGGGAGTGTCGACCTCGAATACTAAATATTGATACTACAGAATATAAATTTAAATTAGCACTCATCAAACGCAAGTATGAAGAAGTGTTGCACATAGTTAGGAATGATCGGTTAATTGGACAATCCATAATAGCTTACTTGCAGCAGAAAGGGTATCCAGAAGTAGCATTACATTTTGTCAAAGACAACAAGACCAGATTTTCATTAGCACTGGAATGTGGTAATATAGACATTGCTTTGGAAGCTGCTAGAACTTTGGACGATAAGGTGTGTTGGGAACAACTGGGCCAGGCCGCATTGCTGCAGGGAAACCATCAGGTAGTGGAGATGTGTTACCAGAGGACAAAGAACTTTGACAAACTGTCATTTTTGTATCTGATCACCGGTAATTTGGACAAACTGAGAAAAATGATGAAAATCGCGGAAATACGTAAGGACGTGTCTGGGCACTACCAGGGTGCGCTATTGCTGGGTGACTGTCACGAAAGAATCAAGATACTAAACGAACTAGGTCACAAGTCGCTCGCCTACCTAACGGCCGCCACCCACGGTTTGGACGCCGAAGCCGAGTCCATCAAAGAGGGCTACGAGGGTAACTTACCGACGGTGACGGCCGGCGCTAAGCTGCTCAGACCTCCAGCACCAGTCAGCCAGGCCGAGTCCAACTGGCCTCTGTTAACTGTGTCCAAAGGTTTCTTTGAGGGCGCCATACTATCGGCCGGCAAGGCGTCAGGGCTCATCGACACGGCGATCGGTGAGGATGTGGGCGTAGAGGAGGAGGGTTGGGGAGCCGAGGCTGACCTAGGACTGGAGGGACGCATGTCGCCCACGCACTCGGAAGCCGAGGAAGAAGCGGCGTCGGCAGCCGCAGCGGACGGTGGTGGCGAGGACGGTTGGGACGTGGGTGACGAAGAGGTGGAACTTCCGCCGGAAGTGCTGGTGTCCCGACAACAAGACTCCGACTATTTCGTAGCGCCTCAGCCGGCCGCTTGCCCGTCACTCGCATGGTCGGCCAACAGCCAGCTGGCCATCGACCACGTCAAGTCGGGCGATTTCGAAAACGCTTTCAGGCTACTCAACGAGCAGATCGGCGTCACCAACTTCGGGCCGCTCAAGAGCCTGTTCATGGACTCGTACCTTAAATCGTGCACGTCGTACACGCCGCTGCCCACGCACCCGTCGCTGTTCGTGTACCCCAACCGCAACTGGAAAGACGGTGGCGGCGGCGGCAAAGGCCAAAACAACAAGCCCGTGCTGGACGTGAAACTGGAACATCTGCTCGGCGAACTGCAGGCGTGTTATCAGCTGACGACGGCCGGCAAGTTCCCGGAAACGGTGGCCAAGTTCCGGTCGATACTGACGGCCGTGCCGCTGCTGTGCGTGGACACCAAGCAGGAGGTGAACGAGGTCGTGCAGCTGGTGCACATATGCAAGGAGTACCTGGTCGGGCTGGTGATGGAGACGGCCCGCAAGGAGCACCCGAAGACCACGGCGGAAGACCAGAAGCGCGTGGCCGAGATGGTCGCCTACTTTACGCACTGCGACCTGCAAATGTCGCACAAAATCCTCACGCTCCGCACGGCCATCAACGTGTTCTACAAGATCGGCAACCTGAACACGGCCGCGTCGTTCGCCAAACGGCTGCTGGAGCTGGGCCCGCGCGCCGACGTGGCGCAACAGGCGCGCAAAATGCTGCAGGCCTGCGACCTGAACCCGGTCAACAAGCTGCAGGTGGCCTACGACCAACACAACCCGTTCTCGATTTGCGCCTACTCGTTCGTGCCCATCTACAAGGGCAAGGAGGAGGTGAAATGTCCGTTCTGTTCGGCGTCGTACCAGCCCGCGCACAGGGGAAAGGTGTGCAACATATGTCAGATATCGTCCATCGGCCGAGAGTCCACGGGACTCAAGATAACCGCGGCGCACTACCGGTGAATAATGTGAAATTATTTTTGTTTTGAGATTCGCTAATCATTGTTCTACTTGCGTTTTATTTTTCTATTTTGTTTATTACGTTTAGGCATATATTATTATAATTATATTATGTTCGATATATTATTTAACCCAAATAAATGTGTATATATATATATATTATTACTTACGAAAAGTATTTTATTGAATAAATAAATAAATAAATAAATAATACAACAACAACAATGACGGACGGTGTACATACATTATTATCATTACACTTAAGACTAGACTTATATAAATAAATACATTCTTTGAGACCGACTGAACTGCAGTAAGTATACAAAGTGTACGGTGATAGATTTGTGACGACATTATGTTGGTTTGTATAATAATATATAAATAATATCAATTAACAATAAATTATAATATTCGAACGGTCGTGGCTATTAGAATTGTCCGGCGGCAATAGCCATGATGTCCGGGTTGATGGTGGCTGCTCGCGGACTGCTCGGCGAGTTGCTCCTCATCAACGGTTGTTTCGGGTGCAATTTGCAGCGGCAAGAGCTCACTACTTTTATGACGTGGTTGAACATGTTACCGTCTCGGCACTTGAGCTGGACACGAACCATTTTCACGTCACCGTCGGAGCATTGCAGGGCTTCCACCTGTTTTGTAAATAAAAAAATAATATCATATAATAATTTGGTACATTATAGGTACATTACATTTTCTAGCTTAAGCTATTGAAGTTGAACGTTTTGACTTGGGACGATTTTTGTCGATATTACGACCTTCGGACGTTTAGGTATATGGAAATAAGTTGCGTCAGGTTATTTTTTAAATACATTTTATTACATCGCATTTTTATAAGGTTTCGACCGAGCATAAAATTGTTTACCAACGTCTATGGAAAAAAATGAAAAAATTTCAAGTTACCCCCTGGAGTACTAACTAGAATAACTAAAATTTACTAGGCACTAGAAATAGTCCAAAAATGAAAATTGAAGTATATTCACTGTTTCACACTTAGTAAGTATAGATAGGAACCTAATAAGAATTGTAATATAGGTATAGTTACATTTACGTGTTTCCTTTTTACAAGTTCTACAAAATAATTTTTAACTTACGAAAAAACATATGTATCAAAATATGCTACCGTCAACGATATAATATTAAGGTAATAACGTAAATCATTAAAACCAATATCGTCTACTGATTGTTTACATTAACAAATTAAAAATTAAAATCTAGATAATTTTTTTTTTTTTTACTTCTATTACTCTATTATCACCACCAAACGAAGTTGAACATTTTACAAACGATTTTGTAAGTATTCAACCTTATGAGTTATGACGAACGATTTTTAAAGTCCTCGGTCCTTAAACAATAAGAACCACAAAAACATATGAATTCTTTCATTTACACTTCGATTTTATAGAATTCATAATTCCTTAATTTACGTCTTTGTCCATAACGTATACACCTATTATATAGGTATTCATATCTAAAGTCTACGCCTGTGTATATACCTGTTGGTTGTCGAGCATAGAAGATCGATGTCTCTGACTCAAAGAACTGGCTGAAACGAGACAGCGGTCGGCGCACACAGATTCTACCACGCGTTTAGTTGATACACATTGTCCGTCGGTAATGTACTTGGATGACCGCAAGTTACAGTTCATGTCTGAAAATTACACCAGTATTATTAGAAAAATCAATTCTGTAATGGTTATATTAGTTATTATTTATTAATAATTAAATATAATTATACGTATTATTATAATATTTTTATATATTATATGGAACGATCGGACGATCTAGTTTTCGTTTAGACGCTATGAAACCGCTTTTTATTGTAATTGAATCTTATCTTAATTAATCTTCCATAAGTCGCGAGTCGCGAATAATGTCAGATAAGTGTATTATAGTGAAATTATTAAACATTTTCAATAATGCGTGTTTATTATGAGTAATGAGCACCATTGCTAGTGGCTTAGGTAAGAGTTAACCCTCCCTCCATTTACTAAAATACCAATTAGTAAATAAATAAGTGGTAATAATAAAAATCATTTTTAATTAAATAAAAAAATACATAATTATATGAATTTTAACGAATACCACTCTATTTTAGCTAACTGATATATTTTTACAAAAAAACGTTTGGTATGTACAGCAATTAAGCAGCTTAGCTATTACACATAATTGAAAGACAAACCCCTCCATAAATAATTTATACCTAAGTTACTGACCATTGCATTTTTAATTCCTGTATTATACAACATATAATATGAGTATGGATCTATATTTAAGTAATCTGTTTTCTAATTTCGCATAGGTAGATACCTAATATAATTTATTATATTATTAATATTATACAGTGAAAAAAACTAAAATACCATTCTTTGTTTCGCAACACGTCATAATCGATCTTCATATTTTTAAGAAATATATTTAGGATTCCTTAAACGATTCCTACACAGCTGGAGTAGGTACAACTAAATCAAACGTAGAAATGAGAAATCGAGGCACGAGTAATAAATCAATAAATAATTGCTTTCTCACCTGCAGTGAAACTATAATACATATTTGTGATACTTGCGATAATAGGTACATACTTTTTGTCATGTTGATAAATTCCGTTCGAATTATAAACAGTCAAACCTGTAAGGTGGTAAGCTAACTATATAGTTTTTAACTAAAATATATAGATATAATAGATAGGCATATAGATATTGTGGCCATGACCACCACTGTTCAAGGTTTTAATAGATTTAAATTTAGTCGGCAATACTAACATAATATCGTTAATAACGACGTTAGGTACACTGTAGATTTGTTTCATGTTTTATAAATTAATTACAGATTTACCACTTTTCACAGGAATCACAAAATCCCTGTGGGCAATGGGCATAAATAATTAGATAATTTAATTTTAGGTCGTTCACCTAAAAATCATGGTTATTAAGCACCGTTAAATATATTCTTAGTTAATATTTTATTAAAACTATTTTGTGTTTGGTCACGGTGGTATATATTTGTCAGTGCTAAAACAAACTGCCGGCTATCTATAATTAAAAAAACCAAGTATTTTTAAAAACAAAGAAATCATAATGAAAATATTTAATGTAAATCGAATTTTTTTCTGTAAATAAATTATTATTATAAAATGTGTACCAGAATATTGTAATTATATTATACAGTATACCTACTCAGAGGTTTTATAAGAAAAACGCTGTCCAAAAGCGATGAAATAATTAATATAATACAAAAGAGCGTTCTTATACTTGTTTTAAATATTAATATTATTATTTTAGTATCTATGTGATTGCTCAATATCCTAAAAAAAAGGTCCATTTGAATATTTTAAAAACCTATATTTTTAGAGAAAATTAGACAAGTTTTTGTGAGCTTATTATGAGCGATATCTTATTTTTTTTCTCTCAATATTTCTATTGATAAACGATTGAATAATGATGAATATACATGCATATTTAAGTGGCCAATATACTTTAATATATTTTATGTATTAGAATGTTATGAGAAACGTTATTAAAAATGAATTAAATGTTATTTTATTATTAATTTGTAATGGATTTTTTTTGTGTATGATTTGTACCAATAGACAAATAAAATATTTATTACTTATTTTATTAAAATAATTAAAATACGAATTGTTATCGGAGTAAATAAAATAATTTTCCATGAAATGTAGGTTGGGTAAAAAATAAACTAATTTGAGTAGATTATAAATGGTACCTATATAAAAGTAATAATAGTTGTAGCAATGTGATTGACTAAATAAAACATTATATAAATTCTCAGACTGTGAATCAGCAGACGTCAGACGATGATGGTTATTATAGTTATACTTAACTATACCTACTTTTAATTATAAATATATAACAATGAATAGGTATAAGTAAATTTATATTTAATGGGCCTTTGCCATCACGTATAACGAATATTTAAAAAATAACTTTCAAGTAGGTACTAATCATACATTCGTATGAAATGTAATAACATTTTATTAGTACAGAACTTAAGTTTATAGCTTATAAGTCTTTACTTTTATTCAAATATCATTTTCCTATAACCAACCTTTCACGATTTGCATACAGAGTTGAGGAATTTTTTATCTAAATAATAAATCGAATAAACATGTGTTTGAATATAAAAAATATTGGTTTTACTTCATTAGTTTTATTTAAAAATTAATTCAAATACATTTTTATTCAAGTAACTACAAAAAATGTATTCAAATAAAATTGTATTTTAATGATAGCATAAATTAAAATGTATTGAAATAATGCTCTACCCTGCATGCAGAACTTATATAGGTATATTACATTTCAGTTCCATTGATTTATTATTTTGAGTTGTCACTCCTTCTTTGTTAAAAGCATAAACCATAACCTTTTTAAATCTAAATTAAAACAGTCACACAGATGACTCGATTTCAAATATAAAATTATCAGGTTTGTCGGGTTTAATTTAATATGATTATTTTCCATATGTATGATACAACATACGAGTGTATTTTATTAGTATTATAAAACTATAAAATGAAATGGGTATACTTACCATTTGGTAAAGTATCAAGTATGCATTATAAATATATTAAAATGATAGAATATAGAATAAATAACAGGAAGAAATTTAATGCTAAAAAATAAATACATGTTAATTTATAAGTAAAAATTGTCAGCCAGTAACCCAGATGCAATCTATTTTAAATAAAATAAGTACTTATTAATGACGTGCTCTTGTGTCTAATGTTTCATATACGATGCACATTAATTGAAAATTTCTAATAAACATAAGATTAATATCTAAAGTATTAAAAACAGTTACGGTTTAAATATACGCATTATTGATCCCATAATATTATTTTAATTGTAAATATTTCAAATTTAATGATCACAATTAATAAAGTAAAGTGAAAATATTATCATTGGTTAAATGTATTACACATTTTACTCATTTTAGTATTATTTATAGGTTTTTTTTTTGTTAAATATCCACTTTTTAATATAAAATGATTTTAACTATTAGCTAATTGTAATTCACTACCTTTAAAATAGTTTTATTGGAATTGTGTAATTAATATTATGAATGATTATAGTATCTTAGTATTCGATAATTTATTTATTCTAACGGATATTAAATGTTGTTATAAACGGTTTAACTGTATCTATAAATTGTTGAACCTGTATTATAGAAACTGAATTTTAAATTATGCAACTATGCTATATCATTATTTTATTTTTATAAAATATAACAACTAATTAATTATAAGTAAACAGAATTTTCTACATAATTTAAGTAAAAAATAAGCAACAAGTGGTTCACTCGTGATATGTATAATATGTGATATTAAATTTGAAAGCAATAATTATGGAAAAAAATATGGAAAACAAATCATTAAATAATTTAAAAAATAATCTACTACAATTAATATTGAATGTGAGTGTTAACTTAAATTAATATGAAAAATGTTGAAAACATATGATAAATCTTTGGACTTCGGAGGTAATAATATACGTAATATTAAAAATAAAATGTTTGTAGTGAAGGTTAAAAAAATAATAAAACTGAAATAGAGGTTAAAAAGTGCGAATCAAGACGTTAAAAATTGACTAAATTGACAAGAAAATGTATAATGTATATAATATACAAATGAAAATAAAATAAAATTTTAATTTTGTTATAAAATATCTTTGGCTTTTTCTTATAATACCAATGGTAATATGCGATCGCTATCAAAAATCCAATCCCTGATTACTACCGTTTATACTTGGTTAGTGTATTGTAAAGGTGCATATAATAAAAATTTACCTACATGCTTTTATATTATATTATTATATAAGTACCACTGACCACTGTGGCTGCAATAAAAACTACATTTATGATCATTTTTTGATTAAAGTATACCAAGTATAATAGGTATTATTTAGGTATTTTAATCTCTTTTCTATGATTATAAGTCTATAATACATTATGTTATGTTATTATTTTTATTGTTCTCCGTCATTATGTAGGAGCTGTGTATTTTATGTAAGTGAACATGGAGGAAAGGGAGGTATAGGGATGTTTTGATTTCCCAACGAATTGCCCTGATCGCGTACAAACAGTTTATGTATCGGAAATATATGATAAAATAACTTACAGAAAATAAAAATATCATGAGTCACAAAATATTTTTTTTATTTTCTGAGAGATTTAGTAATTGAAAAAAACAAGATCCATTCAGGTAGGTACCTAGTTATTTAGGCAACTTTTGTAAACTGCTATCCGACACTTTCTCTCAATGCATAAAAAATAATAATAAATAATTGAAAACGGCGATATATGAGAAAGGTCGTAAATACAGAAGAGATCCTGCAGCAGAGATAAGTTAATATTAATAATTAATATTAATATTTTTATTTTGTAGATTATAATATACTACATCTAGTAAAAAAAAAAGTATGAAATAAAACATATAAATGTACTTACATAAAATAATAAATAAACATGAAAAATCGAGTTGAGTATAACTAGTATAAGCAGATGAAATTGTAATTGATCATCTATGACCTAACCTAAGAAAAACTACACTGGAACCTGATACGATATGTAGATATTGCTGCAGGTTAAGTTAGATTCTGAAATTTCTAAAATAATAAGATTGTGCTTTTATTTTACATATGTATCAAATGTTTAAAAATAACTAGGTGAACCAGTTTCTACGAAACAAAAACGTTAAGAACACTACAATATTGTTTTCAATAGCGGTGCGTCTAAAAATCCGGTTTAATTTTGGAATAGACATTAGAAAACTTTGAAATGTTTATGATTTTAATCTGTATCATGTTATACACTAGTAAAGCACAAGAATTCTGGTGCCATCTTATTAAAAAAAACAAATGTCATGGTGAAGAAATTGTGTTCAAATTGTAAGCATAGAATTAGATTTTGTAGATAGATATAGGTACTTTTTAGATAAGTATCTATGAAGCCTATTAGGCTATAATTAATAACACACAGGCTCGGATATATCATAAGTGCCACCATATAAAGGCTTCAATGTAATAAATTACCCTCCTCACTCAATTATCTCCCGTTATAAAAAAAGGTAAATTTGAATTATTGATAATTTCCTTTAGACTGCATTTAATTATATAGAAAAACAGTGCAGTATATAATTGCATTTTTATACGGATTAAACTAAATGTGCCAATAAAAATGAAATCGTTAAATATATAAATGATCTGTTGAAGTAAACCAATGCTATAATAGTATCTACTATACAATATACATATTATACAACAGTAAAACCTCGATTATCCGTCAACATATTTTATACGTCACCCACGACCCACCGTCATAATAGTATCGTGAATTGTAAATAGAATATTGCAAGCGCGTATTATGGAAATACTTTAACAAAAATAAAAAACTTATTTGTATAAAAAAAAATCTTAATTCATATACCAAAGCAAACTAAAATGAGTAATTTTTTCAAATTATTTTATTTTATCATCATAATACATATTATATACATTTATACGTTTAATATTAAAATTATTAATCAATTTTGGTACCTATGATAATTATTGTTATAAATATAAGATTATGATATTTTTCTTTTAATCGTCACTATCTTGATTCTGTTTAAAACGATTAATCAAGGTTTTACTACTGTACAGTTATTTTTTTTTATTTTGTAATACGTCACCGAATTATGCTGCAAAATTTGCATGTAATACATTGTAATAAATATTCACACAATTAAATGTTTTTATCACACGATCTAACAATTATTTAATGATAATAATATGTTTTTGCATTTTTTTTTTTATGTAAATTGATTTCAAATACAAAGTAAATACATTTCCTAGTTGTCAAACTACCTACTTTATTACCAAATACGATTAAAAAACCGTACAAAAATGTCGTTTTTTTGGCTATGTCCAGTTAGGTCAAGACTGGTTCGAGGAAAGTGGTTACTGGCAGCCACAGTAAGTGATTACAATAAAATATGTATACTATTAAAATATAAGGAATTTTTACATGTATTTTTTTTATTATACTGTTTTTTAACTTGTGTAGGTATTATAATATGTGTATTATACTTTGTAACACATTCGAGACGGATCACGCGTATAACGCGTAATGCCTATATTACTGTTATGGACTATGGATTTTGGGGGTCATTATTTATAGTGGACGGGGCGTTTTCAACTTTTTTCAAATACGTTGATATTTAACCGATTTTGAAAAACAAAAAACCTATTAACTTAACAGTTATTATTTAATATTATTAAATATACATCAAATAATAGTAATTTATCCTATTTATATAATTATTTTATCAAAATGTACTGTTTTTAACATAAAAAAAAAAGAGTTGACCAGCATAACAAGAGTGCGATATAATTCACGAGAAATATCCAAATTATTAAAAACAAAATTAGAAGTCAATAGAAATTATTTTTGTATAGACAAAACGCAATTAAAATTAATTAAAATCAGTGCTCTACGCGAAGCTGACCATTTATACATTTTAATTATCGATGTTGATCATTATTGCACTATCGATACTACCGAAATACGAAAAGTGTAAGATAAAAATTAAATTTAATATCGATGTCTTAAAGTCATCACGCGCTTAACGCGTGATCCGTCTTCAATGAATAAAATACTGTGACGCGCTCAGCGCGTGATTCGTCCTCAACTTATTTTTCTATTATTGTGTTCCGTCTCGAATGTGGTAAGCATAATGCCACTAATATTTTTAGGTAGGTAGGTATATACTTTATATACTTAGCGTTTTACTTTGATTATAAAAAAACACTGTTGTAATAATTAAACGTATGACGTACTGATGTAGTAACGAAGTTACGTAAAAAATAAATAAATTGTACCTAATTGATTTTTGTAAATAGGTATTTAACAATATACAGTCATACATAGAAGAATATTAAATACGTACTTAAATACTTTATGCTTTTATAACCAAACCTAATGTTCAAAAACATATTTATAAATTGACACATTAGAAAAAAAATGTTCTTAATATTTTTTTCAACTTTTGAATGATCTCTTTTTTCATAGAAAGTATTTTCCTTAAAATATTATTGTTTGTATTGTTTGAAAACTTTATACTAAACTTTTTTGCATCAAATATGCAATACAGGCTAACTAAAAATGATTCCCTACCTACCGAAAATTAATATAAATCCATAGGTACTACTTATGTGTAAAGATGTATAACAATAATATAGTCATCGTATTTTTCCTAAATTTGAATAAATAATTACATTTTCCCCGCGCAGTATCATTTTCATATATTATAATATAATTTAAATAACGTACTTATTAAATAATTACCATTTATTAGGTATATATAATATATATACTATATATGATTATTATACACCAGACGTTCAGACTCACCTGATTGTGTAATATCAAAACTGTCCTGCGACGAGTAATCTGCGTTTTGTTGGTTGGAACTAATATACGAGTCGAGGATTTCATCCATAGTGGTGGGCGACTTTGGCTTGATCTCGGCCTGTTGCTTGGACTTAAGGATGTCTCGTAGGAGTGATTTCAACACGTCCTTGGGGTTCAGGTCACCCATTACGAATTCCGGGGATTCCGTTTGGGGGTAGTTCGGAGGCGATAAACTGGCGGGTGAGGCATTAAAGTGCTCCTTGGATGGAGGTTCCGATATCGATCCTTGTGTGTGAACCAATCCAGACGATAGCGTCGGTGATCTCCCGTCGAAATATTCGTATTTAATTCGAGCTGGCCACTCAGTTGCCTGATAGAATTCACGAGTTTGCTTTGGACCGTTGTCACTTTTAAGTGGTTCCGCCTCTGATTCAACGAATCCGTATTTTAAAGCTTCTACTTTTTTTGGTGGACCATTGTGTCTTGGTGCATTTTCATAATACGATGAAGCAGAATGATGTTCCCGATTGTGTGACTTTTCTATGTCACGTTTATCGGTTATCACGGAATAGCGATCTGACCTGTCCTGTTCGTTACCATAGCCGTGGTTGGGGACGACGGACGGCTGTGCATCACCTGGTACGTATTCTTCTACCTTGTACGCGAGTGGTTTCGTATGCCCATAATTTTTTAACTTAGGTACAGTCGTCGCGGCGGTGGCTCGGTTAGCAAGTGGTTGGTTATTGTTACCGGCTACGATGTCCGACACCCGTCTATTCTCTACGATACTATTCGTGTCGACGCCGACGCTGGGTGATTTGTATGGCGTAAATACCGGAGGCACAATTGGACGGAATGAGTCTTCTTGCTGATGAAAGACTCCGTCATCCAAGACATGTTTGGGTACCAGCACGGTCGCGAACGGTTTTGATGATGTTACCGACATCGCGTTCACCTTGGTACTACCCGCGAACGAGGTGAAATTTCGATGGTTACTGGTGAACGACGGTGACATTTGCGGGGTTGTAGTGGAGGTGTAGGGAAGTGATGACTGCATCGCCAGATTTTGTGGTTTCAAGACCCGTCTAATTTTTGAGCCATTAAATTTTGTTTTGGTTCTTGATTCGTTTTCATTGACCGATGGCACTCCTCGGAAGTCCACCGATGAAGTAGCGTACTTGACTTCAGCCTCGGATTGAGATCCCGAATAAATTGGTGACTTATGATACAGGTCTTTGGTGTCAGTTGACACAACGTTCTTAGCGGTCACAATATATGTGGACGGTGCGGCGGTCCTGAAAATAGAACCTGTAGTCGGAGCTGCCAGACCAGGAACAGGAGTCGTGCTACCGGTAGCATCCTGCAGGGGTTTCTTTTTGCCCGCAGTCGTCGCGGTAAAGAACATTCGCACCACGTCCGACGGCGTTTCCGTAGTCTTCGACATCTGCTGCTGTTCTGTATGGAGTTTGACCGCCTCAAAATCCCTTACGTTCGAAAGATTGGCATAAACCTGTGCTGGATACACAGGATACGTCTTATGCAGCATGGCGTGGTTCTGTGACGTATCATTTCCGAAAGACGACGTCCGGTGATTTTTATACTGCACTTCGTCGATCTTTCTACTCTCGCCGGTACAGTTACCGACAGCAAAACAGGAAACCACAACGATCCACAATTTAATTATGCTGAAACATATAATGTGACGTATCGGTATTTATCAATTATTTCGCAAAACCGTGTAGTTATAAATAGTAGGTACTAAAAAATATTAAAATAATGATCCAAAAATTAAAATATTTACTGTAACAATAAACAACAAATTCCATTTGTCAATTTTCATATGTATATGTAAATATACGTAATTAGTACCGCCTATACTAATTATTGTTTTCTAAAATAGATATTCAAATATTTGATATGTTTATTTTTAATTTTAACATTAATTCTGTACAGAATTCATAAAATATAATTTATAATTATATTTATATATTAATTAATAATCACATAATATTTTGTAGAAAAACCGTAAGTATTTATTTGTATCTAATATGAAATAAAACAGTTTAAAAAAAAAAACTTTTATATTATTATATTGTTTTTTATTCCTATAAGTACCTATTTTTATACTGTAGTATCATACCTATCATACACGTAATAAAACTGTCAGTTCAAAGTTCAAATCATTTCATGTTCATACCACCACTTAAAATAAATTTCTTAATACAACTTTTTCCTTTATTATATTATTTCTAATAAAAGGTAAAAGATAAAAAGCAAAGAAAACCATATCCATAATCAATTAACTGTTGCAAACTACTTTCCCGCTACACATATACCTACGCAATCTTAAATCAATCCTGTTTATAATTGACTTTATAGTAATTGCTCTAGAGACTTTCATTATGTATTCATTCGATACCCTAAACGTTTTTATTTTCGTTCCACTTTTTGATGAATTGATACAACATAAATGCGTTCTTTCACGTATCTATATTCTATCTATATGTATATTATATATTATTATATATATATCACATTTCACTTTCATATTATAATAATTTAAACTTTTCTCTCGTGTAACATTCTATCATTACATTTTTCAATAAAAATGTATTGTATACAAAGCAAATTTCTTTAATAATAGTTTTATTAAGTTTAACAGTTTTAATCATTCCAGAAATAATTTGAGATTATTAACATAATTTTTTTGAAATTAATTATGTTATATCCGAAATGTCAATGAAATAATCTAAAAAAAACGAATTATATCCAACTATATTTAAAAATATATTTAAAGTACTACGAGTAAAATGGCAAAAAAATATATTAATAATATGTGTGTATATATATATATAATATAATATTCGAATATTTTTTATAATAATAACAATAATAATGTTTATTGCCACTCACGTTTTAAATGATAATACATTTATAATTTCATAAATAATAAATAATTGTTCAGTTTTATTTAGTGTAACAATATTGTACGTATAGCTACTATCCAAGACTCAAATTGCAATGTATTTGTATCTTTTTTTATTGCTGAATACCACAAAGCGGTTCCTAGGTATACAAATGTTTCAAGTGTATTCGAAGAATGTTTTTTATGGCATTTTCCCCATATTTCATTGAAATGCTAGAAAACGTTTTTGAGATATTACTTCACTTTTACTTATTTCTAGAAATGGAAAAAAAATCTTCTTAGACTAAAGTAAGTACTTATATATATAAAAAAAAATTTTAGGTAAAGTACCTATAACATGTTGTAATCAGTAAAATCAATTTAAAAATAACACGAGTATTGGATTTATTGGTCGACTTAATTTCGTTATATATATATATATTATATAAACCTATAAAGACCTATTATTGGTTATATAATTATATTATTATAATATATAATATATTATATATATTTATATATAGGTATACAGAATTTTAACAATTCCGTAGTCATGGAATCACCGATGTTTTTACTGTTATAAAAATTACTAAGAAATTTAGACTTTTGACTTGAACCTTATTAAAGTATGAAGTAAATCCAATCTTTTACTTGAGGCTTCCCTCAAATGATCGGAAAAATATTTTTACTAGAAAAAACTGACTTCAGACATAACAAAATATACACATTTTAAAAGTACAAATCATTGTAAAATCAATACATTAATCTCTCATTGCTTTCCTTTAAATTTAAAAAATAAAGTGTAAAAAAGAATTATAGTGATGTAAAATATTATGACCTTTATTATTTTTTTAAGTTATAACAGCAAAAATATACCATATTGCTTATTGCTTCAACTAAAAACTTTAAATGTGATTTTTTGTTTTAGAAAATTATTTAGTCATTTTTACATTATAGAGCCACAATTGCTATAGTTTATAGTAGGTAGATAAATTATTTTGATCATGTAAACTCAAAATAATAAAATTTAAATGTTTGTTTTCTAATTTCTTAAAAATCTAAAACAACCAATTTATTGAGATAGTTAATATTTGTATACGCATCCGTATAGAGAAATATAAATATAATACCTAGCACTATTCGATAGGAGGTGATACGGATAAAGATAAACACTGATCAACGGGTTATCTTCAGGGATGTATAGGGTTATATGGTTATATGATTTCCATAGGGTATACTGCGTATACGCCGTATACTCTCAAAAATTTTTTTCAATAATATGGGTAGGTATACTGAGTATGCTCTCAAGTTTCAATCGATTTGCGATTTTAACTCTCAAGTTATTTTTACAAAATGTCAAAATTATAAGTATACTGCATATACTCAAATCATATACAAAGGAAAAACAAAATTAATTTAATTAAGTAATTTTACCATATTTACGTAAATTATTTATGACTGAAAGAGTCATACTCTTTTACTTTTTAATATTTGTAAAGATTGACGAGGTATAATATAAAGAGGATATGAAAAAAAATGTGTTTAAAATTTTGTCCATATTATTGAAACGTTCTTTACCGGCTTTACTCTTATAACCCATAAAAAAAAATATTTTTATTATATTAATTATTTATATTTAGATATTTGATGATTTAGGTAGTATACTCTCAAAAAAATTATTGGGAACACCTCTGGTTATCTTCATATATGTATATCAAATATCAACTACTATAAGATAATATTATCATATATAACTTTTAAACCATTTAACTTCACGAAAATCAACAATATATTAAAAATTGTATGTGGTTTACAATTCAGTTTTGATCTATTTAATATTTTTATGGTAATTATTAATTAAAAGTATAGATCTAAATAAATAAATATAACATTCTATTAATTATTACGCCTGAACCTATTCAACTTGTTATAGAATAATAAATACGAAATATTTTTATATTTACCTCATTGTTGTTATACCACGATAAAGTCGGCTTCTAATATATGAACTACTATAACAACTAAAAATGCGTTAAAGAAATGAGTTATAATTTTTCTTTAATCACAAACGAACATTGTAATTTCAAAACATAAAAACACTTCGGTTTAGATGTAAGAACGTCAACAGACTAGCTGCATCAGAGCTGAGACTATTGAGTTGTATGTTTTGAACCAACGGTAGTGACCAGTTTCCGAGCTCGATCTAATTCCATAAAACTGGTTGCTCCTCAACAAGTGATTTCAAATAAACCTGTCTTACAAGTCCTATTTCCCTTTTGCGCTGGTCGCAAAATAGAAGTTACAAAAACGGATCTTATTTAGAAACTTATGACGATTTGACATGCTATTTTGGCAACTTGTACCCACAATATGGCTGAAGATAGAAACCCATAGAGAAATTAAACTCGAATAAAAACAAAGTAGATACAAATGGAGTAAATTTTTATGTAAAGTTAAGTTTTCAAATTATATAAAAACGAACTTATGAATTGTATTAATTGAAGATGTAGATACTATATACAATATACATAGTACATAATATTAATACACATATTATCATTAAACAGTTCTAAATCCATGGACAGTGTACAATATAGTACCTACTAGTCCAGAGTCCTACTCTTCAGTATTTTACTTCGATCATAATTCTCCTGACAAAAAGTTGTTGATTGTGAACTTTCCCATGTGATTTTAACTTTAATAGGTGAAATATTAGGCATACCATAACTATATTAACTAAAATTATAAATATATTAAAATAATATAACATATTTTTTCCTTGTATTGTAATTTAGATAATATAGAAACTTTTTTTCGTCTTCACTTTCTTTTAGTCAGCAGTTTTGCATATCGACTTCACAGTACAAAAGCTCTTAAACTTCTTGCATTCCTCGAATTCAAAATTAAGTTGATTATTATTTTTATTCTCTCTACTTTATTCTTGTACGTTAAATTTTTGAGTATGGGATAGTGATATGGCAAGCATACAATGAGGAAAACAAGAATGGCAATTTGTTAAAAGGGATCCTGCAAGTTACATTTTAAACAAAAATAGTTTTGTTGTATATTATTCATCCTCTTATGTAAACATATCGTTTTGTGTTAAAAAGTACCTATTTCGTATCATCTTATCTGTGCAAAGTTATTATGAAATATTTCATAGTTTGTTAAAAGGTACCTATGTTTATGGTATAAGTATACAGTATAGGCTATAGAAATAAAGGAAGACTGTTTTTTGTTTCTCCTGAAAAGTAGTCGAAAATATACATGGGTCCCTTTTAACAAATTGTCGTTCAATTTAATATAGGCTTAAAATGGGTATACAATAAATTTCTCACCTATATACCTATCTAATATTTGTAAGAAAAATTGTGTCTCGCTATATGATTATGTTTTACTGCCTTTACTACGTATGACACTGCTCATGCACTATACTCAGTACGATATGTTTAATAATTTAATATACCTCCACTTTCTTCATGATGCACTGCAATTTACAGTCATTTTTTAAATGCTCTTCTTAAAAGTTCTTTATGGTTTACCTTAGATTTACTAACACGTATCCAATTTAAAGTTCCAGCCAATGCAACACGAAACCTTGTCCAGTTCTTGCCCTTAATTTTAGCCCCATCAGTGCATTCTACTTTTTATGTTAATAATCACCCACTTCACAAAAATGTTTTGTAAGCTACTTTATCAATTAACACCAACATTCACCTTTGAATTTTTTTATTTTATGTCTAATTATCACATTCTTTAATTTTTCATCTACATTATCTCGTAAATTATCGTTTGCAAAATATTGTGCTAATATATTTTTTATATTTTTATACAAATATAAAAACTATTTATTTAGAATTTTGTATTAAATTTTCAAAAATGTTGACCCAGTAAATAACTTTTTATTAACAATTAAAAACAATTGAAAAATTGGAGTATTTAAAAATATTTACCATAAAATTACTCTAAAAAATTGAAAGAATTATCATATAATGAAAATGATAGTATCAATATTTGGTGAAAGTATCTACTGCAGTTATTCTTTTTTTGAATTACAACAAAAAGCTAAAATCGTTTGATTATAACTTGCTGTTATACGAATGAATTCGTATTAAAATAACTTAAAAATGCTCATAAAAATATATTTTGGCTATTAATGTCCGGTATTCTTTAATTAGGAAATAAATTAATTATACTATAAAAATCTTGTATTACATTTTTAAATATTAGGTATAAACAGAAATTCTTTATGTATTTCTAACTACGAAATAACTTGTATTTTTCACAAATTTGATCAAAATTCTAAATACAAATATTAAGAATACATATTGTATTACATTTTTAATCATTTTTGCTCATTTATAAATTTTTACTGACATTCATAAAAAATAAAACTAAAAATAATCGAAATTTCAATTGTATATAAATAGCTAAAAACAAAGTTTCTGTGGTTATTTATTTTTTAAATAACAAGATTTTTCAAATTGATCATACACAAAAAGAACACACATCATTGGGTTCTATGTTCTGCATAGAATCTAAAAAATAAATCTTAAAATCAAATACTAATTTTTATGATTTGTTATTATGATTTTGTTTTTTAATTTTAGATTTTCATGTTTAAAAATATACTCAAATTTAAAAAGTAAAAAATCATAAAATTATTAATTGTAAATACAATGTTGTATATTTTTCAACTGAAGCAAAACGGAAAACAAGAGAATTTAATTTTAGCCCGAGTGAAATCAAGAAATACAGCTAATTATATTATTTATTGTGTATTTGTATCGTAATATATACGATACATTATGTATTAGGTATATTATGATACTCATATATTAATATTTAATATTATAATATATTATAAAGTAATATTAAACATTAGGTTTTGCGAATGACCTAGACATTCTTGGTAAAGACGTAGAAAGTGTGAAAAGAAATATAGAGTGCGTAATTAGGAATGCATCAGACATTGCGCTTGAAAGTAAACGAAGAAAACACAAAAGCTATAGAAATTATTGAAAGTGATACAAGACCCAATTCACATTATTATATACCTTTGAAAAAGAAAATGCCTTTAATACCTTGGAGTGGATTTTTAGAATTTTTATTTTATTCTTTTTTCTTATAGGTATTACTTTATATTTTTTTTTATTGTATATTATATAATCTTTTTGACTTATTTGTATAATTGTTGTAAATTAATATATTACATTATAGTTATAAATATTTTATATTAAAAAATATAGATATAAAAAATGTAATTCAAATTTTATTTTCGTAAATAAAGATTATTATTAAATCAAAGAGAGGATTGTTACTTAAAAATTAATAATGGAATACATGGAAGCGAAAAAAATGTATACCTACCTACTTGTCTTGCTAAAATTTAATTTTAAATCAAAGCTATTCTCGAAACAAAGGAAATGGAAAAAAAATAATTAGATACTATCGTTAACAAACTAACCTAAGGAAAATTTATGGACCTACCATTGATATAGAAATAAACAAGTGGAAAATAACAAAGGTAAAACAGAAAACTGAGAGATAAGGCACTATAGTGGCATAGGTTACTAAATACTATAGTCTATAACTATAGGTCTACCTATATAATATTATAAAGAATTAAAATATGAATATATACTGCAAAGAGATAACACAAAAAGAATAAAGACTATGATTAACTGAAATTTAAATGGTAAGAAACCAAAAAGTAGACGAAAAAAGTGTAGGAAGTATAAAATAAAAGAAGACGTAGAATAATTAGACATTAAACAAATTGGGAAGTATATACTTTAAAGATCGAAAACCATGGAGAAAATTATAATAAATGACTAACGGCGGCATAGACTTGCGAAGAGCCATAAAACGAAATAAGAAGACTAGAATATTAAGACATAATATAATAGGTATTCTTTTTTTTTTTTTTTTAATATGTTAAAATATTGCATTGCTATAGGTATATTATACTATTTTTTGTATTTTATTTTACTACCCTTAATATCGTAAGTTGAATTAATTTATGCTAAAAACATATAGCATTTATTACATTTTCAATTATTATAATAGTATAATATATTAAATTTACATTATTTAAATTATTTTATACGTAAATATAAAAGTTTCGAGTCCTTATAAGTCATGGAAAAGTATTTTAAAATAATTAAGATCGTTATTTTTTACTTTTCCTAAGTTTAAATATATAATTTCGTCCAAATTTGAATTAATTAACAGTTGAAGAAGGGATATTTCACTACATTTGAGAATCCTTTTTTACCCCTGGGAATTTGACGATACCAATCGGTTATAATTTTGTCAGTAGTTTTAAAACCATAGCTAAAATACCTATTGGCTATTACTGAAAGATTCACAAGTACTTTTTTTATTTAGATCACTATTTAAATACAATATGTCAATATTGTGTTAGTTTTGAATCTGTAATTTCTTTATTAGTGCTCGATAATTAATTAAACTATGCACTTATGCACTTAAATGTGTTTTTGTAAGCTTGAATCGTACTAGAAACGATATCGAGCTATAGAATTAATAAATGCTCATACTTAAATATAATTTAATCTATACTGAGACAGAGATTGATAACTCAATTTATATTTTATATAGCAATAGGTATTATAGGTATCTCTAAAAAGAACTATATTACAGTGAAGTGGATTTAAAAAAAAAATCAAGTTTGATTTGGTCTAAAATAACTATTTATTTATTTATTGAAATTTATAAGCCAAACTAAAAAATATTTAATTTCGCACCTTTTCTTTCTCGATTTTATATATGCTAATAACTTAGTTCACTTTTAATTAAATATACAAAATCCATAATAACGAACAATTAAAATTAAAAAACGACCTAATAGTATAAGCGAAAACAAATTTGTATAGGTATAATACAAGTATAAATGACGATGTGTTATTAGCGACTGTACAGAAGGTACTCACTGTATAACATTATTGTCATAGGTACGTCCATAGTATATAAATGATATAATACGATATTACGACATATACATACAGCGATTTAAGTACGAATATCTCAAGACTCAAACGCTACCTTAATCAATTGGGGTATCAGCGATAATTTGCTAAACCACCAAAAATATATAGCTACTAATGTCTAGGTACATTTGTATTTTATACAATTTAATTTTATATTTTATACCAATTATTAAAAAAAAAAAAATTTCAATTGTAACTATTTGACCTGAACATGCCGCACTCCTCTAAAAATATTTTCAATTAAATATTAACATTTAACATGATATCTACATACCAAAGTGTGCACACATTTTTTGTGTTGATGTTTATATTCAATTTTGAAGGTGTTGAGTATGATAATCGGGTTCGTATAATACAGACTTTGTTCTAAAATTAGTAAGTACCTACTCGGTAATTACTAATTGGCAATTTATTTAATTACTACTTTTATAATATTCACTATTTGTAACTTACATAATACGAATCATAGACCTATAAAATATTTAATAACAATAATTTATTGGTATGAATATTACAACAAATCACGATAGGCTATTATAATATAATATTAAATATAGTCTGGGCGGTCGGCCGGTCACCGGTTTATAGGTATTTAGCAATTTAGCGTTTTTACGCGGTTTCTTCCAATCTTTTGATAGAATACTCCAATGACGACCGACGACGAGCCAAAAATTGCAAAGACACTTCGAACTCGTCCGCGTTTCGCCACGAGCGCCATCTACAAACGCGGCGGAGGAATGTCACGCACGCTTGTGTCTTACCCGTGAAAACTGAAAACGGCAAGACGTGTGTGTGTGTATTTGTGTGTGTGAGACGCGCGTATTAGTGTGTGTGTGTGTGTGTGTATGTGTGACGACTGACGAGTGACGACGCTCGGAGCGAGGCGCATAAAATAAGTGAAAAAAAAAAAAAAAAGTCCCGATTTAACATTGATTGTCCGTGATTGTAGCGACTAGCAGCCTGTCGACAGGTACGTTCGAAGATAGCGTAGGAGGCGCCGGCGCGTGACGTACCGTCGACTTATATTATCCTAATTTCTAAGGCAGTCGATCACCGGGTTTTATCGTTTGTTGTTACGTTGTTTCGTGTGTCGAACCATTACGTCCTTGTGCCTTAGGTGCCGCTTGCCGGAAAAGACGAATTTTCGGGTTTTCATTTCCCTCGATTTCCTGATCGTGGTTTTTTTCAGTTTGACGGCCTCCCGGAGCGAGTGATCTCGTTGTGCGTGTGCCTTTGCAGTTTCGGGGTATCGTCGCGAGTGGAACCGGTGGGATATCGCTCTCCGCCTCCGAGATGATGGACTCGCCGACCACACCGCCGGGCTACATGTCCGAAGACGGCGATAACAACGAATCTCACAGTGAGTAATTCAGTAGTAGTTGTATTGACATTGATAACCCGACTCCGGTGTATTTTGTTGATCGTTGTCACTCTTCCCTAATGTACATATTAATATGAGCAGGTATGAGTCCCAATCCTACTGTGATGGGAGTACTGGACACTCAACCCGTCCTCTATTGCGAACCTGTATTTTGGTGCTCAATTAGCTATTACGAGCTCAATACAAGGGTTGGAGAGACTTTCCACGCTTCTCAACCTTCTATATCGGTTGATGGCTTCACAGGTAATGAAAGTCACTATATACTTAGTACCTATAATTTCCATGTTGAAATGATTTCCTTTATCAATTTCAGATCCCAGTAATTCAGAACGATTTTGCTTGGGCCTATTGTCAAATGTAAATAGAACTAATGTAGTTGAACAGATTAGACGACATATTGGAAAAGGTGTACGGCTCTACTACATTGGCGGTGAAGTATTTGCAGAATGTCTTAGTGATTCTAGTATTTTTGTACAGTCACCTAATTGTAATCAGAGATACGGATGGCATCCAGCCACTGTTTGTAAAATACCTCCAGGTATGTTTAATTATTTCTTTTACGGATTTATTAAATGTAATAGTATACTAAAAATTATTTAAATACAATATGTCATGGATTCTTCATATAGGTATGTAGGTACCTTATAATATAAATTGTTCCAAATGACAATTCAATTTTTATAAGGATTTATTTGCTTATGGTTGCCCATACATCATGGTTTAGAATGTAGGGTCCGTTTTCCTGATTAAAAGTTAACATTCATTGTTTTACAGCCGTACTGTTCCTTATATGGTTTTCGTCATCACTTATTGCTTATTTAGTATTTTGTTGATTTCTTCTACTTTACAAACATATTTTGTAGAATGCTGGTCATTGTGTGTGATATTTCAGTTACAAAAATAAAATGTTATAACTTGAAACTGGTGGTTAATGTAGAGCAGAGTAAAATGTTTTCCATAAAGATTATACAAAAATGTTTATTATAATTTAAATAAAATAAATATTAATTATTGTTGTAAAGAACATAATAAATAATAATGTATTGTATTGGTATAACCATTGATTATAAATTGGTATCTGGTATAATATTTGGTAGGTACATGCCACCTACCACATATTTTAGTTCATTGCTAATAATCTAACTGAATAATAATTATAAATAGTAAAATTCAGACAATTCAGAATTCTCACCTTATCAGTTAATAATTAATTACAATACTTATTTATTTAAATAAAAATTAAATTACGATTCAATATTTTTCAGTTATTTTACTAGATACTTCTTATTTTATCCTATTACTGTTGAATATAGTTTGCATGTCTTATAATAAATATTACCAACTATTTTATTTACTTTTATTTTATAAAATTATAAATCACAAATGAACTAACTAAAGACCTAATAAACTAAGTACAACAATTAACTATTACTAAAAATATTATTTGTAGCCCAAACCAACGTGCGACATGCTAAACTCCAATTATGAGCAAACACATAATTATTCATTACCCTAAGTACGCAACTACATATCATCTTCTCAACAATTCATCCATACGAGTAGTAACCATAGACAAGTATACTAATAAATAAATAAAATATTAGCCTAAAATAAATAAATAAATAGTAACCTTTCATTAACACTATCAATATTTTTAAATTATCCAAATAAATTTAGATTTAAAATTATAAATAAATCTGTAAACTATGTATTTAATATTTTCTCTAGGCTAGTAATCGTGTTCATTGTAAATTCCTTATTTTGTTTTACACCTTAAATTTATCTAATATTTACTAGTTATCATTTGTTTTTATTAATTTTACTAACTAAATTTTATCTTTTCAGTTGTACATGTTTTACTGAAAAATTATTATTATATTTTATTGTTAATTTAGGTTGTAATTTAAAAATCTTCAATAACCAAGAATTTGCATCTCTTCTATCTCAATCAGTAAGTCAAGGGTTTGAAGCAGTATACCAGTTAACTCGTATGTGTACGATACGTATGTCTTTTGTTAAGGGCTGGGGTGCTGAATATAGGTAAATAATAATAATTTTTTATTTTATTTAAAACTTTTTACATGTATATAAATTATATTTGATCGTATTCATAGGAGACAAACCGTTACATCTACCCCTTGTTGGATAGAACTACATCTGAATGGGCCATTGCAGTGGTTGGACAGAGTTCTTACACAAATGGGTTCACCTCGCTTGACATGTAGTTCTATGTCGTGATTTAATTTTAAAATTTTAAACCACCTTTATTATTACTATATAATATATATATATATTTTTTAACTGTACATAACTCTTGGAATGGCTGTCTAGTTTAAGGTCGTGAATTGAATCTGTATTTAACCTAATCGACTAATTGGAACAGTGGTTTTGTGTTTTTATGTTTTTATTTTTTTTAATGTAACATGAAAAAAAAAACGTTTAAACCGAAATGTTAGTGATAGATGTTTAGAATTATTATTGAGTATTAGAGTTAAGAATTTTTTTATTATTATTATTAATATTTTTTTTTATGTTAAAAATAAAAATTTTAAATAACATGACTTTAAATATATATATGAATATATGATAGTGTTAAGTTTCAAGCTTTTATTTTATAGGTTTGTTCAGTTTGAATTATATTGTTTAATGTTGTATTAATTTAATTTAATAACCAGAGAAGCCAATAAAACATGTAAAACCATAGGACTTCTAGCATTAAATGAGCATGTTCATCAAACTGCTTTTTGCATTCACCATGTGCAATATATTTTCTAAATTAAACTGGTAAGCCGTATTTTGTAAGCGCCCAAGTTGTAGACAGCTGAAATATGTTAAATATATTTAATATTAAGCTATATAACATTTTGAATTCATTGTTTATAAAGTTTTTAAATACATCTCATTGTTTTGTCGAATAATTAATACATTTTATAAAGATTTAAATATGTTGTATATAATTATAAAAAAGCATTCTTTTCATATGAGATTTTGAAATTAATTGGCCATTGTGATGTCAATAAGTACTTTCTAATGTTATTAAAAATATTCTTCAACTTTTTTATATAACTTGTAATTTTATAAACTTTGAAATAAAATATTATTAATTATAAAATAATGAATACAAATATATTATTTATAGTTATTCGGTACTTTTAAGTACCCTAATTTTTACCAAATTAAAATTTAGTTATACATAATATTATAGTTGTTCTTTAAATACAGTATAAAATATGTCTAAAAGTAACAAAAATGTTAACTATTAAATCATATAAGTATCTAACCTAAATTGTGATTACTTTTGGTTTAATTTTATTCTAGTATGTAAGTGAATATTATATTGATGTACAATAAAGAGTAAATTTTCGGAAAAGAATTGATTAATAAATAATAGGGTCGCCATTACTCGATAAATATAATATATATGACTTAATATTATTCATAAGTAATAAATATATATTTTTTTTAAATTTAAATTTGTTAACTACATATTGCTTAATAATGTCTATTGGATGGATTAAAAAAAATGAAATATTCACTGTTTAGTTAAAAATTTATTTTCAATAGCTAGAATCTACACTCAATACTAAATCTAAAATTAAAACCCTTTTTTTTTTGGCCTTTCCTAGTATAAGGTAAAATTAAATGTATGTTTATTTTTTTTTTTTTTAATTGAAATTAACCTATTTGTTATATATATATATAATCTGCTATACAGTTTTAATTATTTTTTTTAATACCATATTTAAGCTTAATATCAACTTGATTATTTTGATTTCATAATTTTTTTCTAGTTATGGTTTCCCATTTATGATTTTTCACATGATATATAGTATTTTAATATAACTAGCTATACCATACAATAATACGAATAGGTTCATAGTATTAACACAGATTAAATAATTATTTTATTAAATCTGTGGTATTAATAAATTACAATTAATTCAATTATTTTATGTTTTTTCTTATAAGTTGTTCTTGAAAATGTCACATTTCATTGTGTCTGAATATCTAAGATAAAAAATGTTTCTATTTGTGTTATACATTTATAAGTAAAATAAGAAAATAAGATCTTCTTAGTTCATGCTTTTAACCTAACCCACGATTTAAGATATTCATCAGTCTATGTATCAAATATAACGAATAACGAAATATAGTTATTTCCGTATACGGTATTTTCTTATAATGTTAACGTGGATGTTTGGTGGTGTTTTATTTCAAGAAAACCCAAACCGTATTTTACATTTTTCTTTTCGTAAGTTATTTTCAGATTAATTTGTATAGAATTACATGGTCCAGATAAGTAATAATTAATAAATAATAATACAAACAACTGATATTTTATAATCATATAAAACGTATAATAAGGTAAAACGTATAATAAGGTAAATCTTATATCTATAACTATAGTTCAAATTCATACAATTATAATTATAAAATACTTATTGATCAAATCTTAAATTATGAAATAGGTAGGTACAATAATTAAAAACAATGATTGCTCTATAATCTAAAATCTCTAAAATATCTAGTCAATTCATAAGTAAATCGTGTGAATCATGATGAATCAAGGTGGGATTCGAAAATTAAGAACTCCCACCTCTACGCAACCCGTAGCACATAGTGTAACTTTACTCTATGATGTAGCACCGGTTTATCATAAAAGATAATAATGATATTATGTGATAGTAATATAGTATGCTTCATTGTTATCAGTCGCCGGCGCGTCATTCTCGCAACCATGTGGAATTTGAATGATTTGAATGATTTTATACTTGTGAGTTTGTGAGTTTGTGACTTGTCTATCCGCAATACATTAAGCTACTATATAGCATTACTGACGAGTAACGTTTATTGTTCATTGCTTAGTACTTAGTCGTAGAGTTGTTGTCATATCATACTAATCACAAATCGCAAAAACTGAATAAAAATGAATTCACAAGTCACATCGTTAAAGGTTTTACTAAAATAACATTTTGATCATTATTTGGTCGTATATTATAATTAGTATTTTGTATTTCATAGACTAGTGAAGCAATTAACTGGTTCCAGAAAAGTTTGAAAAATGCTGCTAATTATGGAGTTTCTTCCGAAGAATGCAAAACGTTTGGTAAAAAATTCAAATTTAATACTAATAATTTACTCGTCAAGTAGTCTTATAGTTAACAATCTGTCCAGTTATTTAATATCGGTGTTTTAAAATTAATAATACTTGGTTTCAAGTATTTTTTATTTTTGTTTCATTACTTACCTATATAATAATAGTTTGGTCACAAAGATTAGTATTGCGTTATCTAATTGGATTCCGTTATTATTTGTATGTAATGATGATATGTTCAATATTTTTTCTTAGAAATTTTCATTACATCAACTTTGGCTGATGTGGACTTAAAAAAGCAGATAACTACTACAGTTCTTCCAACATTTTTTGAAAACTTAATATCAAGGAAAATCGATAAACAAGTAAGAATTATAAATTATTTAATTACTAGCATTGACATAAAAAAATGTAATTATATAAATTAATTTGAATGTTTTTACTTTTGATATATTATTATACTATTAAATTGTAAAATTAAACATTTCGTTGTTCATACAATAATTTTTTTGTCTAGACTATAGATGCACAAGTAACTATAATAAGATTGTTTTTGAAATACTATGGAGGAACATGCAATCAATTCAAGGTATCATTTTATTTAACCATTTATTTTTAATGAATTAATTAATTTACTTAATGTGTTTGTACAAACGTAATATTGTTACAGAATATAATAGATAAATTTACATCTAAAGTATTAAGTGAATGTTTTAACGAAGATAGTATTGTTTTCAAAGTGACAAAATATCTCGCTTTATTTCCTCAATATGGTGGTCGCGGGCAATAAGGTATTAATCATGCTGATGCTTGGACGAATCAATTTAATGATTATCTATACTCTGCCAATTATTTTTTGAACCAACTTTACACTAATGTTAACGTAAGAAACATTTAATTTATTATATTTTAAAAGCTATTTATATCATATTGTATTTTCCTTTTTGGTAATTAGTTCTTTGTCGGAACTGATGTGACAGATCAATATGAAGGAAAATTTAATATAACAGTTTTCAATTTAGCTGAACTCGCAAAAATGACTCCTAAAGAACGTTATGAAAAGTTGACATCAGTGTTTATATTTTTTAATACAGCAATGCAATCAATGTTGTTGTAAGAATATCTCAGTATTAACATAAATATTTATATTATAATTATAATTTATAATTTAAATCAAAAATATAATAATATTTATAGATCAATGTTCTCTACTTTCAAACGTCTTGATTCCAACAAAGTTATTCAATTTGCTCTAAGTACTATGTCTGTTACTTCAGAAAAACTTAATGCTACAATGATAACTGACGATGTTATTGCATTAGATTCTGTTTTATGGAAATTACACTCTTCTGCCATCAAAACCATTTCAGCCATTATTAAATGGTATGCATTATCTACTTTTTATTTAAAACTTTTAAAGTATCGATTTATTTTTCTTATAAATTCATTGTTTTTAATTTTTTAATTAGATTGAAATTAGAATATTGAAAAATAATGAATTATAACTTATTAATTTTACAGTTTTGGGAGAATATTAATACCTCAAGGAACATTAATTTGCCGTATTTTATTACAATCCTTAAAAATGACACAATTTAATTCATCAAATTCTCAATATGGTACAACAAGATCAAAACTGTAAGTTTTTTAATTTTTTTAGAATTAATGTTTTAAATACTAACAATGTTGTATTTTATTTGTATTAAGGCAACAGCGTGTGTTAACATATCAAGTTCTATGCTCATGGCAATCTGTTGCTGGATCACAGAGTTCACTTGAATTATTTAGTGAAAGCCTTACTTCTGGGATTTTATTTGATATCAAATTTGATAAACCATCTCTAAATTTAGTTGTAAGTTTATATAAAAGATTATTTAATATTTATTAATAATATTATTCAAATAATTTATTTAATACTGAATTTTTCATTGAAGGTTGATAAACAAACAGGTAACAAAAAAGAAAGAGTGGTGCTCTAAATCAAAAAATTATGGATCAACGGGATACTATTGTTATGCATGATTATCATGCAAATCATACTGTTTGTAATGAAGCTCATAAGACACTTCAGTTATTTTTAAACACTTTATCATCAAATTTGAAAGTTCTGCAATTTAAAGTATGTTAACCATTTGCTATTAAATAATTATTTAAAAAAAAATTTAACATGTATTTTTTTAGATTTTTCAAAGTACGATCATGGGTTTGCTATTAGAAGTTATTAAGTGTCAACGGCCAAATGATTATCCTCTTCCATATTACGACGATCTGTGTCGTCTTAACCTATACAAGTCATTGTTAGCTGTGATTATTTCACCGCATTCACAATGCATTGCACACACAACTATAGCATTACGTGTTTTTACTTTTGGTACAACTGATCGTAATGAAAAAGTAAGTTACCATTGGAAAGTCTAAATTTTTTACTTGTAGGTATCAGTGATATCTAATATTTATGTATTATGTATATCTAATCATATTTTGTTATAATTGTTTCTGATTTTATTGTTATTCAGATAAAAGAAGTTTGTAGATCATCATTGAGTGAGCTTGAACATATTATCCGTCCACGTAATGATACATTATTTTACCCTCTTGAAAATGAAATAGAAATTCCACTATGTGCTCAAAATACTATACCAGAAAACAAAACTCATTTTTTAAATGAAATAGTTGAAGATTTTACTCTACCTAATCCAGTAAAAGGAATTAAGGATGTTAATACTGAAAATGTTCAGCCAAAAACAATTCTACAACCTTCTCTAGATATATCAAAAAACAAAACTCATGTTCTAAAAAAAATAACTGAAGATTCTACTACACCCATCAAAGCTAAAGAATTAAAAATTATTAACACGGAAAATGTTCAGCCAAATACAATTTCACAGTCTGCTCAAAATGTTATCCAAGAAAACAAAACTACTTTTTCTAATAAAACAGTTGAAAACCCAACTTTACCTACTGATGTAAAAGAATTAAACAATTTAAATACTGAGCCTGTTCAATCAAATAAAGTAATAGAATCTATGGATGTTGATAATAATATGGACTCAAGCTCTGGTGATGAATTGCCAATTCAAAATGATGAGGAGGAAGAAAATTATACAGATATGCTAAACGACTTTATAGATAGTGATTAAAAATGTGTACAAAACTATTATGAGATTCAATTAAATTTAAAGTATTTCATATACAATTTAATATTAGGTATTTGACAATAATTTATCTCACCTTGTAATCCAATACATTATCTAAAAAAATAAATAACCTTTTACATTTTTCAGTTAAATGATTAATGTTATCTTGATAATTTGTTCAGTAATTCAATTTATTTTCTGTTAGTATTGTTGAAATTTCAATTTTCAACCAAATTTATAAACTTATCTAAATATATATTTTATATCTATCAGTATAGATTGAATCTTTTCATAATAAGTTATTACTAATCAATAAAACCTCGATGTAGAGAAGATTTTCTCTATATTATGAATAGAACCCTTTAATTTACCAATTTAATTCTTATCAGATTGTGTTTTCTAAAAATTGTTTTTTGTATGTATTCTTGTATTTTATATTTTTACAATTTGAAAAATTTGTCAGAATTTTTAATTCTATAAGTGTATTTTAATGTTTTATTTAATAATGACACAGTAAATATATTATTGTGTCGTGTATTATATATGGCACCATTGTATGTAATAGGTAATTAAAAGTGATTAAAATGTTTTGTTCATAAATTATAGATTATAACTTATAGGTACCTCATGTCTTCTTAATAATATGGTTTTTTTACATTAATATTTTTTTGAATGAGAACATAAGTTTTTAATGTTATTTACTTAAATAAAATATTTTTCATAGTAATTTGATACATAAAAATCAAAATTCAAACGAATTTATGAGTTATTTAAATATTTAAAGTATATATGAGCTGAGGTAAATGGATACCTCACAAAATCTTAGTCTACTAATTTGTTCACTTAAGCCTCAAATACTTATATGTTATAATTCATAAACTATTATTCCAGATTTTGATTTTTATTTATCGAAATATCCCGAATGTATGTTACCATTCGAAAAGGAAAGTAAACTTAAAAATTATAACTTATAATTATAAAAGTATGTTTTATTTTGACAGGAAATTATGTGAAAATAAAAGTTAATATATTTTGAAATAATATTATGTCTAAAAAAATTAATTAGCTTGTATACATTTCAACTGAAATATTTAAATTTTGTAATAAATCAACCATAGGATATATTGTGGTCCTTATTCAATCAAAAATTTGATTCATGATAAAATGTGTCTAGGTACATACCACAGACGTCACTGACATATATGTATCTACTAGGTAATCTATTTAAATGTATGAAATTAAACAATAATTCAATATATAAAAATCAAATTTAAAAAATAGTTTTTACCAAATGTTTTAATTTTGAGGAGTATTATAGAATACAGATCATTATGTAGCTTACCCATAGACTTAAAATATTTTAAGTCTGGGCATACTATATTACTCAACTCCATAGACCATAGGTACCGCAGAAATTTTTCTAGGAGGAGGCAATGTTAGGATTTGTTATATAATACATAGTAATTTATCTTAACATATTTTATATTTTTGTTTTTAAAAACATATTTTTGAAAACCAGAGTGGGGCAAATGCCCCAGCTTGCCACCCCTTCCGGGCGCCATATCTCTGTTATACAAACCTTTAGTAGGTATTTATAAATTCCGTCTCTCCTTTGGGAAGCACGTCGAAACGGTCGCCAAAAAAGCGGCCACTTCGGCGGCTGCTCTTGGCAGGATCATGCCCAACATCAACGGGCCTGGTCAATGGAAGAGAAGACTCTTGGGATCCGTAGTAGAGAGCCAGCTGCTCTACGCCGCCCCTGTGTGGGCGGCTTCCGTCTGCGGCACTGCTAAATCCATTAGAAATCTTAGGAGACCACAGAGAGTGGCCGCCCTGAGGGCTATCAGAGCCTACAGGACGGTCTCGGACGAAGCTGCATTCGTATTGTCGAATATGCCGCCAGTTGATCTTATCGCCCGCGAGAAGGTGAGGATCAAGAGCAGGTACAATGACGAACCGAACCCAGGAGATCCACCTGTCTCCAGAGATAGGATCAAAAGGGAAGAAAGGAAGGCTACCATTGTCGAATGGCAGATGAGGTGGTCCATTTCAGGCAAGGCTGCCTGGACCCGCCGCCTCATCCCCGACCTGGTTAGGTGGTATAACAGGACGACTCCAGTTGTCCCCTGGACCTACCACATGACACAGGCGCTCACTGGACACGGCTGCTTTCAGTTCTACCTCCATCGCTTCGCAAGGGCTGCAAGCCCAAGGTGTGTCCACTGCCAGTGTCCCTCGGATACAGCAGAACACACCTTGTTCCACTGCGATAACTGGAACGGTCTACGCACAGACCTCCGTGAGCGACTCGGGCATCCACCAACATCAGCTGATGTGCCTGACATACTCTGTGGTCCTCTATTCGAAGACCTACCGACAGACGGCTATCAAAGGACGATTGCACTTTGCGACGCCGAGGAGACCCTCAGACTCTTCTACAAGATGGTGGAAAACATCCTCTCGGTCAAGGAGGAGGAGGAGAGGGCCCGACAGGCCGTAGAAGCCGATCGATGATCCCAGCACGGGAATCTAAAGCGGCGGGCTTAGACCGGCTTGAGAAGATGTCATCAGCACGTGATGTCTAGGATGGCTGGCTTAGTCCGGTCCGAGAAGAGGCGACAGGACGAGATGTTTAGGGTGGGGGACGTGGTTGGCCCGAGAAGTCAAGGGATAATTATAAAACAATTGTGAAATTTTTCTGTGAGGGGATAGGTGGGTAATTCCTGCTTATCCCTACTCAATGCTGTTTAATCTGTAAAGTCATAACAGGATGGGGGTACTCGTACACCAGCTTGCTGCGGTAGGGGTATCTCATAACTGTTATGACTAAGCCTGTGTGTATAAATTTATGTATTATAAATAAACGATGCTACATGGGGGTTAAGCAATGTGAAAACAGTTCGGCCTCCATGTAGTGATTTAAACGGAAAAAAAAAAAAAAAAAAAAAGGTATTTATAAATTTAAGACCAATAGCTACTAAGCTATCTATTATTAAATTTGTATACAAATACAATATATAAAAAGACAGTCGTGATAAGTACACATTTTTTTTCTAGGAGAGGTTAAGTTAATAGGTACCTACCTACATTTTCATACTTATAATTAGAAGCAACCACATTTATTTTTTGAAAACTATTTGTTACACTTACACATATAAATTAAATTACTACTACTGTATAATAGAGATATACACGTACAAGACGTGTACAACCACTACTATACTTAGTACAAAAAATTAATAAAATAAATGTATTTAATTACAATTTAATTTAAACGAAATTATTAAAGCAATATCATCTATAGCCTATAGCAGGGATGTCGGATGGCAAACCCTAGCCGGCACGTGAAAAGATTTTGTGGGCACACGAAGATTTTTACTATTATATATTATATAATATTATAGGTAATAGGTTAACATATTTAAAATTTTTGTTTTTACAATATTGAATATAACATACAATATTATAGCACTATAATAATATAATATTTTTTTCATGGCACGCTCTCAAAAAAAAAAAATAAAATAAGGTAAATTTTTGGTACGTAATGTTCAAAAGGTTTGCCATTCCTGGCTTATAGGTAGTTGTGATAAATATTAAGCATGATTAATAATTTTTCAATATTAAGTTAATATCCTTATTATAGCATAGGTACATTATACTGCTGTATACCAAGGGTCGGCAACTGGCTTACCGCGGTCCGGATCCAGACTGCAAAAAACAAGATTCTGGTCCTCGTCAGTCACAGAGGCGTGTTTAAGACCAAAATTTAGGACAGGCCTGGTTATAAAAATAATTTGTATAGTCAACACATTTGTGTGCTTATATAAATATAATTTTAAAATGCATATGTTGGGTACCTAATACCTATGTCCTATACTTAAAAGTTAAAAATCAGGGTAGGCCCGGGCCTACCAGGCCTACCCGCTGGACACGCCTCTGGTCAGTCAAGGCCGTCAACACATAGTACTTGATTATTATGTAATTTAATCTAAATCAGAGTACTTTATTAGAATTTTTAATAGTATTTACTATTTAGTATATTTTATCATTTTATTTTTTATAGTAGGTATTATTAATAGAAAATGTATGTTTCAATTTTCATTTCATTTTTTAAACTCAAATTATATAGTTATGCCTTATGCCATAATTCATTGCAAATATTTTATTGGTTAGGTAATAATCGGTTTTATTGCGATTTTATAAATTAAAAATTGACTCTCATCTTGAGGACACTCTGAGTCTCCGACACATAGCACATAAGCTATTTTCCACGAGTTCCCGATTTCAAAAAACTGACCAAGGAAAAGGTATGCAATTTTTCACATTAAATGACTTGGTAAATTATTGTTATTATTATTATTTGCCTAACATAGTAATTTTTTAATTTTAATAAATAGATAGGTAATTTTTTTATTTTCATATTGCTAGTATTGTAATTTTTAATATAAATTAATTTTATAAGCTAGATAATTGTTTTTATTTTTATACTGCTATTTTTCAAATCATTATATTTGAAAAAGATTTTTTCACTGGACTTCATTAATTATTTAGTATTTTAATCTTTTAGGACTCCAATTAGGGTTGGGATACGCCCTGATTTGGCGGGACATTCCCGATTTTTAATACCTATACTTGTTCCTTGTACTATTAGTTCTTAGCGGGACGCGTATGTCACAAATTTTTGCGTTTTTTAATTTTTGTTCAGTGTCCTGTCTTACAAGCAAACGTGACAAGAAAGTCCCGATTTTTTTACAACCACTTGGAGTGTAAAATATTTGTAGCATGTAACATCAACCAACCTAATCAATTTATAATTTATTTATTTACTTTTTTTTTTAGTGTCCGGAATCGATTTTTTATCGATCAATATTCGATATTTTTACAATATTATATTTCAAAAAGTTGTAGGTATCCCGCGGGTTGAAAAAAAAATTCAAAGTTTCCCTTAAAAAATGCATCTGTTTTAATTGCGGTTGTCTAATGCTAACATTTAGTATAGGTACCTAACTTGTGGATAAATGATATTTTTGGTTTTCTGATTTGATGAATGTAGATGATATTTCCTATGATTCTAGGTCACTTTGTACGGTCAGGCATTAAAAGTGCGAAACGCGGTCACTTAGTACGGTCTGGTAAAAAGGTACATTGCAGAACGCGGACACTTTGTACGGTCGAGCAAAAAGGTACTTTGCAGAACGCGGACACTTTGTACTATTATATACATAAAGTATATTATATATATATAAGTTTTTTACCTACGTAGTAACTAGTAATTATGTAAAGTGTTAATTAATTAAAATAGAAAAAATAAAAATAATATTGATATAAAATATGGTATAATAATAATAATAATAATCTAAATAATCAAATAATCAATAATATCATTCTATCATCAAACTACATGTAAAGATGTGTACAATATAAGTATCAAAAATGTCAAAGAGTAGTATAATATAAAAAACTGTTGGAAAATGTTAACTTTTCACCTCTGTAATACTCTATAATACTTTGAAATTGGAGCATTATTTCGACTAGTTATGCTGTACACAGACACAAAAAAAAAACATACATCATTGTAAAATCAATACATTCTTCACTCCGTTCAGAATCTAAAAACATACTGAAAAAATAGTTAAAAATTACATGTAAAAATGTGTACAATATAAATATCAAAAATTTCAAAGAGTACTATAATAAAAAAACATACTGAAAAAATAGTTAAAAATTACATGTAAAAATGTGTACAATATAAATATCAAAAATTTCAAAGAGTACTATAATAAAAAAACACAATGAAAAAATAGTTAAAAATTACATGTAAAGTATACGGAATTTAAAAATTCAATATTTGTCAATTCTTTTCTTTGATGCTGTTTACATAAATTAATAGTTTATTATTGTTAGCTGTACAAGATTTTTGTCTTTTTTGAAGTCTATTGCCACATTCATCTAATTGTATTGCCCGCAAAACTGTCCAAAAACTCGGATTCGTTGTTCCTACTAATTTATTGAACGAACTATTCCACCCTTCACTAAAATTATTTGTTCGATGAGAATTAGACAATGTTTGATATCTTACATTCCAAATAGAAGGAGGATACCGTGGGTTATTGTTATTACCACTAATATAAGTTATTGATATTATTGATTATTTGATTATTTAGATTATTATTATTATTATTATACCATATTTTATATCAATAATATTTTTATTTTTTCTATTTTAATTAATTAACACTTTACATAATTACTAGTTACTACGTAGGTAAAAAACTTATATTTATATAATATACTTTATGTATATAATAGTACAAAGTGTCCGCGTTCTGCAAAGTACCTTTTTGCTCGACCGTACAAAGTGTCCGCGTTCTGCAATGTACCTTTATACCAGACCGTACTAAGTGACCGCGTTCTGTATTTTAAACAATAGACAGTACAAAGTGACCGTTTACCATTTCCTATGTATCTATAAACTTAACATAGTTGTCACGTCCAATGCTGTTTTTTACCATTTAACTTAATAACAGCAGTATATATATATATTTTATAACGACCCAAGTTTGATTATTTTTTCATTATGGACCAAAATCAAACAACTGATGAAGTTTGAATAGTGTGAATTAAAAACAACGAAAAAATGTTGTACCTACTGTAGTTATACTATACCTTAGATCATATGATCTAAGTACTATACCAACTATTCACTATAATGACATAATAACTAATACTTGGTATTTGATAAGAGTGATGAAAAACAAATATCTTTGTGTGTATTAACTATTTGCCCATTATTGCGATAATCATTCCTATAAAAGATAGCCTATGACTCAGTATTTAATTACTTTATTGAATCAAAAATAATATTAATATATTCTCCACGATGTACTTTTTATTAAAAAAAAATCAAGATAGTTGGAAGCCACGGTTAATGGTTATCTGTTATCTGGTATCGATTAGTAGATAACCGTACTCACAGATTTATTATAGAAGTCTGTGACCTTAGATCATATACTGCATGCGTAGATTGAGCACCTCATCAAGAGACTCGTCGCTAATATCGGCAACAAAAAAAAACGCCGTGGTTCTATCCATGGTATATGATCTAAGTCTGTGACCGACGACCGTATACTACTTCCTATTTCTAATCGGAATTACGATTTTTACAAAATACACATATGAGATAACTTTTTGAAATAAAATATGTTCTTTAATTTTGTTATTAATATTCACCTCTCTTACTATTTATACTTTTTATAATATGTAAAATGTATAGGAAGACATTAGACAGTCTTCCGAGGACTTGAATAGCTTAAAATATTTATGGCTGTTGCTGTACTTATACATACTACATACCTAGATATTATATTAAGTATGCTACAAACGAGTACTATAACGAATAATTTAATTATTAAAAATACATACTTACTTTATTTTAATACAAAAAATAGAGAAAGTAGCTCTGTACAGTATATACACACCTATAGATATTACGAATATAATCTATCAATTTATTTTACTAAGCACTAAAGCAGTATAGGGATGTGTAAAAAATCACGTCACCGTTTTTTCATTCCCGTTTCTCCTCATATTTGTATTGTTTTTATTTTGAAAAAAGTCGTTTTTTTTTACTTTTAACTTCTAGAAGTATCAAGTTGATCAAACTTCCAACTGTAAAAAAACTAGTATTATAAAGTATGTTACCACTCACTATTCACCAAAACACCAAATGCAAAAAACAAGTAAAAACACATTGTAAAATTAATAGGTAGGTACCTTTATTACTTTATTTGGAATCCAACAATATAGTTATCTCTTACCAGCCATACTTATTATATAAGTATAGCTATTAGCTAAGTACTTACTTATATTAATAGATATAGTTTAATATATTATATTATGAGTTTAAAAATTAAGTAAAATACTATCCTCTCTTTTGGGAAATTATAAAATATGTATTATTTTAAAGTGGTTGTTTGTATGTAAGTAATCTACTAATCTATATTATAATATATACGATATACCTATATGTACCTATATAGCTAGGGCTATAGACTAACTATATAGTAAACTTTCCAATACGTTTAAAAAACATATAAATTTATAAGAATTTAAACCTATTTTCAATTTAAAAATTCAAATACCTATATTATAATTTATAGCATATTATTATATTAAAAGTAAATAGGAAGTACATGTAATTAATATTTCTTACTATGATAATTATTTTCAATTTTTCATTTACAATGGTTACCTATTTATTAACTACTTAACATCTATATTATGGACAAGCTAATAACTATCATTATGTTATGAGTAAACAGTAAAATAATCTTTTTTTACTTATATAACAAATAAACAAATAGACGTAAGACATATTTACAAAGCTACATCTATGTATAGGTAATTGTAAAAAATATTCAGGACAAACTTTTTCTATCACAAAACCAATATTTTACATCATTACATCATTGAAATACGTTAACATATTTTATTCAATTGAATAAAATATAATCGTTCATCTTACCCGATAAAACTAGGTCCATTATTTTACTGTAAAAATAAGTGAACGGGCCGGGAGCGTATGACGATAATACGCGTACCCCGGACACCTATGAATGTTGCTCACCACTAACACTTAGGTCTAAAAAATATGTTATGGAGGACTAGCTGGGTGTGTAGTGGTGTAATAGCTCGAACAGCAGTGGTCGGGATCGCCGGGCAAAAACTGTCGAGCTACGTAATGCGTGTAGTGTAATTATGTGTATTAACTGTGTTGTGTGTGTGTATATATGTGGGTGTGTGTACTTAAAACTAGGGACACGGGTAACTAAGAATAAATGATAACACAGTAGAAATTTGGTAAAAATAAAGTATTATAATATAATAAAATAGTAGATTACGGCCCTTTTGGCCCAACAGGTAAAAAATATATAATAATAATAGTTGCCGGTTCGGCACAACCAAAATAACGATAATAATTAATATGGCCAATATACAATGGTAAAATTATAGGTACAAATATAAAAAATAATAAATGAATAAAAAATAACTCACAATTTGTGGAGCGCAGACTGGCCAGCTACACACCTATCCTATAATAATAATTTTACAAAACACAACACGAAAACAATAATTGAAATAATACACAAAATAAATAGTATAATAAAAATAATAGGTGTATAATTCAAAAAGACGATTAGCGCCTATAAAAATTCAATGTTAGACACATTCAAATAGGTACATACAAAAATAAATATTATGGTAACAGTTGATAGTGTGTGTGTGTGTGTGTCCAGCTGTCCGATATCGATAATTATTTTATATTTATTAGAATTATGTTGCGGCGGCAACATTCTCCCTCCGTTGAAAATGGTAATTTTCAGGAATCTTCTGACTCTTCCTCGACTGGTAGCTGACAGAATTTAAGGACAATGGATTAATAAACTCCAAAACAATTTGAAGGCGGCCACCCTTGATGAAAAACCTTCTACTGACCAACAAAACAATAACAACACGGTGCGCCTTACAGAAAAAAAAAATGAAATGAAATGGACATTGGACAATTTTGATATTGGTAAAGTATTAGGGAAAGGAAATTTTGGAAATGTGTATCTAGCTATAGAAAAGAGTTCTGGATTTATTGTTGTTCTTCAAGTTTTATTTAAAACGCAAATTTTAAAAACAAATATTCATCATCAGCTCAAAAAGGAAGTTGAAATTCAAGCACATTTAAGGCACCCTAATATTGCGCGTATATTTGGATTTTTCCATGATGAAACTAGAGTATTTATGATCGTAGAATATGCACCCAAAGATCTGTACAAAGAATTGCAAGCACAAGAAAATCACCGTTTCTCTGAAGATCGGGCAGCATTTTATGTTAAGCAATTAACAGAAGCGCTGATTTATTGCCATGATAAAAATATTATACATCGCGAGATATAAAACCAGAGAAACTTTTAATTACCAAAGGTGGTGACTTAAAAATTGCTGATTTCGGGTTGTCCGTACATTCACGGGATTCAATGCGTATGGCGATAATACGCGCACCCCGGACACCTATGAATGTTGCTCACCACTAACACTTAGGTCTAAAAAATATGTTATGGAGGACTAGCTGGGTGTGTAGTGGTGTAATAGCTCGAACAGCAGTGGTCGGGATCGCTGGGCAAAAACTGTCGAGCTACGTAATGCGTGTAGTGTAATTATGTGTATTATCTGTGTTGTGTGTGTGTATATATGTGGGTGTGTGCTAAAATGTACTTAAAACTAGGGACACGGGTAACTATAAGAATAAATGGTAACACAGTAGAAATTTGGTAAAAATAAAGTATTATAATATAATAAAATAGTAGATTACGGCCCTTTTGGCCCAACAGGTAAAAAATATATAATAATAATAGTTGCCGGTTCGGCACAACCAAAATAACGATAATAATTAATATGGCCAATATACAATGGTAAAATTATAGGTACAAATATAAATAATAATAAATAAATAAAAAATAACTCACAATTTGTGGAGCGCAGACTGGCCAGCTACACACCTATCCTATAATAATAATTTTACAAAACACAACACGAAAACAATAATTGAAATAATACACAAAATAAATAGTATAATAAAAATAATAGGTGTATAATTCAAAAAGACGATTAGCGCCTATAAAAATTCAATGTTGCATATAAAATAAAATATTTAAAATTGGTGGCGATTAGCGCGCACACAGTATAATAATATTAATAATAATAATGGCGATTCGCGCCTTGCGTACACAAAATGCAATTTTTAATATAATATAATATAAGACAACGTATGATGGCGATTAGCGCACGTATATAATATAATATGACGATATAATAATAATAAGAACAAAGGTGGCGATTAGCGCTCACACCAAAAATGAATAATATAATATAAAATGTGGCGCTTCGTGCCACACCAGGTATAACAAAAACTAGTGGCGATTTGCGCCCACAATTTTATGTAGAAAAAAATTAAATAAACCGGCGATTAAAGCACGATCGAAAAATGCGTTGATGCACAAACGCTGGAGAAAGACTAAAAACAATAGTTATAATAATATTAATTTATTACGACTGGGAAGGCCTGAATCCTTATAATTTCGCGTTAATATATCCCAGCCATAGAGTATACTCTATGATCCCAGCAGATGCACGGCGGCGGCGTACGATTACGCGGTGTAATCTACATGTTATATAACTCACAAGACACATTCAAATAGGTACATACAAAAATAAATATTATGGTAACAGTTGATAGTGTGTGTGTGTGTGTGTCCAGCTGTCCGATATCGATAATTATTTTATATTATTTTATATTTATTAGAATTATGTTGCGGCGGCAACATAAGCGTTGATTGTTTTATATTTATTATTAGGGAACGGATTCATGGGCGCCCATTGGAGGGGGGGGGGTAAAAATATTAAATATTTGTAGCTCAATAAATATTACCATAATATTATTATTATCTTTATTAACTTCCATTTGAGAATTTTTTTTATTTTGACCCCCCTAAAATGTTACCTATAGGCGCCCATGAACGGATTTGAATGCAAATTGCATTTTTTTCTAAATGTCTGAAAACATTGCTTTCCAAGCATAAAGTTCATTTCATACATCAAGGAATTATAAAATTTAACTTTTATTTTGTATTTTTTGACATTTTTAGTGCATTCTTTTATTTTTAAGTTATTTTTATATGGGAATGGATGAAATTCGATAAAAAATTTATTAAAATTTATTCTAAAAGAATAAAAATAAATATTTATTATGTTTTTACTGCTCAGATAAATGTGACGTCAGGCGAAATTATTGTTGACACGTGTTTTAGACACTTATGTAGTTATATATATACATATACATACAATAGAAGTTGAAAATTCATTTCTTTGAAATAATTTTATGGTAAAAAGAAGATAGGAAAACTAGAAGATGATAAAAATGGTATGAATCATTAATACATACCTAAGAATTTATATAAATACGATAAATTAAGCAAATTTTTCCAAAGTTAAAAATAATTTTAAGAGCATTTAATTAGTGCATTAAAAAAAAATGTGTTACTAGAGGATTAAATCGTTTTTTTAAAAAGTATTTTTCATGTTTTTTGAACATTCAAATCCGTTCCCTACTTATTATACAATCAATTAATCAACTATTGTGTCTACAGTCTAGGTCTAGGTCTAGTCGTCTAGGTAAACGGTAAACTGCGTATTACCGTGAAACGTATTTCAAATCAATTAGTTTTTCAATTTTATTTCATTATATTTGTAAAATAGGTATAGAAAATATTATATATTATTATATTAAATATCCATATATGATATAACTGTTTAAAATATTAAAATATAAATGATTATTATGCATAGGTGACTAATCAATATGAGTGATTAAAATAACTAAAAACCTTTGGCCGAATTGGCCGATAATTATTGATTACGATTTACGAAGAAAGATAATCAAACCTATTGTAGTATTGCTAACGGTTTGTCATATTAAGTACCTAGGCTATGATATTAGGCAGATCGTATGCAGAAGACCGTGACGTAATTTCGACCATTTCGTCCGAAGTAATTATGCTGTTTGTTAATATTATTATTTATTATTGATATTCAGATAGTTTATTCCGAATTCCGATTTATTGGCTTCTGGCAATTTTGCCCTTATTTTTATTATTAATTAATTTATAAGCTTATAAAAACGATAAGAACCGCATAATTAAAACTTTAAACTCTGTGGATTGTGCAAAACAAAACAAAACAAAACCGTTGGCGGGGGAGAATTAGTAATAATAATATGTTTAATGTCGATAAGATAATAACGACCATATTGTAGTGGCGCATCGTTGACCGAAATGTATTTTCGTTTTCAAATTTATTTTCATTATAATCCATTGGTGCGTCGACCGTCGAACATCAGCTGAGAGTTGTCCGCCTTGTAGTAACTAGTGATAGTTACTGCACGCTTTTTTTACGACGAATGCACGTTCCGTCGTAGGTTGGAGAGTTGAGGTATATAAGTTAACAATAAATTAATAAGATAATTGATACGTTTATTAACTTGTTAAAACAATAATTGAAAAGGCTTTCGTTAGCGTAAGCACAAGTACTTAACTACCGGAGAGCAAGTGACAACACTGACTAAGTTTAACTGACTCTTAACTAACTCTAATTAAATCTATGATAAGGACTCATATTTATATATGGAGCATGCCGTGATGGAGAATCGGACGATCTACGTCTATGAAGTGGCGTGATGTGTCTAATCCAATGTAGTAAGCCGACGGAGTCGTCTCACTATTTTTCTTTTCTATTTTAACTTATCTACATGTACTACAATGTCCTTCGCATTTAAATATTTTATTAGCATACTCGTAGCGATACGCAATTAATTCTGATGGCAATTTCCAAGAATCAAAGCGTATGGGAAAACACAGTCACAAACGACTTTTATTTAACACTTTTTGACAAACAAGCCATGCACATAATTCATAGATGCGCACGCCTTGATTTAATAGCACAACAACAAGTCCAATCCAGTGTCAAGTGTCTTGAGCGCAAAACCACTTTTGCAGCTACAATGACAACATTCTATAACACACCTTTATGTCCATCTCCTAGTCTCTATCATGTACAACCAGGGGGTACAGAGAACCATATAAATACAGGTCTCTGTCCGTCTTAGTTTTAGAATTAGTTTCACATCCACATAGAGCTAGTCTATGTCCAAGTGTTAGATTAACTTTTTCTCGAGCAGCTACTTAACGTGCTGTCCTCAAATTCTTATACACTTGTTTTATTGTAACAAATTATAACTTTAATTTTAATAAACTCTTGTATTAACATTGTGTCTTTGTCTCACTTTTAAAACCCGTAATCTTTTCTCGACAACTTGATCCAACTGCAGATGTCAAGCACTCATTTATAAACGATAGTGAGAGATCACTACACGTTTTTGGTGTCAGGTGTGGGGTCACCTGAAAGAAGAATTTTGGTATCCAACCCAAAATCAAGTACATCAGCGGACCTCGAGTGTGTCAACATCAGGATCAACGGAAGGAGATCACGGATAAGTTGCGACAAGTCAACAAATCGAGCCTAGCAGCGAAACGAGCCGCAGCGCAGTTTTCAAGCAGGACAACCACAGGACCGGACAAACAATGAACACTTTGTAAGTTGCCGTATAAGCAAATAAATTCTTTAGTATATGTCTGAGAGTCCTAATCGGTGTTGGGAAATAATTAAATACAACCCACAAACTTTACGAACAACCATCATGAGTGTAACTTTAGGAATTGAATCTGCAATACGCATGATTCCGACCTTTACGGGGGGATCTGAGACAGATTTAGCGTCATATATACTTGAATGTAATTATATAATGGAAAACGTCCACGAAACTCTTAAACCTATGATTTTCAAACGAATGTTAACAAGTTTAAAGGGGGAAGCTTTTCAAGCAGTACGCTATCGCAGTATTCCGGATTGGCCCGCACTCGAAGCTCACCTTCGGAAAGTATTCGGGGCAACGCACTCAATCGGTTTTTTACAAACAAATCTATACAATATTAAACAAAAATACGACGAAGATATTAAAAGCTTCGCCGCACGCACCGAAAAATGTTACCACGATTTGGTAAGCGCACTAACGGTAGGGCTAAATAAAAATGACGCCGCCGCAGTCGCGAACACGCATAAATCGGGAGCGCGCAATGCATTTATTAACGGGGCACAACCCGCAATTCGAAGTTTGTTACGAGCGCGAAACGTTCTTACTCTCGAAGAAGCTATTACGCTTGCTGTCGAAGAAGAGGAGGACATAAGAAATTTAAATAGACGCTTTAACACGAATAAAAATAACGGGAAAAATAACGCGAATAAAAAAAATATTAAATGTAATAAATGTAATAAAATGGGGCACTATGCAAACGAGTGTCGTAGTAACGCGAGCACATCGGGCAGCACAGGTTTTAGAAATCCCATAAGTAATCGCGACGAAAAACCCGTTGTAGTAAAAAAAGAATATCAAGGACAGGTTAGGTTCTGCACATACTATAAAAAAAATAACCACACTGTTAAAGATTGTAGAAAACGCAGGTATAACGAAGAAAAAAATAATAGCACTAGTAGCAACGAGAATGAAAACGAAAATTCCACTACTAGTCAATTGAATCGAACCGTCTGTGAAATAAAACAAAATCACGTAAGAGTAGTTACTAATTTCGAGGAGGAACACATAATCTGTAGTTCACATAATTTCGATCCTCAGTACATTAAATTATTAATCGATTCAGGTGCAGAAATGAATCTCATTAAACTCTCCGCATTAAACGGACAGGTAGTTATTAACGAATACGAAAAACGAACTATCAAAGGTATCAATGAAACACCTATTTTTACGATCGGGACTATAGTTACGACTATGCAAATTAGCGAAGTAGGCGTCCTTGTAAAATTCGACGTCGTGTTCGACGATTTTCCAATAAACGAATCAGGTATAATCGGGCGAAATTTCTTAAAACAAAACAAAGTCATTATGGACTATAATAAAAATACGTTAACCATACCCGAACAAACCGGTTTAAAAGAAATTATATTACCACCGCGAAGTAACTGTGTACTTCTAATTAAAAACGACGAAAATATTAAACATGACGCGATAACTATAAAAAAACAAGACGTCAACGAAAACGTTATTATAGCAAATAGCATCAGTCCGGTTAGCACTAATACAATAATAAGCAATATAATAAATATTTCGGAGGAACCTTTTATTATTGACGAGCTAACAACACGACATATTGAATGGGAACCGTATCATGAAACCGTACTACTTAAAGCATCCTTTGCAGATAACGACCAAACGGATCGCATAACGAAACTAAAAAACGAACTTAACACAGACGATTTAAACAAAGAGGAGCGCGATAATATTTTAGAACTCTGTTGTAATTACGCGGACCTGTTTTACTTGCCCGGCGATTATTTAAGTGCCACAGAGGTAGTGACACATACAATAAACACGCCGCGATGCACAAAACCCATTAACATACGTCCGTATCGTTTACCTTGGGCGTACCAAGAAGAAATCGAAAAACAAGTTACGGAAATGAAAAGTAATAATATAATACGCGATTCTAAATCACCATTTAACTTTCCATTAGTAGTAGTAAAGAAAAAGAATTTAGATTCGGCAGGGAAACCCAAGTTACGAATTTGTGTAGATTTCCGAAAACTTAACGAAGTCACCGAGAACGAAGCGTACGGATTGCCGAACTTGCTCGAAATTCTCGAATCTCTAGGGTCGTCTAAATATTTTAGTACTCTAGATTTAGCTTCCGGATATCACCAAATTAATATCGAACCATCTGATGTGCATAAAACTGCTTTTTCCACTAAATCGGGTCACTACGAATATTTACGTATGCCATTTGGACTAAGTTCAGCACCCGCTACTTTTACTCGCGCGATGAAATCCGTTCTTATGGGTCTAGAGGAAATGTGTACAGCGTATCTTGACGATATCGTAGTACATGGGTCCAGTCTAAACGACCACCAAAACAAACTCGAACAGGTTTTCAATCGACTGCGCGTGCATAGATTAAAATTACAACCTCAAAAGTGTTCTTTCTTACGGAAAGAAGTTATCTATTTGGGACATGTAATTAACGAAAACGGGGTGTCACCAGATCCTAACAAATTAAAATGCATTAAAGATTATCCCAAGCTTAAAAACGCGAAAGATATAAAATCTTTTCTAGGACTACTAAATTACTATAGACGTTTCGCCGACAATTTTGCGAAAATAGCAAAACCACTAACTTACTTACTTAAAAAAGACGTACCATTTACATGGACTGACAATTGCGAACATAGTTTCCAAGAACTTAAAAAGGCTTTAATGAACCCGCCACTGCTAGTCTATCCAGACTGGGAAGCAGGGAAATTTAACTTGTGTACTGACGCTTCACAATATGCCATAGGAGCCGTACTTTCTCAAGGGGACGTACCTAATGACCAACCTATAGCTTACGCGAGTAGAACACTAAACAAAGCCGAAAATAACTATAGCGTTATTCAAAAAGAATTGTTAGCCATCGTATGGGCCGTGAAATATTTTAGACCATATCTCTATGGCCGACATTTTACCATAATCACCGACCATCGACCTTTAACATACCTGTTTGGTATTAAAGACGCATCGTCTCAATTAATGCGCTGGCGATTACAGTTGGCCGATTATGACTATACTATAAAATACAGAGCAGGACCGGAACACTCAAACGCGGACTGTTTATCGCGTATCCGAGTAATACAAACCGATAAAACAGTAAGTAATAAAACATTCATAGAATTTCAAACCGCGGAAGACAAACCGATTTTTAATTCAAAAATTGTAGAGGTTAACGACAGCATTAGCAAGGCCATTGAAAGTGAAACCACAATTATACCGATACCGGGGGACAAAAAAATAACCCATCCCGATGTAAGAGGTATCGTAAAAAATGTCAATCCTAATGAAATACAATTCACGGACGAAAACCGGTTTTGTGTAATTTCCGATACGTTGCCTCTGATGATTTTCTATAATATGCTGAAAACACATAACACGCCTCTTGAACCAGAAGGCGTGTACCAGGCGATAGTAAACGTTAAAACGTATTGTATTAATAATGACATAAACGCCTTTTCAACCATTAAATTAGACGGTCAGTCCTCTCTAACAAATTACGCACGAATCAGAACAATGTTCAGATATATCTTTAAAGGTACAAACATTGTAGTTAAAATATATAGTGGTAGACAGTATACAGAAGAAGAAAAACAACAAATAATTTACGAGCATCATGATAACGAAAACATAACAATACAAAAAGGTAGACGCGAGTACCGTATTCATAAGAATAATGTTAAACGGTATTACGGCGATGAACAAAGTTCAAGTCAATAAGTCTAATCTATATTAACAATCATTTAGTTTTCAGTTTTTTTTTACGACTTAGATATAGTGTCCAAATAAATGACGCCATCATTGGTTAATTTTCTTTTATATAATATACTTATTCATTTTATTTTAGTAAGCCAGCTCAGCTTATATTGGCATTTTCTTTCGTATTTTTTTTTGGAAATGGGTATATTTTTATTATTTTTAATTTTGGTTTTATTTTACTAGGGTACACTTTTATTTAATATTTTTACTTTTACGTATATATATTATAAATAAATACAACTTTCTTTTAGTAATAACTGATATTAATTAGTTCATAACAATTTACTTTAACGATATAGTAAATGAATAATCAGTTTTATTAATTTCAAAAAAACTTTCAGACTAATAATTTTAATGATACCGTTCACGTCGGGAACATTAAGATTCACAGACGAACATTTAACTCAACATTCCGGTATCTACTACGAAAATCGCGGACCGTTGAAACTTATAACTTCTCAATGGGACCTTACTGCGTATATTAGTCTTACTAAATATAACGAACAATTTGACTACATATATATTATGATTGAAAAAACAAAAGCATTATGTGTTACACATATGCATAACCCAGTAACAAATAACTTTAACTGTAACGGTCTACTTACTGTAGCCGACGACATAATTAACAATTTACAACATCAAAAGACACAAGTCTTAGATTCCATAGGACACGTAATTAGTAAACGTAATGCTCTTCTTAAATTCGCAGCAAAAGCAGCTAGGTTAATTTATGGAATATGTAACTTAGAATGCATAAAAAAGTTTAACTTTAACATAGGAGTAGCACAAAATACCTCACAATCTAAATTGATTAAAGAACAAATTAAAGTGGTACAACTAAACCATGATATAGGAACAAACAAATATGTTAATATGTCATTAGAAATAAACGAATTAACAAATATTACAGATGAACAACAGGTTAAAAAGTACTTAACAAAACATTTTATACAAGTTAATCTATTAATTACAAAACATATATTGGAAACAAATACGTTACTAGAAATAATACATCAAGCAAAAATAGGAGTTATTCACCCAAGTTTAATAACTCCACAGGAGTTATTAGAACACGTTAAAGGTATTAAAGTATCATTACCAGGGGGAACTGATTTACCCACTGATTTAGTCATAACTAACATTTTATGAACTGGTGAAACTCTCAGATATTGCTATTTATTATGCTAACGACAACCTAGTTTTTATAATTTCTTTACCTTTAATTTATCAAAATGATTTTATTTTATATAATTTAATACCTGTACCAGTATGTACTGGCAACGATTGCGTTTATATAAAACCTATTAATAAGTATCTAGCTATAAGTAAGTCTAAAGAACATTATGCAACCTATGATGAATTTTTGTAAACACGCTAGAGACTTCCTATTATGTCCTGAAGTTAATCCTTTACATCCTCGTAACATTAGACCCACATGCGAAGTATTACTATTACAGGATCCACCAAAAGTTCCAACCAATTGTGAAGTAATGCATGTTCAAATCGGTACAACTATCTTTCATAAAAAAAGATTCAAAAATGAATGGATATACGTAACCAATTACGACGTGTTATTCGTTACCTGTGATGAAGACAAGGAATCAACAAGCCATACACTCGAAGGAGTAGGAGTAATACACTTAAACGAAACTTGCAAAGGTTTCGCCACAAGAGACATATTATTACCAGGAAAAATTGATTACAGATCTGAATACGCAGATTTTAATCCAAAATCAATAATAGATCGTAACCAATATTCACCACGAACAGAGACTAACGGTTTAATGAAAGACTATCATGTAAAAACAAATAACATGGACGACTTACACTTAGTGTCTAACTCAAAAAATCAATTGGACAGTCAAAGCAAAATCAACATAGAAATCAAGGAAATTCAAGACATACAACAAATGTTTAACTATGCATTATATATAACCATAAGTTTTGTCGCTATAATTATGACACTGATGATAATACACAGCATAAAGACGAAATTAACGGAAAAATGCAAAACCCAATTTTCAGAACATGCTCAAGAGGAAAGCCAAGAGCTTAATCCACCAGCAACAACAAATCAAAACGAGGACATAATTGAATTTCCACTTACAGCAAGAAATAGCCCGGAGCCCCACTATGCAAATTTACAACCTTACGGTTTTAAGTAAGAAAGTCGGGGACTTCCAGCTTCGAGGGGAGGAATGTAGTAAGCCGACGGAGTCGTCTCACTATTTTTCTTTTCTATTTTAACTTATCTACATGTACTACAATGTCCTTCGCATTTAAATATTTTATTAGCATACTCGTAGCGATACGCAATTAATTCTGATGGCAATTTCCAAGAATCAAAGCGTATGGGAAAACACAGTCACAAACGACTTTTATTTAACACTTTTTGACAAACAAGCCATGCACATAATTCATAGATGCGCACGCCTTGATTTAATAGCACAACAACAAGTCCAATCCAGTGTCAAGTGTCTTGAGCGCAAAACCACTTTTGCAGCTACAATGACAACATTCTATAACACACCTTTATGTCCATCTCCTAGTCTCTATCATGTACAACCAGGGGGTACAGAGAACCATATAAATACAGGTCTCTGTCCGTCTTAGTTTTAGAATTAGTTTCACATCCACATAGAGCTAGTCTATGTCCAAGTGTTAGATTAACTTTTTCTCGGGCAGCTACTTAACGTGCTGTCCTCAAATTCTTATACACTTGTTTTATTGTAACAAATTATAACTTTAATTTTAATAAACTCTTGTATTAACATTGTGTCTTTGTCTCACTTTTAAAACCCGTAATCTTTTCTCGACAACTTGATCCAACTGCAGATGTCAAGCACTCATTTATAAACGATAGTGAGAGATCACTACACCAATCAGGAAACGGCATTAGTGGTCCGACTAGGTGTCGTGATATAGTTATAGGCCACTGGACTTCGGAACTACGTTTTTATACTAAAAACGTCGGTTTACTACATTCCTCCCCTATAAGACGATACTCCGTATCACATCGGGGTGGGGTACACGGAATACCTTGTCTTGATCTGAGGTGCGGATGGCAATGGAATAATGTCGTCCTTGATCGGGTCCTGTGTTCGATTAGTTGCTGGAACGTCTTCGTTTGGTTCTGTCGGGTATGGTTCTTCGACTTGTACTGGAGTTTGAAAATGCCATAATTCTACTTCTGGATCTGTTGCGATATTTCGTCTGTATCTCCTGGTACCGTTTATTGTGCACCATGGTTGTTTTTCTGTGCATCTTATTATAGTTAGAACAATACAGATAATTGTTATTGTACTAATTACATATAATAAATAGTCGTGTCTGCGTTTACTATTTCGTATTTGTTCTGTCTTGGCATCTTTGATCACCATTTATTTAATTTCCGTTGTTGATTTTGCGACTATATTTAAATCGAACATCTGGTTGGTTCGAATATGCTTATTTTCCAAAATATTAGTCGTTAACCTAGCATATCGATCTTCAGGTTCTTTAATTTGAGAATTTGGTACAAAATCAATTAGTTCAATATCTGTTTCGACTTTATGTGGAATCAATAGGTCGCGTGACGCATAGGCTTTACACGTTTCGTTTAAAGATAGTATACCTACTCCTTCTAGGAAATGATTTGTACTTCTCTTGTCTTGGTCGCACGTAATGAATATGGTTTCTCCTGGTGTAGCATAGATCCATTCGTTCTTGAACTTCAATTTTTGAAATAGATTTGCTCGCAACTGCACTTGCATGATTTCGCAACTGTCTGGAACCTCTTTTGGCTCTTGTAGTAAAAGCACCTCGCATATAGGACGTCCGCTTCTAGGATGTAAAGGATAAATTTCAGGACATAAAAGGAAATCGCCGGCATGTTTACAAAGGCTTTGATCAATTTCATCATAGACTGAATACATTTCTTTAGATTTACTTACAGCTAAATACTTATAATTAGGTTTTATATAAACACAATTATTATTATTACAATCTGGTAAAGGTATTAGCTGAAAAAGTGTCAATTCGTATTGATATACTAAAGGTATATTTAAAATAAAAACAATTTTGTCATTTGAATAATATATCATTATGTCTGAAAGGGGTATCATTTCTTGTACATTACTTTTATTTAAATCTATGGGTAAGTCTGTACCACTTGGCATCCCTACCTTAATATTTAAAAGCTGTTTTAGTAACTCTTTAGGGGTTAATAAGCTTGGGTGTATTAATCCTACTTTGGCTGCTTGTATGACGTCGAATAATATATCGGTCTCGGCTTTATATAATTCTAATATTAGATTGATTTGAATAAAATGATACGCTAGAAAGCTTCTCATATTAGCTTCGGATGTCATATTTCGATATATCATACCTGATAAACGAATTTACTAAATAATACTAATGATAATGATATAACCATGATTACTTATAACAAATAAAAAAACTTAGAGGATCCTACAGCTATATATATATATAAATATGTTATGACACCTTAAGTGTTCATAAATCGGTCTCGAAATATTTTTTTGTATTATTAATGTGGATCCTGTAGTCTTTCCTCCCTTTTTTTATTGTTATATTTTCATTGTCGTGAATCATTATCACCTCGTATGGCCCTGACCAATTAAAACATAATGCGTTTTTCTTGTTCTGTTCTTTTAGTAACACTTTATCTCCTACGTGTAATTCTAATATGTTTGCGTTTTGGTCATAATATTGCTGATTGGAATTTTTCTTTTTTATTAGATTTTCCCTTGCTATCTTATGTGTTTCCTGCATTATTCTTTTTAAATCTAATGCGTAATTATCATAATTGTATTGTGGTTCAGTCGTTTGAAAAAAACGTGTCGGAATTATTGGTTTTTTCCCGAAAACTAACTCGTATGGAGTATAATTTGTCGAAGTATGCACCGTGGTATTATAGCAAAACATAGCATAACTAATTAACGCGTCCCAATTATTATCTTTGTCTACAAAACTGCGTAAGTACGTTTTCAAAGTTAAATGTGATCGTTCCAAATAACCATTTGATTGGGGATGCCACGGAGTAGTGTTAGTTTTTTCGATTTTTAATAATTTACAAACGTCTTTAAACAAATTTGATAAGAAATTGGTACCACAATCTGTTAGAATAGTAACTGGTATACCATAGATACATATAAAACATTCTACAAATGCTTGTGCTACTGTCGTTGCGTCTGTGGAGGCTAACGCTATGGCTACGCCATAACGCGACAATTCATCTTGTATAGTTAAAATATACGAGTTACCTGAACTTGTTACGGGTAATGGTCCTACTATGTCTAAACATATTTTATGAAACGTAGTAGTTACGGTAGAAGTAATTAACATAGGTTGTTTTGTTTTTTTACCCGATTTGTTTCCCTGACAAATAATGCATTTTTTAATGTAATTTTTTACATCTTGTTTCAAATTTCTCCATTGATATTTCATTTTTAATCTTTTTATTGTACGGGAAGTACCTTGGTGCCCCCCTACTAATGTGTCATGATACTCTTTAATTATTTGATTTTTTTCGTCTTCCGTAAAACATTGTTCTTTATATATCGTTACTTCTATATCAGTGTTTTAAAAAACAAAACGAAACATTGCGCGTATGCGCTCGAAACAGGTCAATGTCGTTAACCCTTCTAATCTAATGATTGAAAATTGTTTAATTTGTTCACTGACACAGAATAACTTAATTTCGGCTATCGCGTTATAATATTGCTCTGCGTTCATTTCTGTATAATAATTATTTTTTAAATTGTAAAATATTATTAATTTGTCTAATTGTTTAACAACGAAAAAATTACTTTCATTAAACGTTATTTGACCTAGCAAATTGTTACTACTAATAATCTCTCTTATCGCCGGATGCGTTATTATTTTATCGCTTGATATAGGTAAAATTACGTTTTCGTCGGGTTTTGCGTGTTTAATACTGCCTTCTATTTCTTTTATTTTAGAATTAAATATCGGTTTATTTTCCGCCTTTTTAAATTCATCGAAATCGTTAATTGGCTCATTATTTGTAACTACGTGTATACGTGATAAACAGTCCGCGTTTGCATGCTGTGGTCCCGCTCTATAAACAATTTCGTAATCGTACTCTTCGAGTTGTAAACGCCAGCGCATTAATTGAGATGAAACATCTTTTATATTAAATAAATATGTCAATGGTCGATGGTCAGTTATTATTTTAAATTTTTTTCCGTATGGGTACGGCCTAAAATATTTAACTGCCCATACTATCGCCAACAATTCTTTTTGAATTACACTGTAATTTGTTTCGGCCTTATTTAACGTTCTACTTGCGTAAGCTACTGGTTGATCTTTTGGTACCTCCCCTTGTGAAAGGACGGCCCCAATAGCATATTGACTTGCATCCGTCATTAAGTTAAAATTCCCGTTCTCCCAGTTAGGGTATACTAACAAAGGTGGGTTCATTAATGCTTTTTTTAATTCTTGGAAAGCGTCTTCGCACAAGTCAGTCCATACGAATGGTGTGTTCTTTTTCAATAAGTTCGTTAGAGGTTTTGCAATTTTGGCGAAATTGTCAACGAATCGACGGTAATAATTAAGTAAACCTAAGAAGGATTTAACGTCCTTCTCAGTTAAAGGTCTCGGATAATCTTTAATACAACTTAATTTATTCGGATCTGGTGTTACCCCGTTTTCGCTAATCAAATGTCCCAAATATACCACCTCTTTACGTAAGAATGCACATTTCGCTGGCTGTAACTTAAGTTTATGTGATCTCAGACGTGTGAATACTTGTTCTAATTTATTTTGGTGGTCGCGTAAACTTGACCCATGGACGACGATGTCATCTAGATACGCCGTACATAACTCCTCTAAACCCATTAAAATTGCTTTCATGGCCCGTGTAAACGTTGCAGGCGCTGAACTAAGTCCAAATGGTAATCTCAAAAATTCGTAATGTCCTGATTTTGTAGAAAAAGCTGTTTTATGCGTGTCCCCCTTATCTACCATTATTTGATGATAACCGCTCGCAAGGTCTAAAGTTGAAAAGTATTTTGATGAACCTAATGATTCCAATATTTCTAGAATATTTGGTAACCCATACGCTTCGTTTTCAGTGACCTCGTTAAGTTTCCGAAAATCTACGCATACTCGCATTTTTTGTTTCCCTTCTGCATCTTTTTTCTTTTTAACGACTACCAAAGGAAAATTAAACGGTGATACCGAGTCACGTATAATATTAGCTTCCTTCATTTCTTTTATTTGTTTCTCTATTTCATCTTGATATGCATGTGGTAACCTATATGGACGTATATTTATCGGTTTAACGCACCTAGGAGTGTTAATTTTATGCGTAACTATATCAGTAGCACCTAATTGATCACCTTCAAAGAAAAATAAATCAGAAAAACGGTTACAAAGGTCTATTATACTATCACGTTCCTCGTTGTTAAGGTGTTCCGTTTCAATAGTTTCCTTAATTTTTCTAATTTTACTATCCGCGTATTTTTCTTCGTTAGCAATAAAAACACAATCATTAAAAGGTTCCCACTTTAGATTACTCGTGGTTAATTGATCGATAATAAATGGTTGCTCCGATATATTTACTATATTACTTATAATTTTATCGCCTTTTACCGGACTGATACTATTAGCTATAATTACGTCCTCGTTAATCTCGTATTTTTTTATCGTAATAAATTCGTGTTTAATTTGTTCGTCCGCTCTAATTTGTAAAACGCAGTTACTTCGCGGTGGAATAATTAACGTATTATTATCGATTTCTTTTTTTCCTGGTATTATTAATATTTCCTTATCCCAATCTAAAACGACTTTGTTTAATTTTAAAAATGTTATGCCTATTATACCTGCTTCAGGTATTGGAAAATCATCGTATACAATATCGAATTTAACTGAAAAAAGTTGTTTGTTAATGTAAATTGGAATTACCACAGATCCTACTGTTTCCACTGGACTTGCATTAATGCCCTTAATCTTTTTTTTATCTTTTTCATTCACGATTATGTGTCCTTTTAAACTTGAAATTTTTATAATGTTCATTTCCGAACCACTATCAATTAAAAATTTAATTTCGTTTTTAACAAATTTATCCGAAAAACACGTAATATGTTCCTGTGTTATTGGTGTTATAATACGAACGTTACTTCCCGATTGTATTTCACTGATAGACCTATCGTGATTTTCCTGACCATCTCTTTCTACGGTTTTATCTTGTTCGTTACGTTTTAATTTACGGCACTCACTTATATCGTGATTCGCTTTTCTACAATATTTACAGAATTTACTAGAATATTCGCGTTTAAATTCGGTCTTTGGACTTTGTCCATTATTCGGATTCTTGAAAGTAGCTAGTTTATGCTCGCTTGTTCTACATTCATTAGCATAATGACTAAATTTCTCACAACGATGGCATTTAATCGCGCTTTTATCTCTAGTGTTTTTTTTATCAAATTTATTATTTTTATAATTCGGTGTTTTGTTAAACCCGTTTATGCTATTATAAAATTCTGTTGTTGTTTCCTCTTCCATTGCAATTAACACGGCTTCTTCGAAACCTTGTATGTTACGCGCTTTTAATAATAAACCGATAGTTTGTGGGATACCCGCTATGAATACGCTTAGTGCGTGAGCTCGCACTGTTTGCGCTATTATTTCTGATTCCGCTGCGTCCCTACCTACCGTTAACGCGTTCATTAATTTGTTGCGTGCCAGTATCAGATTTGAATCCAAATGGTTAATTTGAATGAAAGTTAAACTTAATAACGTAATATGTTTTTATTGCATATAAACAAAATACATGTAACAAATAAATAAGTGGCTGAGTGACGTGAAAGTGCTCAGTTGTTGATAGCTTTGGTACATCTGCCGTTGCTGGTCTTCGGGCTCCCTTATATATTGTGGTGCGTCTCTTCTTTACGTCGTGTGGTCGCCTTCTGGGTAAAACCAGGTGTCCTTGTAGTTGTTGTTGCAAATTCGGACACGAATTTGAGAATGTGCAATAACATCTCAAATGCATCATTAGTGCACTGTAATTATTGGTGCGCTTACTATCCCGACACGTGTCATGGTCATAGTAGCATCCGCATTACCCTTGACACGAGGCCCATCTCGTAGCCCATAACACCTCCCCACAAAAAAAAGGTTTATGTCTGCAAGACAGAAATCTTTACAATTTTTCTTAAATGCACTCAGTTACACTTATAATTTCAGTTTTACATTGGTAACTTAATAATAATGTTAGTTATATCAAATTTAAATCAATCAAGAATACAATATAAAGTATGTTAGTATAGTATATATTATTAATATATATATATATTTTTAATATTTAAATCTCCTTCACCTTGATTAATACAATTAAAATAATAAAATAAATTCGTGAACAATTAATTAATATCACACACGAACGTTACGTTCTATCCACATACCAAATTAAATAACTGAATAACTAAACTTAATTATAGGATATAATAATATTTATATTTTAAAATGCTTTATTAAGTTTTCATATCGTTGTTTTTTTTTATGATAATATGATTAAATATATTATATTTGGTATATTATTCTACATCCATTCTCATAGATCATGAAATTGTTTTAGTATAGTTACTTTCTCTTCTTCCGTATACTCTACGTTTTTGCGGTTTAAATTTGTGCAAACTATAATTTTGATTTTAGTCTTATGAAATATGTATCGTAACATTGACCTTATTTTTTCATTCTAACTCGTCATTCATACCTAGTTTATTCATTACTATTTATTTAATTCTTTTTTAATTTCACAAACCTTTCTTAAATTTATTCATTAATACTATAATCTTATATTTGATTAATTATTTGCTTTATCATTATAATATTGTTTTACATTATTTTTATGTATAATGGTAATGCCTCGTTGACCACGTTGTATATCTATATTTTCATCTCCTATTACTTCAATTACTATGACTAGTATTAACTTTATTTATTTCTAACAATTTGCAAACTTCCGTAAATGTTTTGCTAAGGAAATCCGTTCCCTGATCTGTCAATATCGTTCCCTGTATTCCATGTACACACACGAAATGTATAACAAAAGCTTCCGCGACCGTGTTTGCCTGGTGATTAGGTATTGGTACTCCTAGCGTGTATTTAGATAAGTCATCTTGCATTGTTAAAATATAGTTATTACTAGACAAGGTCGTTGGTAATGGACCTACAATATCTAAAAATATTTTTTCAAATGGTTTTGTACTTGTTGATGTAATAGCCATTGGTTGCTTTACATGCCGATTTGAAATTTTATTTACTTGACACGATGTACAATTTTTTACGTACTTTTTAACATCATCTTTTTCATTTAAATTGCTTCTGTATGCGTTTAATAGTTTTGTTAACACCTAAATGACCTCCTAGTTTAGAATCGTGAAACTGTTTTACGTTCAATATCGCCTTATAGTATATTTTCGTATATTAACTTCTGACAATTACTATTTTTTTTTATGTTAATAGAAATATTATATAAAGATTGCTCTGTACTACATACGGTGTATTACCTATTACTTTACTAACTAGTAACTGCTAAAAATGAATTAATTCCTAACTTACGTTTCATTTCATATTTTATTCCTAATATTAAATTATATTGTTTTGTAATTTTAGTCACTATATAATACTCCTTTAGTGCTTCTAAAAGTGTACCTATACTTTCTTTACATTACCCTCGAATAAAACCATAATTCCAAAATTTTTATTAACCTAATTCATAATTATATTCTACTCTATTATTTATTATTTATATTTATTATTAACTTATCGTAAAGTCCTGTACTATTGTTTCCACTTTATTACAGGTGTTCTATATTTGATCAACCTCCTTGGTATACATATATTATCTGATTGAAAATTACTGATATGATTATTCGTGTTATAATTTCTTGTATTATTTGTACGTTGGAAATTATTATTATTTTGTCGTGAAGCATTATAATTGCCTTTATTAAAATCGTTCCTGTATCTGTTATTTTCTCTTTCTGAATTATATTCTACTTCTTCTGCTTTTGCCAATTGCTTAGCTACCTCTAATGTTTTAGGATTTCGTGCCTTTACAATGGTTCTTATAGGACTTATTAATCCTTTTATAAAAATATTCAGTGTTTGTTCTTTTAAAGCTTCGTGAATTACTTTTGCTTCTGATTCCTCTTTATTAAGTGTACACGCAGTACATAATTTATAATACAATTTTTCTACTCTATGGCAATAATCATTGACGTTTTCATCATAACACATTTTAATGGAATTTAATTGTATTTGTAAACTTGAAGCGGTTGTCGTATCTTCAAAAGCATCCGATAAATAATTCTTAATGTATACCCATTTAGTATCATTTTTATATTTTATCATTTCTAATGCTCTACCGGATAACCTAGTTGTTATATATTTAACTAAAGTTGGTGAGCATTTTTCTTCAACCAAATTTACTGCCATATCACATGCATTTATGAACGGATAGATATCGTCTTCTCCTGTACACATAGGTATAAGCTTAAATGCTTCCTCTAATTTTATGGTAACCATTTTCTTTACACGCGGTTTTCTCCCGAACGTTAACTCAGTATGTTCAAAATCGTCCGTAACCTTGCTACGTGTAACCTTTTTATTGTCTAAACTTAAACTTCTCTCCAAGCTGTGTTTTATTTTCGCGCTCTGGCGTTCACTTGGGTTTCTAAATAGACTAGGGCGTTCTTTCGGGCTTTCAATAGGGCTAGGGCTTTTACTAGGGCTAGGGCTTCTACTACGGCTTCCCAAATTAATCAACTGTTGAGTTTTATTTAATACTTCTAAACTCAAATCTGGAGTTTCTAAAGACGTCTCATTCGATGGATTAGCTACTTCCAAAGGAGATGTACCTGTGTTCTCCATAAATTGCTTTCACACTCATTTAATACGTTTTACAATCAATTTTACCTGTCTGATACTTTCTGCAAAATTGAATTGAATGGTCTTCTCTTCTGAGTTATCAACGAGGTAGACTGCGCAATCTTCCTTGTTGATGGTAGTCTTTGACGGTTTGCCTCCTTGAAAAGTGAATCCTACCGACTGCGCCAAATTGTTGCGTGCCAGTATCAGATTTGAATCCAAATGGTTAATTTGAATGAAAGTTAAACTTAATAACGTAATATGTTTTTATTGCATATAAACAAAATACATGTAACAAATAAATAAGTGGCTGAGTGACGTGAAAGTGCTCAGTTGTTGATAGCTTTGGTACATCTGCCGTTGCTGGTCTTCGGGCTCCCTTATATATTGTGGTGCGTCTCTTGTTTACGTCGTGTGGTCGCCTTCTGGGTAAAACCAGGTGTCCTTGTAGTTGTTGTTGCAAATTCGGACACAAATTTGAGAATGTGCAATAACATCTCAAATGCATCATTAGTGCACTGTAATTATTGGTGCGCTTACTATCCCGACACGTGTCATGGTCATAGTAGCATCCGCATTACCCTTGACACGAGGCATGGTCATACTAACTTAGCTTTGTAATCTCGTAGATATCTTATAGATATCTCGTAGCCCATAACAAATTCATGGGCTGTTTTTTCAATTCTAATAGAAAAATCTTTAACTGATTCCTTTGCGTTCTGACGCATTTGGCTTAATTGGACTTGTAAGTAAGACACTGAATGTGCCGACCCAAAAACGGTTTTAAATAATTTTTTTAATTCATCCCAGGTAGTAATTTTTTTATACCTCACGGCCGATAATGCTTTACCCGTTAATTGTGCCAGTATCGCTTCTAATATATTAGGTTTAATAGCATCGGAAATATTATTAAAAATGAACTCGCATTTACGCATTTAGCCACGAAAGAAATTAAATCGGACTCTGTTCCTCCCGAAAAAGCAGGAACCAATGCGGTTGCCCCTTGTAAATTTAATTTTTCTGGGTTAACCATTTTTATTTTAAATGTTTCCGGATTATATGATACTACTTGCCAATTTGTGGTATCTCTGTCAGACATACAATATACTATAACAATATATTATTCAAATGACTTACAGAGCTTGCATCTTTAACCGTGGATCGTTTGAAAAGTTGACTTCCGTCCTTCTGGAATTTGATTTCTGTCCTCCCTGGACTAGACCGCTTGATTGAATTCTCTCTGTTCTCCTTCCTGTCGTGAACGTGGTTTCGTCGGTGGATCTCAAAGTACTTATTTTTGATTTGACTCAAAAAATTTTCGTTTGATGAAGTATGACCCCACACCTGACACCAAATTTTATGTAGTAACCAGTGATAGTTACTGCACGCTTCTTTTACGACGAATGCACGTTCCGTCGTAGGTTGGAGAGTTGAGGTATATAAGTTAACAATAAATTAATAAGATAATTGATACGTTTATTAACTTGTTAAAACAATAATTGAAAAGGCTTTCGTTAGCGTAAGCACAAGTACTTAACTACCGGAGAGCAAGTGACAACACTGACTAAGTCTAACTGACTCTTAACTAACTCTAATTAAATCTATGATGAGGACTCATATTTATATGGAACATGCCGTGATGGAGAATCGGATGATCTACGTCTATGAAGTGGCGTGATGTGTCTAATCCAATCAGGAAACGGCATTAGTGGTCCGACTCGGTGGCGTGATATAGTTATAGGCCACTGGACTTCGGAACTACGTTTTTATACTAAAAACGTCGGTTTACTACAGCCTGCTTGTTGCCGATAATATAATATAATTAATATTCTAAATTCGAAATAGTACAATATTATTTTAATAACCGTTGTTTGTGTCGTGGTCATTTAAATATATTTATGATGTATCACCTATGTTACCAGTTTTGTCCAAAATTTTTTCACGTTAACTCGTTTTTGGGAATACAATGATTTAGATACTTAATGGCTTGCACCTATATAATACATAAATCATTGTATTAATATTTTTCCGTCGTTAAAAGAACCGTTCTTAAATTAATCTATATAATATTTATATATACTATTAATATATTCATTTTTTACCTGTATACCTATTTAAAAAAAATATTGTTATTAACCTATCAAGTGCCTATTAATATGGAATCGCCATCATCTGTGATATTGGAGACGAATAAACGCTATTTCGTTGAAGACAAATTTCTCATTGTAAACTGTTTTTATGATCAAAAGGTGAATATTTAATGATTACTAATAAAATTATACCTAAGCATAATATTACGATGAAATTATACTGCTTATATTCTTAATGTTAATTAATTATTGTTATTTACTTATGTTTAGAGAATTAGACCATTCCTTAAAGATTGGATAGGACTATACCCATGTGATAATGTTAAACTATATGAACCATTGATATTTGAATACGTTATGGACCACCCGAGGATAGATGGAAGTTGTTTTAAAATTAAATTTATACCAAAACTCTTTGCCAAATCTGTTCACTGTTCTGGTAAATACCAGTTTGTCTACGTGGATTCCTATTCTAAGGTAAAAAAAAAATTTCAACTTATATTTATTAATTTTGTTTTAGGATGTTGACACGGCCTCAGCGCTGTGTTCTACATTTATTTTACTTAAAATCTTTTAAATATTTATTACGTAGAATCTATTAATAATAATCCTTGTAAAATAATACTTATTATATAATTAAACTGTTTTATTATGTTCATTCCTGTTTAATTTTATAATAATAATAAAAACAAAATATTATGTGTACCTATGTTATAATAATTTGCTAGTCAAAAACAACTTTACAGCAATTTAAACCATATAAAACAAAGTACTTACTCCATACTACTATTTAAAATATTTAAATCCATAATAATTTGTTTAAAAAAGTGAATCAAGAGTAATAATACTATAAATATACTAGGAACCATAGTTTAAAATATAAATGCATTTTAAAAATCTTGTTAGAAACAAAACCATTTTTATAATTTTGGTAATTATATCATTCCCTAATCTGTAAGGAACTGTAATAAAAACAATAAAAATATTGATACTACCTAGTTATTAATTTTAGGTATTAGGTAACTTAACATAAATAATATTATTTTAATTGAAACATATAAATTGAATTCAATAAATTTAAATGATTTATTTTTTATTTTTAATTAAGTATTAAAAAAAATATTGATTGGTAATGCATTGAATTACTTGTTTAAAAATGTAAAAAAATAAAAAGCATTTATTTTAGATATAATAAACTAATGTAGGTACTATAATTATCTTAACGTTGACAAATATCAAGTTTAATAGGCAATATTGTTACTTTCTGTAGTTGTATACAATTTAAATCAATTTTAAAAATTAGAATTTATTGGTAGGTATTAGTTTTAGACTATATTATGCTTTTACTTAGTTATTTTAGCTTTTTAAATAAAAAGTTTATGTATTTATTTTTGATAAAACGTTTAATGTACATTATTTTTGTTATGTTTATAATTATAATAGGTACTATACCGATATGTGTTGTTTCGTTTTACACACATAATATAATAATTTTTTGTTCAATGGAATGAGTTATGATCATTTTAAAATGTTAATATTTTATATACCTATAATTCACTTAAAAATTAAAATATCATTAAAAGCCTACTTGATGCACTAGATACTATTATTACCTTAATTTTTTAAAATAGGTAAATTGACTAATATTATAATTTATAGCTAACAGCATAAAATTGATTCTGCTGAAAAAAAATTTGTTATATTATGTGTGTAAAATGAGACAACGCATATGGGTGTGGTGTCCTCTTAAATTTAATGGTTTAATTAGTCGTGGTTTTTAAAATAATTTTAATTTACAGATTATTGCAACTAGTGATCCAATTGAATTTGTGCATAAAAATGATTGTAACTGTAATAATGCTCTTAGTCAATCAAATTGTATGGTACACATAACAATAGGACAGGTTAGTAACACAATATACTTGTTATTCAAATTTAAAATTGCATTTGTATTATGTATGGGCCATAATGAAGATAAAGCTCTTAACAGCACTACATAATTTTGTCAGGAAATAGCTGACTAAAGTAGTCATATTTTTTTTTATTACAATCATGAACAATATCTTTGTTAAAAAAAATATTAGATAATATGTAAGAATATCTTTATGTTATTTATCCAAACTTTAATATTCTGTCAACTTATTCATAAAAAAATTATGACAACAATTTTAAAAAAAAAATCTTTATTTGTCTTCAATTAAAAAATGTACGACTTATTTAGAATAAAATTCCAAGTATTTTCACATAATCGTAAACAAATATTTAAAGTTTGATCTGGCATTTTTAGAAAAAGTTTTAATAGGAAGGGTTTGTGCTTAACAAGAAAAAGTTTTAGCATATCTATTTACAATTTATAATTTTTTGTGACTTAAACGACCGTCGATGTCGTACGTACAGTTAACGAATAAATTCGGGAGAAGAATAGTTCCTTCGCCGTTCAGCTTTTCAAGATTTACCCTGCAACAATATAACATCGCAAATTAAATGTTTTTATTAAGATATTCTCGGTACCGTGTTGTCATTGATGTCAAGTTCTTTGGAAATAATAAGCGTCTACATCCACCAAGATATAATTAAAGATGTTGCGTAACGATAATAGTATTATGTGTTGTTATTTGGTCCAGTTTTTGCATCACCGCAATTTTGTGTTGTGCAATTAATAAAGAAAAATATTTTCAAGATATAGGGAATATATTTATTTTTTTTTTTATATAAAATCTACCGATTATGTATGGAATATTTCGACAAATAATTCATTTAAATGTCGTTATTGTTATGGTCAACTGTCAATATTGTAAAACACGACACACTGTGAATACTGAATAATTTTGTTACCACTTTCACCGAATCACGCGTTTTTACTTTTTTCAGATATTATTTGAAACACGTGTGTAGTAGAATGTTTATTTAAAATCATAATGTTTAAAAATTTAATTAAGAGTGTATTGTTTTGGAACGTAAAATTAAATTAAATTCAAGCTTAAATTATGTATATTAAAATACATTCATTTTTATAATAATTTAATGAATTATGTTTTACACACACTAACACACTAATACCTACGTTTAACTAAAAATCGAAATACAAATTTATTTAAATAAATCGAATTCAAAAATTTCAAATTTCGACTAGTTTACTTAAAAATTCAAACTCATAGATATCCGTATAATTGTATTCTTATTATTTTTACTTTGTATTTGTAATTTTTGTTTATCTATATAAGTAATAATATAATATTATAACTAAGAATTTTAAATATAATGCACATTTAAATAGGCGCTGTTTAATTGAAAAATAACCAATTCATTACCTAACGTTGTTGAAATTAAATAATTTAACAATATACCTACCTATTTTACCTATATCTCATAACATAATGAATAATAACTGTGTGATGGACAGATTAAATATTAATTTTGATTTTGATTTTTTTATACTTGACAATTTAAAAGCGATGGCCGATGACACGTATTTTTAACTGTGTGTATTAATTTTGAATTGTAAATATGTCATATTGACAATATGTGAAACGCATATAGTTATACATATTAAATAAATATTAAAAAATAATAGAAATATTCAACATATCATTTTTAAATGAACCTTTAGTATTTTCACTTAATAATAAAAATTTAATTAAATTCCAGAAAACATAGCATTTTTGTTAAATGGCTTGACATATTTAAAATTAAATTAAAATCAAATTTTTTTTATTATTAAATGAATAAAGGTGTTAAACTATGTTTTTTTATTACAATTGCACTAATATACTATTGATTTTTAAAAGCAAAATGTAGATTATATTATTATGCCATTTAGTGAATAATGAATATTCTGATTTCTGATATTGGCGTTTCCAACGTAATAAAAATAAAAAATATATAATTAAAAAGAATAAATGGGTAACAAACATGTTCAATAAAATTAAAATTTAACTACTTACTTGAGATTGTTGAGTACAAATTTAGAACCACCCCATGCTTGTATATCTTTAATAGTAGCCTTAACTTTAAGGGCATCCTCATTTCTATTTACTGCCACCATAGGTATGACCATTGGTTCCAAGACCGGGATTTGCATTTTGGGTATCCCTGTGTAAAAATAAAAAAAAAAATGAATTTATTTTGTTTTATTTATATACTTTTTAAGTAAATTAATAAACTAAAATCTTATTTTATAAACACATATAAATTACCATTAGGTAACTCGGGTCTTAGAGATTCGATAGTTTGCAGTAAACATTTTTCTAATTGAGGATCACTCCTTTTACACACGTGCACGAAGTTGGCTGAAAAATAAAATTACATATGAGTAATTATTATATTATAAATTATAATATCTATTAAAGTATAAAATTAGTACCTAATATAAGATTTTATTAATTTAAATTTTGGATAAGATCTCATTCTTCGATTATCGTCTTTTTTTTTGTTATTAATTGTTTATTTATAAAAATAAAAATACATTTACTCACGTAATCTTTTTGCTGTCGTGTGTTGAGTTTGTAGGACGATTAGCGTTATGCTGATTATTGACAGGAACATTTGTCCTCCCATTATTAACTAAAATTATTAATTCAAAATGTTATTTTCATTGCGTATAATAGTCGATATATGTACTATTGTACTAAGTTACAAAATCTTGAATGCGTTTTTCAAAAAGACATTCATTGTAATTCTAGTATTATATATTATTTACTCAAGTTTTAACATATTTTAAAATTAAAAAGAAAATGATGATAAAAAAAAATTTCCTTTAATATTGGTTAGGTTGAAATGTTATCAATTATATTTTTTTTAATTTTAATTTTAATTTTTTTATTAATGGTAATATATTGGATAATATTAGTTATGACGTACTCCTCAATACTTTTCGTCGAATTTATATCATTCTATACAGTTTTAAAAATCATTTTATTTGGATGTTCATTGAAGCACTTCAAAAATCAAATTCAATAGGATTAAATAATAAATTATTAAAATTCAAAACTGGTACGGTTTTAAAAAAAAAATAAATAAATAAAAATAAACAAATACTAATTATAATTACACTTGTACTAGAGTCCTTGCCGTCTTGCCAATGGAGCCGTGTCGTATTGTTGCATAAAGAAATAGACGCCGATGAAAAAAAAAATATGTAATGGCCGGCGCCAAAGAGGGAAAAAAACTTACAAAGTAATGAAAACCATTTCAAACACAGACCAACAAATTCAAACACTGAGACGATTGAGTTTAATACTCATAATGATAATGCCGATTATACTTATATAATAATATTATAATTATAATATTACTAATATTACTATTAGTACAATTGGCAGTATTATTATGAGTATTAAACTCAATCATTAAACCAAAAGATGTAACAATGAGACAACAGGGTCTTCACTCAGAAACAAAACAGGACAAGTCTAAATAATCGCTGTTTATTGAGTCACGCCAAGCCACGAATCATTGATTCTCATTATTCACACATTATACATAAAAACTTTCATCCAGTGAATTGTGAAGACTAGTAGAATATAGTTTACATACTTACATATTATGTCCATACATACACACATATATACACATATCATTATTACAAACTCCTAAACGTATTATAATGTTAACATATATTAGTAGGTAGAAAGTGTATGTTCTGGAATCTCCTCACGAGGAGCTGGTCCTCACCGATACCCCCGTTCTCACCCCGTCGGCAACCGATACTCTCATTGAGTCGATCGCCTGTGCTCCCCCCGCAAGAGCGATGACCACCATCGCGCCCCGTCACCACCACACACTAGACAACCGCTGTGATTAATAAAATTCCATAACCTGGCAGTTGCAGCCTCGCGGTTAGGTTATAGCATTTTATTAATCGCAGCAGTTGTCGTGGCCTGTGGCGGCGGGGACAGGAGCATCGCGGTTGTCATAGCTCCTGCGAGGGGAGCACAGACGATCGACGCAATGAGAGTATGGTGGCAGGGGGGAGAACGGGGGGTATCGGTGAAGACCAAATTCCTCGTAAGGAGGTTCCAGAACATACACTTTTTACCTACTAATATTTGTTAACATTATAATATGTTTAGAAGTTTGTAACAATGATATGTGTATATATGTGTGTATGTATGGGCATAATATGTAAGTATGTAAACTATATTCTACTAGTCTTCACAACTCACTGGATGAAAGTTTTTATGTATAATGTGTGAATAATGAGAATCAATGATTCGTGGCTGGCGTGACTCAATAAGCAGCGATTATTTAGACTTGTCCTGTTTAGTTTCTGATTAAAGACCCTGTTGTCTCATTGTTACCTCCATCTTTTGGTTTAAGTATTCTCCTCGGTTGAGGTACTATTATAATAGTTATTAATAATATAATTAATAGTTAAATTATTAATAGGTAAATTATTAATAGTTGAACTATGATTATTATGTTTATAATCAATATTAGTTGTATTATTGCTATTGTAGGATGACTTGATGTTTTTGCATTTTACAGGATTATTTGCATTGTTTGTTGGGTTGCCCTGTTTGAAATTGGTCTTCAGAAAATCATATATTTTTTCTGCTGCCGGCAATCCACCAGCCATCAATACTTGGTTTTTTTGTTCTAATTCAATTTCGGTATCGTTTTGTGTTTTTTTGTTAAATATTGATCTATTCTGTGGTGAATAAAAAAAGAAATATAATAATAATTTTTATATATTCTATAAACTTAGTACTTACTAAACTAAATGATATACACGATAAAATAATAATCATGAAACATATGATTTTCATTTTGTTTTTGTTATTATTTTTTGTTTTAATTATCGAAGGATCACAGTCTTCAATCTAAAAAAAAAATACGAAACATTATTATTTCCAGTTACAAATTATTGGAAAAACATTATAACTAGCAGCCACGTAACTCGCTATAAGTGAGTACCCAAGGTCAGAGACACGACTTTAAAAAGAATATCGTAATAAGTCTAGTAATCACATCACAGATTTCTATATAGAACTAAAGATTAAGCTACCGACAACAACATAACAATATAAATACATATACAACGATATAATACAATTTATTGAATCAAATACAGTATTGTAGGTACATTGGTTAATAAATACTAGACGGTGAATGAAACATCAACGTAATTATACGCGAAAATCTAAGCAAAAGCAAAAGAATCTTTCGGCGTCCGCAGTATTAATCACCGTTCACAATCACACGAAAAAAATTTGTGAACAAGACGTATACGAACAGCTTTCGAAATACACGTACTACGCAACAGTTGGGACGTAAAAAACGCGAAACAGATGAATACAGAAACGTATTTAGGAATTTTGCGCCCCAGGTTATCTGAGTGCCATAACTTTTTTATCACCCAAATGACCTAGGTACCGTATTATATCAAAATGCTTTCCTAAATTTACCGCCCGGGGCCCAAGCTCCCTCAGTCCCCCCCTTAAATACGTCACTGAATGAATAAAAATAAAAAAAAACCGAAGGAAACGTTGTCGGCGGTCGTACTCATTACCGCGATCGCGTTTACTACGAAATAATATAATATAATATAATATAATACAATATAATATAGGAAGGAAGATAATATACTTACATCAATTATACAGGAGCCACAGTAATTTGTATTCATATCAATGTATAAATATTTTTTAATACGAGTAAAATAATAAAACAATATTAATATGTTTGTGTATCGTAACCATGTATGGGATATTATTTGTTATAAGCCAGTAATCCTTATAAAAATACAATATTTCGAACAATATATTATTACCTATTTAAAATATTTTAAATATTTTAAAACATTTAAAATGTTGATAAAAGTGTGGTTGCATAAATCCCTTGCAAAAATAACAGATTGTGACAACAATCTATAGCGTGAATATGAAATGACGCAAGAAACCTTCAATGATTTAAAAATGCCAAAAGATGATTCAAGATCAAGATTCGCGACCACTATATCATTGCATTGTAGCAGACGATAACCACAATTATTAGATTTATAAAATACGCACTAAAGGCATTATAACAGACGGTGACTTCCCATACAGCAAAATAATATTTTTAATATACTTTCAAAACGTATTTCAAGAAACGAAAATGTTTTTAATTAGTTTTCATTACATTGTAAGGACATCTAACTCCATAGTTACAATAATTTAACATTTAAAAATAATTTAAAGATTTTTTTTTGTGTTGTGTGCTCCTTTAAGGTTATAACTTATAATTATTAAGTATTTAATTTACAGTTGTCCATGTATCGTTGTTTCGTTATCTTCTGTACATTTTTTTTACCTAACGATTTAAACTTATTAGTTAATAGTTGTGCTCTCCTATTCCATCCAAGTATCAAATGGCAAAATGTTGATCCAAATTCCAAACATATTTTGTTGTAATTAGTGCACATTTTGGGTAATTTACAACTTGCATTCATGCCATAATTAGTACACATGCTGTGTCTAATACTATATTATATTAGTAAAGACCGTTTTGTTGGTAATTTTTCCTCGAGTTAAGTATTTTGGAATTTAGTCTAAGTAGTGTTTTTTTTTTGGAGTACCTACCTATTTTTTTCATCAACTATTCAAGATTTCGCCAATTTAGGGTAAGTAAAATTTATTCTTAACTCTATATCAATATTATATGTAGGTATATGTGTGTATGCCATTATGCATTAAGTATGAAGACCGTTCAGATGACTGTAAACTTAAAACTACCTATAGGTACATAGATTTGAGATCTAATTAGGAACATTAGGAATTACAAACAAAAATATAAAAATACTGTTAGTATATTATGCAAAGTACAATCGGAATACCAATTTAACATGTAGTTAGAGTTTGTTGCATGCATATTAGACCGTTAGTCAAATCTTGGTTTATTTGATTGGTATAATACAATATATATTTTAAATACTATAATGATTTATTCTATTCATAATTTTAGATCTTATTAATAAAAAAATAGTGGGTAGGTATTTAAGATCATAGTTATAAAACCTAATGAAAAAAAGTTTTACTTACGTGATTAGTCATATTGTTTTGACCAATATGACCATAACATCCCAGATAACAAATGTATATTCTTAGAATATTAATATAACATTTTGATAGCAATATCAATATTTTGAATTAAGTTCAACTATATTATTTGAACATTGTTAAAATGTTCTCACTTCATTAATGGTCCGCTTTTTTTATATTTTGAGAATGTTATGAATATAACATTTTTGAAATATTATAATTAAAATGTTTTAAGAAAACAGAAAATTAAATGTTTTTGAAATGTTATACTTATTTTTTTTTTGAGAATATTGTGAATTAAACATTTTAAAAATAGTTCACCTAAAATATGTTTTTACTTTTTAAGTTATATTTTATTATTTACTTCACATTAGACATGTACCTTATACTATATTATGGTTATGTTTTACCTCATTATAAATAGATATTGATATAATTATAAATGTATTAATAGTATTTAATTAAACTATAATATGGTACCTAATGGTATATTGCTATCACATATTATTTATATATATTGTATAGGTATGAATGTATTATAATTTATAATATACCTATTCCTATCTAAACTAAAAATACTTGTCTAATCCAGAATAGGTAAACTGAATAAATAATACATTTGAATTTTGAATAGGCACTGTGCAATTTATTAACATGCATACAAAATTATATTATATAATATTAACATTAAATAAATATTAATTAGGTACAAATATATAAATAATATGATTATTAGGATATTATACTAATAATTATATGTTATAACTTCACTATTGAAAAAAAAATATAATAATAAGACAAATGTATGGATATTATGTCTTTATGTAGGTATAGTATAACATATTAATAAAATTTATGTATTAGGAAGACTGGAGACGAAACTTGGCATGCGATAACCAAGTAGCCAACGGCACATCAATTTCTTTATCCAATTTATTTTGGAATTTAGGATTAAGTCGTATGGTGTCTGAAACATAGTATTATAATTATTTATTAGTATTAAGAAACATACCTAGCCATAAAGTAGTTCAAAGAGAAGACTATTGGTATAGTTTATAAATAAATTAATGAATTTGATATAGAGAAGTGGAGGACATTCTACAATCTACAGCATGTATATAATATTATGGTAATATATGGTACCTAGAAAATCCTTAGGTTAACTGAATAATAATAATAATCATTTTTTTGATTAGAAATTTTGACATATTGTATTATTGTACAATATATACATGGACAAAATGTATAAATAGGTGTACTTTCTTACAATTAAAATTATTAATAGAACAGGCTTTAAGCTATAATATATTATAATCATAAATGATAAATCATAATAATATCATCTTCAAATTATTAAAAATACTCGTATCGGCGCCCCGGGCTCGGATATTCCGTAGAAGGGGAAATTGGAAGGCTACACTGTCATCTATGCTTTTAGTGATAAGTCTCAGTTGTGATAATACACTGAATTCTATTTATATTACACTAATATAATAATATTCTATGATAATATAATAGAAGTCTATTATTCTATATTGTGATAATATTATAATTTTATAATATTGTTAGTTGTTAGTTGTTACAGCTAGTTGAGTGCTGGCCACTATAGGTCACAATATTATAATACCTGCCTAGTTTAATTCAATACTTTAGTTAATTAATAATTTGTTTTTCGAATATTGTCATACAGTTTTCTGTAGTTCTGTAATTAATAATTATCAGTAAATCATAATGCAGTTACCACTTTTAAATAAGTTAAATGTTTTAAATTTCTAAATTATTATGATTACTATACTGATGACTCATCAGTGATGAGTATATTTCATTTTTGTGAGAATTAAACACTAATTGTATAAATTAATTGATTATATTATATTTCTATTTACCAATTAATAAACGATAAGTGGATAGTTGAGAAAAGTTCTTTTTTTTCTTGAAACCTAATAGTGAATAATTGCAAAGCACTTCATCTACAATCATTTTGGACATCAAACGCCTTGTGCTATCACCAATATCTTTGATGCCAATCAGCACCGAGAGTTTTGATGTCTGTGAAACAAATCAATGCATTTAAATATATTTATTCTTACCACATAGTAAAAGCCTAGGTAATTATTTTATAATTTTAATATTATCTAAAATCACTATAGTCTCTAGAAATTAATTACATTACCTACATATTTTATTTATGAAACTAAATGAAATGATTTAATTTTAATTAATAAATTTATTTTATTAATTTAATTTATCCCTGTAATAGTCCTATAAAGTACTTAGTAAACTTCAGTAATTTATTTTATAGAATATAACAGAATCATAGAATTACACTTTAAGTACCTTTTAAGTTTTTTTTTTATATATATAAATTGGTAGGTAAATTCTAGTAGAATTATTATTAGCCACTATATTTATATCATTATTAAACTATATTACATATGTATTAATAATGAACACTATTTTTTTTTTGTTCTAGTAACTAAAGTAGGTAACTAGTCATAAAACTAATATGATCTAAATTTTTATTGTAGTGCTTTTTTAAATTTAAATAGAACCTAAGGAGTCATTATAGTATTATATTATACTCACTTTTATTAAATAGGTAGTAAATATAGGTATTAAAAATATATGTAAAATTACCGCAGTATTTCGAAATATCTTATCGCTTTTGATTCTTTCTTCAAATATTTCTAGTTCTTCTTCTGTTTTTATTGGGAATATATCATCAATTGTTATTGAAGAATTTTGGTTAAAAATTTGGGAAGCAATGGTTTGTCCGGTACTTTTTAAAAAAGTGTCAAATGCGTTTATGGTAGCTTGTTGAATGTTTAATGTTGAGCTTAAATTAGATATTTCATACTTAATTTTACTTAATAAAGTCAGGACAAGGTTTTGAAAATCTAAAATAAAACATGAAATATGAATAAATACCTATATTATTATAAATAATGATTAAAAGCAAACAATAAAAAAAAATAATACATTTTAGAGTATTTAGGTTTACAAAAATAATCACGATAAATTGTTCTTTTTCAGTAATAGTAATTTAACATGGACATTATTAAAATTAATACTAAAAACTAAAAATATTATATTGAAAAAAGATTACTTTTTCAAGTCTGTAGTTATTAGATCTATTCAAATCCTTAAACTACAATTTTTTCATGCATATTTTGATTTCTATTTTATTAATATTAATATATATTATATACTTAATGTATGATTGTTGGTATACTTAATGACTACATAATATACTTCTAAAATTAGTCACAAAATATATTATATTAAATATTTATCCAAGAGTTACATACCGCCATTTTTTATTTCATTGTTTTCGGTAGAAGAATTATTATTAACATTGTTTTTAATTTGTTGAGCATGTATACCTAAAAATTAATTTAAAGTTCAATATTTGTTGCTAATAAGATACCTGGATATAATTAAAATTATCTATATAATGGTTTTAAAATAAATAGATACTTTAACCGGATTATCACAGGAGATATCTATCTTTTTTGAAAAATAATAACAGATGTATTATACATACACCTATGATATTAGTATATGTATTATATTATATACCTTCTGATAAATTTGATGGTTGTGAGAAACATAATTTTTTTTTAACATTATTTGTCTTTAATGTCTTTAACACTGGGGTATCTGGAGTTAGTTTGTTTGGCTGTGACATAAATATTGTTGACTTGTCTTGTTTTGGAGATGGAGAAGTCATCAAATGATTAATAGGAGAATCATGATCATCCTCAACCAAAAACTTCCCAACAGGAGAATTGAAAATATTTGGACTTGAGGGAACGTTATTATAATTTCTGATCATTGGACTCCTGTTTGGACTTGGATAATCTAAATTAAGTAATGGAAGTAATTTATAACAGCAAATTATATATATAAAAAAATGAAAGTAAATATGTTAATATTAATATTTTTAATATGAAACTGTAGAATAGCAGGGTTAATTATATCAATAGTATGAATAGTGATTTAAATAATTTAGGTAATCTATTTTACCGTTTTAAACCCCAGGTAAATGATATTCAGCATCTTTATCAGTCATACATATCTATAAAATTTTCATCTTCTTCAATAAATTCATCATTTTTTCTTTTCTCTAATATTTTCATGATATCAAAATTGGCTTATTATTTTGAACATTTATATAGATAGTACTTACAGAATAGAGTATAATACATTTTTTTTTTTAAATATTTTTTGCCTATAAATAAATAATAAGTAGGTAAATAACTGTGACTATTTAAATGGCTGATTATTCGCAAAAAAGATCAAATTGATGCGTACGGTAAATGTATAGTATGAGGTTAAAGTTAAATTTGAAGAAAATTATCATCATAAACCATTTAAACGAATTAATAAAGTAATATTTGTCCATTTTCATAAGTATATTTTATCAATAAAAATTAAGCTTAGTGATAAATTGTTTAAAGAAAAAAATATCATAAACAAAATTTAAATATACGATGAACTTGTATATAAAAAAAGCAAGCTACACAAATGTAATCGATATAGAAATATTTCAACTTTAAGAGTTGTATAGCGCTTCATCAAACTTTCTTGCATGGTCTGCGTTCATTACGAATTACGACGACTGACGACTTACACGACAATCATAAATTGAATGTAATTATTTAAACAGACAATATTACCAGAAATGAAAAATTATTTACGCTTGCATAATAAAAACTTATTATATTTTAGTAATTTGTGTATTCCGCGTTTCGTAAGTAAAAAATGATAATGTGCTTATTTCTCATGATTTCGATTAGCTGCACCAACAGCGCTGCAGTGTAATAAATAATTATAAAAAGCTAATATTTCTATACAAAATAATAAACTGTCTTAAAAATAAATGATCGAGATGAAAAAGGTATAGTAGATTGTCAACGCGGCGTCGGTGCGCTATTAATCAAATAACGGATTAAGAAAAATACTACGTTATGAATTTTGTAGCCGAATTCGCGATTGTACATCATTTATTCGATAAAATCAACGCATTTTTATCGTAAAAAACACCAAATCAGAAACTTGTTTAAGACAGCGATGATATATATCGGTACGGGAATGTATAATCATAATGTAAAATAATATGACTATATGAGTATAGGTAAGTGTACACTCTACAGATGGAAATCGCTTTATGTACACATCATATATTTGAAGACTATCGGGGCAAAATTTAAAGAGATAACAGGGTATCATGTAGTTAAATCTTGAGATGCATTTTTTTTAGAAACCACAAATTTCAACTGCTCCAGGATGATAGCGGGGCATGTGCACTATAGGATGGAAATCGTCACCCTATAGCTTATCTTTGTCTATTGAGTTTTTCATGTTTTCGTCATTTTTTCTGTGAGTGATTTTTAATTTTTTATATAAGTTAATAGTTATAAGTCAATTTAAACTACAAAACAGTATAATATGATAAAGTATTTAAGTATACTTAATAAAAGCATACTTACCACCATTATACGAGGTAATTTACACTAAGATGTTAATATATAATAAAGAATAATAATACCAATAGGTACATATTACATGGGACATGGGTAATATTTTATAAAAAATTTCCTTCGCTCCCGATTAATAATGTACCTATTATAATTTTTAACTTAAGTGTTGATTGCAAATTAATGAAAAAAATGAAATTTTATTTTTTTATTTACATCGTAATTGAAATAATCAAAAATGTATCTCTCCCCCTACTTTTTCTTTAAGAAAAAGCTGTAGAGCTCACTCCACTGCGGCGTGGTGATATTATATTTCATAGTTGTTAACTGTTATTATAAATTTTCTAAAAAAACATACATTATTACAATGCGTTTGTCGCTCATTCCCAGAAAATCTAAAATAATAAGACGACGAAACGGCTGTATAATACAATACCGACAAGAAACGTTGATGATTCTTAAACATTATTCTTTCGCATTCAAAAAAATAACTATTCATATACACAATATAATAACATATTTTTGATTTTAAAGCTCATCGAATATTTTATATTGTCACATTGTGGTATTTTAACACGGGCGAAGTTTTACATTAATGCAAAATAAATTTTATAAAATCAGCGTGAATAGTTACAACGTGTTACGCATGAAAATATGTCCAAGGACTTCGCGAAAAACTCACGCATGGGACGCCAAAATCATGATATACATATTATTATATTAATGAGTAATAATATAACATACGATGACATTTACCCGATCCACAGCACAGGTGACGGCTTACTATGTATGTCCTTTAGTGATGCTTAAAATAAAGTTACAACGCTCAAATGCTGTCGGCGGTATAAATAAGTGGAAAAAGACCGTAAGACCGTGTACGCCGGTCGCCGCGCGTGTTCCTCGACAACGTATCTGTCGAGCGACTTTAATACAGTCGCGTGACACTCGCGCGTAATCCCGCGATGCGGCGTTCGAGGAAAACAGAATAAAACGATTCGGTGACGCGATCGGAATTATTACAAATCAGTGATCAAGAAATATATTATAACAACACGACGACAATAAGTTCAAAACATCAATCGCGAAACCATATAAAAAAAAAAACGACTGCCGACAAAACCGATTGACGAACTTCCGAGCGTCCGCGAGCGCACCGCACTGCAGCAGTATATACACGCACCACGCGCGCGCGTTACTGACGCGTCGCATTCGACGCGACGTGCTGCTGCTGCTGCTGCTGCTTCTGCGGGGGAGGCATCGCGCCCGCAAAATGGAGGGGCCGCGCGAACGGGTAAAGGTCAATATTGTTGTGATCGCGTCGCGCGAGCCGCGTGCAGACACGTGGGATGCAAAAGCGCACGCGCGCCACTGCACCGAGTATAGTTTCCAGACCGCCGCGTCACGGCCGCAGTCGACGGTAATAATATTTAATTATTATTTCGGCGAGAGGCGCACGTGCGATCCGCAGCCGCAACCTGTGCGCCATATACAATTATCAATACCTTAAAATATTATAAATTACGATAAATATTACGATTTTACGATCAGTCGTGATCTGAGATCGTAACTTATTGTAATATAATATATTACCTGTCGTCGTGAGAGCTCGACACGACACGCGCGACAACCGGACGAACACTGACTGAGACTAGGCGACAACCGATCATTCGCTTGCGGTTCACGGCTGCAGTCGTCAGCGTCATTCGTCGTCGTGCTGTCGGGGCCGCCGTAGGGTATGTACGATGCGTTTTATGCGGACGGGAAACCATTATTTTGGTGATGACCGTCATATACCGCGTTCCGTTTAAAACCAAATTGTCTCTTTTTTGAGCATCGTATAATACACGTAGTCCCGATCAACTTCGAACGAGACTTTTTTTTTGCAGCGATTCAAGTATAGATAGCCCCGTGGTCTTCGTGTTATTATGTATATAACTACCTATATTAGATAAATACTATTTATTGAAACATCATCGATCACACATTGTTAATTACAGAGACGTATTCAGAAATTTGCGGATTTGTCGGAGAGGCTAGTCTACAGTGACCACTATCGTAATATCAGCCTTGCTGTGTGCCTTATCATTATCATTTCTGGTTATCCATATAAATTAATCACAAATATAATAGTTTTTGTGTACCTTATGATTAATGAACGTCGAGTGCCGGTGAATAGTTGTCAGCTGCAATCAAATCATACGACGTGTCTTATTAGGCGTATGCGCACGGTACAATGTTTGGGGTTGGATTGTTTATGACTTTTTCCTTATTTTTTCTTTCTGTTATGCACTTAACAGACAAAGTTATAAATTTATTTTGTTGAATAGGGTTGGCGCATTCAATATTTTTTTTTATATATTTTTGTATATTTTGAGTCGTTAACATATATTATATTATGTTATCTATATTATAGATATATAAATACGTATTATGGAAAGATTGTGAATAACCGTAAATTTCGATGGAAAAAAATTTAATAAAAAAACTAAGAAATTAATAAGAGTTAATATTATGTACTCGTTACTCATGCACATGTAGAATGAAGTTTTTCGTCTTAAAATAATTTGTTAACTAACAGCGAATTTCTTGTTCAAACCCCCCAAAAAATTAACAACATTCGATTAAATTTATAGAGTATGTAAAATATTTAAGTATTGTTTTAATCTACTGTTAACTTTATATTTTTTTTTTAGGATTAAATCTAAATTGAAACAACGAATGCAGGCGCCAGTTATCAAAATAATATACAATATTTTTATATTTTTAGTAAATTTTATAATATCATAATTGGTTGTTTTAAGATCATAATACTGTACTTTAGTGATATTTTGAGCACCCTCTCTAAAAGAACTTTACATATTGTACTATATATTAAACACATATACCTAGGCACCTAGCAGGCAAACATTATCTTAAAAATATCATTAAATTAAAAATTACCTATACAATTTTTGGAGGTTTTTTTTAAAGTTGAACCCAGCCATAAATTCCATTTTGTTTTTTTTTTAAACATGGTCACCCTTGGCTATATTGAAATAGTAATACGCGCACAAAACTCCCTTCGTCATTCGTTGCAGTCATACGTGTGCTGTGCATCACGTCCCGCTGCGGCGGTGTTCCGCAACAGCACTTGTATGCGACGTGAGCGCGCTACGTTTCTCATCTGTTCATTCTGTTTCCCAGTGGGGGTGGGTGACTCTCGGCGTGTAATCCCCGACGGGAATGATATCGCGTATAATAGTACGTATTATTACGATTATTTTTATTATTATTTATTTATTTACGACGACGCTGTGGACGTAAAAATAAAAACGACTTTGCCACGCGAGGGAGAGGCATTGAGAGAGATCGGTGGACGCGAGACTCGTACGCAGTAATATACATGATATATATTATGCCATTGCCCATTACTCGCACCCTTCTCGTCTAAAACTGCACATAAAATAATAATAATACCTACATGATTTACCGAATCGGTTGGCCTCAGCTGAATCGCGCTCGTACAGCGCGCGCGATGACGAATGTTCACGATCGCTGGACCGGGACGGCGAGACTCAGAAAATGTCTATACCAATCGTTAATATTAGGTACATACAGCTTATTAATTTAACGGTGGACCTATATAGTTAGGGAATAGCCATCGCTACATGACAGGCGTGTCAGGTGAAATGTGTAGACAGAAAAAAAATCAGAGAGAAAACAAATGTGCAAAAACATCTCTTTTTTGTTCTTTTTTTATTATAACACGCATACGTGCATATTATAATAGTTTTGAGGTGTTTCGGCATCATCACGTTTTTTCGTTTTGTTCATTAAAAACGAATAATTACTTAATTATAATATCAAACAAACACTTTCGATTTTTTTAGTTTATATACTCATGCATAGTTTTATTTTTTTACTCGTTAACTTCAAATTTATAGGTCACTATATTTACGAAACAATAGATACTATATACAGTATTATACTCATCCATTCTACAAAAGAAGAGACAACCCGGCCCTGTTTTTGTAAGTTCAGTGGGACGTCGATTATCAACACTAATTGGAATTTGGAACCGATGAAAGCGTGGATAATCAAACTATGATAATGTACAA